>NC_061461.1:5904883-6529883 GCF_022581195.2 Helicoverpa zea | reverse complement strand
CTGGCAGGAATATATTTATCAGCTAAACACTATAATGAACCTGTAAATTTATAATGACTGGATGACTGCCAATGATACCAATTAGATCAAAAATAACATCTTGTTATACGCCTATTGTTTTGCATTGTAAAGGTGATATATGATGATCTGGGTTAAAAATAAATATGTTTATGAGATGTAAAATTTCATTTTTGAGTGTGTATGTAAGCCTTTATATGGCTGAAAATGGGCTTATCATAATTTGTTTTCAATTGTCATGCTGTGTCAGCAGATAATGCCATATTAAATCAGTTTTGATTATGTTGATTGCCTAATAGAATATTTAGTTTGATAGTATAATTTTTACTTCTAATAAACAAGAATATGATCTCTTCAAAGAACTATTAAAAGCACCTGTCCTATAAATTGGACACGACAAGGACTTATAAAGGCCTAAGAAACATATTGCATATATGTCAGGGTTTGCCAATTTAATAAGACACAAGATATACCTAATGATTACTGACAAAACCTTGCACAATCTACTAATTACATATTCTCTTGAAATCTTAAATAAAAACACGTAGTTCAATAGCTTATCAGTGAACCATTTGGTCACTATCTATTTATTTGTTGATCTAGCTAGATGAATAAATATTTAATCATATAATTTGTTTAATTTATTACAGGAGAGATCTGCTGAAAGCTTTGGGGACTGACTTAAGACAAGAGTTAGATTATGTAGAAGTTGTCATTAAAAACTCACCCAAAAACTATCAGGTATGAATCATCAACTTTAATAGATAAATAATAAGGTTTTGTACTAAACAAAATTGTTTATGTTATGAAAAAACTTGTTAAAGCTGAGAAAAAAAAAAACAACACAAAATAGTATTTTCCTTGTTGAACAGGTTTTATTTATTTTATTTGGGAAACGAACACGTACTATACAAAAACAACACAAGCAATATAAATTACACATTATCCAAAACAGTTTCACGTATTTGCCTTATTTTCTTCTCAATAGAAAAATTAAAACCTTAACATTGTGCCCACAGGTTTGGCATCACCGGAGAGTCCTTGTAGAGTGGCTGCAAGATCCCTCACAGGAGCTAGAGTTAACTAGAGACGCTCTGATGCAAGACCCTAAAAACTATCATGCATGGCAGCACAGACAATGGGCCATCAAAACTTTTGGGTAAATATCTACTATACTTTATAAAAACTTTGCCTGTTTATTTAGATATTTGGTTTGTTATTTAAATATTGAATTATGAACAGCCAACGAGTGCTGTGCTAGCTTGACTTGATAATTTGCATTTTTGAAATTACATCATCATGAAATCAATATATTGATCAACATCTTGACTAAATACTGTCAGCTTAGGCTGTTTTCATATTGCATGTTTCTTATGGCCATGACAATTTGGAGTTACTACAGTTTGGTGAGTTATGATCACCATGAACACCACTTTATATAAATAATCACGCAAAAGCCTCAAATGCTTGGAACCGAGAGAACCCTAAATGTTAGTGCCTTTCCAGTCCATAATTTTAGAGGTTGTAAAAAGAGTTAAATATTGTCTTAGCAAGGTGATTTATTATGATGTTATTTTTCACAGGCTCTATGAAAAGGAAATGGACTTTGTTGATCACCTTATCACAGATGACGTGCGTAACAATTCCGCATGGAACCAAAGGTACTTTGTCATGAATAATTACTTAGGCTGGTCAGACCTGAATGTACAGAAAGAAATTTGCTATGCATTGGAGAAAATTAAATTTATTAAAAACAATGAAAGTGCGTGGAATTATCTTAGAGGTGTATTAATACATGACAAAAGAGGTGAAGGTGTAAGCGGGAATGGCGTCGTCACTTCGTTCTGTGAAGAACTTTACAAGAATAAGTGTCGTTCTCCATACTTGCTAGCATTCCTCATAGATATTTGTAATGAAGCCATCAAAAAAGAGGAGACCAGCTGTTTACATAATGCGACTAGAGCCATAGAACTTTGTCAAGCGCTGGCGGGGAAATACGACAAAATTCGTAGCAAATATTGGAATTACATGGCTGAAAAATTCAAAAAGATTCAACAGGAAGAAAGCAATAAAGATAAGGAGAAAACCGTTGACGAATGATTTTAATAAGGAAAAGCTTATGTTTTATGTTAAATATTACAATGAATTTAATCTGTGGTATTATTTTATCGAACACTGTTTGATGAAGTATATCTGTACAAACTGTAAGTAACAGCCGATAAAAAAAGTATAATGATTAAATAGATAAACCATTCAGCATTATTTCTGTTATCGTTTACCGTTTTGAAGAGTCGTAACCAACGAACGTCGAACCTGTTACGTTTTAATCGTTTGAACACTCGATACCAAAAGGATCTGCCTCTAAAAAATACTTTACACCAAAAGACGATGTCTTTATAAATATCTTTTATATATTTTGTGTAATTATTTAACATTTTCATCATAATAAAAGAACGTAAAAGATGTTGGTATTTTTTATTTGGACTTTGCTATATCAGGCTGCATTTTTTCACTGCCTGTGTTTCCACCATCTTTCACTGGGTTTGAGATTTCTGTATTTTCTGGTAGGGTTTATGGATGTTTGCAGAATTTGGGGTCTTTGGGCTCTTTAGGAGCTTTGGGCTCTTTGGGGTTTTTGAGCTCTTTCGTCTCCTTGAGGTCTTTGGTCTTCTTCGAGTCTTTGCGCTGTTTAAGCACGCTTGGACTGAGCACAATTTCGTTTTCCTGGTCTCTCAGCACTGTATCGCGTATGTTTTTCAAACCCAGAAACCTGGGCACATCATCGCTTAGGGCGCGCGCAGTTGCTTCACATTTACACGTTCGGGCTGTTTCCAGGTCTGGTTCTATCGGACAATGCTTACATGGAGTTGTTTCAGGTTGCTGCGAACAGATCAAAAGAGGTACTTCATAACCTGATCCTAAAAATAAAAATAAAAATCGTCGCCTCGGCCAGGTACGGCTAGAAAATGCCTTGCTAACGACTTACCAACCAGTGATTAAACTTAAAGCAGCGTCAATCAAATCTTAAAAAAAAAACAACAAAATATCTGCTAGTGTTACTAGTTTTTCAGATTTTCAGCTTTACAGCGTTCAAAGATAATGCTCAAAAATTATTACAATTCACAATCTAATCTAATATTATAAGATGAAATTTTGTTTGCTAGTTTGTACCCCCTTATGGGGTCGGGCCCGACTGAGATAATTAAAAAAAATCTTTTATTGTTGGTGTCCACGATATACTATAACTCTACTTAGAAAGTACACAATGTTATAAAAGTTGCATTGGTAGGTACTTGCCTGACCTAGAATCGAACCCAACGCTTGAATGGTTTGTGTTTTACTCACTAGAAAACCACTAGGTACCTAAGTTATAAGCATAGTGTGTAAGATATAGGTACCTAACAAACAAAAAAAATATATTTTGTACCTTGCTTTGTTTTTCCTCCGGTTTGCAGTTTGCGCAATTCAAATGCAATTTTGACATATTTGTAATTTCGAATGTTGAAATGAATAGGTTTCGGGTTTTAGTGTAGGTAGGTATATCTGATATCAGCAGTTTCTTTACGAAGTTATAATTCAGATGAACTGGGAAGTTCTAGAGGCTGTTTTGACCGCTTCTATGAATCAACATACATAACTTTTAGAGAGTTCTAATAAAGTCGTTGATTCCGTGTACTTTTTAGTGCTGTGGACTGATAATGTATCTTAGTATATACATGTACACAAGTACATGTCTACGTCTGATTCACATATAAATCTAGATTTTCCTCCTGATCCAACATAGGATCGCGCGATCATTTCACCTGCTATAATTCTGTATTCGATCTTACTCGTCGGTTGTGGGTTGCTGTTCTCACGAATCAATAACACTTTCATTTTTTTTCTTTCTTATTAGGGTTGCTTGGCTTTGGAATGCAGGCGGCGGTTTTATGAATGGAGGTGCACCGGTACGTCTCTTCTTCGCTTATTTTAGGGGTTGTTGTACCAAACACACACGTTGTTTCCGTTACAGTAATAGCCAGCATTCCCAAAATGTCTGGACATTCACTGCATGCACAATTATGGCAATCGCAGAATGGCTAAAATTTTAATATTTTCTAAGTTTTATTTACCAAGACTGAATATTTAAAGATATTTCATATGGTTACCCACGTTAGACGTCAGAGTCGTATCAACATCCCTTTCTTTCGTTTTCGTCCTATATGCGCAGGAATCGGTGCAGCCTTGGTGATATTTCGACATTCTTTATTTTAATCTATTATCATGGCATTGGTGAAATACATATTTCTTGATTTTACAGAAAATGGCAGACTTTGCTGAACTTTGTGACAGGTCCAAAATGGCAAAGACCAGAGAACCCGTAGAACCATATAGAAAAAAAAAACTATTTCTAGACCGTTTTAAAACCATAAACAGAAATTTTATGCCAGCGGCCAGCAACACTATGAGAAATACCATCGAGGTGTCTTCGAGAAAACGAGGGACCAATACTTAGTTTAGTTTGTCTCGTTGGTCTAGCTGTTGCAAGCGCGGCTGAGCACGAGGTCTCGGGTTCGATTCCCGAATCAGGCCGAAATCGCTTTGTGGGTTTTAGAAGACTCGCAAAGCAGCCCGGAGCCTGGAAGTTGTGATTGATACACCCATGCATCGGAGAGCATGTAAATGTCGGTCCTGCGCCTTATCTCTCTCCGGTCGTTTCGGATTACCGTCCCATCGGGTTATGACGGAGAAGAAATAGTGAGTGCACCTGTGTCTGCGTAAATGCTTGTGCACTATAATTATGTCCTGCGCAGTTGGCTAATCTCCTAATCTCCTTCCTTGAGAACAGCCGCCGTAGCCGATAATCGGCTAGGAGGACATCATAGAGGAAATCCTCAATTCGACTACCTACCTATATTTTTTACTTGACTTCTAAGAAGTGTTATAAACTGATTTTAAAAAATGTATAAGTAGATAACAGTTTTTTGCATTTGTTTTTTTGCTCAGTGTTATTTTAAGCGAGTACAACAGTGAGACTTCCATGAGCCCACGACTCCAAGAAGTTTGGAACAAAGTTCTTGCATGGCCGCATGGCCCCATCACTTCTGTGTTTTGTAAAGTTGAGTTTCAGTTGTCGCACTGACATTAACAAACAATTGTAATAGACGTCGTTAAAAGTCAGCTTGATAGCTGTTATAACAATATTTAAACGAAATGTGATCTTAAAGTTGGCGAAATTGTAGTGGCTACAAAAGCCACATCAGATGTTCGACATTTGGCTCAATTGGTAATAATGAATTGATAAGTTGCAATTAAATTAAGATGAATCCGTGTACTGGCATTTCACCATATGAGTTTTAAAAAAGCGCACCAAGCAACCTGCATACAGGAAATGATGTGGCAGACCATATTATCTCCTCAGTACTGTACAGAGCCTATAGAGCTTCGCAAGTTGAAGGAACAGTTAGCTAATGTGAACTGTCAATGCAGAAGTTGTAATTACATTTCCTGTAGACCGTTGTGCGAAAAGCTGAAACACACCAAGGATATCGAAGTGCAAGCTGACCGATATCCAATTGACGCACAATCGCACATTCCAGAGAATAACTTCAACAATACTGTTTGCCCTTCTTGCTGCATGACTTTTAATATGCTACGTGGCGGCACTGTCAAAGTTCTTAAAGACGAAGAATCGGAAACGTTGGCATCAATGTTCAGCTCTGATAAATCAACAGAGAAAGAAACCTGCTTACAAGAGAAAACTACGTCAGTAGAAAGTAAACCATTTTCAGAAGATTTCAACTTGACTTGTGATCAATGCGACAACACGAGCGACATCAATATACACAATGTCGGGTCATTGAGCAACCATCGCAAACGACACTCTGAAAGAGTTACTTTCCAGGACTCAGAGTATCAGGGCCACATTGAAATAACAACGAAAACACCTAGTGTCAATTGTTTGTGTTTACAAGATTTCATTGATTCAATACGACCACCTTTAGATTTTATGTCTAGATATGGATAGGTACTGCGATGTTTGACATATTCATTCATTCAGTACCATGAAATGGTTAATGCCAATACACTGACTCATTGAGGCTTTCCCAAGTAAACATTCTCATAAGGGATAGGTACATACATAGACGTCAGCTTACAATCAAATATTTTTTGCATTTTCTACACCTGAAATAAAATATTTAACGAAATAAAAAAGTTTCATTTATCATCACTGGTACCTACGTAAAGTTTATGATTATTAGATAACCCGTATTACCAATCGCGTTTATCTTATTGTATTGAAGTTGAAGTAAGAGGAAAATACGAGTTCGTATCGGGTTACGCACCCTTTCGTTGTCACGTAGCCGAAGTGGATCGCACACGCTACTTAAATAGGTACCTACTCAAAACTTGTAAAGTGATCTAAGATCTTATTGAGTATCGGGAGGATCTTTGTCAAAATCCCACGAGTAATTAACTTCATAGAAGACTAAGGTGTTATTTGGACCGCAACTTATTGATCTACAATAAAATCTATAACATAATATAAGAACCTGTCTTCCGTAATCGTGACTACATTCCGTAATCTATACTCTATACTTATAATAAATCTGTAGAAAAGTAATTTTTGTACATTGAAGAAATTGACAAAAAAAATAGCCAGCATTTTAAAGGATAACTAACAGAACCCATTTCCATCATTTTTGTCTGTTTGTCTGTTTATCTGTTTGTTTGTTCGCGATTCACGTAAAATCTACGAATTAAATGCAGACAATGCTTATATACAAAAATTCTACGTAACTTGGGGTATTACTTAGTTTTTGTTTCATCGAAATCGATTCACTCTATCAAAAGATATGATTAATTTTATGATGTAAAATATTACGACACGCAATCTATTTGTCAAAACTGTACATTTGAATGTTGTACTTATATTAGTTGATCGGCCTATTATTATCAATCTTTACACAGAAAATCACACCTTTATAAGTAACTTCGGAAGAAAAAAAAATGAAAATTTTGTTTAGCCAAGGTTAAAGTACCTCCATCTGTGGTAAATAAAATACATCAAATTTGTCAAAGGAGCGAGGTGGTAAATGACAATATTACCACATTCTTTATAGAGGATTATTATTTCAACAGATGGAGTTGTGTATTTTCCGTAATTCACCATATTTTAACACGTAGTGTAATTTTTCGATAGACATTTCAATAGTGTTTGTCAGTTTGCCGTGCCACATCAAAATCCAACTATAATTATTACCTTGATGAAAAGAAAATTAATAGTTCTCAGCCAAATTTAAAACGGTGCCATCTAAATTATTTTTTGAACATTATGTCAAAAATGATGACTTTAGTGCAGTGGTTCTTAACCGGTGGTCCGCGGACCACTGGTGGTCCCTGGAGGCATTCCAAGAGGTCCGCGAAGCTTAGCTTCGCGACGGTTCGATACGTTATCTAACTTAATTTTTATCGACTTATAATTGCGAGCGGGGGTTTTGGCATGGACGTATATCGGGTGTGTCGTACCTAGTTTTACGTAATTTTGGATGTGAGTCGTAAAAAATTATTAAAATTTCGCGCTCGTTTCGCTCGCGTATTCAGAAACCATATGCCCTTGTTTTTGCATTTGTCAACCAACAAAACGTTAAGTACGTTTGGGCTAAATTTTACGTAATTTTTGTTTTAAGTCCGATAAAAATTTCGCGCTCGCTTCGCTCGCGTATTCAGAAACTATACGCCCTTATTTTTGCATTTGTCAACAAACAAAAACTTAAGTACGTTTGGGCTACATTTTACGTAATATTTGGTTTAAGTCCGATAAAAATTTCGCGCTCGCTTCGCTCGCGCATTTGGAAACTACATAGGCAAGATTTTCTTTATTTGCATTATTTTGCTTTCGAGTAGAACTTACCAAAAAATTCAGTTTTTTTTTTTGATTAATAATAAAGAAATGAGTGCTATTTTAGGTAAACCGATGAGGTGGTCCCCGGCAAGACAAACTTTAGTTAAAGTGGTCCCTCATGTCAAAAAGGTTAAGAACCACTGCTTTAGTGGAACAATTAATTATCATTTAAAGTTACAGATGGAGTTCATATCAGGATTTTTTCATAAACATAGTTTAGCTTATCTTCCACTAATTGGCCTTAAAACAAATTTTACTACTAATTACTTTGAGTGAGTAGTATTAAGTAGACCTTAATTTTTTTTTCTGATGCAAAATATGTAAACTTAATCCTAGAAGAAATGAGGATCTATCTCTCGCAAGCGCTGCTAAGCGTGAGGTAGGTAATGTAGGATTCTGTAGCTTTAAAAACAAGCCCAGATACAAAGTGCAGATAAGAAATGGGAGCTTTCTCTATTTAATACCATACACACGTAAAATGCTTTATTATGCGTCTGAAAACGTACAAATTACGCGCCGCATACCAGAGACATGCTTACTTTCAACTTCTGATCGCAAATACATTGTTCACGATTACGAACAGTCTCAGTAAGACCCGAGCCAAGTCTAAAAAAACACCTTTTATATAAAACTCCGTTTGATGTAATTTAATCACAAAGACAGAATTGTTCTCTGTTGCAAATCCTATCCACCTATATCCTATCCTAATCCAGAATGCATTGCAGGTGTGCATTGCTCAAAAACCAATGGTATCCTATTCGAGAAGTCAAAAGAGTTGACCTGCCAACGTCAGCTTCTGCGCTAAGCAAGTGTTCTTAATAGTACCATCAGAATTACATTCATCGTTGAATGAGGTGAATAAATTTTCAGAAACCACAATAACAGTAGGAGCCAAAGCGTATTATCGCTTCATAGAGCTCTGATTGGCCAGCCAAAGCGTATTATCGCTTCATAGAGCTCTGATTGGCCCCAGGTAGGTCTGATTTGTTCGTTCATCAGATCTTTGAAAGTGTTTCGGTGGATACTTACTGTCGTCCTGTTTACGTGTGACACAAAATATGGTATATAAACGTCCTCCGCAAGAGCGAAAATTTCCCGGTGTGCGGTAGTGACGCACAGTATACAACACTTATGTTTCTTTTGATTTGCTGGCTCCACCAAGAAATGACAAATTGCGAGCGTACATTCTGAAAATCTTGGCAAAACTGCAGGTTTCAAGTACGAACACATGAAGTGGACTCTCACAGATACGTACATTTTGCCTATTCGTGAACTAATGCAAACATTTCGGTGGAGTCCCGGCTTAGGCCTCCCCCATATTAGGCGTGCGCGATCCTCGGGCGTGTGAGTAGCGCGGGCGCCGCGCGTGCGTCGCGAGCGCGTTGCGTGAGCGTCGCGTTTTGCTGCCCTGCGGCATTTGCAGCGCGCTCGCGGCGCGCACGCGCCGCTCTCCTTGATGTTTAACTGCTAAGGTGTTTAGCGGGCGGCGGGGATAGCGGGCGAAGGGGTAAGAACGCAACTCGAGCGCCGCGTGCTCGCCGCGAGCGCGTCGCTTGCACTCTTCACACATGCCGCAGGGCAGCAAAACGCGACGTTCACGCAGCGCGCTCGCGACGCTCGCGCTACTCACACGCCCGAGGATCGCGCACGCCTAATGTGGGGTCAGCCTTACCATAGTGAGTAAGTGAAACTATCCTACCCTATCCATCCAGCTATTCCCCAACTATGTTGGTGTTGGCTTCCAGTCACCGAATCTGTTTGAGTACCAATATTTTGCTTGGAGCGACTACCTATTTACCTATCTTCAATCCAGTCAACTACACAAGACGATATCCATGGTAAGACTGACAGACTTTCTGGCTTCTGGTTAGTCGCAGCAGCTGCAGAAAATGTACAAATGACAGCTTTGTCAGACTCAAAACATATAGACATAGATTATAGCTGTTTCCTGTGAAAATTACTTACGCACCATACCTACGTAATAATTTTCCAAATTGGCTGACTAGATCCAGAGATATTCACAACGTCACAAACTTTACTTCTTTTGTTTAGATAAATGGTCACATCCACAACACAACCTTGATCAATGAATCTTTGCGACTGCTAAGTGCTAATCCTAATTATACTGTCACGTGAAAGAATGCACCTACGGGATAAGTAGTATTTTGACTATTCTATATTGCCCACGCAGACGAAGTTGCGGGCAACAGCTAGTAGAAAATAATTTGACACATTTTAGACAATAGCTTTCTATTCTCTTTTTAGCTATATCTTTGAAATATGTAAATGAATCCACGCATTGATATGATGAGATTCATAAAAATAATTTAAGTAGGTTACTACAAATATAGTCTTGACAGTATTTTATATGCCGCCATTATGTTTATATTTTCCTTGTAAAAGTAGCTATTGCTCACGAAATGTCAAGCAATTCTCAGCAATTGTAGTAGGTAGGTTATATATCTATCAATCATCTACTCAGGCTTTAGTTCAGTTGACCAACGGTATAGCGTTATAGGTAGGTATTGATTATGCCAATGCTGGGTTTTTAACGCGAGCACGTCTTAAGTTACATAATTACATTAACAGGTAAACAATTTATTATTGAGGAAATTCGATGTAAATACTAATAAAATTAAGACGAGTGGCATTTTCTTGTATTTAATGTAAAAAATAGCAAACATTGCCAGCAAATACCATAAACTTTTAATTTAAGCTGGGTCCCGCAGTTTCACCTGTCCCCTCTCGATGGAACTGCATTTTACAATACAGACTAGCTTTCCGATAAGAAGTTTATGTTACCCATTGCTCATCTATGACATTTTTGAGGCAGTCAGATTTTCAGGGAGTCTATACCCAGCTGTTACGATCCGAATAAGAAATGCAAAATGAGTTTCTTGTGCGAAGAATTTCTTTTAGTTTGAGAGAGTGTCTTTAGAGGTTTCTCGGTATTCAGTTTACTAGAATGGTCTCGAAAATTTAATTAATTATTTTTATAATCAGGATAATGTAGCAGACTGCTATCATTTGTATTGAGGAAAAAAGTTTATTCGATTTTATTGATTGTTTATTAACAATTTAATACATTTACAAAATAAAATATGTAAATAAAGAGTTTATTTAAAAGTTAAGAATCAACCTTTCCTGTTCTTAAATTTTTCGTAGAGTTCGCGAGCGGTCGCGGCGGCGGCCCCGGCTCCAAGTCCGCCTTTCTGTAACAAAATATTGTGAATTCAAATAATGGGAACAACGTACATAAGCGTACAACAGTCTGTTTTGAACCTCCTGTCTACCCTTTTCGGTGAACAGCATGGGTCTGATGTGTGTAAAGAGTAATTGGCTCGAGAATGTACGGGCCATCACAAAGGAGACCTTTCATGCACAAAACTGATAGATTGACTGACTGTAAGAAAGAACTTTTTGTCGAAGTATATACCTTCATGTATTTTTAACAAAAAATAAATGTAGATTTTAACAAGGAAATGTACCTACAGAAACATTTTCATGAAAGGGTGTTTTATTAACTTTGGGGTCAATCAAGATTAGGTGATATCCCCTTGGCTTCCTGGGATGAATAGGAAAAATAAAAGAGTTGAAAACTGCGGTACTCAGGAGGGCTTATGATTGTGAACAAAAAGTGGATCAGGGCGAGGAGTAGAAATTTGGAAAGATTTTTTGATGAGATAAAAGGAACTGTATTATAAGGGCCGTTTTCTGAGCACCTTTATGTTTATCTATTCATTTTCCCTAGGATAAAAAAAGCTTAGGTGTTCAGGCACCGGCCCTGATTCTTGTAGAGAAGTAATATTACATTATTATTTTTTTTAAATATCTATACTGAAAACAGATTTTCAAGTAAGTCGCAGAAACATAAAATACCTACTTCGAACTATATTCTCCATTGAATAATTATTAAAAGAAATACAGCAACCTTAGCTCCGGTCCTGAGCGCACTGCCGCCTCCCTTAGGGCTTGCGCTCACGCCGCCCATCAGCATAGCGAACACCGCCAGAGCAAGAACTACTAAGCCGAACAGTTTCATGTTGATAGAGATGCTTTGCTACTTCTCTACGAACGAATGATAACTCATGCACCGCTAAGGTACCTAACTTATATACCACACATAATGACTAACCATTGGTGCAAATCCTGCGCATTGTGGAACACCATAAGACATTTTCCTTAAGCTCTTGTGTAACATAGCCCGTTTGTTTTTGTTCACAAACAGTCCAAGCATGTCTGTATTAGAACTGTTTGTTGGCTGCCGAAATGCAAATCGTGGGTAACTTCTAATTTGAGTCGTAATTAACTTTAATAATGCGGGATCTGTAATGGAAATTTAACGGACGTCTTCTTTTGAATACACAATGACAACATGTACCTACATTTTTACAAATTAGGTATGCAAATAATTTAGGAAATAATAATCTCGTGGAGCTTCAGTTTTGGTGAAATTTTCTTTCCGATTTCCTGTGTTTTACAGCAAGTCGCGATGGGAATTTTTAGTCAGGAAAACTACCTACCTATGAAAGGTACCATTCTAACACATATAACAGGATGTGGCATGGGACGAAAATTCTCCTACAATATGAGTAATTAAAAACGTAGGTAGGTATCTGTGCTTCCAAGAACGAACAACTGTTTTCTAGGCATGAAAACACTGGTAGGTACTCTATGCTAGAATCTTAGTACCTGTATTTGAACAGTATGTGTATTGAATATTCTACTACATAATACCTATGTATATTTTTTATTGTGTGACTAGATTTTCCCCACAGTTCTACTCACTTACTGAGCGAATTATCTACATACTTTCCGCACCAAAATGAAAAGTAAACTATGCCCTTTCTTAGGCTGTTAGAGTACCTACTTTTCACTTCAAGCGGTCTAGTAGTTTCAGAGATGAGAGTGCAACTGACAGACACAGTTACTTTCGCATTACTAATATTAATAAGAATTAGCAGCTTCTGAACTTAATAGCGTACATGGTGTTTCTTGCTGATTCCCACTTTATTCGACGAGGAAATTCCTTCGGATCATATTTCATGGCATTCCGCTATTTTTTCTTTGAAATAAACGTTTTTATCCTTTTCTGTCATTCAATAATGAATCATTTTGTCTGCAAATGATTTACGATTGCAATATGATTGTAGAGCAAACTACCGTACCTATAGACCAAAATCACCAAAATAGCAGACCAATCGCAAACCAATCGAATGTCGTTGGAATACGATTGGTCTTATATTAGTAGCAGAATGCCCGATATGGTTAAAACTGCTATTGCAATCATATTGCGATTCAATTTCTATTCGATTTTGACATTACTAACTTAGGAGAATCGGGCCCCTGGTTCTAGTGGTTTCGTTTAATTCTTGTCGAAACTACTGCGAGCATTGAACATAAATCGATACAACTAAAGCCATTCTTAATGAATGGGTTAATTCATGGTATCATCACTAACTACCTAACTCATTAACAGTATTTTTCTAATGGGGTCTTATGGTCAATTGACTCGTACGGATGGAACTCAGCTACAAGCTCCTCTTTGACTGGTAAAAGTATCGTACAATATTATCAACTAGGCACTACTACATACTACGACTATGTACCTCATACCTACTTTATAGACATGTGTGGAACGCCTTGCGGCACGACGTATCGACGATTTGAAGAATGTGGCGAGTTGCAGATGGAAGCGGGCTGCATTAGTTCTGAATGTTTCTTTTTGAAGAATCTCCATAGCAAATACATATGTTGGTATATAAAGTTCCTAAGTTATTGCCACAGCCAACTCCTCTTGTTTTCTAATTTCAGGTTCAGCGGTGTCCGATTATAGGATCTCCAGATGGTTGAACGTCTGATTATTATTAGTTATTAGGCTCGTATTTGTATGTACATACTTATGTGCCATTTTCTTCCACTTACCTAGGAGTAGGTATGTAACCTGTCACATTGGCACATTGGGTAAACTACATCGGTTTTGAATGTCCTATGTATGAGAAAAGTAAGATAGTACCTTAGTGCTGTTCCTAGACTTATTTATTTTCAGTAATTGCTGGCTTCACTTCAACAATGTACTTATTAGTAAACTAAAGCAATTTGGTAACTATCTGTATCGAACTACCTCGGCAATAGGTTTGGTTTATTGATGAAATTCCTTAGTCGAAGTTCTGCCTCCAGGTAAGCTATTCAAGGGATGAAAAATTAAAATTACGTTGTTTGATGTTTATATTTTTATTAGGAGCTAAAACTTAGGTAGGTATGACTGTTTTATCACAGGAGATGCTTATTTTTTAACAATGGTAGGTAAACATGGTATGATTTTACATTAGTTTAATATGGAATGATTTTACAATGCTTTAATTTAACCCCTGTACTTCACGTGCTGGTAGATTTCGTGGCCAGTGCCGATCGCACTAATAGCTCCGAATCCAGCTTTCTGTAAAACAAAATATAAAATAATTATTTTTGGATAAAACTCACCAAAGTGATGTTTCCATCGTAGGTAAGTGTCATGATCTCCCGACCCATTACCCAACTATGGTGGGGTCGGCTTCGAGTCTAACCACCTGAGTACCAGTGTTTTACAAGGGTTACTGCTTATCTGACCTCCTTAACTTAGTTACCCGGGCAACCCAATACTCCTTGGTTAGACTGGTGTCAGAGAGGTTGGTTGGTTCTTTAACCACTACTTTTTTTTTAAGTTAAGACGAAAGTGTAAAGTATGTAAAGGAAATTGATAGGAAATAGGAAAATTAACAATACTTACAATAGCCTTAGCTCCCTTCCTTAGCGCGCTGCCGGTTCCCTTAGGCGCTGCGCTGGTGCCGCCCATCAGCATAGCGAACACTGCCAGCGCGAGAACTACTAAGCCGAACAGTTTCATGTTGATGGAGATGCGTTGCTACTTCTCTACGAACGAATGATAACTTACGCTTCCCTAAGCTGGCTTATATACCAATATGATGATGATGACTAACCTTTGGGGTTAATCCTGTGCTTTGTGGAATACCATAAGACATTTTCCTTCTTGTTTAACATTGCCCGTTTGTGATTGCGTCTGTATTACAAAATTACAACTGTTTGTTAGCTGCCGAAATTTCTTTTGAATACACAATGAAAACATGTAGGTACTTAATTACGAATTAGGTATTCAAATAATTTAAGAAATGATAATCTTTCGTAATCTATCTATTTAAAATCGACTCCATCCAAAGGTTGTCTGTAAGAGATTGCTTTTGAGCGATAAGACCGCCTATTGTACTCACATGTATTTGTTTGTAATATCCTTGTCTGTTTGTTTTGGGGTACAATAAAGAATATTCTATCTATTCTATCTATCTATCTTTTGGGGTACTGAGCTTTCAGTTCTGGTGAAATTTTCTTTACGATTTCCTGTGTGCTCTAAAGCAAGTCACACCACAATTTAGTGGGGATAATTCTATATACGTACAAAGGATACCACTTGCGTTATATGTATTTACAACAAGCGTCTGTGCTTCCGAGAAAAGCCTTCATAAAAAACCCAACTATTTTCTAGGCATGCAGGACATCGGTCTCTGTACTCCGTGCGCTGTAATTGAACTTGCAAATAGAGTTCTTATTATATCCAGCAAGTATTTTACTTCTACGTCCTGCAGCCGGATAAAGAGTAGCCAACGCATTTTTCAGTCAGGGTATCAAAATGATCAAGATTTTATGTGAAAACGCGACAGACATACAGTTTCTTTCGGGTTCAGTTTATGTAAATATTTACATGACGTAAAAAAAAGCCTTATTTATACATATATACAACTAAAAAATGGCATCAAAAAACTCCTCATCGCTGCCCACCGGGAGTGTACCCAAGAGGCTGGCAGCATTGCCACGTTGGATGGCAATGCTTAATTTTTGACCAAAATAAAAACCAGCCTTTGGGTCACTTGAAGTGTCAGCAAGTCGCTTTGCCAGATCTTTAAAAAGCAGATGAGCACTTGGACCCCACGGCCCGAGGGTTTCAACCCCAAACGGCTCAAAGGTATAGTTACCAACCAGGGTGCTATATTTGCGCCGTTTGAGGTTCTCTGCAGCCGCAGCAGCGGAACCAGCACATCGCGCCGAGCTAGGAAGGTGAGATGGTGCAAGAGTATCGACACAAGTCGCGTCCCATACTAAAGACCTACCCATCTTCCACGGGAACAACGACATACCGTCTGGTCTCTTGCCATCGTCGCGTGCCAGACCACTGGGTTCTAATATGGCTGGAACGCCTACGGCAACAAGAGCACGACGGATTATGTCATTGATATTCGCATGCCGTACAAATCGTCCCGCGCTGCGGCTGCACGACAAGCCGTGGTGTCCAAGGCTGCTGACAGCTTCACCACAGTGGCAGCGGTGAGGAGAGCAGCACGGAGCACCCAAACGCAAGCAAACAGCAAGCCGGAAAGTGGTGTCGTCAAACAATGTGCCTATGTTTGACGACGGAAGTGCCAGAAGCCATAGACCCGACTCCCATTCGCCCACAGCCAGAAGGCGCGCTCGCTCTGCAGAAGAAATTGACGTATTTAGCAGATTATTCCGTATAACTCTGCAGAGCGGCTCATCCCACTGTCTCTGGGAGGACGGGTTGACGGGTGGATCAGTATTCGGGCAGGTGATTTTCCAAGCCTCTACAGCCTCAGTCAGACATGGTACCTCGCAATTGGCCAGTGTGATAGGAAGAATTTTCCTGGTCAATTGCTCAGTACCATGGACGGAGGATATAAAGGCCGGTAGGCTAATACTTGAAATTTTGCGGACGCCAAGCCCTCCCATGCGAACGGGAAGAGTAGCCTGAATCCAGGCTCGGTCGTCCAAGGCCACATTTAAAATTGATGTTAATGTGTGTCTAATAATTTTGTCAAGTTTTTCCAAAAGATTTGTGTGCTTCCATAGACTGGAAGCACGCAAATAGTACGTTAATTTTGGGCCAAAACAACAATATCTAATGATTGTGATAGCTGAGTGCATTTTAATTTGGAGTAGCCTGTCCGAAATATGATTGAAATTTTGTATTTTATCATGAATAAAATTCGAGAATGAATTTTCAAATATTGGGGAACCGAGGAGACAAAGAGAACTCTTGTCAATTAATTTGATATCCGGGGCTATTGCACATTGGAAAATATGTCTTGTCTGTCTGTATTGTCCGTTACAAAGAGTTCACATTTGGAATAATTTAGATTAAGTCCTATTGCTTGGAATTTATTTTGAAGAAAGGATAGGTCTTTAAGAACAGTATCTACTTTGCCCTCCAAGGTTCCGTCATCAAGGTACCAAACATTGAATTTAGAATTTAGCTGCCGAATTATTGGGTTTATGGCTAAACTGAAAATCACGGGCCCGAGTGGGTCACCCTGCTGACAGCCAACAGAAGATTCTAAAAGGTTGTCCCGATAAAGTAATTTAGATGGGTGCCTGTAGCATTGGTAAAGAAAACTATAAATTTGGGGTAGCTCTTTTTTAGTTTCTGCTAGTAGGGTGTCCCTGTTAACTGAGTTGAATGCATTCTTTATGTCAACCTTCATTATGACCTCTCCTTTGCCACAATTTAAATAGGTCGACAACGCGTGTACAGCAGCCTCGCAGCCCCCTTTTGAGCCGTAACCCAGCTGAAGGGGCTGAAATTTTTCCGAACAACCCTCGTTATAAAATTTACAGCAAATCTTGGCTGCCATACGACGGTAAGTAGTGCCTACGGCGATTGGACGAATGCCGCCGTCCCTCTTGCGTAGAGCGCAGAGGTTTGCTCCATACAAGACGTCGATGACGGCCTCGTCCACCTTGCCGGATAGCATTAGGTTGACCAGGGCTGTAAGCTCCTTCAAGAGTGACTCACCAGCTTCCCCGGCGCTTGGGCAGGTAAGGTCCTTAAGGTGTTGCGGACTCAAGCCGTCGAGGCCGCCTGCGGAACCGCTCCTGAAGGAGCCTATTGCCGTGATCAATTGTCGACCTGTAACGATGAGGGTATGTAAATCCGGATCAGGGGGGTCGGGAAAAGAAAGGTCATCGGATGGGGCAGGGTGTTTGCTCTCCAAAGCGGAAAGTGTTTCTGGAGAACACGGAGCCACCACATCACTGCTGAAGAGGATCCTCGCTGCACCACTTATGTCACCTTCACTTAACTTGGATTCTACCAGGTGGGGGATGCTCCTCGAATAGGTAGATCCTGTTGTCGGTGATTTAGTGTCGAAATCTCTGACCGAAACATTACAATTATCTTTAATTTGGGTCGTTAAGGACTTTTTGGATGCCAAATTTTTTTGAATATGTAAGATTCTATAAGGGAAAGTGAGTAAGTTCTCCCAAGCACGTTGCGAGTTCTCCCGTGCAGCCAGGCGGACACAACCTGCCAAATGTTGAGCTACTAAAGTCCTGGCGTCTCGGGGAACCCGCTTTAGGATTGGAATTGTGTTTTTGAATTTTGAAAGTCTTTTCCAAAACGGTTCCAAAGGTGTGTCGGTATCTGGGTTTGTCGGGGTTAGTGTGGGAGGAACTGCACTTTGGGATTTATGTGTCTTCCCAATGTGCACGTTCAAACCCCGCTTACCTTTAAAAAAACGTGCTTGGGGGCACAGCGGACATCTCAGGGCATCCAGAGATGTTGAAGATTGACAAGCACTTACACTCCCATCACCATTACTGTACATCTGGGTGCCTCGCTACTTATTTGTATACACTTATAACTATTGATTTTCCACAAAAGAATATTTACAATAATAAAAGTAACAAATCAAAATAGCACTCAAAAACACAAATAATCAAAATGTCAATTTGACGCAGTCGCGCTGGTTTCGGCACATTTCGGCGCGGGACTCACTGGCCAGCCCCGGCCGGCCAGTGCCGCGCCCCGGCTTCTCAGGCGGTAGCCTGCGTTTTATATAGAAGGTCCGATGCTTATGATTCTGAGGCTGTTAAAATCGGACACGTATGCATTCAGTACCACGGAGACTCGGCCGTGCAGCAGTTCTACTGCGGCGCCAGCGTGTTCGTGACAGGCGGCTACGGATTCCTCGGCAAGCAGCTAGTGGAGGAATTCTTCACGATACTATTTCTCAATTAAATAAAAATTCTTCCCTTACAAATGACAGCTAATGTCAAATCGCAATATCGTTTCTTTCGCATTTACAATATCAGTAAGAATTAGCAGCTTCTTAACTTAATATCGTTCATGGTGTTCCATACTGATTCCCATTTTTGTCGACGAGGAAATGCCTTCGGATCATATTACAATCGTGCGATCGACATTATTGATGACGCTAATCAATGTTGTTATTGGCGTCATCAATCAGTGTCGATTAGAACGATTCATGTTTATTGTCGAGAGCTGATCCGATCAGCTTCGCGTTGATCACACTATCGATGTCATGATCAGCTTTTGGTGAATTGATCGATTGTTTAGCTAGTGCTTTGACTTTTCTATTGGTGTAGTGTTTATGATTGTGATTGATGTCAGTGAGATTGGATAGCTGTTTCCCGTGGTTTCAGTTGCGTCTCGAGGAAATCCTGCATCTGAATAAAAACTTATATAATTGTAGCCATTCTCAATTGATCGGCTATCTAACACAGTAACACAGTTGTAGGGAATTATGGTATTTTACAATGTACCCGTGCGGATGTAACTTCGCCACAAACTCCTCTTTGACTGGTATAGGTAATTATCAAACACAAACAGTAAGTTTCGTAGTCAAGACCTACATACCTATACTATCAATAACTACTACATAGTACGTCTATCAACATCATACGTACTTTATAGACATGTGTGGAACGCCTTGCGGCACGGCGGATCAACGATTTGAAGAATGTGGCGAGTTGCAGTTGGAAGCGGGCTGCATTAGTTCTGAATGAAATTTCTTTGCGAAGAGTCTTCATAGCAAATACATATGTTGGTATATAAAGTTGATATGTTATAGCCACACTCTGTAGTTTTCCAATTTCAGGTTCAGCGGTATCTGATTAAACGGTCTTCAGATGGTTGAAGGTGGGATGATTAGTTATTAGGGTCGTATTTGTGTGTAGGTAGGTACATATGTGCCATTTTCGCACGTTTGTCTAGGATCTTTTGTCTAGGTCTGCAGAATTTGTGCATCCGCTTCATTTTTGGCCTCCGAAAGTACGATCATGTGTCGGAATTTCGGAACCAGTTGAAGTGGCTGCCTATTCGGCGGCGTAGAGACGCTCACGTTCTTTCTTTTCTTTACTCTGTTCTTCACAATCCTGTCACTCCAAGTTACCTTCGTGAACGCTTTGAGTTCCTCGTTCCCAGAGGCAAACCTTGTCGCTCTTCCTTATCTCTTCTGCTTCGTGTCCCATCCCACACTTCAAGTCGCTATGATGGATCATTCACTGTTCGTGCTGTTAGGCTGTGGAATACCCTTCCGCATTCTATACGCGAGAGCTCATCATTGGATATGTTTAAGAGACGAGTTAAGGAACATTATTTATCATTATGACCTGTGTATATATTTGTATATATTATATTGTATATATTTTATATAATTATAAAAGGTATATATTTAATTTATTAAGATATTATACATATATATTATTGTTATTAGTATAACGTTGCACATTCGCCCTACCCCATCAAATCACTCTTTCACTCTAAGGTTGGCTGTAAGAGAACCCAACACTGGGTTAAGCTCGCCGTTGTACATAATGTCTCCGTTTTCAGTGTGTCAAATGTATTTATGTGTGCAATAAAGAATAATATATATATAATATCAGTAAGTATTGGTTGGTGCCTTGACGATGAATAGTTAGGTTGGTACAATAGGTAAACTATACATCGGTTTTGAATGTATGTATGAGAAAAGTAAGATAGTACCTTAGACCTTAGTTCCTAGACTTATTTATTTTCAGTCATTGCTGGCTTCACTTCAACAATGTATTAGTAAACTTAAGCAATTAGGTAACTATCTGTAGCAAATAACTCTATTGCTGTATCGACCTAACTCGGCAATAGGTTTGGTTTATTGATGAAATTCCTAATCGCTTACCTCTCGGTAGAACTTCGTACCGAGAGGTAAGCGATTCAAGGGATGAAAAATTAAAATTATGTTGTTTGATGTTTATGTTTTTATTAGGAGCTAAAACTTACTGTACTGACTTTTATCACAGGAGATGCTTATTTTTCTATATAACAATGGTAAACGTGATACGGTTTTACATTAATTTAATATGGAATGGATTTACAATGGCATAATTGTCTAATTGGTGGTTTAATTAACCCCTGTTCTTCACGTGCTGGTAGATTTCGTGGCCAGTGCCGATCGCACTAATAGCTCCGAATCCAGCTTTCTGTAAAACAAAATAAAAAATAATTAATACATTTGAATAAAGCTCATCAAAGTGATGTTTCCATCGTAGGTAAGTTTTAAGTAAATAATAGGAAATTTCACAATACTTACAATAGCCTTAGCTCCCTTCCTGAGTGCACTGCCGGTTCCCTTGGGTGCTGCGCTCGCGCCGCCCATCAGCATGGCGAAAACCGCCAGCACAAGAACAACTAAGCCGAACAGTTTCATGTTGATGGAGATGCCTTGCTTCTTCTCTATGAACGAATGATAACTTACGCTTCCCTAAGCTAGCTTATATACCACAGAGCGCGCAGATGACTAAGCTTCAATGATTATCATTTTGCCCGCTGTAAAACCCATGATGTTTACCTCAAACTTAAGCTTTTGTGGACAAACGAGTTGTGAATGTTGAAACGAGTATAGGAACTTTTTGGTCCGTTGCCAAGTATATTCCCTGCTATAGATGGGAACACGAATCTTCGGTTCTTAAATACTTAGGTATTTTTTACGTAATCGGACTGGACAAAGACTGGACTTAGTAAACACGTGCCTAACTAAGAGTAGGTAATTTAAGCTACTTTTAATTCGGGTGTGAGAAGTAAGTAGTTCAAACAAAGTTAGTCTACGATATAATTTTGTGGATAAGCTGACAACGGAGGGAACGAAAAAGTGAGTTCGCACCCGAAAATGTGAATCGAAAAAACTCGTCATAATAAATTAAAATATCAAAATACAGAGTACCAGCGTCGTCGCTCGAAGCTGTGAACGTGGAATAAAATAAATGGAAGCATTCTACTTAGTACAACCTACATCATTCATTCTTATTCAACCAACAGCGACTAAAGAAACCTTTTCGCAGCCGTAGTTCCTTTTGTGAGATTTGATTTTATTCTAAAAGCCAGCGCCATGCAAATAACAAAAGAATTTTATGTTTTCGAGTCCTTTGTACCTACAGTTTATAACGTAGGTAGGTCTGAGAATGCACCTTCGAGATTTTCATAGTATTTTCTTTAACACTGGCTGTTTGCCGCGGTTTCACCTTCTACCCGTACACGGACCATGCCATATGCACAAACAAAGATAAAAAATGTTTCTTCTTTATTATATTAACTTTAATATGACTACGTATATAAGCACCTGTGTTTGCTTGACATTACATTGATAGATTACATCGCACGAATGTCCCATCGCAGGTAAACGTGAAGGTTTCGATTTGTGGGCTTTCATACAAAGACCAAACACCTGAATAAAATAATTACACACAGTTAAATAATGGCCAAATATTGGCCACAGTTTACCCTATTATAATAATTTTGTTACATTTGTCATTGGTTTCTTTTTAATTTAAATCCAAAAATATTTTCTCGTTTTAATAGATTTCAAAAAGCGTGTTTTTTAAATTAATAAAATCTTTAAAAAACGCCACGATTTCCTTATCATATTGACGATATAAATTTCTTAGTTAAGTATACTTAAAGCTCATCAATACAACCGATATTAAATAATATGAGGTACAATTCTAAAAAACCACAGTGAAAAACCCCTCAAATGATTGAATTCCTTCGTCTATGTCTTTTTCCTCATATTCTATATCTAAAGAATAATAATTTATTATTTCTTAGTGCGTGACGCGGTTAATAAATGGAAAGGTCACAATAAAATGTGTCATCATGAAACTGTTGGGTATTCCTGACCAACATCATGGCCCTTGCGATTTTATGGCCTTCTGGTGAAACTTGCGGAAAATTCAAAGCTTCTAACGTACGGGAACAACTGAACCTAAGTATTTGTTTATTTTTGTAAATATTTTTTTGAAAAGAAATGATAATAATGAATACTAAAATATACTGCTTATCAATCCTTTTCTTTACCCATAGAATTTATAGGTAGGCAGTATTTTCAAGTATTTGCCAATATTTGCCAAGATAGACATAAAAAAGTATCACAATGTACCTACCTACTATACCTTTTTTTTTTCTGACGTCAAAAATCATCAAATGACCCCTCCCGCTGTGGGTTAGCAGCAGTGAGGGAGTGTCAGACTCTTACTGACTAAAAACCGTCGTGTTCCGTCATAGGCCGTTTATGTACCAGGGCCGCGGTATTGTCTACAATACCTATCATTGAGATTTTTCTAAGTAGGTATATTTTCCAGTTAGTAAAAGTCTGACTGGTCCCGCTGCATAAAAAGGATATATTACCTTGAGAATGACATGATATCCATAAATTATGGGTTTCAATCGGCTCGCAGTTTTTTGAATTTTTGTCTAAGGCAGTAAGTCGCCTGTGTAGATCTGCACCTATGTAAGTATGTAGGCAGTGGTTGCATACAGCTGCAGCTGCGTGCAATTTGGTGTTAACTTGCAACTCTAGCAAGCTATCTTCATGCGGTTAATTACAAACGATAGAACTTGGCGAGAACCCTGTCTGCATCCTATTTGCAATACATAGAGCTGTATTAATTAATTTGCAGTAGAAATTTCGTCAACTGCGACAACACGCAGCATGTGCGAGATAATTAAACGGGTAGGGGGGAATATTGTAGTCACAACTTTCAAAATTCCTACCTATGTTTAGTCTATCAACTCAGGACTACTTATTTATATGTACATAGTATTTTAATTTGTAGTCTCTTTCTCTGTCTAGGTGTGTTTATCTATACTAATATTATAAAGAAGAAAACTTTGTTTGTTTGATTGAAATGGATAAACTCAAAAACTACTGGACCGATTTTAAATATTCTTTCACTATTAGAAAGCTATATTATTCGCGAGTAACATAGGCTATATTTTATCCCAGTGCGGGCAGTAGCTCCCACGGGACGCGGGTGAAACCGCGGGAAAATGGCTAGTGTATTATAAAATTGTATTAAAAATCTATTAATTGGAATGGGTAAAAGCCGTGATAAAAGTTTCATGAATTTCGTAGGTAAGTTCGGAGATAATCCTACCCATCACAGTGTTTTGAATACTTTTGGGTAAAATGTTATTCAGTTGTAAAATCTAAATTTTTTTTTTTGTTTATCTTTTCTTTCTCCTGCCCTGTTCCCAAATATTACTTGGGGTCGGCGCAATATGTCATTTTCTTCCATTTTCCCCTGTCACTCGTCATACTGACACTCACTCCCTTCCTATTCATATCATCTTTCAGGCAATCCATCCATCTTTTCTTAGGTCTTCCTCTTCCTCTCCATCCATCTACATTCATACTTAGCACACACTTTGTTGCATGCGTATCATCCCTCCTCATTACATGTCCATACCACGACAATCTTCTACTTCTCATCTTTTCTGTAACTGGCGCTACTTTCAGACTTCCTCTAATGTAATCATTCCTCACTTTATCCATTCTTGTAACACCACACGTTGTGGTTTTGTTTATAACGGTATAATTATACCTACCATTAATTATGGAAACCCATTAATTAAGTATGTAAATAAAATCAAGCGGTACCTCAGATGACAACTTATGAAAAAATAAAAAATAAAATTTTACGAGTACAAAATACTCAGCTGAATCCGGTTAGACCGGAGGCCGGCCCCAAAATAGTTGGGAAAAAGGCTCGGGAGATGATGATGAGTACAAAATAGTTTATTATTAGATATTCTACTCCCGTCACTAAAGAATAATAATACATAAGTACAACGATTCATTCAACGTGTTTACTACGCGCGGTTCATTGAGATTAGCTACTAGGAAACTCTTGCTAAAGTGACGAAGCACGAAAAAACCCTATAGGCATTTGAAGATGTTTGAGGACTGACATTCCCATAGAATATAATTCCTTATATAAGCATAGAGTGTCAAAGGAGGATCGTCACTTGTTCTTGGTCTTCAAGACATCGACTACTGTCTCTTCAATTGCTTCTCATCATCATGAAGCTGTTCGGTATGTTGGTGCTGATGATGGCAGTGCTCGCGCTGCTGTCAGGAGCCAGCGCCAGTCCTAAGGGCATCGGAGGCGCGCTCAGGAAGGGCGGCAAAGTTATTGTGAGTAATTTGCATGTTAACTTTTGCCAAATATATTTTTCAAAGTTTTTTATATAGGTACCATACAAAGCATAAAGTTAATATAATTTTGTGTTAAGAATGTAACAGACTTTTCTTTATACTTTATATTTCTTTTCAGAAACACGGCCTCAGCGCAATTGGTGTCGTGGGAACCGGCCATCAAATATATCAGCAGTCCCAACAGCAGTGAAAATGGACAAAACTAACAGCCATGTTACTCCACAACCTACATATTTATTGTGTAATTTATACATATATTATTTTTACATTTATTGTGTAATAAAAACCATCTTATTATGTACAGCGAATCTACCTCTTTTAATAAATAAACTATGAATTATAATTCCATGGTATTTTTTATGTAGGTGTTGCATATTGGTGTCGTTTTCAATTTTCCGCCGTAATGTCGGCATGCTAAATTTTGCAACATTGAATAACTTAAAAACAATTACTAAAAGATTTTGATTTTAAACTCAATCATTATTTTTCTTACATAATATCAATAGACACACAATGACATTAACTTATCTCTTACCCTAATTTATTTAAAAAAAAAATTGGTTTGAATAATTTTCTTTCCTTATGGTTATATTTCCCTATATGTATTCTTGGATTCACATCAATAGTGCGACGGCTGAGATGTAGATAACATACGAGCTCTCGATCAGTTGTCATCATCATGTCGGGCGTTCATTAGTTTTGTCAGGAGCAGGCTGGTAGATAGATAGATGGACGACTAACCAACAGAGAATATGTAAAAAAATACTGGTTGGATAGGTATAAGGTGAGTATGTTGCTACTGGCATTTACAAATTGTATCCAAACGCACAAAGTAAAACGTCGATACTTGGGTACCTTTACCTACTCGTACGTACCTACCTACCTTTGTGCCATGCATCAAACGATAGCTGTAGGTGATTATCTCAACCCGACCGATAGTCCCACCGGGTTCGTTTCCGTTAAATTGAAACAAAGCATCTGTGTTTTTAGACCGTCCTACTTAGTATGTATAAATATGTGGCATACCTAGCTGCAATGTTTGTAAATAAAGGAATTCCCATATTGTCCGGTACGAATTCTTGTAATTGATAGTAATTATTATGCTTAGTTATTTATCCTCAAGTTAGTGAATTCACTAACTTAACACTGCGCACTGAGGAGTTTAATTTTATATGTTATTGATATACAATCAAACAAGGCAGCATATTTCATATCAACATTTTCAGGATTCTGGATTTGAGACCAGATTCGAATTCAAAAAGAGAGTAGACTACCCTGGTTATTCATATTGATTTTATTGTACTCATATTATTTTACATTGAGTTTTAGAGTACCCTTAAACAGTCGGCCAACGACGGTTGGCCCCATGGTCGATGAGAAAATCGTCAATCAATCAAAGTTTTTAGTCAGTCTGATACCGGCCAAATCTGATCGTTGTTATCTGCGCATTAGGTACCATTCATCTTCATTTATGAGCCCAAACAAACTATCGGCCTAAAAACTGCAGTGTGCTCTTAAAATCATTCGGTAAACCTGGGCTTGTTATATTTCCATATTCATCAGTTCTAAAATCGTGTTAACGTTTAGAGCAAAGCCACGTGAAAGTGGAAGTCTCTGAAGCATGCATCGCAACGTCGTTTTAAGTACCTAAGTTCAAGGTCGTTTGATATAGCTTTAATATAATATATTATATTATGGGTATCTAGTTCAGAAATACGAAACACCTGTCAGGACGTGTCAGATTTTCAGAAAATCGATATTCCAGAAATTCTTTCAATTTCTTGGTTAGTGCTATGGGGAGGCGCTACTTAGTAGTCATACCATTACTGTATGTGAACGTTCAGCGTTGGTCAGCACGCCTGAAGCTAAACGAATCAGCCACTGAAACTGTTCACATTCTGATTATTGGATTACGTTTTTCATCACTTTATTTTGGCAAGCACGAAAATAGATAGGGTAATCCTACAATACCTACTTATGAACTTCTCAAAATCTTCTAGGTACTACTCCAAGCATCCAGTGCAGCTAAGTGAAAATAAAGCAAATACTATCACCTAGTTCATAAGCAAAGTGTTCCTTTAAAGAAATTGAAAGTAT
Organism: Helicoverpa zea; assembly: GCF_022581195.2. Taxonomy (NCBI): domain Eukaryota; kingdom Metazoa; phylum Arthropoda; class Insecta; order Lepidoptera; family Noctuidae; genus Helicoverpa; species Helicoverpa zea. The sequence continues at coordinate 6,502,550 of NC_061461.1, read as the reverse complement.
TTCTGGAATATCGATTTTCAGAAAATCTTTACTACGCATATCATATACCAGCGGTTTCACCCGCATCCCGTGGGAACTACTTCCCGTACCGGGATAAAAGCCGGGATAAGTAGCCCATAGCCTTCCTCGATAAATGGGCTATCTAACACTGAAAGAAATTTTCAAATCGGACCAGTAGTTCCTGAGATTAGCGCGTTCAAACAAACAAACAAACAAACTCTTCAGCTTTATAATATTAGTATAGATTATAACAAACCAATTTTATGAGTATGAGCCTAGCTGAGTGCAACTAGGTATATAATAAGTATGTCTGTGCTCACTAATAGGGAACAATAAATTGTGTAAAATATGCTTCTAAGCCGGAAAGTTTATCTTATATATAAAGGAAGATGTTGTTGTTCAAGTTGAAACATAATGTGTTTGGATTAACATTTATTTAAAAATTTATTAATAGTCACAATTTTAATGAATATTTGAGGTAATATGGAGGCAGGCGCGACGGACTGCACTTATGTTAAGTTAAACCTAGTTGGAAGCTTCTCTATTGGTGGTTTTGCTGGTAGATCTCGTGACCAGTTCCAATAACGCCGATCACGCCCAGTCCATGTTTCTGTAAATAAAGCCAATTTTCATTAGTGTCGAAAAGTTTTCCTAAGCTTCAGTTCTGTTGGGACGAATTAATGTCTTAAATATTTGTTCCGTAATTGGGAGTATTAAAAGTGTTATTACAAAGTTTTCCTGAAGACTTCATTTTTACATAAAAGAAACAAGCTTGATCAGAACAAGGTTCGTCAGCATAATAAACATTTGTACTCACAATAACTTTGCCGCCCTTCTTGAGCGCGCCTCCGATGCCCTTAGGACTGGCGCTGGCTCCCGACAGCAGCGCGAGCACTGCCATCATCAGCACCAAAATACCGAACAGCTTCATGATGATGACAAAATATCAAAACAATTGACTATTGCTTAATAGAAGAAGTTTAAACTTCGAATGATGTATGATTGACATTCGAATTCCCTTTATATAGTCATCAAACTAATACGAGTATATCACAGTCTGTAGTGTCGCGAGAGGGTTTTTCGTCTTAGTCATTTACCTAAGCTTAGAAAACTGTGTATGAAGAAGCACGTGGACAATAGGGATAATCAAAATAGAATGCTACGGGAGTTTCGCAGAACGTTTTACGTCACGCGTACTTACCATTAATACCACAAAATTGTTATTGTTCTTTTAAATCACAATTTGTTGATTTCACACAAGTAATTTATTATAGATACTAGTGCATATCCTTAAATCAAAAAATAATCTATTACAATAACATACCCGGTTCAGCAGATGGTCTAATAAAACCCCTCTGCACGAAAATGCCACGTAAATTGAGCTGTATATTTAAAATTTACATATATTTTTCATAACGAGAGGCATAAGTACCTTTTTTACTCGACTGCCAAGAAGGTTTATGTTTATATTCATGCAACGTTAGAGGGGTTGTTTGTTTATAATTAATATTTTTTTCCGTTTTTTCGGACTTTGTTTTACTTCCCAAGATAATATTATCTGTGGAAACAATCTGCATTTCATAAAACGCAGCGGATAAAACAATCAGTAAACGGTTCTAGGTAGAATATTTGAGATGTTCTACCTAGAATATGTGCCTACTTATTTATTTTAAATCTTTGCATTCATCATCATCATCATCAGCCTATCGCAGTCCACTGCTGGACATAGGCCTCTCCAAGTGCACGCCACTGAGATCGATTTTCAGCAATCAATCTTTGCATTATTTTAACACAATTGTTCATCGATACCGGGTCACGAAACGGTGTCCATAATTGTTTTGGTCTGGGAAAAAGAACTGAAATTGAGAATTTTATTGCATGTCGCTTAGGCTAAAATATGTCATCGACGTAAATCATTAGGTAAATAAAAGTAAGTACACATTATTTTTGGAGTAGTAGATAGTAGGTAATTTATTTTTAGGGTGTCACTCGTCATCCACAACGCCAAAAACATATAGTCTGTTTTTTAATCTCGTAGACTAAATTGACACTTGCAAAATGTCAAACATACAAATAATGTTGCAAGCTTTTTTGTGCAGTGTTGTATTTATGATACCGGTTTGTTGAATCGTAAGTTTTTATCTCCAATAGACGAATTAGATATTCATTCAAAGTTTTATATTTACAATTCACGTACGTATACACGGCTGCATGACGTGTTACAAACTGCCAGGGATACCTGACCACGCAATGCCATGCGTAATCATCAAGAATAAGCCCATTATTTCAGGATGACTTATTGTAAAAAAACGATACCTGATTTTATTAACGCTAAGTTTCGGTCGTGCCACATCACTATTTAAGAATTTGCAATAAACTAACAACACTCGTAATGTCAGTTTAGTCTACGAGATTAAAGAACAGACTATAGATTACATATTTAAATGGTCTTATTTCGAATGTTTACGTTGTTCGTTGAGCTTTATCACGCACAACGTATATTAAATTGTGCTTACTAGGAAACTAATGCTGCAGTGACGTAGTACGAAAAAACCCGGTAGGCGTATGGAGAACGATCAGCAGCGACTTTCCCACATGAATATAATTCCTTATATAAGCGTTAAGTGTCAAAGAAGGATCGTCACTTGTTTCTGGTCCTCGAGACATCAACCACAGTTTTTTTAAGCACGCGATCTTCAATCGTTTCTCCTCATCATGAAGCTGTTCGGTATGTTGGTGCTGATGATGGCCGTGCTCGCGCTGCTGTCGGGAGCCAGCGCCAGTCCTAAGGGCATCGGAGGCGCGCTCAAGAAGGGCGGCAAAGTTATTGTGAGTACCGATTTCATTTGTAATTTTATTAATATTAAAATCATCTTATACGGGTTATGTAGAGGATATTTAGTTAGGAAATCTTTCAGTTGCATGGATTTGACAGATTGTAGGAATTTCTTTATATGTAGATTTAAACGTACATTTACCTAATGGATCTCTTAAGTTTAACTCAAAACAGTTTACTTACGTTGACTCTCGTTGCTTTAGTACTAAGAACTTTTCAAACCGAGTGAGGTTTAATTTTCTAAGTATAAGTACCTAGTAGTTGCCATTTTCAAAACAGGGATGTTTAATAATTTTCAATTTCAATTATTTTCAGAAACATGGGCTGAGTGCAATTGGCGTGATTGGCACAGGACACGAAATCTACCAACAAACTCGTAATTAATTAAAATATGTTTCGAAATTCTGCTAAATTAATTAGGTACACATTTGTGTGTAGATACCTATGTACAAACAGATATTAATTAATTAATTATTTTAATGTGCCAAATAAATTATTTTACCATGTCAATGTTAGGTATTTCATTTGATAAGTACTTTCCTACGTTGCGTAACTGTTAATCGCACTCCAAACTAAATAAAAGCATTATTTATAATCAATTATAATACACATCTATAATCAATATATTTTTTTTACATGTCCGTTACAACAATTGAGAAAAGGCTATTCGCAAAACTCATGTGGTATTTTATATTTTTAGGAATCTTATTTCCTACTTTATTTCTCTGCTAAGATCTAGTCTTAAGCTTAGCCGCCATATGCAGAGAGCTATTTGAAAGCATTACCTAACATATATTACCTAACACCTTAGCAAATAAAGTTCATACAATATCTTTGTATCTTTATTACCTACTAGCCGTTTTCCCGCGATTTCACCCGCGTCCCGAGGGACCTACTGCTCGTAGCGGGATGAACTATAGCCTATGTTATTCGCATATTGTATATATACCTATGTTTATTTTAGCTTTTTATCGAGTTTATCGATTACAAACAAACAAAGTTTTCCTGGTGTTACGAAGGTACGAGTATCTATACATATAATAAATCTGTAGAAAGTGATTGTTTGTTCGGGATTCACGTAAAATCTACGAATTTAATGCAGACAATGCTTATATACAAAAGTTCTACGTAACTTGGGGTATTACTTAGGCTTTGTTTCATCGAAATCGGTTCACTCTATCAAAATATATGATTAATTTAGTGAATTCAAGATGTAAAATATTACGACACGCAATCTGTTTGACAAAACAGTACATGTTAAAGTAGCTCCATCTGTGGTAAATAAAATACATCAAGAAGCGAGGTGGTAAATAACAATGAATTACCATTTACATTCTTTATATACTATTATTTCAATTAGATTAGATTAGATGGAGTTGTGTATATTCCGTAATTCACCATATTTTAACACGTAGTGTAATTTTTTGATAGACATTTCAATAGTGTTTGTCAGTTTGCCGTGCCACATCAAAATCCAACTATAATTATTACCTTGATGAAAGGAAAATTAATAGATCTCAGTCAAATTTAAAACGGTGCCATCTAAATTATTTTTTGAACATTATGTCAAAAATGATGACTTTAGTGGAACAATTAATTATAATTTAAAGTTACAGATGGAGTTCATATCAGGATTTTTTCATAAACATAGTTTAGCTTATCTTCCACTAATGTGGTGGCCTTAAAACAAATTACTTTGAGTGAGTAGTATTAAGTAGACCTTAATTATTTTTTCTGATGCAAAATATGAAAACTTAATCCTAGAAGAAATCAGGATCTATCTCTCGCAAGCGCTGCTAAGCGTGAGGTAATGTAGGCTTCTGTAGCTTTAAAAACCAGCCCAGATACAAAGTGCAGATAAGTAATGGGAGCTGCCTTATCGCGTCTGAAAACGTACAAAATACGCGTCGCATACCAGAGACATGCTTACTTTCAACTTCCGATCGCAATTAATATACTGTTCACGATTACGAACAGTCTCAGTTAGACCCGAGCCAAGTCTAAAAAAACACCTTTTATATAAAACTACGTTTGATATCATTCAATTACAAAGACAGAATTGTTCTCTGTTGCAAATCCTATCCACCTATATCCTATCCTAATCCAGAATGTATTGCAGGTGTGCATTGCACAAAAACCAATGGTATCCTATTCGAGAAGTCAAAAGAGTTGACCTGCCAACGTCAGCTTCTGCGCTAAGCAAGTGTTCTTAATAGTACCATCAGAATTACATTCATCGTTGAATGAGGTGAATAAATTTTCAGAAACCACAATAACAGTAGGAGCCAAAGCGTATTATCGCTTCATAGAGCCCTGATTGGCCCCAGGTGACCAAGTCAGGTCTGATTTGTTCGTTCATCAGATCAGAAAGTGTTTCGGTGGATACTTACTGTCGTCCTGTTTACGTGTGACACAAAATATGGTATATAAACGTCCTCCGCAAGAGCGAAATTTTCCCAGTGTGCGGTAGTGACGCACAGTATACAACACTTATGTTTCTTTTGATTTGCTGGCTCCACCAAGAAATGACAAATTGCGAGCGTACATTTTGAAAATCTTGGCAAAACTGCAGGTTTCAAGTACGAACACATGAAGTGGACTCTCTCAGATACGTACATTTTGCCTATTCGTGAACTAATGCAAACATTTCGGTGGAGTCCCGGCTTAGGCCACCACATTAGGCGTGCGCAATCCTCGGGCGTGTGAGTAGCGCGGGCGCCGCGCGTGCGTCGCGAGCGCGTTGCGTGAGCGTCGCGTTTTGCTGCCCTGCGGCATTTGTAGCGCGCTCGCGGCGCGCACGCGCCGCTCTCCTTGACGTTTAACTGCTAAGGCGTTTAGCGGGCGGCGGGGATAGCGGGCGAAGGGGTAAGAACGCAACTCGAGCGCCGCGTGTTCGCCTCGAGCGCGTCGCTTGCACTCTTCACACATGCCGTAGGGCAGCAAAACGCGATGTTCACGCAGCGCGCTCGCGACGCCCGCGCTACTCACACGCCCGAGGATCGCGCACGCCTAATGTGGGGTCAGCCTTACCATAGTGAGTAAGTGAAACTATCCTACCCTATGCGCCTGCTGATGATGATGACTCATTTCATCATCCATCCAGCTATTCCCCAACTATGTTGGTGTTGGCTTCCAGTCGCCGAATCTGTTCGAGTACCAATATTTTGCTTGGAGCGACTACCTATCTGATCTCTTCAATCCAGTCACATTACAAGACATTATCCATGGTAAGACTGACAGACTTTCTGGCTTCTGATTAGTCACAGCAGCTGCAGAAAATGTACAAATGACAGCTTTGTCAGACTCAAAGCATATAGACATAGATTATAGCTGTTTCCTGTGAAAATTACTTACGCACTATACGTAATAATTTTCCAAATTGGCTGACTAGATCCAGAGATATTCACAACGTCACAAACTTTACTTCTTTTGTTTAGATAAATGGTCACATCCACAACACAACCTTGATCATTGAATCTATGCGACTGCTAAGTGCTAATCCTAATTATACTGTCACGTGAAAGAATGCACCTACGGGATAAGTAGTATTTTGACGATTCTATATTGCCCACGCAGACGAAGTTGCGGGCAACAGCTAGTCTGATAATAATGCTACAAAGCACGTACGATTAAATACGGTACTCTGACAGTCCCGGCGCCTGTGTGCAAGACATGTGCTCCGCATTGAATAAAGTCACTATTTTCCTTAATATTAATATTCTACAAATTCCGCAATGTGAATACACTTAAGTCAGAACGCAGTATCCTCATGAAGGTACGCATTTATAAGATTGATAATTGTTAGCTAGAATATTTTGATTGATGGTGGTAAATTGTTACTGTTTGCGAGGACCGTAATTATTCATTATTTACGTAACATTTCAGGTAAATATTATTAGGTTATTTAGATCATTTAGAATAACCGTAGCTACACTTCAAACTTTTAGACTGCCAATAGTTTGTTTGGGTTTATAAATCGGCATGAAGATGAATGGTAGTATTACACACATTACAAAGATCAGGTATTTAGCCGGTATCGGACCGACTGAAAACTTTTATTGGAATAAAGATTTTCTTCACAAAAAAAATTGCCATTCAAAAGTGGGTCAACTGTTAGGCGACTTTTAAGACTGCAGCATGTCGATTCTATAAAATATCACAACTCACTTCGACATCACTCTCACTTCGACTTCGATCTAAAGGTAGAATTCCGTGGACGCGACAATAGTCAACCTATGAAAATGTATGGCACCGTTGCCGAGGCCCGTGACAGTCGCGCGCGGCCGACGAATTTCGTAAGCTGCTCGCGGCATTGTCAACAATTTAATTCTGGTTTTACTAAAATTCTATAGATGTTATTAAGCGCTAGACCATGTTGAGAAGCGTACGGCCGCGAGCGGCTCACGAAATTCGTCGTCCGCGCGCGACTGTCGCGGCCCTCGGCAGCGGTGCCATACATTTTCATAGGTTGACTTTTGTCGCGCGCGGCTGCGACAATCGTGACCCACGGAATTCTACCTTAAAGTTTCGTGATTGACATTGTCAAACTACACTAGCGCTACACTATCGAGCGTGTTGACAAGTTGAACTAAATTAAACTCGAGATTTTGACAGATCTGCCAAAATCTGTCTATCTATAGGGGAGGTAGGGGAGAGATGGGCAGTTGGGAGACATGATCAAATCAGAATAAAAGGGGGGTCCTTTTATTCTGATTTGATCATAGTTTTTTTTTTTATTGGGTAGTTTACGTTACCGACTGGTAACGGTGTTCATCCATAGACTATCTGTCATTTCTGTGAGTTGTCAAGAACAAACACTCGTAAAAGTACTTAAATATTTTGTTGCGGTTTCGGATCGTTATAAAGAGAAAACTAATGAAAGGTATGTGTATTTTCTATTATTAATGATTGATTGTCAAAATCTCCAGTTATGATTATAGTAAGTCGATGCAATCCACACCTATTATACCTCTAGAAGAGGTACTACAGCAATAGTTTATGGGCCCCACATTTTTATTTTAGTCTAATATGACCGGGACCTCCTACGTAGGTTGACAGGTAAGTAACTATTTTTTATTTTCTAGTTTTCAGTGCACATAAGATAAAACCGTTTTACTTAAGTTTTTTTACCGATTTTTTTTTTTATAAACTAAGTCAAAAGTGTCCAATGCTCCCTATGGTAGGGAGGCTTGGACATACCATGTAATGTATAATTTGTAAATTTTTGTTCTTCTTCTTCAGTGAAAATTTGTGAGGTTATAAATCTGCGCTAAAAATCCTTTATAGAATCTTGTTTCAGGTACCGTTGCCAACTTGATCTAGGGACTCCATATTTATCAGCTGTTAATTTTATTTTTTAACCTTTTGATACCTCTTGTATTGCTCGTTATATTAAATCTTTAGGAATTTCCCGTCGCAAACCATTCTTTTTAACCCCCGACGCAAAAACGACGGGGTGTTATAAGTTTGACGTGTCTGTGTGTGTGTGTGTATGTGGCATCGTAGCTCCCAAACGGATGATCCGATTGTAATACGGTTTTTTTTGTTTAAAAGGAATGTCATTCGGGAGTGTTCTTAGCTATGTTTGGTGGAAATCGGTTCAGGTCTTCAAGGTCATCAGCTCGTTTGTTAGGTGTGATAGGAATGTTACACGCTCAGTTTACTTGCAAGCATATGTGGGATCTAAAATTTGAAATACTAATGTCTTCTGAAACCACTGAGCTGGTCTGCTGTTAGGACACGAAGATAGGAGACGTAACCCTGAACTGCCTTTTAGTAAACCCATCGAGTTTGGGCTCGTTTAATTTGTCTTGACTAGTTTTCTTCATGTTTCTAATTGACGAGAACCTAATGCTGGAAATGGGATGTGGCGGATGAAACCCTAGAATGGTATATAACCCTGGATCAACAAAGGTCCATCTTTATTGTTTCTCAATCTGTGCAATTCTCCCAGAGCCAGTTTGTCATGAGGATTGTTAAACAGCTTCCTTTGGCTGAGATCGCATAATTATAGCGAACCCATCATAAAAAGAAGGAAAAATTAAGGAGCTCCTTTAAAAAACCATGAAATAAAATAAAATTATAAATTTAAAAAAACCCCCGACCCAAAAAAGTACGCAATTATTATGACAAAATGTTATAAACGATAAACCCTATAAAAAGCAAAAAGTAACTTTAAACACTACGTAAGTACCAACTAAAGCATGTCAGACTAAACAAAATTTTGACGTGTCGACGGTTTTATTTAAACCGTTTAAATATCTCGTAATGTTGAAACTGATTGTAATTTTTAGGATAGCTCTTTGATTTTATCTAGCCAAACATAAGAAATGGCAATAAAATTGATTATCTGTAAAATCTGATTTTTTATGCAATAAATGTGAAAAAGTGCCCATCCCTCCCCTACCTCCCCTAAAGTATGAAATGACATTACGAATCGAAGTGAAATGCGAGTTGTTGATCGAATTTTATAGAATCGCAGGACAGTGTGTAGTACTCTTATTCTTTCATTTATTCAAAGCCTGGGGCATGTTTCGAAGCTTTATATATGTATTAATAAATTGCTGGATGGTAGACTACACTTAACTTCTTATAGAACGCAATATTTTGCATTTCTTGGTAAACTAATATGAAAAGAAAAGAGAACAAACAACACTGGATAATAAGAGCAAGAGGATGGATATTGCTTGTCGGAACCATTATATGGCAATATGTTGCAAATTAGAGCTGCGGTTGGTACAAGAATTCACTCTTTGAAAATGATTTATTACCTACTGAAATTAAGGTTAAGGGTGCTTACATAAAGAAACAGGTTTCCGGTACAGACAAACCTGTACGAGTAGGTACCGATCAGTGCAGGTATTATATTTCAATACAATCGTATTCACTCACTTATAAAGAAACAGGTAAGTTGAAACAGGTAAACAACCTGTTTCTTTACCCGTACAGGTTTGTCTGTACCGTAAACCTGTTTCTTTATGTAAGCACCCTGAGGTTTTATTTCAAACATGTGCATTACATAATATGATATTATTATAATCGAAATTATGATAGACAATAACCTGACCTAAACGAGAGCTATATAAGTACCTAAATAAGTAGGTATGGGTAGGCATATCGGTAAATCTCGATTGTAGTGATGAAACTTTCATTACTCATAATACATAATGTGTTATGTTATATTGCAAACTGCTCGTGGAAAGCATGTTCTGCTCCATAACATGTATGTTTATTTGTTTGTGTATTTACTAGCAGTTTTCTACTACTGATTTTTGAGGTAACTGCTTCTCACATTCGGATTAGAAGATTACTCTTTATCATTGTCTAAGTAACTACTTCTTAGTGATTTCAAAAACGATATTACATTGGTACCTAGCCATAGTTCAAAATATTACAAGAAATAAAAAAATGGGCTGCAAAGGAAAATTGATATAAAAAGAAAATTATCGCAATAAAAATTAAATATTAATTTGTTGTAAAAACAATGCTATGGATACAGTAATTAGTAATTCCTCAAAGGAAAGTGTTTCCTTAAACCGTTAATTAACTTACGATACTGATATGAACTACGATCTATAAACATTTCCGTATTTTTTTCTGACGAAGGAAAACTCAGCTAATAGGGGCAGATATTCGATATCGCATTGTTTCCTAAGGGAAAATAGAAAATAGCGACTGTCCCGGGAAAAACTTACTTGGCTATTTTCTCTTTTAAGTGGGTATATTTTATTCCTTTCATGTTTTTTCGACGATTATTTAACAAAAAATCTCAGGTTGATAAATATCTTTTCATTTTCATGTTTGTTGAATGCATTCATACTTTCAAGTAAAGTAGATAAGTATATATTTTTCAATAAGTAAGTATATTTTCTTTTATATAATTGCAGACGTGTGTTGCTACTACGTGTTGTGAAGGCGAATTCAAATAATTATTTTAAAATTAAGTTAAGAAAATATATTTTTCATTTTCAGTCATTTTTAAGTTGTGTTAAATTTCTATGTCAGTTCTATAAAGCTGTGTGAGGGAAACGTATTCGCAAACGAGTTTCGAAAGCAATGATAATGTGCGCGAATATAAAATGTAATAGCACTGGAAAGGGTAATGTGAAAGAGATCATCGGTGTGTGTAGAACGAATATGTTATTTCGGGATTTTCAGGAAAAATACGTAGATTTATGAAAAATATAAGTTTTAGAGAGTAGGGTTATAGTATTTGTGTTAAAATATATTGTTCAGACCGTTAAAGCTAAATATATAGCAATATAGAACAAAAAATCATATAAGATAGCGAATTACTCTATCCGTCCTATCTTTTTAACACGCTTTTGTTAGCTTCACTTGTAACGATGTATGTAAGCATTACTTGAAGTCTTAATTTGACCCACTTCCCGGTAACAATAAATCTATCTGTCCAACTCTTTATTAAGCAATTGAATCTTTGTTGGTACAATATTGGATTGATACACTGGTACACTGAGCCTATGTAAAACGCGAGGCAGTATGGCTTCGAGCGTGTTGCCAACTATTTGTGTATTCAAAGCACATACATGGATGGTTAAAAAATGTACTTTGGATGGCACGAAAAGCGTGTCCGATATTCCCAAACCCGGTTTGTGTATTTTACTTCCCGTCATCTGTGACGTATGAGAAAATCCCTCTGCGTTACGCAGTGAAATATTATACCAGCAAAAGAATTGTTTGTCCAAAATTATATTTTTGTTCGCCCAACTAATGGTAGCTTCGTTAGTTTCACACAAACGTTTTGTTCTTTCTAAAACTTGGATAAAAAACTCACTAGGAAATAACGCAAAGACGTATTGAACCAAAAAAATGCTCTATATTGATAAATGAAATTGTTTTTTGCTATCTGCTGAATCGTACCTACTCTATACAAAGGTATCTTAAACCATTTAAATAAAACTACTTTTACGGATTTTATCGCGTTATATTAATATTATTTAATCCCGACGTTTCGGATCCTTTACAGCATCCATGGTCACGGGTAGACAGTTTTATTTAAATGTCTAATATTCGCGTAAGTGTCACAAATCAATATCTTAAACCATTTTACATCCACTCGCTATGTACTTGGTACCTACCCACTTGTCAGGATTTTGTGTACTGAATTTCTAGTGATCTAAATCATGGTATAATGGAGGAATGGGCGAAGGGGGAGAATACTTCAGATCCTTTCAAGTATTTGTAACACAATCTTTTCGGACAAAGAAAAGGCGGTGTTCGACAACATATCGAAAATGCTATCTTATTTCTTGAACATGGTTTGCCAAGCACATCCGAACATCCGATAAAATAAGATTAGTTAGACCAAATTGTTATGAAAGTAGGGATCTCTCGTTTCCTCAAAGAGAAGTTACCTTCTACGTCAATCTCCCGAAAATATACTTTTATTGAATAAGAAAGATTGTTGTATTGTTCCTGTTTCTCTGCGCATCACATGAACCAATCTCTTGCGATAAATTAAATCAAATTGTGCTCAAATATGCTGCCCATTTCCGATTTTCCCTTATCCTATTATTTTTTCATCACACGTGTGTAAAACGAAAACCTCATCCTCAGGTTTATAAAAATTTCATTGGCTTCTCGTGGCAGGTGACTTATTGTAGTGTGTGAAGTGTATATTTCAATCGTGTGTGAGGCACTTACCTTGTTTTGTTCTGTAAGTAAAAAAAATGATTAAAATTGTTATTGTTTTAATAAAAAAAAATTAATATAGAAAATGATTAACTTAGAAATTATTTTCAACTCCTATTTTGTAAGTATTGTACGGTGTCCTTGTGAAAATGTTTGAATGTCACTATAAAGGTTTTGTTCATTTTATTTCATATTTCTGCCGCTGTGCTATGGCTTGGGGCCAAAGGTAACAGCAAAAATTCATATAAGAATCCATTCAATTTAGTGTAGGTATAGTTGTGTAACAGTGCACAATGAATTTTATATAGGTGCCGTTTATTTCGTAACAATGGCTTTTTGTTCTTTTGCTTGCACTAAAATGTTGAAGTTTTGTGGGAATGCAAGAAAAAAAAACCAGTTTAAAATCCCAATCAATACTGGTAATAATATTAACTGTGCTTCTGATGTCAGATAAAGGAAAATTTAAATCAGTTCAAGTGTAATAAAAAAGTTTGTAAGTACTGCCTTTTATTTCCAGTAAACTATTGTTATGTTAGTTGATCCTAGATCTCCATATATAGTCTGAAAAAAAGCGTCACTTTTTTTTTATAGAATTTGTTTAGAAAAAAAAATAACCAACTTTGAATAATAACGGTAAACAAGAAAAAGTATTGTCATTGTCTTGCGGTTCGTTGTTGAGAATCTTTCTTGTAAGCAACAAAAGGCATCCTGTATTCCATGGTTATTTCTTCAGTACCCACGATAAATTACAGTTTCTATTTGCCAGACAAATTAAATTCTGTGGTCTTTTTTACTTGGATAGAACGGTATATATTCTGGAATACTAAATGGCACATTAATAAAGAGATTAAGTACTCTTAGTGATTTTTTTGACTTCGCTGAGTCTAAGCTTTGAAGCTATCGGGAGGTAAATAATTCAATTAGTGACGAAACAATAAAGGAGTGGATTGAACACTTAATATATCGGGTGTGTCGTTCATAATCACATTAAATGAAATGCGTTAATATACTGGTTAATATATGTCGATTAACAGAAATAAAAAAGAAATATACGTAAAAATAAAAAAATGAATTCAAACAAAGTAAATAGAATAAATATGTGCGAAAATTAGAACACCATATAAAAGTCAGTCATTACAAACAACTGAAACTCTCCCTTGAAAACTGACAGTTGTTAACTGAGCAAAACATTTGATACTCCTAACTTTATCTCTGCTTTACACATCATGTTGTAAATTATAAAAACGAAAAATGACTCCTGTGGTTAAACCACTGAATGGATTAGGTTATTTTTTTTACAATTCGCCATAGAATATCATAAAGTATATGTGATAGGATTTAATGTGATTATAAACGACACACTCTGTAGATAAAAAAAAACAATTTTAACATAAATAAAAAAAACCTCTTGTTTCCTGTTATAATTTTGCTTATATACTTGAGTTTGTTAATAATATGCAGGTCCATCCATCACGGCCTTTGGGTTGTCCGTCTTCCGACGTAGGCCTCCTGCAAACCTTTCCATCTCTGTTTATTTCTTGTCACTTTAATGCATAAATATTAATGCATAATTTAAAACTCTTGAAATAAAATTTGAAAGTAAAAAAAAGTATTATACAGAAAATTAAAACAAGTTAGTCATAACTCGATTAAAGAAGAATAAGACATTAAGTAATTGACTTAAGCTAAAGTTTACTAAACGGGTTACCGATAACTGTGAGCCAATTAACAAACCTAATTAATGATAAATAAAGTGGTTAGGAAGGGACTCTGTAAGGTAAACGCGGGTGAAGTCGTCATGCCCCAATAGTCGTCAATTAATCTAAAAACGTTGATTATTTTTTTCTACATAACTTAAAATGGGCCGGTTTATTTGTCAACATATTGTTGATAACATATTGCACAATTGAAATGACAACACGGGGTTTTAACAGTCATGGCATCGGAGATATGTTATTCGAAACGTGTGTGCTATAACAAAATCGTTTTTTCGTGAAGTTCAGCTGTCAAAAGTGAAACTTAGCACGTGATTTTGTGTTTTGATTTACATAACTCCAGTGGGGTCTGTGGTATGTTTCTTTGTTTAATTAGATAGTTAAGTTTATTTGCTAACGATGTAATGTGCAATTTAGAATACTTTTAACATAGAAGATATATTTTTTTAATATGACATCTATTGGTACTTTAAAACTCCCATTTGACCCAAAACCCGTCAATTTTAGAATTATTATGACGAGTACTGGGACATGCTCAAAAGTTGCACCTAAACTCGTCATAACGAGGATATTTTGTGTTTTACAGTACAAAATGCGAATAAATAGCTAATAACGGGACTTTTACAAAATTGTTAACTCTCTAGAACAAACCTATTTAAGGTTTAGACTACATTTGTTGATGAAACTGCGTTTCTTTTAAGCTTTTTCTTAGGGGTATATTTTACTCTGCTGGTTTTTGATGCACGTACTCAGTCATGGTATTCGATTCAATTAATTTGTTTCTTAATGGTTAAATCCCCTGTTTTCTATAAGTATGCACTTATTCATTGGCCGCTGCTTTGGCCTACTTATAGTAGGTCTACCACTTGCCTTTGTTTCTACGACGCTTGGATTACAATTTGTGGCAAGCAAAAATTGAATGTTCTGACACTATGCTTTTTGTTCGAAATAACTGCAAGTCGTCACGCGTATTGTACCGCGTCTCCCTAATGTGTCTTAATAGCGCCTTTATAAAAATTATGTCATTCAACTAGTTTTGAAGCAAAAAATATTAAAATCAGTTTTAAGAGGTAGTATAGCTTCCATCGCTGTCATTTCTTTGCTTGTCGTATTCGATATTGATGGGTAAAGAGTAATTCTTAAGTAAGATTTTTTATTTAAAATTGTATGTACCTAGTGACTGAAAGAAACTACAAGCAAGAGGCAGATAAAGAGAACCATTGTCAACAATTTACCAACCTTCTGTACCTTATTTGAGCAAATAAATGATTTTGATTTGATTTGAGGGCCCTTTAAAAGTCATAGAAGCTGTAAATCAAGGGGCCACAACATCAGATGCAGTAAGAAAATTATAACCGCTGAAGCCCTTTTGAGACAACTTTAATGAAATGGTGACACAAAAGCGACGATTATCCGAGTATACACTATAGAAATGAACCCAAGGACAATCCCCGGTTCTGTGCTAAACTATTGCTAACTATGGAGGAAAACTACTTGGGCTATTGCGTTGGGATTTTACTGGATTAGGATATAGGAAACTATAGGAACTATAGCACCTGTCGATGATAATGTATAAAATACATGTTAAAATGACAGGTGGTGGCTCGCCAGCTCACTTACTGGGCCCCCGGGAATCAGTCACTGTATAGCAACAAGAGGGCAACAGGGACATGAGCGGCTGAAGGGTGAGGAAACCTTAGCGGACTTTAAGCGCAGATCTCGCGCTCCCTGCGGGTCCAGGATCACCGGGCCAATCGCCACTTACCTTGAGGCCTCCGAGCCAGGCTACTAACCCTGCTCTAGCGACTCCACTCTGGGCGGCCAATGAAGGCAAGCCAGAGGCGGGAGATCTATCCCCCGCCATGCTTCACTCCGGCCAGCTGGTGTGAAGCTGGACAGGGACAGTATACTTTCCTTGGAGTACTCGGTATATATAGCCCCGCGGGGTCGCTACTCCCCGTTATCCGCCTCAGATGTCCTTCGGGGTTAATTAAGATTATTATTAGATATTATTTGTATGTCTCTACAGACCTCGGGACTATAGAGCCCCGGATTTTTGGGAGGCGAACGTGGGGCCGAAGCCAACACGCTGAAACCCTTTTGAGACAACTTTAATGAAATGGTGACACAAAACCGGCGATTATCCCTGTAAACACTATAGAAATGTAGCCAAGGAAAATCCCCGGTTCTGTGCTAAACTATTGCTAACTATGGATAAAAACTACTTGGGCTATTGTGATGGGATGCTAATGGTTTAGGAATGGGGAAACTACGGGAACTATGGCACCTGCCGATGACAATGTATTAAATACATGTAAAAATGGCATGTGGAGACTCGCCACCTCACTTGCTGGGCCCCCGGGAATCAGTCACTGAATAGTAACAAGGGAGCAACAGATACATGAGCGGCTGAATGGTGAGGATACCTCGGCGGACTTTAAACGCAGATCACGCGCTCCCTGTGGGTCCAGCATCACCGGCCCACTCGCCACTTACCACGAGGCACCTACCCTCCGAGCGGGCAGCTAACCCTGCTCTAGCGACTCCACTCTGACCGGCCGGTGAAGGCAAGCCAAGAGGCGGGAGACCTATCCCCCATCATGCTTCACTCCAGCAGGCCGGAGATGGGGGACAGTATACTTTCCCTGGAGCACTCGGATATATAGCCCCGCGGGGTCGCTACTCCCCGTCATCCGCCTCAGATTATTGGGTTTGATTTGAACGCTTAGTTTTAATCATAATTTTGCATGCGCTAAGCAGTTCAGAAGTTTTGATGAATGGCAACCTTACCTACATATTTATGAATGTTAGTAATTATTTCGCGGAAAGCTATATAAATGAATGTGGCTTTTATTTTTTGTGAAACCTGATTATTTTACAATTTCAATATTTTAATAGTAATAATTTTACTCGTGCTACATATGCACATGACTGCATGGTTATTATGATTAAGAAAATATAACATTAATTTTATAGACTGATTTTGTGATTCCAAGCGTTTGATTTTAGGAATATAAATTAAAATGCAACTATGTATCTGTTTTATTGAATACCTGCTCTTCTAACAGATTGTAACCTGCTACTCTAAATAGGGATTTGGTTTTCTATCTATCTGTATGTTTCAAAGGCAAAAGTATGCTTAAAAAATTCAAACACAAAAAATGTACATAACTTGAACTTTATGTTCAAGAATATAGAGTTCATATTAGCACTAAAAGTTGACGAGTACTGGGAATATTTGACGAGTATCGGTACAAATCAGACGACTACTGGTACAAATCGCCCTTTTTTTACTTTTTCCTTAATAAATACATAAACCCATCAAAATGATTTAAAAACATTGGTTACTTAGAATAACGAATAAATTATCTTTCACGTCATGCAAAAATTGACATTTTCTATTAAATATTTAACACACAGTAGAGCTTCAAAGTCAGTGATTTCCGAAATCCGACGACTATTGGTACGTTTACCTTATTGTATTAGCGCAAATGTACTTTAAAGTACCTACTGCCGAGTAATAGCGGAATTTGTTGTCGAAGTTTTATTGTGTTGCTCTGGTTAAGTAATACATTTGGGAGCATTTACGAGGGAAATTAAACGAACAAATTATTTTTTTCAACGGTTTACAAACAAGAGTAATTTATTTAAAATTATCGTCGTACCTAGTATAAAGAGAGATTTAAAGTTTTTTTTCTTCATTCAGGATTAAGCTTGATGTATCGATAACTTAAAGAATACGTATTTATAAGTATATTCGCATTAATTAGGTATGCCATAAACAAAGAGCGTTAATGACGTTCAGTTACTGCGTTAAATGTTAAGTTGGGCAGCTTAATTAAACTTTATGCGAATATGAGCGGCTTTTTAATTGTAAAGCACTTATTTTATTCACAATATTTATTTAAAGACTTTCCTTGTAGTTATTATAATAAAAGTAGGTATTAATAAAAATGAGTCCGTGATATTAAATTAATTATTATTAAATTAACTACCTATTCTAATAATAAAAATGTGAGTGTAAATTAGTTTGCTGTTTGATAAACACCCTTATTATCGCTTGTTGGTCTTTCAGTGGTCATTGAAGGCAATAAGTATCTTGGTCATTAATTCAACACTCGTTGCTGGCTCTGACTTAGAATTAGGCCACTTAGGCAAGCTCAATTGCTGAGAGAATTGCAAACCTATAGGTACCTACTCTCTTTTTACATAGAAATGGAACTATAATGTACCTATGAGTATTTAATAAAAATGCACATATTTAGTAGATCATTTATATTTTAATAATACATATTTTTTTAAAGTAAATCTGTAGGTATGAGATGCTCTAGCCTTGCTTCTTATGTTTTATAGCTTCATAAGCATCGTGCGCAGTGCCAGCTGCATTAATGGCGCGAAGTCCGTTCTTCTGCAAAGGGAATAAAAGTTAAAAATACAATTAAATATTGGTTTTCGCAGTAGCGTGATGGTCAATCATATACCTACCTGTGTTAACGGAACTGTGAAGTCCAGGAATTTGTAAAAATCACCTGGGTTTTAAAGCAATATGAACAATATTGTTTTAAAGATTTATTTAATACACACGTACTAGGAAATGTAGGTTTACCGTTCCTAGAAGTACCTACTTATTGTATAGGGAAATGTGTGAAATTAGTGCTTTCTGTTAATATTTATGTGATAAAAGCGGAGCTTTACTGAAATAACACTAATTTATTTATTGAGCAAGGCAACGCCTACATAAATGTTCATAGCTAAACTTCTTTCAGTGAAATAATCAAGCTTTAATTAAGACACTGTAATATTGATGAGTTTGAGGATGAGTAAGGCCGTATACAGAAAGAAAGCTGGAAGAAGCTGAAGCTTATAAGCGCTTATCGGCGCTTGACAGCGCTGGTGACCAGCGCAGGAAAATATATGAACACGCGCCGATAAGCGCTTATAAGTTTCCAGCTTCTTTCAGCTTTCTTTCTGTACACGGCCTTAGACACCTTTAATATACAGAAAACCACTACACAGTATATTTTATAATTTTTTTAAATCACTTTGTGTAAATTATATTGTCAGAAATAATGTAGTAGGTATACTTACAACAACCGACCCCGCTTTCACTTTAGGGTTGGCTTCAGTCGTTCCAATGAACATCGCCAACGCTGCCAGAATCACCATGAAGAAAGCCATGAATTTCATTTTGAAAATGTTTCTTAGTTTGCTTACTTGATGAAAGGATAACGCGATGTGATCGAGGAAGATGACACAAGTGATATTTTGCACCAAGAACCCATCTATTTATTTGATTTCGATGTTCTAGCACTAATAATGTGAGTACTTACGTAACGAATTTACCACCTCATTTCAGAGCTTGTCTGGGTAAGGAAAATGATCGTGTTTGGTAAGGCAGGTCACGTACACAATTATATTCAATCATGCCAAACTCAAGAACAAGAACATCAAGATTCGTAGGAAGGGAGAATCCCGACACTAATTGCTTTCTAGGTACCTACCGCATTTGCAGTTTGGAATTGTCAAACGGCATTCAACCTATTTTAACGAAGATGGAATGACAGATGGGTCTAGGAATTATTAACATTGTAGGAGATTCAGGAATGTGTGACAAACTTAGATATGCAAACTAAGGTAAAATATTTAAACTCTCGGTAAACTTTTTGTCACGGGACATTGCACTAGTCGTTGGGCCATTTTTGGGTATCAGCAGCACCTGAGTTACGTGCAGGAAGAATATGGGCTACATGCACTCAGAATTTAGTTGCGAACCGCCAGTGAACATTGCAGATTAACCGTATTTGTGATTACGTACTAAATCTAAAAACACAGCCGACAGAAACTAGTTAATCAAAACAAAGCAATAATTCAACGTTTTCTTGAAATTACTATTATCCATCGTAATTCTTACTACGAAAAGCTAAAATGAAGATAAAGCAACCGTGTAGTCTGAAACACAAATTTATTGAAGAGTGAATTTATAAATCTTCATCCATAGCACGTTGGGTTTGAGCTCAGATTTATATACGGGATTAGCTCTAAAAATATTTTATTCAAATAAGGCCTCTCATCCCTGTGAAGCAGCTGTTGCATATTTTACTTTAGTTCAAGCCAATCTCTTGGATAGTGACACTCTTGTAGAGTGCCTGATATTTTCTTCCTCAAATGGAGTCCCCATTTTCCGTTTCTACCCCAATCTTTAGGTAATACTCGTACCTACATTATTCCTTTTTGTTACATCGGTAAGTGAATGTTGATTTCTTTGGGCATAAATACTTATCTTTTTAGTAATAAGTTAATCTTATAAGAGGAACCGTCTATACCGTAAGTCGTGCTTAGTCTGGATTTTCCTGTAATTTTTAATGTTAGAATTATTCCTTTAGTTTTCTTGAGAAATGTAATTTTGATATAATTATGTTAAAATAGGTAGGTAGGCAGAATAGGAAAACCGAATCCATATACCTGTACCTACCGTGTAGGTAATCTGTAATATACTTAGCATGGAATGATTCATTCCGTCAACATATAAAAGAACGAAACGAGACCCTGTATCTTATATTATCAAATAGTATTCATGGCAATAACAGGCATCACATCTTATTCTCATTTGTTGGAAAAGTTCTAAGTCCACAAACAGTTACTCACACATATACATTAATATTGTGATAGTGCTAACTAACTTATCGTGTTGCTTTATGCTCAGAATTTATCAGAAAATAGTTTTGTGTAGGTATCCGTTTGAAACTTATTCAATCGTAACTGTAATCTGTGTTGCAATGTTTGCTAAATAAATCATTTTTTCAATACCAAAAAGCGTTGAACGGTTTAACAAACTATGTGGCCCTAACGCGGTTACCGTCCAAAACGGTTGCCGAGATACAGCCAAACCACAGGCTCGACGGTCTCACGAAGTTTCATACTTTGACCAGTTTCGGCTCTCGGCGATGCGTCAAATATTCCATAAATTGCTGAATATTCGGCTAACATCTGCCTGTGAGAATTTATTGATCTATTGAGGCGTTTTAGGTTGTTTTAAAATTTATTTATTGACTGTGAAGTAATTATTATTACTTCGTACTTATGTTTCATAACATATTATCACACCACGTAGCATTTAAACTCCATGCCCATTACATTATTTACATTTGGATATTTTAAAAAATGCAGACATTTTGGTAGCGCAGCAAACAATGAACGAGGAAGAAGGAAATCCTTGAAAATTTCTGACACGGTATCATTAAATCACATTTATAACCACAGTGCAAAATGCAAATATTTAATAACGTTATAAGATTTTTTTTTCATCATCAGCCTTTTTATCATTAGAATGCTGGGCAATGGGCTCCTCTCACACAACGAGAGATTTTAAAAAATCTCGTAATTCCTATTGCCGCACTTTTTTAACATGCGTAAGATAATTTTAGACATGTAAATGCTCTGTGCCCTGAGAGCGTCAAATAATATTTTCCCTAGTGTGATGCAATAACAAGCAACTAAATGCTGAGGGAAGAAATGCACCTGTTGCTAATTCTCCATTGAGAATAGATGCCACGTGGATGGTATTAAATTAAAGGAAATACGACTAGCGATATAATGTTAATATTAAATAGATGTATACCTATTTAAGTTGGTTCTGTGAGAATAAATAAAGGCACTGTGCTATAAGTGTCACAGTCCAGTTCAACTAGAAGCAGAGTTGTCTATGGTAGATTGGAAAATACGTCAATAATAGTTTTTTGACAATTCATATTTAACCAGTATTTAAAAAAAACCCTGTTAATAATTATCGTCTATTTCTATTTATATCAATAGAGCTTAGCACAATTTTAAAGTTAAGAAAAATATTTATTTGCCAAACAATTCTGAAACCAGTTTTTCTACATTTCAATGCTATTATTATCAGTCAAAGTCCAAGCATAACAGGTAGTGCAAAGGTCACCGGGTATCAAAACATCACAAAAAACGTGGAAAACCTTTTGTAGTAAGATGTCAATAGTCCAATGAGCTTCTCTAACAAAATTATATGAACTTTGACCGGCGACACGTTTTTGTTGTTTCTTGTATCAAATTATAATGATGTTCATTATGACCTATAGTATCAGGCGAAACTTAAAATGCTCACACGACTTTATACTAGGGTGATTCTTTTTTTTCGTGCATATTACGCGTCCAGCCTAAAAATCTTAACTTAATAACTGAATACCTATGTTTTTTATACAGGAAATCAAAAGTTATAAAGTTAGGCTTCTGTGCATGTAATATTTACTGATGAAAGTAACCTAATTAACAAAATATAAATTAAAAACATAATTAATTCTCATTTCCTTCGGTGTCCATATGCTATCGTCCTAGATATACTTGTATTTTATTCAAAAGTATCATTATTAATTTTGAATAAGTAACCGTACTAAAAAACTACATTAAAAAGTACAACTTTTTCATCTACATAAACAAAGCTAGCTCCGCAATTTTATATTTTTTTTATTTCATAAATGTTTCTCATTTTTTTTTTGTCATTACCATCGGGTTGGACGGATCTATGAATTATACTCTGCGTATTGCCCTTAACGCTGATACACCGACAACACACCCCGCGCACATCCCTCAGTCGGCCAGTAAACGTCTTAGCAGGTGCACGCATGCTTGTGATAATAAAATATGTTCGTGTAAAGTTGCGCAGGAGGTGATTATTCTGGAATTGTTCTCTCTCCTATCGTTGCCATAATTAAGTTAGTATTTATGACTTAGTTTATTATGTTACTAATTATAGATTCTAATAATTACCTTCGATTACTAAAATATTTAAGATTTCCGTAAGTTTGATATTCTGTGAGATAAATTGAAAAAAGGATTGAAACCTCATTACCTTCTTCCTCACCACCTTCGTTTACCCTCGTTTTTTTTAGCGATGGTAATGAGATTAAAACGATGGTATTTAGAATCTATAAATACTTTAATTGCAATTTGTGCTTCATTTTTGTTTTTAATATAATTATAAGTAATATTAATTACGTTATAAATTACCTTTGATAAACTTGTGAATCTACTTACGTGTAAGGTATTTATTTTCGCAGAGGATCAAGAATTAAGAATGCCGAGAAAAACTAAACACAACCGAGAGCACGATAGACTTCAAAAGAAAAAAGAATATGCAGCAATTAAGGCAGGTCCCGAAAAGTATAAAGAAGATCAGTGTTCGAAAGGACCGCAGTCACCGAAAGTCAAAAAATTATCTGATATTATATAAGATGACTGATTGGGAAAATAGCAAATTTTATCTTGATAAAAAGGAACCCGTTGACAAAACTTTTAAGACCGATTTTGGGAAATTTGTCATGTCCATTAGGGAACCAGAGCATGATACCAAAGAAAAGGTAGAAGGAGTATACGCAAAGAGAGAAATTCAAAATTTTTGTGATGATGATTCCGATGAAAATATTTTCTAATACTTTGAGTTATTTTAATTCATTTGTTTTTGATATCATATTTTGTTTTTTTTTTTAAGTATTTTTACATTGCGAGAAGTCTAATTTTAGTTTTGTAGTCTGATTCTTAGCTTATCTTGCCCTATTCCCAATTTTATTTGGGGTTGGCGCAATATGACTTCTGCTTTTTTGTGTCATCTTTCAGACAATTCATCCATCTTTTCTTAGGTCCTCCTCTTCTTCTCCATCCATCTACATTTATACCTAGCACTACTTTGTTGCATGCGTATCATTCCTCCTCATTACATGCCCATACCATGACAACCTTCTTACTTCTCATCTTTTCTGTAACTGGCGCTACTTTCAGACTTCCTTGTAATCATTCCTCACATCCATCTCAACTTTCTCATTTCTGCTACATGTACTGTCTTCTCATCCCCCTTTTTCAGTGGCCAACACTCAGATTCATACCTACTGGACGACAGGTCTAATCATAGATTTATATATTTTCCTCTTCAATTTAAGAGGCATCCTTGGGTCGCAAATTACTCCTGTGACCTGTCGGCACTGTCGGACTGAAACTGGTGGTAGGGCCCGCTGCACTTGTTAGCAAATTAGCTTTGTTCCTTTAAGTTGTTCCAATCCAACACATCACTCTTGTTCTTAAAAATGTTCACCAGGAAACTATTGCACCACTCGTCTGGTATTGTTTCCTCTTGCAAACACTTATTGAAGAATAAAGTCAGCCATTTCCATCCATCCATCTTTAATATCTTCCACTCTTTCACTCGTATTCCACCTGGCCTTAACGCTTTTCCATATTATACTAATTCTTAGCATATAGAAGAAAAACAAAAGCTTCTCATTTTTTGTCTCATTATTCTCAAAGATTATGATTATTGTGTAGAAAAATAAGTAAAAAATTAAAAAAGGCAAGAAAAATACCATTCTCATAAGTATCCGATCATTTAGAAGTCTAATTTTAATTTCTTTATTTAGTTTTTTGAATATATACAAATAAATCTAAGTTTTTATCAGTCGATTCTTTTCATTTTCATAACCTTAACTTCTCGATTTTCCTCTGGAAACTAAACAAAATCATTACCATCGTTGAATTTCTCATTACCATCTCACTCCGAAAAGTTAACATGATTGTAATTCCATTGTTTTCTATCAAAGGAAGGTAGAAACTACACAAAGTTGAAGGATTACCTATATTTTGACGATATTAGAAAAAAAAACAAAGTTATTTGACAATAATTTGAAATTTCTAAATATCACAGAATTTGCACGAACTACGCGAAACACCCACTAACATGTATTATAGTGGTTACCACTTCAAACGTATATTTGTAGAGATTGAAACATGTATTTTTTAGTTTTATACCAAACACTTATTTTCAGTACCACACTACAAAGCCACTGAAACTTAACAAATTGTAAATTTATCAAAGGGAAACTGTTTATAATTTTTTGAACTCACTGAACATGAATTTGAGCCCATTCAAATAAGAGAAAACTAGAATAGGCACGAAGAGAGAGGGTTCAAAACCCCGGTAAACAGTAGACACTACCTTTATGTTTCGCTTTCAGTTGATAACTCAACCAAAATAAATGACACAGGTACAAAGGTCTTGTTCGTTCATTATTATGTTGACATCGTCTTTCATCTCCATACATTCATCTCGATCTTATATTACACAAAGTTGGCTAGCGAAAAAAAATCGCTTTTATTTTAAGTAATAATGTCACTATAAAATATGAATTAATTAAAACATTTACATTTCAACAAGACCAAGTAGCTAAATATTGATGAAGGTAAGTAATTTATCAATGTACGCCAGAAAGTGTCCATATTGGCTATTGTGTTACACTCGATGTTTAAACAAAAGCCATCAATCTTGCCAATTTTAACATACCTATAAACGTGTATATTATACTACCTTTGTAGGTAATTATGAAATCTACATTCAATATTGGATACCTATACATTTTTTCATCTAAAATAAACTACTGACAAAGTGGCGTATTTTCATTATGATGTAAGCATATCATAATGAAAATACAATACTCGCATAGAGGTCGATGAGTATTTAGAAATCACTGAAAGATAGTGATGCGAATTTGCTTTAGGTAGGTTTATTCTATACAAATCTGCAAATAGTGGAAAAAGTTATTTTTGAGCTACCCTTTTATATAAAAAAACCGTTCAATTTTAAAACATAGAGCGTATCGTACTTATGCCTGAATGCCTGTTCTATTCCATTTATAGAAATGTGAATTGACATACGGGACATTCTATTCCAATTTTCATTAGAGGTAGAAGGAATGCGAGTGTGATACCGATCGAATTGACAAATATTGACTCTGATCAGTTTTGGTTTGATTTGATTATTTATTTTTGAAGGAATTTCTAGGAGCTAAGCATTGAGGTTTCTACTCAGCAGATCCGTTTTTAATTTCGTGTCAGGAAATAAAATAGCTGAATAATGATGAAATAATCTTCATGTATAATGCAGGGAAAATGCTCTGTAATCACGGTGAATATACTATGGACTGTCCTACGGAATTCTTATGTGGGGCAATGCTGCCGATATCGAGAATGTTTTCGTACTACAGAAGCGCGCTGTCCGTGCTATATACAAACTTGGTGCTAGAGTCTCCCTTAGGGAAAGATTTAAGGATATTGGTATTCTGACTGTGGCGTCTCAATACATTTATGCCAATATAATATACGTAAGGCAAAACCTAGATTCATATAGTAAAAACAGCGACGTACATCATTTTAATACTAGAAATAAACATAAGTTAACCGCACCTAATTATCGTCTACATAAGGTGCACGGTTCATTTGTGGGGCTTTGTGTACGCATTTATAACAGAATTCCGGTTCATCTGTTGGAATTAACGGACAGTTCTTTTAAAAACAAAATCAAAGAAATTCTTGTTAAAAAGGCATATAATGTTAATGATTATTTCACAGATGAACGCAGATGGCAGCTCTGAAGTGGAACAAAAGTGCTTTATTTTATTTTGTATTTTTCTGTGTTTTAAATTAATAATTGATAAAATTGGATTGTATAATTGTAAAATAAATTAATAATAATTAAATTGTATAGACAGCTGTGTTGCTGGGAAGTTTGTTCTTCACCGCTTCTTCTTTCCAGCCATAACACTAGGAAGTGGTGAAAGGGGGGCGTTTTGGGGGTGCTGTCATTCTTGTAAAATCTTGACGTTAAAAAGTGCTAATCGTATTAGCCTATTTTAATAAATGATTTTGACTTTGACTTTGACTTTGACTATGAATATGAATGTGAATATGACATGACATGTCTTAATGTTGTTTTTCGATACATAAAAATTAAGGGTCACGAGTATTTCGGCCTTAGAGAGCTGATACGCGGGACATCCCGTCGAACGTCCGTTGACGTGACATTGGGCAACACAACCACTGAAGCGTGATTCATGATGAGTCGATGGCCGGCATTTTCCTTTGGTCACTTCCTCATTGTTAGGTTATGTACAACATTCTCATGCTCACGTATACTATACCAGGTGCCTAATAACACATTTTTGGGATTCACGTTTAACAACTCGAATGTACGTTTCCCCGTACGTTCACATAACATTAGGTATTAACCAATGCCCAGAGTAACTGATACAAGTTCGATTTATCTCAATGTTTATATTTATCACTAGAATATTAAATGACGCAATCCCTCAGATGCGCAATTCACAGAAATTAACACAAGTTTACATACTTCATCACGATTTCGATATGCACCATTTAGGGAATTGTAAAGTCCCGGTCTCCGTTTATCTTAGTGTATAAAAACTTAGTTCAGTAGTCATAATACTTCATAATTCATTGTCACGTACCTTTGAGTACTTGTAAATACTAGTTGGAAGTAATTAGAATCATGAAGTTCACTAAAGTACTTGTAATTTTTATTGTTGTGATTGCATTACTGGTGCCATCTGAGGCAGCCCCAGGAAAAATACCAGTTGGCGCTATCAAAAAAGCGGGGAGAGCAATTGTGAGTATTTATGGTCCATACACATTTATCATAGGAGTAAATTAGACTGACCAGAAAGCTATTGTTCAGTTGAATATAAACTAAATCCATAGGTCCCTACAGTGGTTTTACCTCCGGCCAGTGGGATGTATCCCTTGCATTAACCCAGATTAGCCTTTATTAGATTTCTTCGTTATGAGCTATCTAACACTGAAACATTTTTCATATCGGATCAGTGATTAGGTCCTGAGATAAGAGCATTCAAGCAAACAAACTAACTCGGCAGGTTTAAAAGTAAATAAAATTAAATAGGTACTTATAGTAAAAAGTATAAAATTTCTACTATACGAAGTGCTAACTATTTTCAGGGCATTTAAAAAATATTTTACAATATTGACTACGAAGTTGGTATCTATTACCTAAAAAAATAGTGGACCCTGGCATCTAGGTACATGTTTTTTGAATGATAAGGTTTCATCCCTCGAAATTGTTTTAATTATTTTTTGGGATTTGACTCTTTCTTTAATTATTAATATTCATTTGCATAGACTTTTAGACAAAAAAATATTATTTACTTAGTGTTAAACTATCTTTTCAGGGCAAAGGACTCCGGGCCATCAACATAGCGAGCACGGCGCATGATGTCTACACATTCTTCAAGCCAAAAAAGAGGCATTAAATATATATATTTTTTAAATCTACCAAAGAGTTACTTAAGGTTAATTTAAAAGTAAATGTTTTACTCCATAACATTTTGATAATGTCTAGTCTAAGTCTCGTCATGTCAAATATCTATAATACATGTATTGTACATTATCTATTTTTATTTTATTATATCTATAAAATCCTTTGTCCTGACTGACTGACGGAGCAGACCATAGCCTGCTTCACTGGACGCAGAGACTTGAAGTTTGGAAGAAATAATCCTTATGTGACCTAGGGTGCTGGATAAGAAAGGTTATTCGGAAATACAATCTCCAAAATAACACGTAAAGTTTGTATGGGAATAAGTAAAACCGCCATTCGTCATTACCTACATAAGTGAAGTTGAAAATAAATCGATGACGCCATGGTTTCAATATGGCTGATAGATAAATAACAACCAACCTTAAAAGCTAGTAATAAGGATAACAACGAGGATATTTATGAAAATAAATAAATTAGTATATTATAGGCAGGCACGAAAGGAAAACCATACAATTTCATTTAAATTTTAGAGTTTGGACAAGAGTTTCGCGATATTTACACATGTACCTATATAATTAAAGAGTGCGTTCGCTCATCATGATGTTTGTGATTGTGAATATATATTCCTCTTTTATTTTATTTAATATTTCTTTTATTCTATTGTGTCCATCGAATCTGGCGCTAAAAGTAACTGTGTATGATAGAAGATCGCCTGACCGTAAGTTAATACACTGATCAAAAAATGGCTTCAAATAATTTGGCTCATGCCTCCGTGAATAGGGTATAGTAAGTGAGGTTAAAATAAAAGCTTTGTTTTCAGCAAATACCTGGCCACAAGTTTATACTGGTGCTAGCTATAAGCTGCATTTTCACACCGATAGCGAATTACGTTTCTACTTAATAGTGTTGGACAATAACGACAACTTGCATGTAGCACCGTACACTAGTAAGTTTTTGATGAGATATCATTAAATGACTAATCCTGTTCACCACGATTCACGGATCGACCGTTGATCCGCACGGCTTTGACTTATCACCGACTTATTAGAAGTAAATGTATACATGAAATAATTTAATCTGCATTTCAACTATTGTGTATTTTTGTTACCTAACAGCTAGGTGGCTCTGATTATTCGCTGATTTATAGCTATTTATTTTTTTTTCATTTCAGACAATAAAATGAAATTTCATATTTCGAACTCCTCATTGTCATCATCAGCCTCAAATCATTTTTATGCATCCGCCTCTAATTTAGAAAATACCCTTATGTTATATATTACTTTGAAGATATGTACGAAAGAAAACATATGCATATCACCCATCGTTGTCAAAGGAAGATTTGTTTCAAATAAAACTCCGCTCTCAAAAACAGGTACCTACATACCTCGTATTAAATAATACGTCCAGGCCACGGCGACTGTCTTCACATAAAGAGATCAGCCAGCTGCGCAGGAAATATTATAAGTACTTAGTGCACGAGCATTTGCGCAGACACAGGTGCACTCACTATTCCTTTACTCTCATAGCCCGATGGGACGGCAATCCGGCACGACCGGAGAGACATCAGGCGCAGGACTGAAATTAACGTTATCTCCGATGCACGGGTAAATCAATCACCAACACTGCTTTCTGAAAGTTTATAAAACCCACAAAGCGATTTCGGCCCGACTCGGGAGTTGAAACCGAGACCTCAGACATAAGCAGTCGCGCTTGCAACCACTAGACAATGAGGCAGGCTCGAATTAAATAAAATACAGACGACGCTGGATAGATTTCATTTACTTCATCCAAGTCTCAAGTTGTTGCTATACATATATCTGTTTTTTCGTCCTTAAGTATTAGGTACATTCCTTCCACAGAAGGTTTACTTTAAGCATGAATACTTATACATATTTAAAACAGGGTGGTTAATGTCTTATTAGTAACGAATAAGCAATTTGTCCTGCGACTATTAATGGCAGAGACACGTCTATGAACTATCAAAAATTACGAAGATTTTTTTAGCCTACTAAAACGCTCTTTTTGGCGATGCACGACGCAACGCAAACTCGATTTTAGCGTTGCGCAGTAATGTTTCAGCCCTTGAACAACACGTGATAATTTGTGGAATCGTTAACTGCAATTTTATTTTTCAGATAAAGTTTGCTTACAGAGCGTCGTAAGTTGTAGCGTTGTGGTGAGTTTGTCAAACTTCACAACAGGTACGTACCTACGACACTCTATAGTTTGTATGCTCACGAGCAATTCTTTATTATAAAAATATGCTATATCGCTTGCACCAGCATCTGTATCCTCCCAATACTCAACACCAAAAATAATTTAATGTTCACCGTGTCTTAGTAAACGAACATTCTATTCTTGCACGTTGAGGCGTAGACTGTATCATTATGATTACATTGCATTCTGAGTAGTAATTTGAATTAATTGTTTGTAGCCTCTGTCCTGGAAAGAAACCGAACACATGTTACCAAGTCGACATCTTCTACAACGACTAGGAAGCCGGTGACGAGCGTGCTCGGTGTTACTGATCGGCCAGCGATAGTTGCTTCCAGTGCGAGTGAGTCACACTGTGTGTAGCTTTGCAGCTGATTCATGTTCTAGTGTGTATGAGAGGGAAAATATCTTTTCATCCCACCATCTCGGAAAGAGTATTTTTACCCTTTGATATCTGAGCGCAAAAGCCGTTTTTATCCTCTAGAGCGGCAAAGTGATTTGAATTTAGAACATCGTGTGCAATACTCCATTTGTGACAATTTTGATAAGACTTTGCAAACAAATACTTATTCAACAAATAAAATACTGCTTTAAATAATTATTCAATTAATTAAGTAATTACAATACATATTTACAATAAAAATCAAAAACTATCCTAGTAAAACAAACAACTAAAAAGCGTCGGCTAAATACGTGCCGTATTTAGCCGAGGCTATGGATGCATGGAAAATTACTTGCCCGAACGAAAATTTACCCAGCAACCCGTCTTCCCAAGGACAGTGGGATGAGCCGCTCTGCAGAGTAACCCGGAATAGTTTGATAGAAACGGCAATTACTCCTGCTGAGCGAGCGCGCCTACTGGCTGTGGGTAGATGGGAGTCGGGGCTTTGGCTTCAGGCACTACCGTCGTCAAACATTGGCACCATGTTTGACGATACAACTTTCCGCCTCGCTACTTGCTTACGTATAGGAGCACCGTGCTGCTCCCCTCATCGCTGCCACTGTGGTGAGGCTGTCACCAGCCTCGGACACCACGGCCTGTCGTGCAGCCGTAGTGCGGGCCGTATTGCCCGGCATGCAAACATCAATGACATTATACGTCGAGCTCTTGTTGCCGTCGAGGTACCAGCTGTATTAGAACCAAACGGCTTGGCACGCGACGACGGTAAGAGACCAGACGGCATGTCGTTATTCCCTTGGAAGATGGGTAGGCCTTTAGTATGGGACGCAACCTGTGTCGATACTCTTGCGCCATCACACCTTCCAAGTTCTGCGTGCTGTGCTGCTGCTGCCGCTGCGGCTGCGGAGAACCTCAAGCGGCGGAAATATAGTGGCCTTGTCGGAAACTATATTTTCGAACCGTTTGGGGTTGAAACCCTCGGGTCGTGGGGTCCGAATGCCCACATTCTATTTAAAGATCTCTCTAGGCGGCTGGTTGACGCTTCTCGTGACCAGAAGGCTGGCTATTACCTCGGACAAAGAATCAGCATGGCGATCCAACGAGGTAATGCTGCCAGCCTCTTGGGCAAGCTCCCAGTTGACAGGGATGATGACGAATTTTTTGACGCTTTTTAGTTGTTTGTTTTACTAGGATAGTTTTTGATTTTTATTGTAAATATCTATGTAAATAAAGTGTATGATTTAAAAAAAAAAAAAATTAAGTAATTTTTATTATTGTTTTTACATAGATTTTTGACCTCGTTTAATTTTAAACTGAGTTTTCAAATAAATGAACTTTAATAGGTACTTCTTTTTAATTTGATACTCATATTATGTGCGCGCCATTTTGTTTTTAAATTTCCTCGATGAGGTGGGATGAAAAGTTACGCGTTGCACTCGAGTGCAAAGATTTTTCACCTTGTGCTCTTTTGATTCCCTCGGTATCGCTCAGGATTCTAATTATTGAAACACGAGCGTAACAAATAACTATTATTGCATTTATTGATTGACAGTACTATGACTGTTCAAAAGTCAAGTATAAAGCCAGCCAACGCAGCAAGCTGCATACGTATAACTCATCCGTCTGCCTAACTGCTGTAGAAGACTGCCCGCCCACGTGCGATAAATCGGTGACCAATTTTTCGTAGGAGAAAATCATAGACTGTAAAAAGTTAGTCAGAAAATCCTAGTAAGAACATCCTACAAAAAATCGGCCCAATAATCTGTCCTACAAAAAGTCTGACGTGGGCGGGTAGCCTAAGGCACGGATAGCGGGTAAGTTCGAAAGATGGCAGGTTAATCAGGATATATCATGTAGGCACGTTGTTCACACAGATCCGTGGGTTATACAGACACATTATTTTCAGATTTGACAGCGACTATCCTCACGGTTATAGTACCATCGGTGGTGGTGTTGCTACTGGCGCTCATCACAGTGGCCTGCATACGTCGCCTTCGTCAGTCACCCACTAAGCCAGATAAAAACGACGTGAGTACAGTTCGCCACCACTCAAGTCCACCGGGATCATGGAGAGTAATGACAAGCAGAGATAACGTACAATCTCAAGTTGTAAATCGAAAGAGTTACTAAGTAGCTCCGCCCTTATACGCCGATTTTTGAACCCGCCCAACTTTTTTGAAACCAAATCACCAATCTCTCAAGGCATATCTTTGACAGGTGGACAAACTGTGAACGAAAGTTTGACAGTCATTTAGGGTATCGCCAGCTACCTATACCCCATGTATCAGGTATTTACATAGATGTAATATACTAAACAAGATTGCGCACGCTCAAAATATATATTTACGAAAAATAACTCTGTTCTAACGCAATAAGGTACTAAATTGGTTGCATAATAAACAGAGGCAAATCCGAGCCGAGAGGGATAGTTAGAACGGAGGCCGTTTGTCGCTTTCTAACACCTTGCCAGCATAAAAAAATGTTGTGATCAACAGTTTTGTCTTCCCAAAAAATCAATTGAATCACTTATATTTTTATCTTATTTTAACAATTGTAAGTCAACAAATTAATAACAATCGCATTAATTTATTCGTATTTATTCTTAAAACATAAACAACATAAATTTTTATTTTTATTTTTTTTATTTTCTAGCGGTAACCCTGAACATTTTTGGCGCGTAATCAGCATTTAAAATTTTATTTATATTTTTTGTATTAAATCAATTTAAACTATTAAAATGGTGAAAAAGTGTTGCGTTTATACTTGTAAACCTGAATCCTATGGTGGTTGCAATATATCGTTCCACAGGTTAGCTAATAATAACATTTTCGTAAATCAAACAACTAGGGTACCCATGAATTCTTGTAATGAGTCAAAATATGGGTGATGGATATTAAAACTGTTGTACTATTGTTATAGCTTCCCAAAAAATGAAGAAAGGCGACATAAACGGCTCAGCAGTCTATATGTTAAGCAAAAATACAAAAAAAAAATAGTCTTCACTTCGAATCTCCCTGCTTTTATACTGCTAATTCCCGCTAATTATTAAAAGCCTATATTAGTATTTTAAGGTCACAAACTGCGTAAGTTAAAATTTCAATACCAATCTGTGTTTAATAATCTTAGCAAATTCGGATTTGTCTCACCTAGCTTAATCTCATAGTCACCCTATTAGAAAGGGACAGACGGCCTCGGTACTAACTGTTTCACTCGGCTCGTTTTTTGGCTAAAGGTGCGCAGTCCTGTTTACTAATATTATGTCTATGGGTATTTACAAATGTACTCTGTGGGTCAAGGCCAGTATTACCAGATCTGGGAAATTCAATAACTGAAAAAGTTTTCATTCGAACATTTCGTTTTCATAGTTTTACGAAAATGAAGTAAAACGTTGGCACACACGTTTGTTTCAGTTTTGGAATCGGTTCTACGTAAACATGCTGATGCAAGAGGAATGCGATGCGGAGATACGCGAGCGCGAGCTACGCGACGATATAGAACTGCAATATGATTACGTGTACGCCGGCCGACCGAGATATGCCCCTCGTACATAAACAATAATGGATCGTACATAAAGAATACTGTTACACTCGGCATCAAACCAACAGTTTTGAGTGCAGTGAACTGCCGAACTCAGCTATTAATCTACGACTTGAGTTGATCTATTTTGTACATCCATTAGCACGACAAGGCAAATACTAACGAGATGATTTTTGATTTATTATTTTTTTCTATTATCGTAGCGTTAGGTATTTTTATATGTCAACATAATTTAGTAGGTAATATAAAAAATACCTATAACAACAATAACATATGCCTATTTGCTATCAGCAATGTTCAAGATAATTTGTTTACCCATATGTCATTAGTCTGTAACGCCTTCTTTATAAAGTTAATAAAAAAATATGCTCCCAATTAGATAGCGCAATGTTTAGCGAATACTTATTTTAATTGCATAATATGATTATTGTAATATTACACAATTTTCTTGCAGGACTAGGGCTCGCCCCATATGCGATTTGTTCAACTCTAAATGTAAGATGTACTCGTATCTATAGAATTTCAAAATCGGGATTCTTACAATTAGGTACAATAAATTGGTATTATGCTATGAAATAATATAGACATTATGTGCTTGACATAACATTAATTAATAAAATTATAAAAATAAGAATGTAATAACCGTGCAATATCATAGGTTTAAAGTTGTCAATTATAGTTATTAACTATTACTTCTAATAAAATTAACATTATAATCTATACTTCTATCTATAATAATAAAGAGTAAACATTTTTTGTTTGTTTGTTTGTACTCTAAAGGCTCCGAAAATACTGAAAATATCTTTCACTGTTGGAAAGCCACATAGGCTATATTTTATCCTGGTACGGACAGTAGTTCCCACGGGACGTGGGGAAACTGTTAGTACTAAATAAAATGTGTGAAAACCTCCTGTAATTCACGCAACTTTGGTTTTACCTCTATTTGTATATCTTTTCTAAGGTACAGATGAGTACCTATTCCTACATAAGGTTAAGATACATTTGGTATCTACTGCATGTAGGTACGCTTGTCGCATATTATACAGTGAATAGGTACTTAAGTAAATTGAAACCTGAAGAATTAAAGAAGCGCAGGATATGGACATGAATTGAATGAGATCTGAGTAATTGAAAAGATTGCAATTTTCTTTGGATTTCGATATAGGTAATTACACTATATGTATATAATTGACTGACTTTACAGTCACTAATCACACACATGAAAAATATTTTTTCCCGTATATATGAGAGTCTATTTTTAGTACTAATCGAAATTGGTTATACGTTTTATAGCCCATTCCATAATTTTAAATGTTAATAACTTGTTAGTTTAGTGTAGAAATATGGAAATATTTTCTGGTAGCCAGATAAACAATAATAATCTATGGAACCTTATGTCAAATTGCTCGTGTTGGGTTTTTACGCGATTTATATATGTAGGATTTTTTATGAAGATGTAAACTGGCTAGAGCTATCAAAAGCTGCGTATTTTCCCACCTTTTCATAAATTCACGTTTTATATAAAAGCCGAACCAAATCTATTTGTTTCAATGTGTTTTGGCGTTAAGATACGAAGGCACGATGAAGATCGCTGTGGCAATTGTTTTTGTGGTAGCATTATGTTCGCACGTATGCGAGGTGACGAGCGCTCCGTCGAATTCCCCGGCCGTTGGCGGGTACGGTTCAGCTCCAGCGCCAGAAAAACATTTATCCGAGAGAATCAAAGAAGGAGTGGTACGTAATTTTATACAATTTCAATATTTGTATATAGCAAATTATATTTTTAACGACGGAAAGTTTAAACATAGAACAAATACACCACAAATGAAGTTTGCCTTTACGTAATAATGCATTCATTGTAATCAGATCATAACATGATTTTACGAGCTAAGACTAAGTTTTCCTGTTATTTATCTCTTGTTTACTCATGTGTGCGTAGGGAAAATTTAATAATAATAAGGAAAAATATCTTATTTGATATGTACATATACATACAATAAATTGACTTGCAACATGACTGATTTAATATTTCTATTCATACTAAGTTATTAATCATTAAAACTTCAGTTTTGATATTTGTACATCCGTCTAGTTCACTACGATAAAAACAATACAGTTTTACATATATCGCAAATATTTTAACTAGGTACTCATAAAACCTATGATTTCAGGGTAAAGCGGTACACGCGGCCATGGTCGTGAAAACTGTCGCTCACGGGCTACACAGCATTCGCGAACATAAGGAGCAACATGATTCAGGAGCATCGGCGGGACCCGGTGGACATTCTCCCCGCGTTGTAAAACAAACTGGCACCAACTTTTTAGTTCTCCATTAATTATTTTTAATCTAGATACTTTACTAAATACCGCTTACTTAGTACTACTACTAAGTACTACTTTACTAAGTGAAAGGGTGACTGATAGTGGAACTTCATCATAAAGCTTTGTGCCATGTGCATTTTACCTGATAAGGCATACATTATGTAGGATAAGAATTACTTGTAAGAAACATAGACTTAAATACTCGTGTGGAGAAGAAATGAGATTTGCAATAAAATACCTGAAGTAAAATAGGCATTTTCTTTGAAACACCTTCCAGTTATTTTTAGTTCTCTACGTACAACGTGGAGGTGAATGGAACCGCATCTTCAGTTGTGAACAAAGATACGAGGTATTGTATCTAGTTCGCCGACATATATCAAAGTTATGAAAGACGTGGTGCCGGCGTCTGCTGTAACAAGAGACGGTCTTCTAACAACTGGACTGTCGCCAACAATGGAACGGAGCCGACACGAGGCACCGCCCACTGCACTTTGTGAATGATCAATACGTGCCCATAAGATCTTACATGGATTCTTATACTTAGCACCTTTCGTAGAAAAGCTAGTAAATATTACTTAGTTTTGTCTTTTTTATTTCATATCAGAATCACGAATTAAAAACCTCAATGTAAGTGTATTGTGCGTTATAATTTTGAGCAATACCTATATTGTTTTAGCTTGTAAATACTTTATGATACGGAGTCAAGAAAAGCAAATAGTCTGAGTTTGTGTGATAACAGACTTATCCCAACTTTTAGTTCATGTTATCTAAAGTCCTTCTAAAACTTCATTATAACATCATGAAGTTTAGATGAAAATAAAAGCTGCAAGGAAAAAAGTTTATAGAAAAACAAACAACCCGGAATATTCTATTTTCTCTTTATTATGTAGGTACTCAGATGCTATTACTCAGGGCCCTACTTAATACAAAAGATCCAATTTGATAAAGTAATGAGTAATTTGATAAATACGTACTTATAACGGGAAAATTACAACACAGCTGAAATTGTAGCTTAAATTGTATCTAAGTACGAGCTTGTTACATTTGATAATTGAATGAAAACGTTCTCAATTCTTCCTTCGGAATTTTACATCTGTCTGTTTTCTTATATTTTATTATTCTCTAAGTATGCTAAAGTATACCAATTACTAAAGTATCTGTTAAATTAAGTGAGATTAAAAAAATAGTAATGCATATGAATATTTGTTACAGTCAAAATTTATAGAAAAGGGAACTTTACAATAATTACTTCTTTTCTGTAGAGAAATTCATGAAATTGTTCCGATTAACAAGTAACTTGTGTTTATCGTTTAACGCTTCAAGCTTTTCAGTGAGCTCCTTTACTTTTGCATCTAATTCCACTTTACCACTGTAAAGAGAAATACAATTAAAAGTCTTTGATCTGTAACATTATACTTGCAAGTCAATACTCAGAATTAGTTTATTTACTTGACGGAAGACAAAATGTTGAGTACTAAAAATAATTTTCGATTCGATCTTGAATCAAAATTTGAAAACACATTTTGTAAATTGCGATACCTGGTGAGAGTATTGCTATGAAATAGTTTCTATGAACCATTCATGTCTGCTCCAATTTAGTGCAAGTACGATCAGAAAATAAGGTTAAAGGTTTGATGACCTTCACAAACTTACGAGTGCACTACCATTTAAAAATATTTTTTCAAGTTATAAAAGTTATGTTTTCTGCAGTCAAGAATAAGTACAAAAACCGGCCTGGAAACAATACGCAATAATATTCATCAAGTATCAAACGGCAACAGCCATTCAGAAGAAAAACAAAATCAGTAAGACCCTTTGTGGATTCGTTTTTCTTTTGCGTAGGGATTGACTGTCAATCGAATAGCATTTTTAGGGTTCCGTACCTCGAAAGGAAAAAACGGAACCCTTATAGGATCACTTTGTTGTCCGTCTGTCTGTCTGTCTGTCTGTCTGTCTGTCTGTCTGTCTGTCTGTCTGTCTGTCTGTCTGTCTGTCTGTCTGTCTGTCAAGACCCTTTATCTCAAGAACGCGTGGACGTATCAAGCTGAAATTCACATGAAATACTCAGGTCTATTGTCCCTTTAAGCTGTGAAAATATCAAACTTCTAAGCCAAGCCAATCAAAAGATACAGCCGATTATGTCGATATTTTCAACAAATTTTCGACACTCGCAAAGGAATCAAAACCTACGGGATACTTTCCGTAAACTCAGAGTCTTGAAATTTGGCATGAAGCATTGTCATATAATGCAAATATAGGAAAAATTCCGAAAATCTCATTTTTTTAGTTATATAATATAAAAAAATATATTTTAATAAAATGAAACTTACAACCTTATTTCTCACGAACGAATAAAGGTACCAAATTGAAATTTATACCAAATACCTATGTCTATTGTCCCTTTAGGCAGTGAAAAAATCAAACTTCTAAGTTAACGCGATCAAAAGATACAGCAGTTATACCGACACCTTAGACGAATTTCCGTCACACGCTAGGGAATCAAAACCTACAAGGTACTTGCCGTGAACTCAGAATCTTGAAATTCGGCAAGAAGCAACGTTATATAGTACAGATAAAGGAAACATTGCGTAAATGATAAATTTGAAGTTACATAAAATATTATTTTTGCTTACATGACATAAAATATTTTTTTAATGATTATAAACTTACTATCTACCCTTTTTCACATGAACGCGTAGAGATATTAAAGTTGAAATTCATATCAAACACTTCTTAAATATAATTGCCTCTAAACTGTGAAAAATTTTAAATCATTCAAAGGTCATTTTGCACCTTAGTATGGAAACCATACCCACGGCGGATTCATCGGATCATTACAAGTCGTCAGGCAGTTTTGAAAAAAACCTGAAACTGGAGCTCGTTAGGTGATTAATCCCTCAAAAATAAAAGATCTCATTAGTAGTGAATTCTCATCACCTAAAATAAAATAAGCTCCAACACAAGGTTACGTTATAAATTGTAAAGGAGTTCCCATAACTATATCTGATCTTTGCTATCGATCCCACAATGGCAGTCAAACCTATCTATGTGGAAAGTCTTCGCCAATACGAATAAAATAAGCCCAAACACGTGGTAGTTGCAACATACCATTCAGGAGTTCCCTCGACTCTCTGTAGTCTCCATAATCAAATCAGCTCCAAATCTTCACTGTTTACCAGTACCCTCAAAAATACAGTCACATGTCTGGTTTTGACTCGATGCGTGCCTACAATATTCAAGAGTTGCCCTCGATTTCTCAGGGTTTCCAGATCCTCATCAGATCTTGGTCATCCGAATTGGCATCTTCCTTCTTTATGAAAAGTCTTTACAATAAAAACTAGCATTGCAACCTGTACAATCCTCTGAAACTGCTTGTCTTTCATATTTTTCAAACGATCCTGGACATTCGTCTCCATGGAATTTTAATAAAATATTTATATTCAAAGAAACGTCATACCGTTCTCCACGATTTAAAACTACTTTGATTCATGTCCGCCACTTTTTACAAAGCGGGTCAGATATGCCCAATGACCTTTAAGACATGTTGTATACAAATAAGAAGACACACAAAATGTTGTATATAAATAACTTTTAGAAGGTACTGGCCTACTATTTTAGTTATATTATAAAATAAAAAATATTAACTAGGTATTTTGACTCTCACGAAATTACCATAACTATGATTGTTCTAAACTGAACGGTTGGCGCGAGACTCACTTTTTATCTATACAGGATTTGTACGGAACCCTCAGTGCGCGAGTCCCACTCGCACTTGGCCGGTTTATTTATAAGGAGTTTGGGAAAACGAAATAATATATGTGTGTGAGTGTCTCAAACTTTTTTTACCTTAACGAACCTTTTTTAGAGAATATTATAAAGACCGGTTATTAAAAAAGTTACTCACGTGATGTAAAGGAGATCTTCAGGTAAGGATGGTTTGAGCTGATTGAGTTGAGATTTTAACTCGTCAACCATAGCTTGTCGCTTTTGCAACTCATCTTCCAGTTCCGAGACTTTAGCATTGACGTTTTCAGTCTCCTTATTAACCTCTTCTTCATGCTGTTTTATAATCAAAATATGTACGTAATATTTATTGTTTCCTAATGTTTTGGTATAGTTGCGCAATGGACCCATAAGAAGTACTTATAGGCAGTGGCGGATTTGCAAATTTGCCGCTAGTAGGCCATTCAATTTTTGCCGCCCCTACTGACTTTTGGAATTCAATACGTTAGTTTAATCCCGTTATTAGTATGATTGTAAACTTAATGATATTTCTGTCAGTTGCTAGATTATTTTTGCAACCCGCTATGCACTGAAGAGTTTAATGTTGACCTAACAACAGTGGCGTAGCGTGGCTATCCTCCACCCGGGGCAGGAGGCAATTTTGGCGCCCCCAAGTTTTGGGTACAATTATGTATTGGCACATGCAGCCCTTAAAAGGTTGTGGGAATCTGGTTTTCAGGTTAACAATTATCATTAGCAATACCACTACAACCGATAGGTAAACTGAACAGATTTTGATTTATATTTTAGTGCGCTCGCTGGCGCGATGATAGAGGAAACAAGTAAATGTAAATAGGCGCGAGCGAAGCGAGCGCGAAATTTTT
Organism: Helicoverpa zea; assembly: GCF_022581195.2. NCBI lineage: Eukaryota > Metazoa > Arthropoda > Insecta > Lepidoptera > Noctuidae > Helicoverpa > Helicoverpa zea. Next base: position 6,461,140 of record NC_061461.1, on the reverse strand, counting down.
ATAGTTTATGGTCTGAAAAAATAATTGGAGCCAAAGGCGTCTCTTATGTAGCTTAAGCTTGTGTAGCCCTTGTGCATTCATTACCTAAGTGGCCCCTATGTATTGAAATATTGTGATTAATATGTATATCAAAGTGCTTAGAAAAGTTTATGAGTAACCCAAACTAACGAACTTAAATGTTACTATAATAATTACCAATATAATGTACTATAACAATGTTTAAATTTAGTAAAAGATATTGATAGTCAACGTAGAAGACACATTCCATATATGTATAAGGAGCGCGAGTGAAGCGAGCGCGAAAATATTGTAGTCTAAGGCCTAAGGACACGAAATAAATTAAAACCACTGTAAATTAACAAAGCAAAGTCAAAAAGTAAGATATGCACAGAAATTAAGTGCAAGTGTATAAGAAGCCGCGAGCGAAGGGAGCGCGATTTTTTCCTTAGAGTTATTATGAAGTAAACATATCATAAAAAGCCAAACTGAACAAAAAGCCATAAGGGACATGCGCGAAAATTTTTTTTTCGGAATTGAGTGCCTCAACAATTTAAGAACGATAAATTCAGAAATTTGACATGGAGCCGCGAGCGCAGCGAGCGTGAATTTTTTTGGGGATGCAAAGGGTGAACCCGAAAATTGACAGGACATGACCAAAGCGGGCGGCTTTTTCTGAAATTCTGAATTATCTATTTTAAGTAAAAAATATGGTTTAATTTTGCCGCCCCCTAAATCGTGCGTCCCAGGGCATTTGCCATGTGACCCCCCCCCCACGCTACAATACTGCCTAACAAGTTTATTCGACACGCAAAACAAAACGCTTTAAAGTCGGGGGCTTTAAAGCGTAAAACCTCTGTAAGTTTTAAACGGCTCAATCGATTTTCATCAGACATGTCTAAGAACACTCGCCCGTAAAACACCTGTAATACAAAAAAAAACTAAATTGAAATCGGTTCATTCGTACGGTTGCTGTAATGCCACAGACAGACAGACACGTCAAACTTATAACACCCCTCTTTTTGCGTCGGGGGTCAAAAACAGCAGCATGTAATAATCATAAAGTGGGGAAAGGCATGACTTAAAAATACCTTCACTATATGAACACAGACAAAATAATCAGTGGTCAGTAAACATTGTTTTTGTTAAATATTTTTTTTACACTTAACAGTTTAAAAACAATAGAAACAATTTCTATTGAAATATAACATCTTAACAATCAGTTAATGGTGACAGACAATATGGATTGTGTACACGTATAATTATTAAAAAAAATCTGATAAAAAATAAAAATTTGCTTTTGCCGCCCCTCTAAATCTGTCGCCCTAGGCACTGGCCTACTTGGCCTATTGGTAAATCCGCCACTGCTTATAGGTAAAACAAATATTATAGTCGATAGGTAAATTAAAAGTAAGCAACAGGTAAAAAAAAACATACGTAGTAACCACGAGTTTTCCTGAAACGATCCGCTATTTCTTGTAACGTATCCTCATATTGACGTCTGTAAAAAAGTATTTTTTATAAAGCTAATCTAGCTTACAAATATGACCAGTAAATACGATAACATAGATAGGGTTAAGAAAAGCATGCCAGAAAGAGCTGAAAAAGAAAGGGACGTGTTTGTGTGAATATGTTAACGGATATTGCAATCACATGCATGGAAAACACTGACGGACAAAGGAAAAAAGGTCGCAAGATGAAGTCTTGTTTTAGGTTCAATCCAGAACACCCTAATTGTACCTAATTAAAATAAAAAATAAAGAAGAGTTGGCTGTGAGGTATCATTGAAAAAATCTTAAATCAAAATGCAAATGCTGTACATACAAGATTTTGGGTAATTTAGTTACGAACTTTTACTTTATCCTACATAAGTATAGGTCCACTAGAGTATCAACTCGGTACTTATTTTATTTAAGATGTTAATGAATACAACCCATAATACGATACGTGGGAATTTTAAGCGCCTTAAGAATTTGTTGAAGCAACATTTTACGACGAAGTGTGGAGTAGGCGCGAAATATTTAAGATCTAAGAATTCCCATTATTTTTACACACACGTGAAAGCGAAACTTCATTATGTAGTTATAATGACTTATCTAGTTGTTGGAAACTTAGTTTATACACACAAATACTGAGCTTCATAACTTTCCGATATATTGTGCTTGGGTAGAAGATCACATTAACAGTAGAGTAGATTTAAATATACCTATAGATCGGTAACGGTGTCCGTCTATAATATTTTGGCAATAACTGTTTTTTCTTTATATTTCTTGATATTTTTATTTATAAGAATGCTGAGAAACTCCATTAAAGTACTTAATACACAGTATTCAAATTGAATTAAATCCTGTAAATATAGTAACAACGAAAATAATGAATAGGTGTTGGCTCAATAGAAAACCAGTGAACCGTTCTTGTAGCTATGTGTATTGTGTGTCACCGAGACTTTTGTTCTGTTAATAATTGAAAAGGCAGGTAGATAAAGGGTTGGAATCTGTGTATGGCTGGCTAGGTAGTATAGCCTTCCATCAATGTATGTAGCAAAGGTATCTGATACCTACCTACTTGATAATTAGTGACCGAAACAAATAAATGAAAGTAATCATGCTAAGTAAATCATGGTATCTTAGAAAGGTACGAACCTTAATCGTCGCCAAAGATTAATGAAATCCATTGATTACCTAAAGTCAATGTAACAAACTTCTAACTTACAGAAGGAGTTCTGTTTCCTGTGCTTCTTGCTCCACTGACTTAGCCAGTTCACTTTGAGTCTCCCGTGCCCGCTCCACACTGTTGCTTATATCATCGCTTTGGCGTTTCAGCTGCATACGCTTTGCAGTTAATCGAACTGTAACAAAACAGCTTATAAGTCTAATACGTGTATTCAATTTAGAATCTTCTGTAGGTCTAATATACTTTAGGTTTTCCGCTACTACAGATGAACTACCCTGATATCTACGCCAGTCAGGCCCATAAATTGATGTTTCCCATCATATGACTAGTTGAGCACTCATTCAATAAGAAAATTCCTAGAGTCCGTTCAAATCGTGTGTTCTGAAAGTTACGAGTAGTATCATTACCTACCTATCTCTAGTTGGGTACTTGTGGGAACTGAACTGTTGGTATTTAACAAAAATATCTCATAAAGGAATAGTTATGTCGGGAAATGTTTAAATTTTCAAATATGTGCAATCGTCATGCTTGCTCCTAATTTAAAGGTGTATAAAAAACATTACTCGAAGATCAACTTAACTTGCAACTTTGCTATGTTAATGTGCTAGGGGCACTGATCACGTTCCTAAAAAAATACTGCGGTAATCTTTAATGCCACTGAAATTAGCCGAGTCATACTGACTAGCCCTTTCCTAGTCTGCACCGAAGCGCGGATGATGTATGAATTGGAGCAAACAACGCCCCTATCAGAAGAAATCGCTCATTGCGGTCAATATGATTAATTGGTGAACATACAAAAAATAACGTATAATTTTAAAATGCTATTGTAAAATAAGTTGTGAAGTCTGGGATGTAGGTTTTCCGTGTGTATGTCGACATTACAATTTGAATTGTTATTTTAAAAGTATTTGCTATCTATTTTTAAGTCTTTGTTTGGCAAACCTATGAGGCTGATTTACCGCAGCAGCTCTAGCTTCAGTAAATAAAATATTGAAAAAAAAAAATTGCTAGGTAAAACTTACCATTTTCAAGTTTAAGCCGTTCAATTTCTGTGTTCAATGAACGGGTAACTCGCAACGCGGTCATCGTGTCCCGGTATTTCTGCTCGTTCTCCGCATCCAATGCGGGTAATGCTGAGCGCTGAAGCGTTACAGATAACATCACTATCATATAACTGGATGTATCAATATTATGTTAAGTGACATTCGGTATTATACGTGTCTGATATTGCGGACCAGCGACACTTTAATACCCTAGTTAGTTCAATCAGAAACAGGTAATCGCAGTCAGCTTATATATAGGTATAATTATCTAAAGACTAAGCCTAAAAGGCATCATTGAAAAGCATATGACATTACGTAGTTGCCAGCGGCTTAATGTCTCTGGATGAAATTTACCTCGAAAAAAAAAGATATATTTTTCTAACTCAGAATCCAAAATATTTCACACATAATTATTAGATAGCTATGTAGGCCATGACAAACAGCAGTGAGCGTAGGTATAGCTCATTCGAGAAACTTAGGAATACTTTTATTGACCAACTATATAGCTGACCCGGCGAACTTCGTACCGCCTAATTATTGGCATATTTAGTAAGTCACAAATACACGACACAATACTTTTTAATTTTTTTCTTTATTTGCTCACCGTTTAGACCTACCCTGGACTACGACAAACATTTTAAAACCAAAATCAGCTCAATCGGCCCAGCCGTTCTCGAGTTTTAATCAGACTAACGAACAACAATTCATTTTTATTTATATAGATTCCATTACTTAGGTATTTAAAAACAATTTTCTGAATATCAATATTCATATTCGGTAATAAAATAGTTTAACTTCTAAGTAGTTTCTTTGGACCAAAAAATAACTTCAAGTGAGAAATAGCACACAAAAAGCAAACATGTTAAATGTGTATTAAAATGTCATTTTGCTATTAGGAAACTTCAAGGGGTTGCAATAGCTATTTCTTATGCTCTTCTAATGCCGTATGCGTAGCGAAATATTGGGCCTCCAAAATTTAAGTTGCCATCGACTCGCCAAGAAGAAGAAGCTATTTCTTGAGCTATGTTATCTTCAATATAATAGTCACAATATACATTATTTATGGTTTTTAACTGTTATTACACTAGCTACATAAATCATTACTTACCTGGACGACTAACTCATTTTCAATTTCTTCCAAATTAGATTTTAGTAAGCATATTTCAACTTGCTGTTCTTCTGGCCTGAACATTGTTTTAATTAATTGTAATAGTGTTAAAACTCAAAAAAATGTACTCTGAATAGTGAAAATGCAGGAAATTCCTTTCTAACATATGATGCACGCAAAACTTTTTATTTGCCGCCAAATAAAGACTACAATTTTATTTGAATTCAATGGAACACTCTTTAAAAAAAACACATTTTATTTTTTTTGTTGCCTGTATTCTCTATGGTTGAGGCCAACTAGGTTTTATGATTTCGATATTTGAAAATTTTTTAATGAATACTATGAAACGCGTATTGATATGTATTTTTAGACGTTCTGTATTTTATTGATAGGTAGTTATTGAAATGACATTTCCTAAATTTAATTAGTTCTGAAATATAGTACCTTTATAATAGAATAGTAATTAATTACTTATACCTAGAAACGCACACCAAAATAAAACAATATGTTTTCGCGTGGACATCATACACAGTGTGATCTATGTGAGTTTAAATTTTAGTGAGGACAAAGGTGTCGTGGGTTATGAAATAGCATAACTTTGAATATAACAGCATGAATTACGATTGTACCCTTATAATTTGTTGCCTGTAATAAATTACCAGTGTTTACGTGCCCAATTCAACAAAACAAAACCTGAGTTATTCAGGTGTGTTGGAACAAAATTATTTACCAGCCGTGATGTGAAGTTTTAAATAGGTACCTACAATAAATAAATTAATGTGGTTACTGTCACATAACGTCTTATCAGTCAGCATGTATGATAAATAATCTGTATGTATAGTTTATAAGTGTTGTACTGTCATTTATTTATGTATTGTATTTTCTATGGGCCCTAGTTGCCTGAAATAAAGGAACAAATAAAAAAATAATAATAAATAGCCGGCGAATTGCACTTGCCGCTATCGTTTAGTTCACATATAAACACAGTCGGTGTCAAATCATTTAATTTTTTGTTGTTGTTTACTGTTCAATTAAGGTATAATTTTTAGCATAACCGTTACACCAAAACTTTCAGCCAGAGTTTATTAAAACCCAGCGTCAAAAAGTATGGAATTTATGTACTTAATTCTAAAATGTTTTCTTTTTAGATTACCAATAGTGCCTATCTCTCGATATCGAACAGGCTTAAAGTTCACCTAAAGAAACCAATTATAAAAAAAATGTTTTTATTTTTTTCCCGTTCTCACGACACCGATCACATCCATTGTCCAGTTTCCATACATATAGTCGCGATTTATTAGTATTAAAAATAAACAATAAGCGCTATCAGCGTTATTAGATAACAGCCGCTCGTATTACCAGTGATTACTGAGTATCGAGTAGTAGGTTTAGGTATTGTTTCGATAAAGAATACGAACGTAATTTCGATTATTTGTACAGCGGATGCATCCAGTATTCTAATCAGCATCTTCAGTTTTTACTTATGTTAGTGTTTTTTCTTGAGTATTCCATACTTGTAGGTAAGGTATCTTCACTAAGAAGGAAAGCACACGGTAAATAAAAAATATTCCTGTTCGCAAGACAACCATCGCATCAGTCTAAATGTACTGTTTCGCCAATATCACTTTGGATTTTTTTTTTGGCATTCAGCATTATCGGCGTAATTCGACACTATACTTTCGTAGTTGTTTTAGTTACGATAACGATTTGTAGCTTAATGTCCAGTCATAAGGTCAGGTTTGGTTCCGAACGACAGCCAAACCGAGACAACGTTTTAAGTAAGTTTGTTGTATGTAGATAGTGTCTGCTCCTAATGGTTGTTCCATAAAAAAAATTCTGTTTGCAGATGTTTCGAGCAGTTTGCAGATAAAAAGTATTTTCAAGAATGTCGAATGCAATTTCGTTTTATAGTGAATTCCGATTTCATAACTGGTCAATATACTTAGTCGATAAGTCAACATTGAATGTTTAGGACTTATTTATAGTATGGTAAACCAATTCACTCCTATGGTGAAGCAAGTTGGGTGAAGACAATCACGCGCGAACAATGAGCGCCGCACACTTGTCCAGTAGTTACGCCAACAAAGATGGAGTTCACGCATATTGTATAGAAAATAGATACACAAAACTCAAGACCTTCGTTTCAAATAGAATTTCAGATTCATAAAAAGCAAAACGGACTGTCGCAAATATGGCCAATTCTACCTCAATATTGATTATTTCCCAAAGTAATTCTTATTGAATCAAGTTTTTTGTCCGTCTAGTATTTAGAAAACAAATAAACAGTTCGATTTTCTTTTACTGTTGTGGAAAACAATTGTGTCAAAATCACAAACTCAAGTTCATAGTTTTGTGAACGACCATATTTGCATCAACACCACGAAAAAGCAACTTTCATGTCTCCATGTAATGAATTAAATCTTCTACAGTGGACTGCCTTTATGAAAGTGGAATTCATTTTGAAACGAAACCGAAGTCCGTTTTTGTGAATTTTGTGTACACAATTTCTTTATAGTTCGGCCATTCAGAGAATGCGTTCCTGACACGTCGCGATTGAACTGACGACGTAACTACATTCATTGATTATTGATATAATAATGTTGTTTTAATGCTCCTCAATTGTTAAAACGGTAAACAACCAGCAAAAATATTTTTATCGTAACTGCAACGCCATTGCAAAGTTACGTCGTCAGTTCAATCGCGACGTGTCAGGAACGCATTCTCTGAATGGCCGAACTATAATGGCTCTTATTTATATACTGATTGTGTGTACATGACTGGTGTAACGTAAACACAAGGGATAACAAGAAAATCTTGAACAAAAAGTAATCGGTTTATTAAACATTCATATACATTCAACATTCGACGTTTTGTCCCAATATTTTGAATCTCAACGCCACAGTAGTACAGTACACAGTAACTTTAATAGCACCATTTTGCATCCGAAGTTTCACAGCATACAATTTTATTTATTTATTGTTCTTCGTTCCCCGCAGCATCATGTCATAAAGTGATTGTTCCGAGTCTTCATACACTTTGCATCAACGCCTACTACTATAGCGTAGGGATACAGACGCAAGTAATCATCAACATCATAGGTTCTTGTAGCGGGGTTTGCGTAAATTGTGTCGTATCCTAAGAACAACAACAACTTGAAGAACGCTCGTCGCAATGTCTGCAACACACTTGTTTTCATGTTATTCAATAAAATGATGATCCTGATTATGTTTATCCTCTGAATTTTAATTACTGACTGTTACATAATTTTGCAAAATTCCCTTTTTATACATCTTTTACATCCATATTTCACGTCCAAAATTTACGTATTTTGGGTTAATTTTCGTTCGGGATTGTGAAATTCCTTTTTCTGAGCTTTGTGTTAAGTCAGTGGTAAGTGCAGCATTTAGAAATTAACCTTACCCGTTTGCACTGCACCTCGTGAAAACGGCAAAGAACGTAGCCAACAAAACATCAAAATTCATCATGTCGATCGGTACAGGAGTTAAAAAAAGGTAACATAGACCCTCTAATGTATGTAGCAAAGCCAACATGATATATGCGGATTACAGAAAACCAAAACGCAGTTCTTTTCTTTTGATAGACTGTTTGCACGTAGGTATTGCTCGTGTAGATTGTATCATGTTAACATTCGTTACAAACTAAAAGCCAATATACAATCTAAAAATATGTAGGTATCGTTTTTGAATACGGTTGCCGCATTATGGAGAACTTAATACTTCACCATATTGGTAAATGCGATTTAGTAGCGCTACCCCAAAGCACTTTCTGCACGGAGTACCACTACCATCCTCCATTACGATTTCATTGCCATTTCCAAAATCATTTTTAACATCGAATTGTATTTTTACAGTGATTCGGTTATGTGGCAAGCACATCTGCGCAGTCGGGCTACAAAAGGTATTAGCCATGCAACATGAGATTCATTGCACCGCCTAATGCGGTTTTAGGTGCCGTGTCACGTGTGTGAATTATCTAACCTCTACTTACTTACCTACCTTTAACGTATTAAAAAAAATATATGATAGATACTTTCGGTTCAAAAAAACAGCTGTAGGTACCTATATATTTTCTAAACTCGCGTGGAAACTCAAATCCAACCTTGTGGAATAATGAAAACTTATGGATCCAATATTGTGCGTAGCAACTGGGAGGTGTGCGTCTTGTATTTTTATTCTTTTAGACAAGACATTGCAGCTGACGGCTTTTTCTACCTGACAGCTTTACGTGTCTCATAGCACATTCTGTTGGAAATTACAGTTTTTACGAGCACAGTCCGTATGTGTCTGTTTACTTTCCCTTATTGTTTCACCACACTCCGTTCCTAACCTGAGTTCAACGCAGCCCGCAGTCGTTCTGTCAAGCATTAAATTAAAGGATATAATATGTAAGTTACATAGTTGAAAGGAAAAGTAAATTTTGGTTTTCAAATGAAAGTGAGCTAGGTTGACCAAGGATGTTTTTGAAAGAACAACAACAACACTGACTATTACTGTCAGTTGGTTTAAAAATCACTACAAGGAATATCATATGTAACGATTACAATCGTACGCCAGAAAGAATAATGATTTTGGCCACTTATGCATGTAGGTAATTGCATTAAAATATTTTGGTTTTACAAAAGGAAAACTGATTTAACGCAGCTTTTGCTAAATGGATTTGATACACGAAACAAACTATTCATACGTATCTAAAATTAAAATCTGCCAGTTTGTCACAACGAATCCCGGGGTCAAACGTGCGACGTACCTTTGAACCAGTTTGTGGCATGACAAGGGAGGAGATGAAAGGTGGCTTTTCATGTTGATCATGAGAATTGAGAAAATAAAACATCAGAAGCTATAATAAATCCATAAGTATTTGAGTAGGTGTAAAATATAAACTTAAATAAGCAATGAAGTAAACAACATTTTGTATGTGTATTAACATACAAAATGTTGTGCTAATTAATTAATTTTAAACCATGATAGTTTGAACTAAACTTCTTCCATTACACACATTCTTATCTTCCATTTTCAATCTCTAGCTAAGTTCAAGGAACTTTGAACTCTCTTAAACACATTACATTCGCTTTGCAATACTCTCGATACATTTGCCCATATGCTCTTCATTTTCTTATAGATAGCGCCCTTTGTTCTGGAAGTAGTATCCTAGGTATTTTATTTCTCAGCAAACAAACTCGAAAAGAAGGTATTTTTTTCTATTGATTACCTATATCTTATTATTTTACTTATAAGTAGCCAGTTCAACTTGCTCTATTTACAGTTACCTATTCAAAATCTACTTGGATGTTATCTCGTACTAACACTCATTTTCATTTTCGTAATACAAATTATTATGTAGGTATTTGATATATGATATACCTACCTACTGAGGAAAATAAGATCTTTTTACTTCAAAGAACAAAAAAATAAAAGGCATATTATATCGCAAAACAAACACGCCTTACACAAAACATTTTATTTCTCGTACCTACTCACGTGACATTTTGGCTCTAAAAGCCCGAGTAAGTAAATTATCTTTAAGTAAATTAAGCGTCACACAAAATTATTGTACACACAATGTGATAAAACCGACGTCGCTAACTTAATTTAAATAAATTAGAAGACAATCGTGTTTATTTTGAAGGCTTCTTATTAAATTAAGGAAGACAATACACAGGTGATTTTTGAAATATTACATTTTCAATATCGTTTTCGTGTGAAATATTCCAGACTCTTGAACTTCTTTCAAAGCTTATAGGTATTGTTGGCTACTAAGAGGCGATGATTGGCGCATTCAGTGTTCGGCATCTCGAACCCTACCCAACAATTCATTACCAATTTGGGGTTTATTTTCTGATAAACAGGCGTGCTAAAATAGATATTTAGACAACAATAGGTATTTCGTATATCTGCAAAAAAATGAAAGTAAATAGAGATTTTTTATGTTAAATTGTAAAGATCCAATGTCAGGTAAAATAAAATGTTACCTACTAAATATAATATAAAATAATCGAGTAGAAAAAGCTGCTCATCTTACTCACTTCAAGGAAAAACGAGAATTTGAGTGACTTACATAAGTTACTTTTGTAGCTTCACTGATTTATTCAGCATAATGCATTTATATACCTAGCTGTTACAAAGCCTACAAATATTAGCAATAACATAGTCGCAGGTTACAACCTTTATGTGCCTAACAAGACCAGCATACAAAACTTTACCTTTACTTACTTTATTTGATATCATGTTGTCGGCAGTTTGAAACAAAGGATCAAAAGGAATTTCCTCAAAGTTGAACAAAGGAGTTCTTAAATATAATGCTGTTGATGATAAGCTAAATTCTTACTCAACTAAATATAAAGTAATAAACCAATGGATACAAATAAGGGGAAGTCATGAAATATTTTTTTTTATAAATTGACTGTAATAAATTGCACAAAGATACATATATTTTAAATTTTAAAATAGCAACGACAGCATTATGTTTCTAAACAGCTTCTTTGTTATTAAAAGTCCGAAGGTAAGAAAATTATTCACGACATCAATGAGCCAATGCATTGTAATCGCGTTCCCGCTTCGTAGCACTCTAAATGCAAACCAGTCCTTCTATAAGGAATACAAATAAATAATATAATTATTCAGATTTTTTAATAGAACTAGCTACTTATATGCAGCAAGGACATTATAAGTTAAAAATAACATTGCAAACGTCGATTCGATCTTGTTTCGGAAGGCACGTTAAAATGGAGAGTCCTGCCCGTCATTTGAATTTTAAATATCTTCGGCAGTCATCACGGGTAGTCAGAAGCCTGAATTCGAGTATTGGTTCTCTGGGTAACTGGGTTGAAGAAGTCAGATAGGCAGTCGCTCCATGAAACACACTGTTACTCAGCTGCATCCCGGACAAATTACTTTGATATACTATAGTTCGGCCATTCAGAGAATGCGTTCCTGACACGTCGCGATTGAACTGACGACGTAATAACATTCATTGATTATTGATATAATAATGTTGTTTTAATGCTCCTCAATTGTTAAAACGGTAAACAACCAGCAAAAATATTTTTATCGTAACTGCAACGCCATTGCAAAGTTACGTCGTCAGTTCAATCGCGACGTGTCAGGAACGCATTCTCTGAATGGCCGAACTATAATCGAAATTAGAGGCCACATTAACATGTCATCACCAACAAAGGAGTTAGGAATAATATACCTATGCAATGTCAGTACCAACGAATTCCATTTTACAACTTATTCAAAGGTAAGTTACCCAACTCCTTGTTTGCACATCAATCATTCGGGAGTTCTTTTGAGTTATTATACAACCAATTATGTAAATTACACCAATCCTATGTACCTAATGGAATTTTCATTTTGTCTGACTAATAAAATTATCATCAAGTGGCCGTTTTCATTGGCATCATTTTAATTGTTACTGACTTATAAAAGACAACGAGTTTCCTCGGAATAATGTCAAAGTTTTGATTGGTCGTTATTAACTTTGGGAATAGCATTAATTAAAATGAAATCACTTCTGTTAATTGCGATAAGAATTGCGACGACACTTGTAAAGCCAATTGCTGATAGAATATAATGTAAGTGTAAAAAATTCTGTATGAAAGACGATGAAAACTCAGTACATTTCAGAAATATTAGTAAACATTATTGGCCTTACTACAAAAACTTTAACCACTGTTTTACACTTGTCTAAAAAAAATGTGTCTCCAAAATGAACCATATGTCAACGTCATAATTTGACATTTTTTTAGACAAGTCTTAAACTGACGTTAAAAAGTTTTTGTGGTAAGACGGTATATGTCTATTAACCGACACCAACTACTACCAAAACATGGAACTTGATAAACAATTCTAAAATATATATTCGCAAACACTGTTTTTCTACTCCGTTTACTAGTGAATGGTTTACGGCGGGTATGAATCATCTCTTTCTCGACACGAGTGTGAATGGGAAGATAGCTGGCATTCATCACAATGATTGACATTCGATTGAGTTTAGTTATTTTGAAAGTGAAGGAGTTGCTGTCATAAATCTTTCTATATAGTGAAAATATTGTTTCGTAGTCTTGTATTCTTTTACTAGCTGTTGCCCGCGACGTTGTCCCTGTGGGCTGCATACATCGTAAGACGACGTATAAGTGACATTTATTATACACATAGTAAGCAACCTAGAAGTTCTGTCTAAGTTAAAGACGCACCGACCAAAAAGGAAACTACGGTTGCGCGATGCCCGTATCCTTGAATCGGTACTAATCGGTAGGCTTTGAAAGGTACGTCAACTTCTGGAAGTTATTCCGACAACGTAATCACAAACCAGAAAGTTATATTATCTTATATATATCTTACCGTCATCATCGGTTAAATACTCTATATATTCACTATTCATCACAGGTCTCATGTTTTGTCTAGCCGGGTTAACCGAGGTTTTACAGCCGGCTTACACTTCGTAAGACAAGATAGTCCAGCAGTGCTGGATCTGGCTTGGATCTACGATAGTGGGCATTGTGGGTATTCTTAATCGACTCGTCACTACTGTAGAATTCTTATTAGGTAGAAATCATATGTACATCCCCTGTATAAATCCCGAAATTAATGAATGTGAATTTTCAGCCTTATCGTATGGATGAAACCAAAAACTTTTATTCGCCCCTTTACTCTAGACTCCACTGGCAAACGATATCTTTACATGTAAAATACATAATATATAATAATATCTTTACATAATATTTCAGTCTCAGTCTCAGCCGAGTTTACTTTGCTTTTCTGATCAGACTTAAATTGTTGATTTACATTTACAATTGCAAAATAATTCACGTTACGACTATCAAATGTAGCATGCCCAGTTCGTTTTGTTGTTAGAATCTTTAAAGCGATGCATAAGTAATTCATCGGGTGCAGTTTTCAAAATCAGATTGATAATACATGAGGATATTCATAAAAACTACCTTTCATTCATAAAATATGGTAGTTTACTATAGGTACACTGAGTCACGTAAAACCTCTTTTGAAGCAAAAGCGATTTTAAAACGATTGGCGTGCATTTAAACTTTTCACTGAACCTGTGATGCAAAAATGTGACTTCGCACTCGTGTTATTTCGTAGCGACTCTATGGTAAAGTGTAGTTAAGTAAAAATGTTAGTTCGAGTTTGTGTGACCTACTGGTTGAATTAATGTAGGTGCTCTAAAAACTTTGTCGTGTTTTCATTAGTGTTCGTCCGTGATAGAGCGAGGCGAGGTAAATATTCAGGGTATTTTATTTTTATTCACGTGAAAAATGAAATGCTTGTTACTTTTTTTGTGTTCTTTAATTTTACAGAAATTATTTTTCTGAAAACAGCCTCTCTTGAAAATATATTTATTTTACAAAAAAATTGGGAGTTGAATCTTGGAAATTGGTTTTAATTTGTTTGTAAATTTATTTTTTAAATTGCTGAAGCAACGTTAATTTTTACCCGAGCTTCGTGCACATGAGTTAATTCTGATACTTATAGCCTGTCAAATGAAAGTGGAATTTAATAAATTGGAATCTTCAATAACAATTTTATTATACAATGAATTCGTGAAATGAAAGAAAACAGAAGTGTTTTTACATTCACATTTATTTGTCCAGAAACATTCAACATATCCATCATTTTCATTATAAAATTACTTATATTTCAGCTTCTATAAATTATCTCAATACTTTAGTATCATAATCGGCTTATTATTTACAATAAACTATATTTTTTATAAACACATATAAAGACACATCGAACTAATGACCTAATGTTAAAATCACATTTCATAAAATATCTACTAGCTTAAACTAATAAAAAAGCTTATTTTTAAATAAACTATTTGTTGCTTAGAAACTTTTTTATAGATTTAAATACAATTACAAGAAACGTGTCGACAATTATTAATTAAAACTATTACATATGTACACTTTTCTTATTATGGCGTCTTTTTACTTTTAAATTATAATGTTTAGTTTATACTATTTTACAATAAACTTTGTTTTTATGCTTCCTTGTAAATGAAAATGGCAATAGATACAAAAACAAACTATTAAATAAGAATAAGTTAAATAAAGCTTTAACATTTTAACAATTAACACTGACTTAAAGCAATTTTACTGTCAGCGAATAAAGACCAAACAGAGTAGGTAGTACAAAAAAAACAATCATATTATTATCATCAACTCCTCTTACTATTCCAGGTAAATTGTCAAAATGATAAAAACAGAATTCTGAAAATTCACATTTTTTTTTATAAAATAATAGGTATTCTTTTTATGAATTCACAAACGTGGTGGGTAAAACAAAAAGCCGTATATAGCAGTAAGTAATGGCGCTGTGATTGGTGGGGGTGGCGCAGCGCAGTAAGCCCGCGGCTGCTGTTTGCACGCCGCTGTCTTGCAACAAACAAAAAAAAACAAAATTATAAAAAACAGAACTGTGATTTTAATTTGCAAAAAAATCTTTAGACGTTACTATAATAAAAATATACATTTATCCATGAATTCACAAACGTGGTGGGTAAAACAAAAAGCCGTATATAGCAGTGAGCAATGGCGCAGTGATTGGTGGGGGTGGAGCAGCGCAGTAAGCCCGCGGCTGCTGGTTGCACGCCGCTATATCTTGCGCTAAGACCCACGCCATGCGCCTGAGCAGCGTGCTCGCGGCTATCGAACACGACCGTCCGGCGTTCGCCACGCATTGAATGAAGTCGTCTCGTGCACTGGAAATGAAATAAACTGAATGAAGTCGTCTCGTGCACTGGAAATGAAATAAACAATTGGTATCTTGGATTTTTGGCACATTATTTATTTAGATTTTTTGTTACGCTGTTAGTTTTCTTAATTTTTTGCCTTTTGCCCCTATTCTATTTTTCTTGTCTTGTCTCAAACAATCAAAGCATTTAAATTGCGATTTTATACAGTAGGAACTTAAATAATCAGAGAATTCATATTCCGACTATAAAGTTAAAGAAATGAAGTAGATTTACAGAACCCTCAACCCATAATAATTATTCAAGACTGAGTTCCATAAAGCTAACAACTGATGTAACCTAAGAACACTTGTATCATTATTCTTATTTTCCCTCTAATTGGGTAGCAGAGGTCAAATAGCATTCGGACGGCATTAATTACCAAGCCAACCCCATCTGGGCACAATAGGGGTGAACCTTAAAATTTATTATTTATTGTATATGGGCTTACTTTTATTAAACTTTGTTACAACTTGCAAGCGTTTTAATAAAAAGTACAAAATTGCCTCGAATAGCATAGGTGGCAAAAAGATAGGGGACGCCAAATACGTTTTTAAATAAAGAACAAAAAGGTTGTGTTGCTTTCCAAAAGTTTTTTTGCTGTCTGAATTTCACATAGTGATTTTTTTATTTTATCTGTATATCTTACGTAAAGGTAATAATAGGGTAGGAATATATACCAACAATATTTTGGTATAAGTATAGCAGTAGCACGTGAACAAACTCGAAAGAATATGACAGCCTCATATTTTATTGAGCACAACAGAGAATAGTTGAGAAGTAAGAAAACAGAAAAGTTAGACATAATTTTATTTACTTATAGTTCTTGAAATGTATTAATGGACTAATATAAGCTTTAGTTCCAAATTTCGTGAATGTCCTGTTTAGACCTCCCAGAAGTACTATATTGGGTGAAAATAGAATTTCCTGGTAAGTAGGAACTCCCAGAAATACCACTTAGACGTTTGTAATTATGACGAGAAAATGGAATATCGGTGTCGTAGAATCACAAATTCTAAGATATTGTGAAGTCAACTAACTGGCGTCTAGCTAACTTCTGCTTACTGGGAGTATTGAGCACCAACTGGGGAGTATTATGCTCTGATTTATGAGCCCACGTGTTAAACTTAAAGCTACAATGGAACTTCTTGGAGATGTGATCAACGTGAATGTTGCACTACAGACTATATAAGCCATTGAAATATACACCCTCTGATAAATAAAATAAGTTACAAAATCGATAGTTCTCAATATTTTATTAGCAGTGGGAGGCTACTAAGTCTCCTAAATATTGGAGTGTGATTAGAATAATAATAAGTCATTGTTTGTAAGTTTATTGAAAATGATCCTTGAGACGCAATCGTAAGCTGAAACTTATGAAATGAGAAATGGCAAAATGGGATTTCTATATTTTATACATTAAGCCTAACAATCCTTTAGAATAAATAGTAAATAGAACAGAGTAATATTAATATCTTTATTTCACAAGTTCTGAAATGAGATAAGCACAATAGATTCGGATAAAGAGATGAGAGGAACACATATAATTCTTTATTATATCTACGGATTTATTAACACTTGCTTTTAATTGCGTCTGCAGACAAAGAGACTCGAGAATAATGTTTCAAAACACAATCAGGAACAATGCATCCACTTCAGTTCTGTGAATCGTAATATCTTTGAAATTATTATCGTGTATCTTAGCGAAATATTCAGTGTTCATTATCTTGAGTAAATTAAGTAAAGGATGGTATTCAGAATACATAGTTGCTTTGTAGTTATTTCTTAGGTACCTGTTTGTTTGGGATTTAACTGTCTTGTTTTTAAGCTCTAAAATACAAACTTCTACAATGTATTGAAAGGTATATAAAAACAGAAATATTCTTAAAAATGAGATGATATACAAAGGTTCGTTTCAGTTAATCTCTCTGGGAGACTATGTATTTATTTTGTGCGGAGAATTTCCTTTTAAGTGTTGGAAAAATAAAAATATCAAAGTATTCTTCTGTTATACCTACATCTATACTAATATTATAAAGCTGAACAGTTTGTTTGTTTGAACGCGCTAATCTCAAGAACTACTGGTCCGATTTGAAAATTTATTTCAGTGTTAGATAGCCCATTTATCGAGGAAGGCTATAGGCTACTTTTTATCCCGGTACGGGAAGTAGTTCCCACGGGATGCGGGTGAAACCGCTGGCAGAAGCTAGTAAAAATATAAAGAGTAGATAATTACCAACACAGTTCGGCGTTCCTATTGAAATACGTGAGCTGTTGGGCGCGGTCCGTGTTCTCTCGAACGGCGACTTGCAATTCATCCACACATCGACTCCAGTCGGGGCTGACACGACCCCAACACGTTGGCTCCTTCAAAAATTCTATAAGAAAACGAAATAATTATTTAATAGCTCTATATTGCCAAAGCAAGGACTTTTGCATGCAGTAATGTGCGCGGTTTAAGTCTGAAAATGCATTTGGTTATAACCTAAGAAAGAACAAAATTACATCTTGTCTATTTGTTTTAAATGTCTAGGAGGCCATAAGACGGAAAACGAAGACCACATAAATAATGGACATAAATAACAAAAAGCTATAAATATGACACAGTAATCCGGACTGAGCATGATTGGTGATCGATGTTTGTGGTGCAATATTAGTTTATCTTTAATAAAAAATAAGTTACTAAAATAAATGCTATTTCGGGTTAATCACAAACTGGAATCTTCGAATTTCAGCTTCCTTTTCATGAATGGGGAACTTCAAATATTTTCCTTGAATGTCTTTGTCTTAGATGTAATGAAAGTCTTATCTATTTTGAAGGTTCGTAAAACAATTTGGCCTTAACTGATGGACTCCTAAAACGAAAGATCAATCAGTTTTCAATCCAATGGGAACAACAAAGTTTTATTTATTTTCAGTAAGCGACCATTCGACGCCAGTATAGCTGGATGATGGATCGTGCAGAACGTGTAAACTTTAATTCAAACAAACATTCATAGAATATTGAAACAAATGAACAGCGCCATACGAGTCTGTTTCGTTTTCATTTTATAGCCATTACGCCTGCAAGCGGCCAGCCATTTTTATAATTCAATTTAAATGTTTCCGATAACATCGATAATCCTCCTTGATTGTGGATTTGCACCTCATCTTTTTTATAAAACTTTAATTCCCCAATGATGGGATGCTGTTAAGTTTGTTTGTATGATTTATTTAACTCCCAAGATTTTCCTGTTCACCTTTCCTTAATACTTACGCTTGACATTTCTCTAAGAGCAATTTTTAGGGTTTTTAATTTTATCATTATAGAAACTAAAATTATTAATACCTGTAAGTATTAATAATATTGCAAATTATTATGGAACGTGTATAATATACAGCAGAAGATAATTAATTACACATAAACGTTGTTTTAGGTAAAATGAAAATGATTTCATAATGCAAAATGAATTTCGATGCTCACTTAATGGAAGTTACTAATTTGAATACGGATAATTGTAAATATCTATTATAATGTTCACGATATTTAGCACATTTATTAAACAGTCTATTTAATAATTGCTAAAAGGCTAATTAGATCGATTGACCTACTGACTAAAAACCTTTTATTAAAATTCCTCAGTAATATTTGAAATTAATATTATAGATATACAACTAACCTCTCCTAAGAGCCGTGTCATTTGTACATAGAAAGCGCATGAGTGCTCGCGCGCCTCCGATCTGCTGCTGCAGTAACTTCTGACCATCTGTGGGGAGGCAGCGCTTGATCCACGCGTCCATACACACCATGCCTGTATGGTATGCCCTGGGAAAATATCGAACTTATAAATAATCATGTCATAGAAGAAAAAACAAGTAGGTATGTCTGCTATTGATTTGAGGTAAATTCATTGCATATGAACAATTAAGAAAAAATAAGGTTGCATTTGAAGTGGACTTCGGTCCATCAATGAGGTCCATTTTCGACGAATTGAAACTTCAACTAGAATACGATATTTACTAAAAGTGGAGATGTAGGTACACTATAATTAACAAAACCCTTCACGAAAGTTCAACGAAACAATAACGCTCGATTTCACTTATTGATACTAAAAACAGACACCCTAGAGCTATTCTATTTGCGAAAACCAATAAGTGAGATCATCATCAAATAACAAAAGAAAAACACAAAATAACGAAACTTTGTCGTTTACTGTCATGCGAGGGTTAGATATAATTGGCCAAGTTTATTCGCAATGGTGCCATATGTCGAAATATTGTTTTGTAACTTTTCATAAATGACACACGCTCCTAAGACTTTGGTGGGAACATGACAAAAGTCGTTTTGAATTATGATTAATGGCGTCATTATTATTTCCAACTCGTTTTCAAAGTTTGTATATTTGTCATGTGTTGTATGTTTATAAGACCTAATTGTCATTTTATATAATTGATCTATGTATTTAATAAGTCAAATGAAAGCTATCCGTATAAGTCGCGAGGCACCGATCGACCGCGGTAATAAATCTTCATTTGTCGACGCTGCCGTGTTTTCAAGCCATTAATCGTAGTTTTCAAGTTATAAAAGAACTGGAATGTATATATTATCGTCAATTACAGCAGTAAATAGTTGCGTGAGATCCCTGAGGTGTCATTTACAGAACATCTGGAAAAACTTGGGAGCCAGTCATCAGTTTGTAACTTTTGGGACGACACGTCGCAAAAGGATCGATGACTAAAGGTTTTTGAAGACCTTCGTATCTTTCCCTCGAGAATAGAGAGATTTTATATGACATTTGGAATATGATCTGTTGTGAAAGTAAGACAATTATACTGAGATAGTATAGGTGATCAAAGATCAAGAGATTTTGAAGAAAAAGTTGACTTAAATCTTGGCAACTCGCGGCGTCAAAACGGGGAGGTGAGATCATTAGTACGTTTTCAGCATAAAATGTTATTTTCGCCTAACAATAGGACATAAAGTTTTCCTATTTGTTGTAGGTAAAATAAAATGCGGTACAACAAGTTCTTTGTCCGTATTCTGTAATAGCCCTGCCCACGAGCACTTGTGGTATAGCGTACGTATAGCTATTAGGAACATAACATGACATTAGTTGGACGGGAGCACGTACTCCAACGGTTAAGAGTGGCCTTGCTATGTCGATTTCGTCGAGATGTGCGTGTCCCAAATGTATTCGAATAATTGGATTACTATACCTAAAATTATTTTGTGACGGGGTAAACGTCTTGTTGAATGTCAAGATTGTGGTATTCATTAGTTAGGTATTGTATAATTGGGCAAATAAACAATTAGTTAGATAAGTAATTGGTAATATATGATATCAATAAAAGGTACAATATTAAATGACTCGATCTTCATCGGAATTCTTTCAAATAATACCTATTATCGATATTTCTTTAATACCAACGGCTTCTACGAATAAGTGAAGACCGAAAAATCTTTGATATATTTCTTGACTGAAACATTTCACAATCCCGCCACGGCGCCGTAACACAAATCTCACATTTCATTTCATACTTTGCGAAAGGTCTTAAAGAATAAAGGTTTTTTTATTAATTTTGATGTGGGTTACATGAGAACCTGTAGAAATACTATATTAGGCTGGACGTTTACTGAAATTCAATATGAAACCTTTTAGCCGATGTTGAAAGTAAGTACAAAGGTGAAATTAAATAAACGTTGAAGGTTGCTCGACGATCTTAATTTTACGTGGGTTATGAAAAGCTTTATAAGTTAGTCAGGCATGTTGATCACATTAGCCGAACAGCCCATGAATTAACAATGGGTAGTATTTAAACGCAAATCAAAAAATATCCTTTTTCTATGCAATAAGATTCCGAATTCCCATCAAAATTACTGATTGCACAGCAAAATATTCAACTCAAAATATCACTAAACACACTACAATTTATTTTCGCAGCGTACAGCGATTTTTCCTAAAGCAAAAGCTTTTTCATCAATGCACAGCTAATAATCTTAATGCACATTATACATGTTAACTCTTTTTCTTTTAAATATAGCTTCTATTTTTATATTATTTACAGCAGTTTTTCAGAATGAAACAGCATTTTATTTGTCTCAGTCATCTTATTATTTATTAATTACGGCATAATGAGACCAGCAAAAAAATATAAAATTAAATACAAAATTGTAATTTATTGAATTATTAAAGCGCGTCTTGCTTTCGCGGGGCGTACACGTTTCCTTTTTTGCCCTAATAATAATAGGCAACATTTTTAGCTTCTGCAGCTGGCGCCACGTACTTGAGTCGGATCGCAAGTCCGATGATATGCTTGCATATACATACTATAGTTCTTTAAAAAAATAGGGCTGGTGCATTGTCAGTCATTGTCAGTATTTCCTTTTGGCATACATTTCATATAAGTAGTCATTAAAAGGCTACTACTATAATATCATATTTCAGAATGTTTATAGTCAGAATCATCTTTTGGCATAGTTTTGGAATTTTTATTTTCCTGTAAGAAGCATGCAAACAAGCCTGAAGCATGAAAGCAGGCATGCAGCATGTAACCAGGCATGCAACATGGAAGTAAGCATGCAACATGCAGCAAGCATCACTTCTGTCACGGCTCCGGCGCTTCGTGGCTCCGGCGGTCAAATGCGAGCTTATCGTCGCAGATGATTTTCACGCTCACCACCGCAGCTTCGGCTTACTGGCCGGCCGAGCCGGCCAGCCTCAACCGCGTTGGCGAGCGTTAAAATTACCTGCTCCTCAGCTCGCAGGCCGCCTCGCCCCTCCGCGCCTACGCGGTTTTGAATTGCACTCTAGGGGTAGGGCAGACAAGACTACGTGGAGTCGGTTTTGCAGCGATTTGTTTTCGTTACTAGCTTCAATTTTTAATACAATATTTTTTAATTGAACTCTATCTTACTCACTCGCGCCACTCTGCACTCCAGTGACGAAAAAGCGCGCGAAGCCGCGAACCTTTTTCAGTTAATTTGTTCTGTTTTTAGAAATAATGCAATGTGACAGGATTTTTTTGTTATAATAATCATTTAATTTGTCGAGCATGGCTTCTTGAAAATTAAGACAAATATGATGAACAGGTTTTGTTGTACTTACTGGTTAATATGCGACTGGGATAGTTATTTTGCTATGAAATATGGAAAATTTGCTGTGCAGTCAGTATTAATGCTATGTATGTAGTATTTTTGTACAAGAATAAATTTAAGTGTATTGCATTATAATAAAAAAAGCAATGTCATATTGATGTATAATTTCGAATTATCTGCAGTTTGAGTGTTGTTAAACATTTAGTTTATTTGTAGTGAACTAAGTTATTTGATGTAAAAAAGAATATAAATGATGAGTATTAATTGATAGGCGATTATTTATTTGATATGCAATTTATAATATCCCATTAACAATGTGAGCCGTGTAAGCTTTTGGCATGCCGCTAAAATAATGAAAACAATGTCCATTATGTTAGTGCATGGAGTTTATGCAACATTAGGGCACTTTACAGACCTATTTCTCCATAACTGAAAGTTTCAGAAGTCCAGAACCAGCCATGAAGCAAATTACCTATCTGAACTACTTTGAAATCTGTTACTACGAGTTTCAAACTATATTGAGGTAACTATTAGGTTTACTTACTGGCAGTGAGCGTCCAGTTCGTGTTTGTTCCTGGGCAGGCCGACGGGTGTGCGGGGAATGAGGCTCACGCACATGTTCAGGTCTCCAGCGTCACAGTTTTCTGTCTCTCCTAACTGTGCTCCTCCGCCTCCTACAAGCAAGACAACTAACAATACAATACTTGTATACACTGGAAGCCGACCCCAATATAGTTGGGATAAAGCTCGAGAGATGATGTATACATTGGGAAAGTGTAATTCCTATAATTTCCCTGACCTCATCCCCATTTTCATATTTGGAGTTGGGGCAGCATGTCTTCCTATCGACGTTATAATACGTTATAATGGAGGCAACATAGCATACAACACTACAGTGCGCCCTACGAACCATGTACGGTGAGTTTGAAGTTAGCTGTTAGGCTGCTCAGTTAATCATTTACTAACAAAATTGTGCTGCGTCGGGCGCACTGTGAACTAGTGTGACACAATTTATGTTAGAGCGATGTGTTTTAACAGAACGTGACTATTTTTTCTAATTAACGTGTCTCAGAGTGTAGATGGTGGATGGTGTTTCTAAAAAGATTTTGGTTTAATTTTTGGTATATACAAGTAATTGGTTCAAGGCATCTCGTCAGTCTTCTCCATCATATCGTTATATTTCACATAAGAAGCCAGGATTTAATTCGTAAGATAGATGAAAACGTAAGGCAAAGGGAACTATCTACATAAATAATCCGGGAAGTGTGTGGAAATCGTAACTGACAGCGATTTCAGACACATTGTGTTCGGCCTTTGTATCTGCGTCTGCAATTGCTCTATTGTGAGGATGTCCATTGTTAGCGCAACGTCATGTCAAACTGTATCATAAATATTGTATAGCTGAGAAACTACGTCGTTTGGATTGATGAGCCAGTGCCCTAGAGCAAAAAAGAAATAAATAATTGATTCTCTTGTTCGTTACCCCAAATTTTTTGTTAGCAAAAGCTAGCAACGTTCCAAAATACCTATGTCTGTTTTTTACGCATATTTACTGAATTTAAGCACATAATGAATTACAGTCTCTTCAGAAAAAGAGTGGTTTTTATTTTGTGTTCAACAATGAACTGGTTGTGCGCATAAAACGCACCAAAGTTCGTTAAAAACTGCAACATTTCACCAAACTTTGGAGCGTACGTTGTAACACGTATAACGGAAAACCGGAATGTATGACATAGGATTTTCAAGGCGAGAAAAGTGAGAATCATTTCTAGTTTTACGAGGCACGTACTTCTGACAATGAGGCAAGGATGACCCGGCCATGTCGAGCTAGAAACCAAAAACAAAAGAAATCCGTGACACAAGCGTGGATGGCTCCATTAGGAAAAACGAAAGAGGTGGGTGTAATCCATATCTTAGAGAACAGCGAAGTGATTATCTTTTGAAACGTGATAATTTTAAAGGTCTCTTTATTTAGCGTAAAAAAATTCTTTGATATTTGTCCTTAAATGAAATAGACATAGCTAAAAAAACTGAGTTATGCTTTTTACCGTATGTTCTCGAAATAAAAAAGTCTACAAAAGTAGATGGAAATAGGTAGTATCCTCCAGAATTTTGGTTATTACAATAAGTAGCACTCACTGAATCTCCTGTCTGGATTCAACTACCTACTCAAAGTAAAGTGGTGTAGATTTCAAGCGAGGTTTGAAACTGACATATTGTTATCCTTCAAATTGTCACTTT
Organism: Helicoverpa zea; assembly: GCF_022581195.2. Lineage (NCBI taxonomy): Eukaryota > Metazoa > Arthropoda > Insecta > Lepidoptera > Noctuidae > Helicoverpa > Helicoverpa zea. The sequence continues at coordinate 6,436,236 of NC_061461.1, read as the reverse complement.
TGGACAAACCCTCCTCATACTTGTTCCATGTGTACAGTACATTAGAATGAGTTAAGTAATTAACGTTATTGTTTATATTGTTAAAAGATAAACCATTTTCAAAATTAATTAAAAGTAGCTTAATATTTTATGAGATTTTAACACTGGACACATTTATTAGGATTTATATAATTTCAATGAAATTATATGTAAGTATATCTCGCACATATGGCATTTGACATATATTATGTAAGTAAAAAGTCTTTGGAGAAATAGATAAGCGTGACAGAGAAAAGAAATTAAAATTGAAGAGTTTTATGGACTTTTGGTCTTCAAGCTAAATTATACTGCCTATAATTATACCTCCATTTAAATTGGGGTTTACAACGTTTAACGTTAGTACTGGGAAACCAATATGATTTACCACTTTCCGCGTATAAGTTATTAGAAACAAATAGATATTATATAACATTAATTTACTGCCTATGGTAATACCTCTCTATCAGTTCTCGATAAAGCATTCATACTGCTTTAGATAACGGATTAATATCTACAATGAGTTCAAATTAATACGGCTTAGATTGATGAACGTAACTAGTTCTCTGAACGTGTAATATTCAAAAGGATATGTTTGCATATGGTATTTTATTTAACAGGGAATAAAAACGATCATTATATTTTTATCTATTGAAAAGATATTTTACGAATGTCGAAGTAAGTATTCCAGGAATAGAACGTTACTATTAAGCTTTTGTGCCTATTCAATTTGGTATTTTCCGGTCACGATTCCACTGTGAGCTGAATCTGAATTATACTAAAGTTTCAATTGTCAGTTTTTCGCAAATGCAAATAAGTTCATACATATTGCCATCACGGCTTGGAAATGTCAACAAAGCTTTTTTGGTTCTTTTATTTTATTGTCGATGTTCTACAAAAATATTACAATGAATAACAGGTAATGTTAATAAAAGTTACCTAAAATTGGATAAAATAATACATCATAAGCCAGAATCCCTTACAAATAATATTCAATTCTTACCAATGGAATGTTTTCTCATGAAGACGCACGCGAAAATGGGGCTCATGGGAAATATTTTGTATCCCGGTCTACTGACTGGGCCTTTTACATAATCCGTTTTTATCTGCCTACATATGCCCTACATTAAATATAAACGAGCGAACGCGGATTTAACGCTCGCTCTGAGTATAATTAAGTACCGACACGCAAAAAACTCGTATCGTTTGTATGTTTGTACGAACAAGCAAAACATCTCTTTTATGATCCCGCCGGCTATAGCTGTCACAGTTAGCAACAATGTCGGCGGGAAATCAGGAGCAAAAACGTTGGGTTATGAACGTAAATATATCACAATTACAATAACCTTTATGTTTAGGCTATCAACCACACTGTTTTACAGTTACTAAGTGCTTTATAACATGTTTTGTATTTTATTTTAATTATTTTTTCTGTAAGGCTGGTTATTGGACAATTCTGAAATACCGTATAATATAAGTATCGCAATTAAAACTCAAAGCGCTCGTGTATCGTTTTAGAATTTGTTTACAGTCTTTGTTTCTATGAAATAAATATTGAAAGACAGCGGATTGGCGCTTTTCTCTTTGCAAATTCGAACTGCCAGAGTTCCGAAACATATTTTTTCCTGTCTTTTTAAACAGTACCCTAAAACCCTTTATAAATCCTTTGAATACTCTTTTTTATTATTAGATAAAAGTGGACTGTCCGGAATTGATAAACGACTGAATAAGCAATCCCTAGAAAGAATAGGGCAGATCTTTATTGGTTTACCCATCAGTAGGGTTGCAACGTGACACACGAACATATGCCTCGGAGACGGTCACACCACTAATTTGACCCGTATCGCTATTTTGGGAGCAAAGGTGCCTTATGAAATGCTCAGAAGTTTCACGGACTAGGTAGGTACTTTAAAATATCTATCTATCTAAATGCAAAAAAAGCAATGTGTTTTTGTTGATGCATTGTCAATCGCATGTATGTAATCTACAAAAGCACTTTAAACCAGAAAAAATGCTTTTAAAATAATCATAACGACCAAAAACGCTTCAAAAGCAAACGCTCTGTGTTCGATTCCATCTGCCAATAAAACTGTACAGCACTGAACTGCCCCTCGAGATTTATTTCTCACCTTTAGCATCTGGCTGACTATGGTATTAAAATCTAATCTTATAATACTTTTATAAATGCTTTTGTTGCTAAGCGGGGCAAATCTGCGATAAGCAGTAGGCAGAATTTGGGTGCGTCTTACTGAGGACTGTATCCTACGAAATAATTGTGGACTTAGGCCCCTATACAAAACAAGATGATGGTTATACCTACCTACGTGTTCATGTTTCAAGTAAATTCACATAAATAAATGCGCGACGCTTCATTTCAAGATGATTCCGAGTCAACCTTCTGAGACGATCGTATCAGGTGTGGTAAGGTCAGATTAGCTTCAACTTCAAGCTGGCATCGTCACCCTGCGGCTAACTTGTATCCGAGGCACGAATTACGTGTCGCTCACTTTGCCTTACCCACCCACCATGACTATATACTCGAACTACAGACATACATAACGTATACATAGGTACTATGTACATATTTTCGTTTCTATCCCGAGAAAAAAGTTTGGTGGTTTATTTTTACGACATCTGTCATCGTTTCGATATTACTTGGCAACATTTCAGTACTTTGTAAATGTTTATGTCTGTTTTATTTTGATAGCGTACCTACCTATATAAATATGACTATTAGATCGCTAAATAACAGTGTTACAAGGTGTTTTTTTTTAAGTAGAATGAATGTACCTACTAATAATAGAGACCGTAATTTCCTACTCAGGATCACTACCATGGCGTTTTGATTTTATTGAAGGATACATTGAGTATAATTTTTTAAATTGGCAAATAAAATCAACAAAAGAATCAAATTGATATCTCGTATTCATCATCATCCTCCGCGCCTTTTCCCAACTATGTTGGGGTCGGCTTCCAGTCTAACCGGATTCAGCTGAGTACCAGTGCTTTACAAGAAGCGACTGCCTATCTGACCTCCTCAACCCAGTTACCCGGGCAACCTGATACCCCTTGGTTAGACTGGTGTCAGACTTACTGGCTTCTGACTACCCGTAACGACTGCCAAGGATGTTCAATGACAGCCGGGACCTACAGTTTAACGTGCCATCCGAAACACAGTCATTGGTGTCTAAGATATACTTAGAAAGTACACGCAAATTTAGAAAAGTTGCATTGGTACTTGCCTGACCTGGAATCGAACCCACGCCCTCATACTCGAGTGGTTGGTTCTTTGCCCACTAGGCCACCACGACTATTGATATCTCGTATTATGTGCCTATTATCAAAGACTACGAATAAAAACAGTGTGAAATGCGCATTGTTTTCCAATTATGACACCCATTTGAACACAAAATGTGCGTGTGATCTCTATTTCACTGGCAATTTCACGGCCCGAGGTTACTTGCCGAACATAATACAGCCCGGACTATTTGAATATATTTTCACGGTTTTCTTCCTTCCAAGGCGATATGGTGTAAACCCTCGGTTTATCCCTTACTGATCCTCCCATCACACATTGCCGGGGGAAAAAGCCAAAAATTGGTAGATACGCGATTTCGAAAGCCGAATGTTTTTACGACTGTAAGACAAAACAAAAGTTACAGTGTTTTTCCTCAAATCTTGTGGTTTTGTTGAGTAAAGTAAAAGGAAAAACACACAAGATTTCCATTTTAATCTTTGGCGTCAAAGAAACTGGAATCATTTTATGCACCCTGTTCCGATCTTGCGAGTTCCGAAAGCTTTTCAAAGGAATAAATTGGTTGCACGGTGACCGTGCTTCGTAGGCGACGCCGACGCTGGGCGGCGCGGCGGGGTAATAAAGTAACCTATGAAATTTTATGCCCACTACACATAAGGAAGATTTACCGACATAAAGGTTGTGCATCATATTTATAAATAAGGAGTGACATTATCAAAATAGCTTCTTTGTCACACGAAATGCGTATTAATTTATAGTAGGTAGGTGTATCTACGTGAAAACATTGGACAACTTTTTACAACAAAAATCTAGCTACCAAAAAGGCGATCGCTCAAAGTATCGTGCCGCTGTCAGTTTTTTACACCTACTTTTATACGAAATTTTATGAAACTGACTTCATTTTCATTAGCGCCATTTGCTTTTCAAAGGTATTTAATTAACAAGGCAAACAAAAATGTTGTGCCTACTTATGATTTTTAGACACAATTTTACATGATCTCATTAGAGTAAAAATCAATCTAGAGCTACCTTTTGAAGCTTACTTTATCTAGTTTGCTGCTCATTATAACTGACAAGAATGAAGAAAAATATATCGGAAACTATTCCCTTTAGAAATAAATTAAGTTACTTTAAACTATGAATACATAATATTCAACAATACCTTGTAAACAAACTCCCTTCACGCAAAAAGTACCTACCTACTGCTCTTGTAGAAATTTGTGGGCGTCGAGTGTATACTTAAAAAAAATTACACACAAGACAATCGCGACATTATATCAGTATGCGTGAACATAATAAATATATAAGTGCATAAAAATGTCATAAAAGTTCGCAGTAAATGTGTCCAGCGACTTATACACATACTATGCTATAGGTATTAATTGCTGTATTTTATGACACTAGTTAGCCATTATCCCTGTCCACTGATTATAGGACCTCATAAATTATTTCTCATAAAAATAACAAAGAGAATATTAACGACATTCTAAGCTTCAGAAAAAATATTAACTGTCTTTTTTTATAGCGTGATACAATACAGGGTTGTTAAATTAGCAACAATGTAACATTAGAACAAACGTTTTAATCACACATACAAAATACTTAACGGTCGTAAGCGTTAGATTAGCGTTTGTACCGACTTACTCAGTAGAAAAACTATGTATCATGTATCCATAAGGATTAGATTAATCAAGATTTTTTGTCAAAAATAGAAACTACCAAACTACAAACACTTGAAATTATTTCCATTAAAACGCCAGTACAAACGAAAAGCTTAACAATTTGGCAAATAAATCAAATGAATTGCCGATGGAAATAAATGGAACTCGGTAACCTAACAATTTGAATAGCGATGAATTTTGTGAGATCAATGCTCTTAATCCCTACAATAGCTAAATAAATAATTCTGATAAGCTCCATATAAAATACCTGTAATACCGAAATTCATATCAATAACAATCTAAAATTATGAAAGGTAAGTTATCAAAGAGTCGATTATGTACATTTTGTTTACGTCTTTACGCTAATTGTATTTTTTTTTTCATGCTTACATAAAAGGAGGTGATAGATTCTCTGAAAATGAAAATTAGTCATTTTTCAACGAAAAACATTGATTGACACTTCAATTAAACAAAGATGGTTAAAAAAACAATCTTTAAGTACCATAGCACACATCATGCTTTATTAAAAAATACACAGAATAAATGCTTTTATTCGATATTTGAAAGATCCCGATTTTAATTAAGAATTGGCTTTAACTTCCATAAATCCTGAATACACAATAGCAACCGATTTTGATTAAAGTCATGAAAGTCGGATCAGGAATAGTTTTGTTGAAAACATTTTATTGTAAGATTAGTAGAGCTCAAAAATACCGATCGGATTGTTTTCAGTTGCCGCCAGATGGAACCTTCCTGTAAACAATTCAACAGGAAAATCTTATTTCCTGTTATTCGCGTTTTAGAACCAAAATTCTATTATATTTTATGAAAACTTTACTCAGAAAATAACATTATGTGATTTAGTAGGAAACTTGAAAAATTTTTCACGACGAACAAGTGAATAAAGGAGCGGTCTAACAAATCATGGAAAAGTTTTTCTGAATAAAATCATGCGACCTCAGACAAAGTTACCTACTCAGCTTTTGACACATTTAAGCCCGGTACTACCCGGTACATAATTAATACGTATCCTACAGTTTTAATTAATTTTAATTGTCTGCCATTCAACGTGGCAATGCTGTCAGCCTTTTTGGGACGGTAACCTCTGACATGGATATGCAAGTGCTGAAAATAGTTTGGTTACATTAATTCCTGACCATTTTACTAATGGAAATAAAATAAAACTTTATGTTAGTAGGTGTATATGATTCGATTCCAAAATCATAATTTATTACGTATGTACTTACGTAACTAATACGTTGTTTCATGTGTCTTTGTAAAAGGATTAGACTTGTAGATTTGTTTTCTAATGATTTATTTTCAATTGGTGTATTTATATGTGTATACTTCGGTTTAAACGTATTATGATTGACAAATTATTATTTTTTACGGTCAACTGTTCGATGCGGTACCGTTAATTTAAAATGCATACTGTGCCTAATCCTCTTGTTGAGAAAAATAAAATATCAAATGGACGAGCCAGTAGCAGTTTAATAAAATACGTACTATACTTTATATAATACCGTAAATAAAACGGTCTCTATAAATCCTGAAATCATAACATAAAATGAAACGCGATTTCTGGGTGACGTTGACGGTCGAAATAATATTCTGTATACGTTAAGGTCGAAAGCCTTTGTGTTTTCCTGTACTTTGATGTTTTATATAATGCTCCATTAAAAATAAACTCAACAAGCGATATTAACATATTGCAGCGGTTCCGAGATGAAATAGTTAATACTTTGTATACATAAGTAGCAATTTCCGTCTTATTGCAGTGAAAAACTATGTTTGCATAAACCATCCTTATTTCTTGTGTGATTTTTCTCCACAAATATTATTTTTCCTTTATGTCTTTTCCCGAAATAGGTAAAAACTTTTTCATTTGTTAGACACAAACACAGTTACTGTGGTGGCATAATATCACTTTTCGCATATATTTTCCATAAGAATAGAGTTGTAAGGAAGTCTATTCGCGTAACGCGAATGGGTTTCCCAAGCGAGTGCTTCATTCAGATTGTGGGCTGAATCTTAAATTAATCTGGTGACGGTTGTAACTTGATTTCGGCGGCAGGTGAATTCAATATACCTAAAATAAATAGTATCAAAAGGCTAATCCACTAGGGATTGCCCTCGAAGGAAAATTCGAAACTAAAGGAATATAATATCAAGACTTTGATTGCCCTATTCGGGTTATACTTAGTGACTTTTTTTGTAGTTGTGTCGTAAAATATCTCAGGTTTCGGTAAAACCAAATGGACAAATGGTTATTCTATACCCACCTAAAAAAGTAAGAGAACAATGGAAATAGGTGTGTTACATTCAAATAATTTGGAAACAAAAGAGCATCAAATGTAATGTTTCAAAAGAGTAGGTACTCTTCTTCCATCTTTAAAAAAATGTAAGAAGCTTTTAAATAAGTACTCTCTTAAAAACCATTTAAAAATTGAGAAACACTAAAACTTAACAACAACTTAAATCCCGGTAAGCCAAATGATGAAGTCATAATTTTGTCGTGAGAACATTTAGAACAATTTAAGTACTTGGAAATGAGAAACCAAGCCACAAATTAAAAGCAAGTTAAGCTTGTTGTTTTGTTTTAATGGGAAGGATACACCGAGGCTTTGCATTTGTACCTTCATAACAAAGGGTCTGTATGAAATGAATACAATAGGACCAACCATAAGTGTTCACCTCGCTATTACCGGAAAGTTCATTAGAATTAACAAACTAATTCAGAGGACACAAGAGCTGATTACTTTTAGATGGTCTTCCTCTTTTATCCGGAATCCTAAACTCTAGCTTATGCAAAAACTTTTTAAACGAAGCTTGGCTGTCGTCAACCAAGCAAGTAATTTGCCTTTTACTTATATGAATATTTATATCACTTTATCTACATATCATTCTGAAGTTTGACTCTATAACGTTGGAAGACTTTTGAATTATTAATGAGACATTTTCTTCACCTCTTTTCATATGCCCTTTGCTCCATTTTATATAATTTTCATACTATCCGTAATTACTCACCTTTCAGTTCTCCCGAGTTTCCAACTTTACGCCTCATTTGTAGGTTAAAGCAAAGCCAGTTTTAATTTTGTGGTCTCAAATTCCTCTCTTTTTCGCACCGCATTTTTATCGTAATTTAGAAACTTTAAGCACGTTTTAAAAAGAATGGAGGTTATCAAGTAGTTTTTTGAAGAATACTTTTAATCAAACAAAACTAAAATTCAAGCATAAAAATGATTTATTAAAGAACAGTCTGCAACTCAACTAATTTCTATTTGCGTGTAGACATTTAAATCTATACATTAAATTCAACATATTGCTTGATATCTATTTAATAAATTGATTGATCCATTCTTCAAAATCGACGTGAGCATATGATGCTTACACACATCAGTGAATGTGGTATGCAAATGGAATTTCAGATGCTATTTAGTCGACATGGCAACACGGAGTAAATATCGCCACAATAGTTTATAACAGATACAATTTTATTCATTGCTTGAAATATTCTCATAGTTTATTTTATGGCAGCTAAATCAGATCCGTCAAATAAATCTCCATTTCGTACTAACAAATGTATCAAAGTCTATTTCATGAGTAGGTAATGTTTCAATTAGTTTTTATGAGCTTGAGTCATTAAAAACGACTCAAGTTGCAATCGTTGATCATCCCTTTCATTAATATTCAGTCTGATATCCATTTCGGAGATTAGACTTCTAATCAACGTAAGATGATTCATAACCATGCAGGTATCTCTTGATATTAATTATTATGTCTCTAATCAGCATTCCGACTTGTAGGTGGAAGCTTAAATATAGGTACATATACATACATATCGTATGTGTGAAATGGTATGTCACACATGATTGGCTGTGTTCACACCTAGCATAAGTAAACTATTTCATATGTCGCATTGGGAGTTAGCAGTTTCCCCGATGCTTTAATGGCGTATTGCTGGAGCGGTGTGAACGAAATGCTGAATTTGCATATCCCCTCGTATGTCGTGAGTTATGCATGTTCGACTGCGCGGACCTCAGCTAAATATCTGTGCTTTGTCTGTTAAATCCCTGGTTATTAATGTGTTACATTCTCATTACATATACGAGGGGATAGATAGGAACATAAGATTATACCTACCTATGCATCTCATTACTAAATATTACATAATTTCTATGATCTCTATAAAAACAGATATTCCTATTCCAACTGCAAAACGTACGTTCAAGCACCTGAAATGTTCTAATTTAAATTTTAAAAACGTTTAGTTTGCATGTCCGTACGAAAAGGGAATCTCAATTGAAACTATTTGAATCCAAATTTGAACTCTTCCTTTTATTCGATAATAACAAAGGATGTTCACTACTTATATTAAAATACCTACTAATGTTGAAGGTTTTCAGTAAGAGATAGCTTACTGCGATGTGGCCGACCATTGTGTCACCTTTATCTTAAATTCAATTTGTTTTATAATACAGTTATCGGCACGGATATCGAGCCCTGACCTTCACCTGCGCAAAAGCGATTTACTGCCTTATTGCCTTATGCGTACGGTGCGCAAAGCGATCCCCACTCTTCCGCCGAGAGCTCAATATCCGTGCCAGTAACTATACATCTGTCGTCTTATTTCACTACCGTTACTGTCGTTACAGAGAGTATAGAGGCACAGTTACTATCGTTATACTAGGAGCACGCACAGTAATCAGATGGAGCTATTCAAGAAGAGTCGTTTACTTTTGCGCACAGAAATCTGGATTATGATATCGCGCGTAAAAGTACCGGCGACTAAAACTCTGTAGGTAAAAGTAAATAAACAAGCAAGGTAGCCTGTAGGCACACCTAGTTGGTGTTGCCCACAATACAACGACCGTACTTATGGAAATTGTACTCGTTTCCCTTATAAGCTACCCTTGTTTAAACTTTCATCGGCCTGTCGCTCTGTTGCTACGTGGTTTGTGAACAAACATTATTTTTTTGTATATAGGTAGGTACAGTCAACTTCAGGTCAGTGGTAACAGTTTTATAGGAAAATCGTACTTATTACTATTGAGTTAAAGTGCATGACAGTTACCACTGATGTGCAGTCTACCGTACACAGTCTCATCATGTTAGTTACGTGCTCTACAAAGAATATGTAATTTTGGTCCGTTCTGTATAGTTTTAATCAAGATAGAGAGACTTTACTTTTTATATTTAATACTACCTACAGTAAGAAGTATTTTTCTTAAATATACTCACATGAATGAAATAGCTTTTCACTGTTTAAAATAATAATGGCACGTAAATGTAAACGGGCTACTTTGTGCATAGTTGCATCAAACCAACAGTGAGAGCAATAGACACTCAATTAAATTTGTTTTAATTAACTTTATTTAACGAGCACTCGTTTGTTTTATGGACAGTGAAATCCATGTTTTTCATTTAGGTATTTATTTTAGCGAACCAACTTACCTTTATTTTGCTAGTTACAGTATTATTAAGTCATTTTGGTCACGACACTTACTATGTTACTCGTAAAAGTGACCCAATGGCAACATCTAGCTTTTTATTGCTAAGTTTATGGATCAAGTTACAGAAATGCGAGAAATATACTATACTTGAATATACCGGGTGTTTTCTCGCAGTTTCACCCGTATTATAGGTAAACTTCTGCTCTTACAAGGATAAAATTTAGCCTCTTACTCGGGAATAACGTAGCTTCCCAAAAATACTTTTTAAAATCATTACAGTACTTTAGGAATCTTTCGGGCATAAAAAAAATATGATTAATTTTTACTATATAATTGTAGATATACATAGATAAAGGGCAGTGGCGGATTTACAAATTTGCCGCTAGTAGGCCATTCAATTTTTGCCGCCCCTAATGATTGTGAACTTAATGATATTTCTGTCAGTTACTAGATTATTTTTGCAACCCGCTATGTACCGAAGAGTTTAATGTTGACCTAACAAGTTTATCTGACAGCGACTTTAAAGCGTAAAACCTCTGTAACTTTTAAACGGCTCAATTGATTTTCATGAAACTCGCCCGTAAAACACCTGTAATACAAAAAAAATACTAAATTAAAATCGGTTCATTCGTTCGGGTAGAAAGCCGCGAGCGCAGCGAGCGCAAAATTTTAAAGATTTAGAACAGTAAAGTACCAAAACGAGTTTATAAAACCGGCCTGTTGGAATATACGCACGATGTACGTATAATACCTCCTTTACAAATATCCAAGATTGTATAAAGCATACCTACTTCAATCATTCGTCAAACATTCAATCATTCAATGTTCACTTTAATCGTACGTTCTTACATTCGAAATATAACAGTCGTTCAGGATACATGTGTTTTCTTTGTCTCACCTGCACCCATATCCAACAGGTTATGGGCCCAGGCCGTTTTCTGTAGTTAAAAGTAATACAACAAAATTTTAAATTCAGTGAAAGAGTGTAAATTAAAATTGCATTAACAATGAACAAAATATCACATCTTATGACGGTGTTATTTCTGAGTTGCTAGGTGATGAGCAACTCAATATGGTTTCTGTGAAGACTACGCCTACTCGAACATGAATTGTATAATAATAATGAGACCCACACTCAAAATAAAAATAATTAGAGCTCTCGCTGTGGCGGCATATTGGGCTGACAAAGTGTAGTCTCACTATAAGACATGTCATCGACACGAAAGAAGAAGAATAAAAATAATTATCAACCAGAAAATTCAATGCATATAATATCAAAAATGTATTGTGATCATTGCGGACGTCGGAATAATTTCAAAAAGGACTGCCGTTACTTAAAGGGACTGCAGCAAAATAAATCAATGGGTGAACTTCAAAAGTCTGCCAATAACATTGAATACTGCAACAATGACCAGGGCAGTTTCGTTTTTATGATTTCATAATGTAAATTGTCTGCTAATTATGTAGAAAATAGCTAATACTGTTTATTTTCTTTTAGATTCTGGTGTGACAGATCATGATGACATATCATATTGACAAATCAAAAAAAAAAAAAAAAAATTAAATTAAAAGATTGACAATGTAAAAAGGTTTTAACCTCGTACGTCGAATTATCCACACCATTGAAGATCGGTGTTGCTAGGAAAGGAGTTTCAATCCTGGAGTTTGGTAAAGGGTAAGTCGAGGTAACAACATAAATTCAAGGATCAATTGATGACGTTTTATATTCACCGGAGGTACGTTATAATATGCCAAAAGACTGGTATGTCGGTAAATTTTTCAACATTTATGTTAAAAATAATAAATGTTTTATGACAGGTGAGAACATCAATCGATAATGTTTTTAGTATTACTTTTAAACAGTAATAATTCTCTGAGTAATTTAAATTTAGTTGAAGAGAATAACCAAGACTGTGTAAAAGAGTATAAATAATACGGCATAGTACTCACTTAAATAAACAGAAAAAAATTATGTTCAAATATGTAGTTGATGAAAATAATGTTTTTATTTGATAATTTGGTAATGCTGATGAATTATTTGAACCTTGCATACTTGGTAAAAACCATGTAGGTACTGTAGATAATAAGAACTATTTTGTTACTTTTATAGACAATTTTATACATTACAGTGTAATATTACACTGTTATATATATTTGATGTATGCTAAGTCAGAAGTGCTGAAATGTTTTCAAGATTTTGTTGCTAAAAGTGAAAACTTATTTAACCATAAAGTAAACTAATTTATATTGCGATAGTGGGCGAGAATATCTTTCTAATGAATTTAAAGATTATTATTGTGTTTGTAAGGAATTACTTAGGTACTGTTTAACAGTATCGAATAGCCACAACAAAATGGTGTCGAGGAGCGTATGAATCGTACGTTAACCGAAATGGCTCGACCATTGGTTACAAGTGCGAAATTATATAAAATATTCTGGGATGAAGCTATATTAATATACATATTTAACAAATAGACTACCCACAAAAGCGCTCGCCAATAATAAAACACCATACGAAACATGACACAATCAATACCGAAAATACGAAACCGAAAATAAGTCATTCAAGACATTTAAAATAATGATGATGATTCGGTTCAACATGTTCATGATAAAACTAAAGCCTCGAAATTTGACGAAAAGTCATTTAAAGCCATATTAGTTGGTTACGACCAAAATGGTTACAAACTATTTACCTAATACAGAAAATAACCAATTCCCTATTGCGAGGGATGTTGATTTGATGAAAGAAAGTGCTTGCGGCACTAATAACCGCGTAGACAAGCACTGCCACAATCATCTGTCCAAGATGCTCTGTGGCCAATGATGATGATGATTTGATGAGTTGTATTTCTATAATACCTGTTCAAATTCCCGCCTAAATTAACAAGCACGATAACGACGATAAATCGGCAAAGTTAATAGGCAACAAACACAAACATAATCATTCCCCTGATAATAGCTTAGAAGCTGGACCTTCATCTAGCAAACTGAGACGTAATACAAATAATTCTCAAAGTACCCCAATAGATTATAAAAGGATTGATGACCCATTTTTGCTTATCGCTCACAACTGTTCAATCACTACCATGCACCTATTGTGACATTTTTAGTGGGGATGATTCTAGTATACATATGTTGAAAACCACAAAAAGTGAAATAGAGTCTAATCATAGAAATAATACTTGGACTCTCATAGCAAGACCTAAAAATTTTAACATAAAAAGCTCAAATTGGGTATGTACAATTAAAAATAACGAGTTGGGTAAACCTACATGGTATAAAGCCCGATTAGTAGCTCGTGGTGTCACTCAACAATGCTTACAAGATTATAACGAAACGTTGACTCCAGTAGCTCAAATATAATCTTTCCAATTTATTTTAACTCTTGCAAATCAGTTTGATTTACATGCCCATCTTATGGATGTAAAAACCGCCGTTTAGAAAGGCATTCTCAAGGAAGATATCTATATGGAAGTGCCTTATGTACGCAATGCGCATGCAATGCTTAGTACATGACCAAATATTTGTGCTGCTATAGGTATTATAAGTCAGTATCAAAGTAAAATTAATGAAGTTATGGAAGTGGTTAAAACATCTTTTGAGATACATAAAAGGAACTCTTAAATTAAAGCTGACCTATGTGAAATGTGATTACAAACAACTGATGGCAGGGTATGCAGATTCTGATCGGTTGAGGCGACGTTATTGACCGCAAAAGTACAACAGATCACATAATTAAAGTGTTTGATAATTGTACAAATTCGTGGAATACACGGAAACAAAATAGTCGCCGGTTCCTCAACAGAAGCTGAATATATGCTTATTTGAAGCTATAAGAGAAGCTATTTGGATAAAATCATTATAACATAGTTCTATTCTGATAAAACAGACAATGATGATATATGAAGTTAATAACAGTTGTATTAGCATCGCTAATAATCCTACAAATCACAAACGATATTGTGACGAATTTAGTTAAGTTTTTATGTGTTGATTTGTGTGATGTGATGTGATGTGTTATTTATGTGTTTTTAGTTTAGTTTAGAATTAATAAGAACCCATCTGCCGCATTAGGCACGTCCTGTAAGGGTAGATGTAAGGTTGTATATGTAAATAAATAAGTAAATGTAATAACAAAATACCAGAGAACCAGGCAACAGTCTGGAACTGAATGACATGAGGTTTAAAACTCATATATAAAAAAGCCACACTTTTTAAGAAAGCATATTATAAGTTAGAACATTAAGTTCAAGATAAAAATGCTTAGAAATGTGGTGGTCCTGCTCCATAGGACATAACAATATCTAATTAATAACCAAATTAAAATTTTACCAGCTAGTAAAATTGTATTTTTCCTTTGACTATTTGTCTGGTGACAAAATATGTACATATAAAAGTATTAATTAATGTAAAATATGTGAATGTTTATACTTATTACAAGATAAGTTACAAAGTACATTAAAAGATTCATATCATGTTTAATAATTATTCTTATAAAAGGTATTTGACTCATGCATTTTCGTGAAACATGAAAATTTGAAGCATGAAGCATTTTAATGGTAATTTAATTCTCATATGTTTTTGTTTGTGATTCTACATGACCTTCGCATGCTGTTATTGTATGTATCAATACATATAAACTGTAATACCATACTATGTATTTAAAAAAAAAAAAAAAGGTAACCATGGAGTTACTTGCCTGTTCTTCTCCATAGGAAGCTACTGTTGGAACGAGCAACTAGAATCAAACTTATTTATGTTTTTGACTTTCATAAGTGCTTGTTATGGTCTAAATGAAGTAAATGTTTTGACTTTGACTTATGATGCAAAGTTTTTAGAATTAAGTTGAACTTAATGTAAATTTTTGAATAATTTCAGTTCAATGATTTTATTTAGAATGCTATTATGTTTATAATCTAAGCTGTTGATCAAAGTTATTGTAATTTGATATGCAGCAGGTACTATTTATGACTGTATAAAGTGTATGTAAATATTGCATATTGTCCTATACTGCAATGTACAAATTGTATTGTATACTTTATATATCAAACAATGTTTAAGGTTCTTCTAACCTACAGACAGACATGTGTTGCTGGGGAGTTTGTTGCGCCACTTCTTCTTCCCAGTAAAAACACATAGGAAGTGGTGAAAGGTGGGCGTTTTGGGGACTGTCTTTTATAAATTCCTGACGTTCAAAAGGTGCTGTTTTGCAGCCAAGTTTGGGTAAACGATTTTTGACTTATGATTGTATAAAATGCTTGTACATTTGAGGGGGGCTGTTGGAATATACGCACGATGTACGTATAATACCTCCCTTACAAATATCCAAGATTGTATAAAGCATACCTACTTCAATCATTCGTCAAACATTCAATCATTCAATGTTCACTTTAATCGTACGTTCTTACATTCGAAATATAACAGTCGTTCAGGATACATGTGTTTTCTTTGTCTCACCTGCACCCATATCCAACACGGCCTAAAGTGAAAAAGTCGCGAGCGTAGCGAGCGCCAAATTTTTTGAGTTTTGAGGACACAAAAGCGAAATTATTTGGGACACAAAAGTCCTCCACCTCCTGAACAGCTTAGAAATCGTCAGCGTAGAGCGTCAGTTGTTTTTGCTACTTCGGTGCTTTAACTTTTTGTTAGATTGGACTCAAAGAGCGCAGAATAAACCAGAAAAGATGAAGAAACCGCGAGCGAAGCGAGCGGATTTTTCAATTTATTTTTATTGAAACGCTATTGGAATATTTTAAAATTCATGATCACATAAACCTAAGCATATATTACAGTGAGTTTATTAATCGTTTATTTATATATGGATTGTGTACTCGTATAACTATAAAAAAAAAAAACTGTAAAAAAAATCGCAAAATTTGCCGCCCCTCTAAATCTGCCGCTCTAGGCACTGGCCTACTTGGCCTATTGGTAAATCCGCCACTGATAAAGGGCCTATACAAATATACATTTACAAAATAAAAAAGACGAAAACAACACCACAGCAGATTGAATGATAGACTATACCCATCATTGTTATTGAGAGCATGTGTTAGCCCTTCTCTAAGATTGTGTAATCAATATCCTGTCTTGAACAAAATGCTATCGTAAACTACAATTGTCTCGTATCTGTAACCATTTGTATATAGAAAGAATTTGTGTTTATTTTTTACAGGGAAACCCTTTGAAAGTTTATCATTTTGCTCAATATTTTTTAATACAACTTTTTAAGATCGGATATGACAAGACTTCAGTGTTATGCATAATAGGTAAACTGAAAATATGTTTTAGGTAAATATTAACGAAATTGCCTCCATGATAAATCTTTCCTGTCATTTGACATCTTTAGCACAACCTAGCAAATAGCAATTCTTTATGTAATATCACAATTAAGACTGTCTTGATAAATATAACTACTTATTAATATTTCGGATTGTGTCTATTTACGTAATATATTATGGTAATTAGTCGCGACGACATTTAGGCAGTGACATCTAATTATAAATGGATGCAAACGTTTTCCTGGAATATTAACGATAGGGATTTCTAGAACGCTGCGACTTGATTGAATACGCCTGAATGCTTCACAAGATTGTTTTCTCATGCGAGTTTATCACGTAGGTGTGTGAAAACTCGTGATAATGATACAAAGGTAGTTTATACATAGGTTACGCAACTGTTTTATGAAAGAATTCTGAACGAAATACTTACATCACTATGTGTTTTTGCTTATATCACATATACTTACATGTTATGTAATGTGAAGGAGAAGAAATATAATAAAATAATTCATAAACTGAGCACGTTGTTACGACCTCTCATTCGATGTAAAAAATAGGAGATCACAATCTCTTGGCCGAGGATAGCAAATACTAATGGCACAATAATCAAATTGTCATCAGTGATCGCTCGATTAAGAACATTTTCACTCGATATCTCATTCGTTTTCCTATCACGTGCTCGCAGAACGCCTGATCACTCGGCTTCGCGCTCTCCGATTTTCCGATAAATTCCTAAAAGCTATTCATTCGAGTTATTCCAAATAATAATTATTTTGTATAATATTTTGATTGCGGCAACCAATTCTATTAAGTAGGTTTTTTTGCTATTTCGGGTAACCGCGACGATTTACACCCAAATACAACTCGGTCGTGCGAATAACTGTAATTGCCTGGAAATAATCGAAATGTATCGATAAACCCACATGACAAAGGATGTCGTTTGTAATGTTTGTTTGGGTAGCTTTTGTTCAAAGGTCCCCTTTAACAAACCATACCTTACTTTATCTTATATTCGAGATCTGGATCTAACCACAATATCTACAAACTACTTAATTGGATCCTTACTTCTTAGTGAGATCTCTGAGAAATTCAATCCAATTTCTGCTAGTAAAATAACAACTACAAATTAAATATTTATAAAAAAATAGATTTTCCTGGTTTTTCCTCTGTATCGGTTAAACAAGACTATTTTCAGAATTGTTTATTAACGTTTTGTTTAGCAAAGTAAAAAGCGAGTGTCTTTTGTTAAAGCGAAATTCGTTTATCATTAATCCCGTAAATATAAGGGATCTGCCCATTTTATTTCCATTATGGTTCTTATCTATAGAAATATTGTATATTATTTCGACGCTTAGATTGCACATTAAAGTGGAGTATAATAAGATTAAGATCTTCATCATTTTTAAGGCAATCCAACAGCCTGAGATTACTTAACTTATTTAACGTAAAAGCGGGTTTGTACTTTTTACCTAGCTGTCATAATTAAAGCTTCTAAAAACAGGCGCAGACCTAAACCTTACCCGACATAAATTCTATTTGACATTTCCAACAGGATCTACCTAACTGCGATTACGTGATTAAGCACTTAATATTTTAAAATTGGAGCTGTTTGTAACAAACCCCAAGAGTTCGATTAATTACGTTAATTGATTACGTATGAAAATGGTAATTAAATCGGTATGGTGCCACACGCAGCCATAAAGTTAGCGAATGTTCCGTCAGACTTAATGACCGACGCGTTTATTAGTTTTATTGTTAAGGCGACGATAAAACTAACAGGATTTGTGTGAAATGGGATAGATAAAGATCTATTTTATATCTTCGGTTTGTTGTGATTTGTTTTTGAATACCTACTTTGAAATAAATATTCCGTTCATCTGTATCCCAATTTTTATTATTTTCATCTGAATGGAAGAGTAGTATTGTTAAAGCCCTATTGAAGAAGCTCCCTTTTACAACGAAAAATAAAATTGAAAGAATAATTCTTAATGAGAACGAAATCTGTATACCTACCTACTTCCGTAAAACATATAAATAAAAAAAAAAAACGTTCTACAACTTTACTATTCTCTGGGAAACACAAAGTAATAAATATCAACATTAGTTACACTTTCGCACTTCACTTCCCCGCTAAGTATTTCATGAATACAAAATTTTCTTGCTAATCCAAGCGCCTAAGTTACTGCACTACTTAAATGTGAGGACTTGAGTAAGTAGTCTTTTGCCTGATTTACTATTAAATTATAAAAGTACCTCTTTCATTTGCGAGAGTTAATGTTTGAAACATTTTCACGACTAACCGCTGAACCGACTTTGATTTTGCCACGCAGAATTACCACAACCCCAAAAAGCATTTCTTTAGGATACTTCTGAAAACATTCCAAATGAAGAACATCTTTATGGCGTGTTTAAATCATACCTTTCCTCCATACTTTTTCGTTTTAAATACTTTTTTAGATACTGTAATAATATTTTGAGTCACGAGCGCTACAAAAATATTTATACATTGAAATCGTTCTTAGTTTGTTGTTACAATATTATCCTTTGCTGAGCCTTCTTGTATGTTCAGGTAGGCTTTATTCTGATATTAACATTGTGTGTACATACCGTGGTACATACCCATATGAAGTTAGTAGGTCATTGAACCAAGTTGCCGAAGACGCGAATACTTGGCAATCTTGGCATACAGTTTAAATTGTGTTAAGTGCTCCCACGTAGGTACCTGAACTAAAATGATGTGGGCTACTTACAAGAAGCAAAGCCCCCACTCTCAACTAGGGAGTAAGTTATCAATTTATCATAGAGCATAGTGCCAAAAGAGCCAAAAAATCTTTTACCGTAGGTACTAATATTTACGCGTGGAAGGAATGCTAAAACCTGTCAATCAACCTGGTACGTTTGTGTCGGTTCACAGAATTCGCAAAACTTATGTTTAAATAGGTACTAGCTGGTGCCCGCGACTTCGTCTGCGCAGGTTTAGTATTTCGAACAATATGTTTACAAATTGTAGCCTATATGTTATTCTGATGTATAAGCTATATTATTGTAAAGTTTCATTAAAATCCATTCAGTAGTTTTTGCGTGAAAGAGTAACAAACATCCATACATCCATACATACTTACAAACTTTCGCGTTTATAATATTAGTAGGATTCTTTTGTCTATTGTTTTACTGAAATATTCAGGTTCTTTAGTAAAGATACCCAAGTTACTTAAGTGCAGAAAAAATACTTTTCTAGTCAAATAATCTCCACGCATAAAAATTATAAGGATGTATTTTGTATACTAAACGAGTACAATCATAACGTATATATAATATCATTGCGTACGATTATGATGTGATTATGTCCTCCATGAAATTGATATAGTAATATATTACAATTGATGCGTGTTTTACGAATTGGGACCAAACATAGTAATTAAACTCTGTGATTTGCTGAAAATAAGTGTAAAGACATACTGAAAACATTTCCTGATAATACCTTTTACTCTACTTATGTGGAAAACATTGAATTTAATTACAACAGAGACACGTATTTAAATTGGAACCCTCCTAATTCAGTCATTTTTGTTCTTGTTACTGAAACAGCTGAATCGTTATATTTAAGCTTGAGTTTCCACTCAAACATAGTTTCTTCGTCGGAAGACGGACATGTTTTTTTCACGAAAAACATTGTGAATAAAATATCCTAGCTGCTTACCCCAACAACGCTCAAGTGACTTGAGAAAAATAACAAAAATGAACAGTCAAGTTTTCTTCTGTGAAACTTGGCGATAAAAGCAAATAACACGCCAATGGAACGCGAATTCCAAGGTGAGTGACAAATGTAAATTTATGGAGATTGCCTCTCCTGGTTTTTATTTTCAGGTGTACAGAATTCATGTTATAGATTTGATTTTTTTCCCAAATTAAGAGTGCCAATCTTAACTGACAGAAGTTTATTTGGACATCAGATATGTTTTTCTGTCAGTTTTTAATTAATAAGTATTCACCCTTACTTTTTGAGTAATGTTATTTGAATAATATCATGAAATAGATGTTGGTAAAATAAATTTTTCGAATAATAAATACATTTACTAGAAAATTATACAATCATTATATGTATTTTACTGAAAACGAACAGTTTTAGTTTTGACTAAAATATAAATTGTCATGTTAAAATGATACTTAATTAATTTTATTGAAGACTGTTAAATAATAATATGATTTTACTTAAGAGTGATTACTGGCGAACAATTGATTGGTATTGAATTGAGATAAATTCCAAACTATTTGGAGAAGCGATCATCTGTAAATAGGCCGTATTCAATAGTGATTGGTACTTACAATACCTACCTTTCAGTTATAAAGGATATTTCGGAATGATCAAGTTGCTTTTGTCACTACAAATTATTAATGTTGAACTAAGTATTAAGAAATCTCGTTATACAGAATTGACAAATAAATCGTTGAACTCGACTCGTCCCGGGGCAACAAGTCCGCAAACCCGGGTAAAAAGTAAGCTGTTATTAAACAGGCTATCTAAGAATTACTTACTCCATTAGTTCACGAGATTAACGCGTTAGACCAAACAAACCCAAAAATTATTATCCCTTTTACCTATCACAAATATCACTAGGCTGTTATCCCACATAGTGTAAGTATCATTTCAATATCACTATGAATGAGGAACCTTAGTACGAACCGATAAGTGTAGCATTGGCACGTTGAATGGCGTTTATTTTCGCGTGATAGAACTACAAAGCAGTGTTAATTGGCTTATTGTGCAGACGTTAAGTGCGATATTGACGATACGAATGGATACGTGAATGGAAGTTAGAGGAAGTTTTGTGTAGTACTCCTATTATAAGACGTAGATATATAGCGTTCGTTTATATGAAAATATATCACTAAGTAGCTTATGACTGAACGAAAGTCATTGATAATTGGTTATATGTGTGAATTATTCATCTTATAATTCCTTACTTTTTTCTCCTAATATTTACTGTTCTTAAGAACTAATGAAATATATCTCGTAATAAAATATTAATAAAGAGTTTATACACAGCTATATTATGTGCCGTAAAAGGTATACAGGCACAATAAAAAGAAACGGAAAAAATATTACCATGCTATATTTTACTAAGGTGAACAACAAAAAGTTAGTAGTAAAAAGGCCCAAAATAACTTACCCGCAATAAACAAACCACTTAACAACCAGACAATCATATTATCTGATTAACAAAACTTTTTAAAACTTTCAACAAATCAATCAAATGTTCAGCAAATCAACTTTTTTTCTTCTCAAAAATAAAAATAATCTTTCTAATTTTGTAGCAAACAATTTAAAGTTTATGAGAACTTCCAAAGATTTTCAATAAACATGTACAAGTGCGATGTGGGAAGATCGCGTTCGTTGCCCACGGGATCTCGCGCCAAACTGAACGCTGTACGGGACTCTGTGGTCCTCGGAATGAGAAATCCTTTGGAAGTTTACACGGACCTTAACAACGCAGCTCGTAGAAGCTGTACACACCGCGATAACAGACAAGCTTTGTTATATACGTTGAACATTATAAACAGCTTTTCGAAATGAAATTGTGCTACGAAACACTGATTGACGTGTTATTTTGAATGACAATGATTTCGCGCCTGCCTTCGTTAATCACCAAAAATGTATAAAGCGTGGGACGGGATGAACATTTTCATTAAACATTTTGTTCTTAAAATATTATGCAAATAAGGATGTCAATTTATTTTTTATTCACGCATAAAAAAGTGATATAAAGAGCATAAGTTAAATATAGTGAAACATTACCTACCCAAGTGTCACACTGGTTTCCAAAGTAAGACATGCTTGTATCTTGGGAATCACCGCTCTAGTTGTGCATACGTCACCACCGGCCCAGTTTACATTCGTGGATATGGTACACATATTTAATGTAAAATGAGTAAGTACTATTTAGAGATGAACTAAAAATATTCACAAGTTTCTGTCTGTAGCGGAATTTGCTCTTTTTCACATTGAATGAAAACATTGTTATTAGACACCCTAGATCGTCTTATTGGTGAACGTAGCTTCAATAGACTGATAGTCTAACGACATTGTCTAAGGTTCCAGGCATCATACATAAAAAAAAAAATATGACCTGGGACTACTGCCCAATATGAATATGTATTATTCTCCGTGTGGCCTATGTTTATCCTTGATACATAAGCAAAACAAATAATTTATTACAGTGGTACCTATTACCTCGTCGGATAACATATAACTGAAAACATCTAGGCTGTACACGTATATCTTTTATTGTATAGAACATTTTTCATAGTTTTTTTGTACCCTAAATGCTCCAAAACTATTGAACCGAACTATTAATTAAAAAAACAAAATACCCGACTGCACACTAAAAAAAGAGTAAAACAAGCCCCACAATAATATTTAATTTATAAATATTGATGGAAAGCATCGCAGGCGGGGACCAACAGAGGCTTATTTATAGTCATTTCGGTTGTGCACCATTTAGCAGAATTTTCGTTGGTGGCGGTCAAGGTGGTCCCCGCCTGCGATGCTTTCCATCAATATTTATAAATTAAATATTATTGTGGGGCTTGTTTTACTCTTTTTTTAGTGTGCAGTCGGGTATTTTGTTTTTTTAATAATAATTCTTTTATTTATAACTTTTTAGCTGTTTTTATTTAACGAAAATGTTGTAGATGTAGAAGACTATGTATATGTAAGTACCATTTTAAATTATTTCGACGACATTTGGCTTTAGATTACGAGTGATGTTACTCCGCAACATAAATTTACCGCCAATCTGGACTGTTGGTAGTGAAGAAGAAAAAGAATTAGGTGAGTCATTACTGCTGAAGACCGTCAACGACGTGTGCCCTTATGCGTGTGCCCGCATTCGGGCTGTATACTCGAGCATATCCCCCTCCGCACCGCGCCGCGCGCCGCATGCCAGGCCACGCCCTATCTTTTTGCTTGCTAACGCATGAGTTGCTTTGCGTTGACGCAGAATTAACATGTTCCCGTGGGAATTTTGAGAAAAAACGTATCCTATATTAATTATTACTCCCGTGATTGAAATGAATCTAATGATACCGCATACATATTTTTTTAAAGGGAAATTTAGAAAAAATATCCCGTGGGACTTTTAGGATAAAATGTATCCTATGACACTCCCGTTATCAAGACAAATCTAACGATACCTCATACATCAAAATCCATCAAGCCGTTTAGGCTACAGGAGGTCACAAAGGAACAGACATACATACATACTTACATACACTCGAAAAACATTACCCTCCTTCTTTGGCAGTCGGGCAAAAAATGCTTTCACTGTTGGGATTGTTGGGAAGCATCGCTATCCCCAACTGAAATGGGCTATTTTTCATCTAGGCTCGGGAAATAGTTTCCACGAGACGTGGGTAGAACCGCGGGAAACAGCTAGTAACTCATCAGGTACCTAATTTATTATTGAAGTTATGTAGGTTCGTACATAACTTAATAACAATGTTAACATAATAGACCTGTCTCTCTCCTTTATTACATACAATGCTGAGAAACTTGGTTTAGCGTATTAGGTACACAGATATTAATTATCAAGACTATTTGATACAGCAAAGCTTCGGCCGAGAACAGTTTATTCAAAATAATGATTACATTTTAATGAATACCTACATATTATTGGCAAGTAATGAAATTATTTCAAGTTGATTAAACTGATGAGTTTATCGGTGCATGGTATTAATTTCATCTTGTTAACGTGCCGTTTGCGCCAAACCAGATATTTATGAACAAAATTATGACACAAAAAAGATCATTTATGATTTACTTTATGTTGAGAGTGTCCTTGGTCATTTTTGTATAGTAAACGCTGAATTCTGAAATAAGCTTTGTATTGTGTAGGTAAAGGGTACCTCCCATTTTTTAAATAATTTTATCAAAAGACCTAGAGATCCAAAAGCAAAGAATAGAATGTGAGGCCGTAGAAATGATAAAATTAATAAGATCTTTATTCTTTTTTTGTTATTACTGTTATAAAATATTATCGGCCCATTGAATAGAAAAATTATAGTAACAGTAACAGTAACCGGACAAAAGATTTCACTTTAATTTCTTTCAGAAAATGTAACCACTGAGCCCAGAAATTGCTTATATCTTATTTATAGAATGTCAAAAATAGTTTGTTCTATATTAAGACTGTCATATATAAAAATACTTAAGTACCGGCTGTTTAAATAAATAGTAGCCGTTGGTTCTCAATGTAAATCAAGGATTTAAACCATTTAAATCATTTATTTAGCCACACATACAGTCATTGAAAAATAACACAAGGTATACAAGAAAAAAAAAGAACCAGTGTGGTAAGGGGTATATCTCAGTATATGCTGTGCTGGGCACAGCCCTGATTTTCAGATATCCCCTCATCATTGAAATTAAAACGGTACATTTTACACGCACACGAAATTATATAACAATAAAAAAATTAAATTAAACTTAAAAAAAAAACAGTTTGTAAGAGAGCTTAGGTAGGTAGGGAGGTAGGTAGAAAAAAGTTAACACATCCAAACCAAGTTACACTACACAAATAACAAATAACACTACACACACATCAAGAACAATGAACGCTGTAAGAGGTAGGTAGTATGACTGACATTACATTAGGTGGTTGCTACTCTAACTTTTGTTTTTTTTTTTTTTTGAAAGAGCATTTTTATTATTTACTCAATTTTCTTCTTTTCAGTTGTTCTTTTGTTTATTGAGAAATAATATTGTCAGATGTTTTTTTAATGTTACCTGGGACATGCTACTACGTAAAGGAGGGGGTAGGTCGTTCCATATTTTCGTAGCAGAGTATTTAAACCCCCCCTTATACTGAGCCGTTCTGTGAGCAGGTATCACTAGCTTATTCGCCTCTCTCCTGCGTGTATATCTCTGCTGCTTGTCGTACAAGTATGTTGGCTTCTTTTTAAAGATTACTTTGTGTACCAGACACGCGAGATGTATTTTTTGACGAGCTTCCATTTTTAAGGTGTCTGAACTGTTAAGAAATGGATTTACGAGTTAAAATCGTATTTTCACGATCTTTACAGTATTTTACGACTTGTAATTTTTTTCAATGTTTTAATTTCAAAGAAATAGGATTTTCGAAGTGTGATTATAACGTTCCAAGAACGGTAAATGTACATATTACTTTCCTTACATACTACACTATACTTTCCTTGTTTATACAGTTATTTATTTCCAGAATTTCAGATACCTAGTCTTTGATAGGTACATAAAATGTAAAAACCTAGTTGTTAACAATAGTTGGCAAGGACTTGTCTAAAATTACCGGAAAAACAAAAGAAAACAGCTATGTCATTTTAAGAGAAATAATGTTATATAATGGAAAATTTCGTTATCATCCGAGTTGAGCGAATGATATCGTGCATGGGAACACTATTTCTTTGGAATGTATTACCTCGATCACACAATATGACATAGAACAGTATAATTAAGTTTTATGTTTTTTGTAGTTGGGTAATGGCTCGTTGCTAGAATTTGCACTGAACAAATATGATATGCAAATACTTGTGTAGATATGAAAATGTAACTATTATTAGTGATATTCATTTTTGTGTCATGCGTTATAAAACTTGCCCCTTCTATGTGTATGTACCTACCTAAAATTTTTATTGTTGGGTTTACAAAAAAAATATTATGCATTTGTGACAAAAATAAAACTTTAAAATAAATACTTCATTGAAAAACTTGTAAAAAAGCATTGTAGTGGATGAGCGCGATAATTCAAGAAAATAGCTCTAGTTCTCAGAAAACTTGACAAAGAGTGCCATTCAACACAATAGGGAAGCTACTTTAGTCATGTTTAAAAGAACAATTTTCAAATTAGTCGTTGGAAAATGAAGACAGTCTTTGTTTATTATGAAAAGTTAAGAGTGAAATTATATGTTTCCAGCTTCGGAATTGCTTTTTTAATGTTTCAATATTAATGATCTTAATGAGCATATTAAAAAATATCTATGTAAGTACTAGTGGCCAAAATTTCGTCAAAGCTAATGTGGTGGTTTTAACAATCCGACCTGTTACAACCCTCAGCATTGTTGCGGACGCTATAAGAGAGATATTTGCCATAAAAAGGTACTTTACGCCTAAGTATATTCATAATTGCAATAAAGGTAGCAATCTCAACTCGGAGCGACCGCAACATTGCCGACCACTTTCCTAAACACCCCTTAATTTAATAAATGGGCTCAAAGTAAGCCATGAAAGCTTTCCAACATATTTCTTTTTTTACGGAAAATTAAGTGACACTTAAAGACCCGAGTAACCCTTCTTATCAAATCAAAGGACATTGTTCCGGCTCCATACATGTTCTGCCTAAGAACCGTTCGAATGGAAAGTGACTTCTATAAACTCTTAAAATTATATGGAATCCTATGAAATAAGTTTTCACGAACGGACACTTCAGGAAACTAAAATAATTACGAAAAAAGTTAATATTTTGAGGTTATAAATAAAAAATAACCAAGCTTGCGTGAAATATCAGAGTAGTATTATCAAACTACACTATACAAAAAATCAACAATACTATGTACAGCTCTATATGTTCTCTTCTAGATCTAGGAAAAGACTACTCTACTAGATACTAGGAAAAGAGATAGTAAATAGTCAAGTTTAAGATAATTCTTTGACAATGATCATTTTATAAAGTTGCATTTTCTGTCTGTCCCTTTGAATGCTTTAGATCTTTAAAACTACGCAATGGATTTGGGTGCGATTTTTTAATAGATAGAGTAGGTCAAGAGGAAGGTTTACACCAAGGTTTTACATTGCCACCGTGCGAAGACGGGGCGTGTGACTAGTTTTCATAAATGCTTAGAATTTTTATGAAAAACAACTACCTAAACGCTTTTGCTTTCAACGTTACGTTTCTTAATATATAGTGAATCCACTTTGGATTTGTGATAAAACGCATAAGTTTCCAAAATGGAAGAGTTCCATTCACCACAATTCATAAAATATCGATATTATTACGATGGAGAATTATTTATTTAAATGATTGTTACTACTTTTATATTAGACAGTTACCTAGCTATCTACATGCCATAAGGCGGGAATCGAACCCGCGGTCTATTACCAAGAAGGCACAGACCATACTAAAAATGTCATTACCACACAAAATAATTTAACAGTTAAAGTAAGGTTTACCAATAACAAAGAAAGAGGTTTTCGAGGATGTGCAATAAAAACAATATTTATATTCAATTAAAGGTTTTTAATCATCAATATTTCTCAATAATATATCTAAGAACTGAGCTTTGGTATCTCGCCCAGCTTAAATACCAGATAATAGTCATTATGTGGGCACAACAGCCCACTGTTCTACGCCCAACGATACAATTGCAACAGTATGCCTGATGGTAGGAGCTTCTTACAAAGTACACAATTGCGTCCAACAGTGCATTGCATCTTATTATGCTCGACTGCTTCAGACCAACACGTCGTACATATAAGGTCATGAGCTTCAACCTGTAATAATAAATACAAAAAATCATTAGTAAATATCAAGTAACTTGCAATTGTGGCAATTGATTTGAAAACCGAGAAATTGTGTGCTTATGAAAACATAAGTAGGTAGTAACATTCTTATCAAAATTAGAAAAACACTTTCGTAGACCACTTACCATACGGGGAACAGTCCATTGTTGTATGCAACGAAGTATATCTTCGTTTTCTAATACCAAAGAACCTCCAGCAGATCCACAATTTATACAATATACTATATTCTGCATCCATTGTTGTAATTATAATATAACTAAATTCGATCACAGACAGAGCAATATCCGAAAATGCTAGTAAAATCCAGTTCTTTACACAAAGCCGAGTCTACCAAGTACGCAATCTAATCGGAGTCCGTAATCAAGCCAAAGTTGTTAGAATAAAACCATGAAACGCATAGAAAATCACAAAAGAAACGATAGTCGCAAAGCAATCAAACCAATCAAACTGACTTCTAGCAAACTGACTGAAGTACACCAGTGTTGCCAATTACGAAAACTATAATCCTACTCGAATGCCAAGCTAGAAATTCGCGATTCGCTCAAAACCATCTTAAAACATTATACAGAATACTAGCTTTTTTCTAGCTAGTCAGTTTAGGTATTTAAATGAATAAAGTGTTACCAACTATAGTTCGGCCATTCAGAGAATGCGTTCCTGACACGTCGCGATTGAACTGACGACGTAACTTTGCAATGGCGTTGCAGTTACGATAAAAATATTTTTGCTGGTTGTTTACCGTTTTAACAATTGAGGAGCATTAAAACAACATTATTATATCAATAATCAATGAATGTTATAATTTTGTGCCAAACTGAGTGTCAAATAACTTGGTAAACAATATTTTTCTAAATCTATACTGCGCTATTACAAGGTTATGTCAGCGGTTTATATTTTGTAGTGCTGTGCTAAAAATAACAGGCAAGTATCGTAATCTGTTCTTATACAGTTATAATATAAAATAATACGTTTTGATTTTCTTTTTAAGAATTGGAAAATAATGGACTATAAGACTTAATTATAACGTTTATGAAATATAAAAATAAAACTATGACCAAACCGCATTTTTATACTTAGATTAAAAATGGTAACCCCAAATGGCGTTATGGGCCGCCATTTTGTGACGCTAAAACAGTCGTCCGTTGTCGTTTCGTGCGCATAGACCACGTTTTTCAAGTGTTTTCGATCTGTTTTTATTTGATTACCCGGCTTTTGTTAGACCGAGATATCAGGATTGATTCTGTTATTGATAATAATATAATTATACATGTAGGCGAAGATGATGATGAAGACACCACCTCCTCAAGCAAATCGGAGTCTGATTAATATTCTGTTCGCACATTCAATTCAATGTACTTGTAACAAAGAATAAATAAAACAATTTTATTATATGAATATTACCTTTTTTTGGTTTCCACTTAAATAACTAAAATATAAAACAAATGATTCCGCCAATTTAAAACGAAAATAATCTTAAAATAATGCGGCGGTTCATTTTGAAGGAACGGTAACGAACTCAGTGTTATGTTGTGCCCATCACTAGTCGTGACTAACTGATAGGTGTCAGGAACGCATTCTCTGAACGGCCGAAGTATAATTTTAATAACCGACTTCGGAAAGTAGGTTCTCAATTCGATCCGTATTTACCGAAATCCCGAAAACTTCCGAAACTGGCAGCACTGGCTGACGGAAACATTTTATAAGGCATCAATAATTGTGACCCTACTTTTTATTTGGAATTTATTTATTTGAAGTGTCCGTGGAATACTAAAATATGTTTCAAACAATATAAAAATAAATAAAAATTATAGTATAATTTATATTCACATCGGTTCTTAGGCCAAAATTGAACAATGTCCTTTATGTTATCGCATCACTTTCAAGTCATAACGCGAGATATGTTTCCAATGCTTATTTAATGTAGCAGTTTATTTTACTTACTTCTAGCTTAACATATGTACATATACATAAGTGATCGTTTCTCATGGTTTCTGGCAGAGATTCCTTTCACATATTTCATGCGCAATGTGCTTTTGATGGTAGAATTAATGACTTTGACTGATTACTTGCGAATTGGGGTTAAATGCTGCAACCAAACTGATATTTATACCTACTTGCAAGATTTTGATGTTGAGATAAAATATAATATTTGTAAAGCAATTATAATTATAACAGACATTAAGTAATATATAAAAAAATAAGATATATATAACTTTATAATGCGAGGGGGAATTGTGGAATCTGAGGGAGTACAACTCTCAGATTCTATAAACGTGAGATCACTCTCCGCAAACGATACATATAAATACCTGGGTATGGCGGAGGGGTTAGGCATCAATGTGGCTGTCATGAAACGGTCATTACGGGAGCGTTTCTTTGGCCGCCTGAATAAGGTTCAAAAAAAGTTCCTTATCGGGAGGCAACAAGGTTTGCGCCTTTAATGGTTGGGTCATGCCAGTCCTGATGTACTCTTTCGGCATACTCAAATGGACTCAAACTGAATTGGACGCCCTGGATAGGAGAGTCCGCAAACTGCTGACCGCAGAACGAATGCATCACCCACGATCGTCAGTGATGAGACTGTACATCCCACGGAAATATGGAGGACGAGGCTTTTTAACTGCAAAGACGCTCCACAACCATGAGGTGTGCAGCCTCAGAGAATATTTTCTCAAAAGCGACGTGGGTATGCACCGTGATATGGTGGCAGTGGACAGAGGACTCACCCCGCTGTCGTTGGCAAAGAGAACTGGCGCAAACCTGTCGTACTAACTACGCATGATCGCAAGGAGGTATGGCAGAACAAACAGCTACACGGACGCTTCTTCGGGGCTCTTCATGGCCCCGATGTAGACTTCAAAGCGGTGACTTGTTTGGAGAAACCGAAGGGTTTGTATGTGCAATTATGGACGAAGTTATCCTTACGAATAACTACCGGAGATATATCGTGAAAGACGGGACGGTTGACATATGTCGGGCATGTCACCATCCGGGTGAGTCTATTAGATATATCATATCTGGTTGTTCTCGTTTGGCTAATGGTGAATATTTGCACAGACATAACCAAGTGGCCAAGATCATCCACCAGCAGCTTGCTCTGCAATACAACCTTGTAGACCTTGAGGTACCGTACTTACTACAAGTATGCGCCCGACCCAGTTCTCGAAAAGGGCCATATCACGTTGTACTGGGATCGATCTATCATCACTGACAGGACTATTGTAGCCAATAAGCCTGATATTGTGGTGATAGATCGATTAGCGCGCCGCGCGATGATAATCTATGTCGCCGTTCCGCATGACGAGAACCTTGTGAAAGCTGAGAAAGAGAAACAAATAAAGTATCTCGACTTAGCGCATGAGGTTGTCGCCATGTGGAGTGTCGACACGGCTGTTATTGTGCCGATTGTCGTTACGGCCAATGGTTTAATAGCCAAGAGCCTCGACGAACACCTCAGGAGGCTCTCGTTGGGCGGCTGGATCAAGGGACTGATTCAGAAGTCAGTACTCCTTGATACGGCACGTATTGTGAGGAGGTTTCTGTCTCTGGGACCCTAATCACCGGTACCTTGGACCCTGTGCCCGATGTCGGTGGCAACCTATTTTTTATATTTTTAAATGTTTTTTATTTTTATATTTAATATTTAAAAATGTAATAAATATGTGCAAGAATAAATAAAATGAAAATAAATATTACAGCGTAGCATCAATAAAAATAACAGTAGGCCATTTGGAAATTAAATTCATATAGGCAATAACAGTTACGTAAATGGGTCTTGCTGGGGATTACTGTGTACGTGAGAAAGCGCTGGTCCACGGAGTTAATATTGTTCGATTTCATATAACAGGCAAATAGGTAGACCACACCTATGGTGTTAAATTGTTAGTCTAATTTGTTTTTCCTTGCCTGAGCACACGGGGCAAGTGGATTAATGCGTTTACATTGCGTACCCAAAGGGTTTCAAGCTACCCCTTCTTGACCAAATTCTTGGCAAGAATACTGAAGCCCTAACTACTTTTCCTTGAAAATAGAAATTTAATTTTAATATCTTCTTTATTGATCAAACACTTGCCAGTAATTCAAATTTTAACATCCCTCGGAAGAGGCTTTTATATTGGAAACTTAGAGGTTTCTAATGCTCAAATAATAATTTAATTTGAACACTATAAAGATGACCCAGATTGTATTCACAGATTTATAAATACGACTGATGTTTAATTTATCATTATGTTTCGTTTTCAATGCTTTGTTTACCTGAACGAGCTTAAATCTGAAATAAACATCGTTCATTCCCTTGCTCTTATCGCAATTTATTATTTACTTCCTTATCTGTTGTCATCTCGCAAATAACACTTCTTGCAGCCATATTGCCTTTAACACAATCCATCCAACGAAAATTGGACTTTTTGTACGGCCATATCCATTATCATCCCTCCGCATAACATTGACAGGTATAGGTATTTCACGTAGTTAGAAGTCGTAATAGAGAAATTACGACTTCTAACTTTTATCTCATAAACCCATCATTCCCCTAAGACCACACTAAATCCGAAACAAACATGATAGCAATAAACATACTCACACTTTACTTAGAGAACAAATCTTTTCCTCTTTAAAAGCAGTGAAAACATCGGATCCTACTATTAGATTAAGTGTTAAGCTGCCCTTTTTAAGATAAACGACCAGGATTAGATTTATGTATCCATTTAGTGCTCAATGTTACCCTAATGTCATTATCTGTGAAACATCGGGATAAAGACATGGTCACACCGAGGCAATACCATTAAATCTTGTAAACAGTAATTTCGGAGGCGACCACAAACTTCAAAGTTATGTACTATGCAAGCTAAGTACTTAGAATTTAGTTATTGAGCTATAACTTAGTGGTCTCTAGATACAATCACTTAGAAACCTGTCTGTGTTGAAGCTGGTTTAATTGGGCCGTTTGTCTTCAAGTTAAGCGAAATATTAACTGAACTCAGTTGTTTCACACTTCGATAAGTGACCAGCACTAGTAGGTGATAACTTTTCAAAACGAAGTTTTTAATTCGTTACAATGGTTCTTTTAAAAAAAGAAATCATTTTGCATTAAATGACTTAAATATGGAACGTAAATTAAATATTATAATGATGAGCATAAGTTCTAATGCATAAGGCAAAATACAAAATAATAAGGGCTCACATTACATTAGGTAAAGACGCGAGAAAGATCCCATTATTATAAAATCTTGAATACTTATAGTATCTAGATCAGTCTGGGTATAATCGATGTGTCATTTACGTCAAATTAAATGAGATTACATGGTATTTAAATATCATTATCGCAGGCATTTACGCAGTGTCATAAGAAAAACGTCTTTGACATAATGTTACATTAATAAAAGTGCGTCAAATAGCTGCAATGTTCCATCTCCATGTTACGTCGAAAGTGCCTGAATATTAGTTGCTCATTCTCTCACATTTGCCGCTAAATAGGTTACTATGCCGACTACACCCGACAGGCTAGCCGTCGACCCGTCAATGCGCGGAACTAACTTAAGCTATAGGTAACAGAAATGTGAATAAAACTCAAACGAAACTCGCGGGATAAACAATACTTTTATATAGTTATATCTAATGGTGGTCTTTTACATAAATTAAGTAACAATTTTGTTTCCGACTTAATTACCGGCCGATTGAACAATTTACGCACAAAAAATGTGAACATTAAAAAACAATTAGAATTTTTATTGAGAATTTTATAAAGATAAAGTTGAATAGAAGTTCAGTAGCCCCGTGGAAACACTTCTGTTGGGAACAAACATTATGCGAGTACGCAACCAACGGACTCGTAAAAGTTTTTTCATTATGTTGGAAAATTGCGAAAAATTTACCTGAACCCTGAATTTACCTGAATTAATTTGTTTTTTTTTTGTAGCCGTGTATCATTCATAGGGTTATGAATAAGTGACAATACGTGTGTGTAGATTGGTACGTAACAAAATTTTATTTAGTAGAAGGCAAACTTGTCATCTATAAAATACATAAGCAGTTTTGAGAAAAATGACAGAAAATAGATTGCCTAGAAGCTCTATTTATAATGAAATATTTTCCAACGTCTCGATCATTTCTATGCAAAAAGTTCTTCAAAGGAAACATTTATTCAGCAAATGGACTACGGCATTAACATATTAATACAAAATTATAATCGTCTAAGTATAACTTATTTCAATATTTTATGTAGCCGGCAAGCAGCTTTACAAAGTAAAGTGCGCTGTAAGTTACTTTTTTACATAAGCTAGGCCGCTCACGCCTATCGCACTTATGCGAAAAATAGGACAAAGTAAATGGGAAGCCTGTGAGGCCTCTACGCAAATACATTTAAACATTCAGTTTCAACACTTTCATGTACTCGTAAATAAAAAAATTCACCCACACATGTCTGCCCACACTGTACAGAATAAAGCATTGAGTTAGTTAAGTTAAATTTAAAAGGGTGCTATATTTTTTCTTTGCCGCCACGTAATACAGCTTTTATTATATGAATTTTTAAGCGTTCAGATGAAAAAAATATGGCATAAAATATTGTTAACTGTCTTCACATTTACGCCCTCGTTATCATAAAGACTAAATCATTGTAATGATATATGACTCCTCGTATTACTTATACGTGTATTCGAATAAAAGGTACTTATTTTGTAACATCATGATTCAGCTTCATCTAAAGATAATCTGAATTCTTTAAGTTCAGATGTAATGAATTTAAGAATAAAATAAAATTGTTTCATTATAAAATACCACAGATGTCAAGAATTAATGAAGATTTGATCAGTTTTTTTTTCTTCTAAATACACAATGTAATGCGAAAACAATGTTGAACGAGCATTTCCATTAAAAATACATACATTAATCATTCAATATGTAAAATTATTCGTAGAAAAGCGATAGTCATTTGCACAAACCACTCCATCATTTTACGGACAAACAAGTTACGGGTTGATTCCGAGTCTTTGACTAAAGACAAAGTGATTTGTACTTCGTAACGCGTTTCAGCCCAACCCGAGAGCAACTAGATACAATATAGTCCCATAAAACATGTCAAAATGTATCGATGTGCGTGACAACGATAGCTGTTTTCAGAGGGGCAAAGTTAACTAACGATAATTAATCCCAACTTTGCCAATATCAATACCTATCTCATGAAAATTTTTCAAAAAATAAAACAGTATATTTACCTTCGTTACATATAAAGCTTCATCCTTCAAATAGTGCAGTAGTCAACAAGATAACTTTCAGTTATGTGTAAGATTATTTCAAAAGTCCAAACAATGACTACATACCTACTCCGTCAGCCGGCACGCAAAATCATTAGATTATTTCTGTCTATCTTTTGTAACAGGATTATGCGTCCATTTTCCGTCTCATCCTCATCAGGCCGGACTATTATAATTTCCGCAGATGTTGACCAGTGCGCCTGACATCTGCATCCGATGCCATTTACTGGCAGCTATTGCTTTAAATTAATTATTGAAATACACGTAGTTGATGATAGATGAGGTAGTTATAGAAACCATGTGTGGCTTACCTGGAAAAATCTCTCGGAATTCTCATAGACTACCTAAACTAGGATGACTTTATAGATACTGGGTTCTTAGACTGTCTTATTTCGTTGAAGGGAACGATTCTTGACACCACTGTAAGCAACTGATTAAAACAATATTTTTATATTGTGACAGACTTGCTCAGTGTTGATTTGGGTCACTGAATTGATTAGAAACGGCTTAATCGGTTTCTCGGTAATAGGATATTTGGATTGTTTCTCCTACTCAAAGTTACTGTCGGCTAAATTACATTTGCCAAATTGTAATCTTCGCTCGTAAAATAAGACCAAAAATGTTAACGTATTGCTGTTGAAATTCATTTCTTTTTAGACTACAATGGCGGCTATAAACATTTTGGATTCAAGCCAAAAATGTAATTCTTACTAGAGTTGTAGCAAATTTCTATTGTTGCGCTGTAATGTGATTCTTATTATGTGAACTGTTCTCAAGATTTCAATGCTCAGTGTTTATATTTATGCAAACGGCTTCCTGAATAAAACAACAGCTAGTATTCCGTTGCATTTAAGGAACGTACAATAGGGGTATATTCAAGCATGACTTTCACGGCAAGGATAGGCAGACATGACAGCAACCTGAGTCGGTTGTGAATTATCTTGAAAAGGTACTCTACCTCCTTGGCTCGTATTGTTGTCAAAGATATTATGTTTTCAGTCGTGATACGCATAGCGTAGAAGGAAAATACGTGTTCCGCTTTTCCTCATATCATAGGAACCACCGCTCAAAAATTCTTGCTAACGATATCTTATAATCGAAAGACACTAATAGACAAGCCAAAGACTACGAAAAAAGCGAACTAAATCCTTTTTAAGTAGGTACGCAATTTACGGACGCTTTACAAACTGCGAATCTAGTTCTAAGCTTTTAACTTTTTACCGAACAAAAAGCTAGACCAGGTACAAGGGAAATGAATGGTGTGAGCCAAACTCCGCATTGCACCATTGTAATGGCAGTCGCCTATTGCCGCGAGGAACCAATGGTATGTATTGTCAACATGATTTATGAAACTATCAATGTATGTATGTGTGTAAAAACCGTTTTCTATGTACCGTAACCGCTGTGGGTGCGTTTGTGAATTGGAATCGCACTTGAATTTATGACAGATTGCAAATTGTGTGGTGTAAAAACTGAAAGCTCGGCTATCGTCATACACATATTGAAAATTCTCTAAATTAAAGCTAATGATTTTACGCTGTAAAAGTTTACTCCTGACAGTAATTAAACAGCATGAAAATAGAGATGAAGAATAGAGATTAGATGAAAAACCGAGTTTTGTGACTATTGAACTTGAATATAATACGAGACCGAAACGAGACATATAAAACTTTTATGGAAAAGTTTAAAGCGTCAACACAAAGGTATTTTCTAGAAACGAGCCTGTTACATTGATTTCTGACGTTCAACACTATTTCAATGGGTTAGATAAATTAATCAAGGAATATTGAAGTGCCTCACTACTTAATAGAGTTTACTTCAAACTTGCGATAGAGAGGATCTTGGAAAGCCTTCGCAGAAAGTGTTCTTCTGATTGGTGTATTGAACTAATTTGTGGCTACATTGATTGTAGTATCCGGGTATTCTCAAGGCCATGAAAGGTGTAGATGAATTGATAACGATAGTATAGCAAATGCCAAGTGAAGATGATGAGAAGAAACAATTTGTGTGTTAAATAAATCCATAAGTAGGCTTAACTCTGCCTCTTGAAATGCAGGAATCCAACAACGGAAAATACCTGCCTTTACAAAAAGATTACGAATGACTGTAAAGTAAACACTAATTATTTTTATGTACATTGAATAATTGAACAGTTGCTATTACTCTTACCCATCAGTTCTTTACAATACGGAACAATAGCATTCAATTTGTTACAATGGACCGAATGGAGGCGATAATGGTTTTGATGAAAATTTTATTCTTCCGACTCAATACGTTTAACCAAAACATCATTAACTTTATGGGTCATAGCCATTAACTGGTTTTTTTTTTTGCCAAAGAAAAAAATCTAGAACTTTTACGATTATTATTGTTGTTAAGTGTTGGTTTGCTATTTTATTTTGGCTTAATTTAAAAATAAAATTCTAAACTTTTTCTCCATTTAGAACCACTTTATTCTTACTTTGCTTTTCCATTTACTTTTGAGTAACTTTTGAGTAAGAGTCGTGGTGGCCTAGTGGGTAAAGAACCAACCTTTCGAGTATGAGGGTGTGGGTTCGATTCCAGGGTCAGGCAAGTACCAATGCAACTTTTCTAAGTTTGTATGTACTTTCTAAGTATACTTAGACACCAATGGCTGATAAAAAGGTGAAGGAAAACATCTTGAGGAAACCTGGACTATAAAGTCTGAAATCACCAACCCGCATTGAGCAAGCGTGGTGATTAATGCTCAATCCTTCTCCATGTGAGAGGAGGCCTGTGCCCAGCCACTGCTGGGACGATAAAAAGGCTGTAACAGTTTGAGTAACTGTGCCATGTTTTTATCAAATAAACTTGCTAAGTTTTGAAAGTCTAAGAAGTTCCAGACTTAGCTGTGATTTTTATTTATTACTCCCTTTTGTTAGTAGTAATAGAAATGTCAACTTCAAAGATTTATTTTATATTTTAATACAACCGTTTTTCGATTTTGCCTTTATTTTTTTATTATTTATTGCTCGGCTGACATCATCATTTCGCTGTAACTCACTGGAATATACGACACTGAAAAGAGCCGAATTTAGGGACAATTTGTGTAACAGAGTTATTTTATTACAATTACATCCTTAACTAAAATCTAATGTATGCACATAATGTTCAATAACTGAGCCGACATACTGTATGCCTTATTTGCCGTAGGATATACTTTTATGAGTGAAATAAACTGGGAAACGTTTCCAATTTCCGTAAAGTCAACACCACAGCAACCGATGCAGCCTGCCACAGATTGCCTAAAATGAAAAGTTTGTTTGTTGTTTTAGGAACTTTTTCCTTTCTGGGACCTTGTACCTAAATTGAATGTTCGGGATACTGGTTTTATTACAAGTTTGTCAACCGATTCAATATTGGCATCGATTTTCATCATACATATACGTCCATGATCGAACTTGTTCTAATTCCATTCGTCCGCTTTCAGAGCAAATAATATTTGTATCTGTGGCCCTTGATTACAGACAATACCAAACCAATATTTGAAATCATAATCCTTTGACAAACTTGTTCAAAGCCGAATTACATAACCAGCTTAAGTCAACAAAAGTTTAAGCGGTAAACACGGGTTGGCATAGTACTAAACAAAGTTTCAGATTAAAGTAACGGTTAATATCATCCCCATACTAAAATAATTTACCCTGATGACGGTTCCGAGTAATTTTGTGAATAATAGAATCCAATTTGGAAACTAAAGTTCGTCGCTCACAATGGCCTGATTTCGGGTACTGTTGAATGCATGCCAGCATGATTAAAATGCTGGTGCACGTAAGAAAGATGAAGTACTGCTAAACGGACTCTGAATTCTAACAGTTTCATTGAAACGCCTTATCTGAGGTAAGTATTCAGAACATATTTTAATAAGACGGTATGATATTAAATGAAAGTACATTTTTATGATTTGAGTCTTCTTTTATGTCGTTTCAAATGTGATTTTTTATCAACTTAATAATCAGAAGGATAATGCCCTATGACCTATGAAATACTTTTGAAATTGAAAATCTGAAGTTACTTGCCAGAGTACCTACATCAGCTCGGCAAATAAGTTATGACTGCCTGTGAAGTCATCTATTCACGGGAATACACTCGGAGGATCTATCTTATACTCGTAAGCTGGTCCGTAAGTACGTAGCAACATTAATTGCTAATCGACCATCATTCTATTTGGCGATGCGATGGTCGAATGACTTCAATACCTTTGCAAATTGAATTGGACAAAGGTATCGGCGTAATATCGGCCATTGTGTATGGGAGGCTTAAAGACAGGGTCTTCCTGTATATTGTTCGGCAAAATGTCGCTGATACCATACATTTCTGTTGACCCACATTTGTGCCTATAAGCCTTTAAGCTTTCGGCTGCTATCAAGAACAGTTAAAGCAGAAATGCAATTATGCTTGCTTTGTAATTATGTCATACTCTCACAGTAGTTATATGTACAGTAAATAGTAAAAACGAGGCCATGGTACGGCTTTTGATCTTGGATTACTCGAGGCAATTTTCATCTCAATGAATATTGTAGAAAGTCGTGAGACGCATTTAAATTAGCTAGTTGATTTAGGTAGCATCTAAGCCAAGCCCGTAATAAATTCTTTGGCCTAATAGCTTTCCTGGAGATTCAGTTTGAATCAGTAATTTTAGGACGTTTTCTGAAAGCTCCATTATCTATAAAAAATATTTGGTTGTTGAAATAAACTCAGAGCAGAGCATTAACACGTAACTTTTGTAATTGTTTGCCGATACTTGAATGTTGAATACTAATAAATTATCAGCAATTTAACCGTGGTAAAATGTTTGTTTTAATAACACTTTCGCATGAATAACAATAAAATAAAATTATATAATTAATTGATTGTAATTTCATAGCTTGCACAATTCATTTCCCTCGTTGTGTATTTTTGGCTGTTCAAGGATTCGACAAATAAATGAACAACCCCGAAAAGTGTTATCTGTATATATTTTCCAGACAGAAAATACCTAACTATGACTTTTACCAAATATGTAGTCTTTACCTATGTTATTTTAATGAGGTTTTTCATTAGCTTTCATATTGAGTAGGTAGGTACAGACAGGACTTCGATTTTTTTTAATTTTTGTAATATTGCCTTATTTTCTTAGATATTATAGAAATCAACCGCCCAGGGAGATGACTTTCATTTCAGAGGCGTGAGCAAAGAGAACCTCATTTATTCAATATCTGAACGTAATGTAAAAAAATGGACGACCTTGCTCTAGTCGACTTCCTCACAAAGTAAATATTGCTAGCTGAAACGCTGATTAAATTAAGTAAAAGTAATTTTATTAAATGAAGACATTTTATTGAAGGTACTGAAAAGGTAAGAAATCTTTAGGAATGTTGTAAATGACAAAGTTATTAAGTTAGTTAAATGAATAAATTACTACCTAATTTGTTTACGAACTAATATGGTTTGTTTAATGATTATTAGGTACCACATATTCTCAAATGACATATCAATACTTGCATGCTTTCTCAATCTGCACCCTCTAAAAAACCTGTTTCGTACAAAAAGTAATATCCGTAAACGCATATTAAACGTACCCATATTATACTTGCGGAAATATCAGCTTTGTAACAAACAAGGTATAAGATAAAACAACAACGCCAAAAGCTCACCCTTTGTAACAATCTGTTTTAAAATAAACGAGTTAGATATACGTGCATACGTAAGTAATCTAGTTTCTTTTATGTGTGTCGTTTACCCTCTTAATGTAAACGTTTTCCATTTTACGCTCACACGCTTCCTCGTAAAACTCATTGGCATTTTGTCGGAGGTATATCACATTCGCAAAAGTCTGTTCACGTCGTTATTATATATTGACGACCTCGATGGCGCAATGGTCATCATGCCGGACCGCCGAACCTGAGGTCCCGGGTTCGATTCCCGGTTCGGTCGATATTTGTGTGATGAGCATGCTTGTTGGCCGTGGTCTGGGTGTTATGATATGTATTTATAAATATGTATATATGTAGTTTATCAGTTGTGTTAGCACCCATAACACAAGTTAATAAATAACTTACCATGGGGCTAACCGACCGTGTGTGAAAAAGGTGTCCCGACATTATTATACATATTATTCTATGACAATTTAAACAGTTGGATTAGGCAATTGAATATTAGATTGTGCCATAATCCCACAGTAGAACAGTAAGGTCGGTTTCACTACACGTCTGAAGGAAGATAAGTTCCTTACTAAGCATAGAACTATTTCTTGTGTGACATTGGATGACGGAAACCATATTTTCGACCTAACGAAACTAATAAAGTTTTGCTACATCATGATAAGGGTTTCAGGAAGCAACACGGTGACAATAAATAAACGAGACAGCAATTTTATCTAATGTGGTCATGAAACATCTACCTACTGCGCTCTGTAGGCATTAATTGTTTTAGTTATATTTTACAATGATGCAATAATGATTAAAATACAAGCATCGATTCATATAATATGAATGTGTGCTGCAAACTATTAGCACCCGTTATTATTACGTTATTGTTATCTTGTATGTCTCTACCAGACCTCGGGACTATAGAGTCCCGGATTTTTGGGAGGCGAACGTGGGGCCGAAGCCAACACGCTGAAGCCCTTTTGAGACAACTTTAATGAAATGGTGACACAAAACCGACGATTATCCCTGTATACACTATAGAAATGTACCCAAGGACAATCCCCGGTTCTGTGCTAAACTATTGCTAACTATGGATGAAAACTACTTGGGCTATTGTGATGGGATGCTAGTGGACTAGGAATGGGGAAACTACGGGAACTATGGCACCTGCCGATAACAATGTAGTAAATACACGTAAAAATGGCAGGTGGAGACTCGCCAACTCACTTACTGGGCCCCCGGGAATCAGTCGCTAAATCGCAACAAGGGGGCAACAGGTACATGAGCGGCTGAAGGGTGAGGATACCTCGGCGGACTTTAAACGCAGATCACGCGCTCCCTGTGGGTCCAGCATCACCGGCCCACTCGTCACTTACCACGAGGCACCTACCCTCCGAGTGGGCTGTTAACCCTGCTCTAGCGACTCCACTCTGACCGGCCGATAA
Source organism: Helicoverpa zea (assembly GCF_022581195.2). Lineage (NCBI taxonomy): Eukaryota > Metazoa > Arthropoda > Insecta > Lepidoptera > Noctuidae > Helicoverpa > Helicoverpa zea. Next base: position 6,393,670 of record NC_061461.1, on the reverse strand, counting down.
AGGCAAGCCAAGAGGCGGGAGACCTATCCCCCGTCATGCTTCACTCCGGCAAGCCGGAGATGGGGGACAGTATACTCTCCCTGGAGCACTCGGATATATAGCCCCGCGGGGTCGCTACTCCCCGTCATCCGCCTCAGATGCCCTGCGGGGCTATTGTTATTATTAGTATGTTTTTTGTTATTTATTTAAAAAACACGTTATGTACGTAGGTCGTAGGTACTTACATTATGTAGAGATATACCTACATATTGCAAAGCTACTAGATATACCTACACTGAAGTCTCATATGGAAGTAATAGCAGTAGTTTCTAACTATACACCAAAACAAAAAGAAATAAGTACCTATCTCTTGAAGAAATTGCTTCACGCGTTTAAAACTTTTGCCCTTTGCTATACCTTAATTAAAAATTTAAAAGACTTTTATGAAACTGTCATATTTCGCCACTTTATTGAGGCTGAAACATTTTCATAAGAAATTTAATATCTGCTACCGTATAAAAAGATAACACGTTTTATATTTCATACACAAGGGAATACAATATATTAAATTCAATAAAAATATGATTATGCTGGGTTTCACAACATTTTTAAGATTACAAAAAACAGGTTGAAACAGGCCTATAGGGATTGGGAATAAACAGTGTTGCGACGATTTCAAATATCTTCAGATCTAAAGTACCTACTTCTGTGATATCTAAAGGGCTAACAACAGCGTAATTTTTAAACGAAGCTTTCTTAGCGAAAAATTTGAAACCCTTTTTCTTGTTTTTTTTTTTCATTTAATAATCCGTTATTTACGAACTATAAGCCTTTGTGTTTACGAACAAAATGTATTTCTTTTTTTGGCAAAAACCACTGTTTTAGATCTCACGAAGGTAAGCGTTACAGAGAGCAACATAATGTTTTACTTACATAAACATGGTGGAGTCTAATCGTTACACGGAAACTCGGCCAACTAGGACAAAATCCTTTTAGGTTCTGGCCAAGAAAGATTTATCCAAAGACTCAGCACTTTCTTAGACAAGCGTTATATCTTAGAATGGAAATAAATGGCACGGAATAGAAGAAAGGCGTAATTTATCAAAAAAAGTAACGTTTCTATTGTACGTATGTGATAAAATATTTGCGTTCCTCTGCGAATGCATTAAGAACTTAAGAAGAAGTTTTAATTTTCTTTCTTTTGATGCTTGCTAATAAACGAAATTTTGAGACTTATGTATACTTAAGTAATAAAATGTGGAGGAGTAAGCTTCACCAAGGGCTTATTTTAGGTATTTATGTTGTATGTATAGTCTTGGTACTAACTCCTCAAACATTCCTCATCCTCCAAGCCTTTTTCCCAACTATGTTGGGGTCAGCTTCCAGTCTAACCGGATTCAGCTGAGTACCAGTGCTTTACAAGAAGCGACTGCCTATCTGACCTCCTCAACCCAGTTACCCGGGCAACCCGATACCCCTTGGTTAGACTGGTGTCAGACTTACTGGCTTCCGACTACCCGTAACGACTGCCAAGGATGTTCAATGACAGCCGGGACCTACAGTTTAACGTGCCATCCGAAACACAGTCATTGGTGTCTAAGATATACTTAGAAAGTACATACAAACTTAGAAAAGTTGCATTGGTACTTGCCTGACCTGGGATCGAACCTGCGCCCTCATACTTGAGGTTGGCCCTTTACCCACTAGGCCACCACGACGTTCTAGGCCACCACGACGTTCCTCAAACATTCCTATCTATGTAAAAGTTGTTACATTTGAAAAAAAAAAATCCTCTCAATAAAGTAAAAATACTACCGTCAAAAGATATTCATAGCCATATGTAAATTAACAGTCATATCGAATTAATATTAACAGAAAGTCATTGCTTTACGTATTCAGAGCCCGCCACAGGTGGAAAATTGAGGCTTCTCTCGTCATCATCAATTCATCATAATGACTAGCGTTATGGCCGCGGTTTCCACTATCAGTGTTATAGAGTTACGTGCTGTCAAAATGCCTAATACATCTAGTAACCTGAATAACTGGATAGAGGATTTATTAATTGCTATTGCCTACGCATGCATGTATGACGTCATAGTGGCAGTCACTGCGTGGGTCATTTTGTAATAGGAATTGGGGGATGATTTTAGGTTACGTAGTAGATTTTTTGATAATAAAAAGCATGTGATGTAAATGATTGGTTTTGTCTTTGCAAGCTGAACATCTTGCGGAAACTTGTATTGAACTTTTTATAACAAAAACTGAAGAAGTTTAATGTATGTAAAATACTTAATCTGTTACAGCCTTTTTATCTTCCCACTACTGGGCACAGGCCTCCTCTCACTTGGAGAAGGATTGTGCATTAATCACCACGCTCGCTCAATGCGAGTTGGTGATTTCAGACTTTATAGTCCAGGTTTCATACTTAATACTTTTGTCTTGTTGCTTGGTAATGTGTTGTGCGGTAAAAGATTACCGCCAGATGGCAAGCTGACGCCGGAGTTAACTGCAAGATGCGCACTCAGCAGTTTTAATACACTCTTATCACGCTTTACACGGGTAGTAGAAGTTTAACAAGTTACAAACTGTGAGGATTAGTCTTAATTTTATTTAATCTACGATCTCTTCTCACGGTTTCACGTGTAGCCTGGATCCTGGAATTCACAAAATTCCCTTGGGTGATTTTCAGAAAAGAATACCCTGTGACGCACAGGAAATATTTTTTTTTTATTTCGTGAATTCTATTTTATTTACTCTAATATTAAAGAATATATTGTTAACTAGCTAAATCTGCATTTTAAATTAAAATTATAATATGATTTTAAGAAATATTAAAGGTTTTCTGTCAGTGTATGATGCATAGTATTCCTGAACGTCACAAAATATAACTAATTAGAAATAAAATAAACAAGTATTAAAACGAAATCAACTTATGGTGGCATAAAGATATACTTAAAATCTTTTAAAAACAAACAAAACGATAACATAATTCTATAAGATTATTAAATAATCAGCTAAATAATTTCACTTTCGTCACTTCTTGGACACATCTTACTAGAAAAGTTGTCATTACTAATGATACCCGCTACAATTTCCAAAATCAAGCCTAGTGAGAAATTTTAGATACTAACAAAATACTATGATGCCAAAATAAACGCTATAAAATGAAAAATATATATTTTTAAACCATTTTTGTAATATCCAGAATATGGGACAGTGACTATTATGAAAATTTCGTGATGGATAAGAATAATTTGAGCAATGTCCACACTGCCGATTTCAAAACACAATTACAAAGAATAAAGTATTAACTCACTAAATTTTTAGATATAAACCTTTACACACACATATATAAACAAAACCGATTAAATGTAAGCCTTTTCGTTTGATACCTACCACACGCGCGGACAGCACGCTCCCATAAATTATTTAATTGTACACTAAGCTTTACAATTCAAGATCGTTACGATTTTGTTCCGGTAGTATGTAACGTGACGCACAGGAGGTGACGTTTTCATCTCACGAGACTTTTAAAATTGAAAATAACTAATATTTATTTAAAAAACCTTGTTTTAGCCTTACTAATCTAATAATGATGAGTTGTTTATGTTATATACAGTGTTATAGAGTTAAGAAAACAATTTATTAACCTTTTAAATACTGCGACTATCCGGAACAAAAATTTTGCGCGCCGATGATACCAACATTGTCGTCACAGTTTTAGCCTTAACTGACTTTAAAACGGCAATGGCGGAATCCTAATACGGTCATAAAGTTGCCAAGAAGGTAGAAAAAACACAAATTAGTAGATTTTGTCTTGAGTACGATATAAAATTCACCGTGACGAAACCGGATTTTCCGGAACAATGATTTTCGTAGGACAACATTAAAATAATGATATTTCTTAAAATAACAATAAATTTATGGCATAAAAATTAAAAATACGTTTTTAGAAATACAGAGACTAAGTTCAAAAACTCAAACATACCCAAAAACGAATATTTTAGAAGTAAGATGTATTTGAAATCTCCAAGAGCGCCATGGGACACACGATAGTTATACGTCCTCTTTAGGTTTATTTTAAATATAAAAATAACTATCCACTTTTTATGCTACATATTGATTTAATTGTACATTAAAATATATACCTAAAGAAGATGGATCAAAATTGCCCCACGTCCTATAACAATGTAACGTATCTCAAAAAAAAGATAAAAATGATTAAAAAAATATGGCATACTCTCTAACTTCTTTTTTTACACCTTCATACGAAAAAAATGACTATAAATGTAAATGACATATATATAAATGACATACGAAAAACTTTCCACTAATGCGGATAGTGACAACTATGCTTGTTACTGAAAAGCCAAAAAAAAAAACTTTTTAAAAAAAAAAAAACCGACTCCCAAAAACACTAAAAAGTAAAAAAAAAAACTATTCTTAGGTGCATCGGCATACATAGACATAATATTAGTAAACAGGACTGCGCATATTAACCCAAAAAACGAGCCGAGTGAAATAGTTAGTACGGAGGCTGTCTGTCCCTTTCTAATAGGGTGACTATGAGATTAAGCTATGTGAGACAAATCCGAATTTGCTAAGATTATTAAACACAGATTAGTATTGAAGTTTTAACTTACGCAGTTTGTGACCTTAAGATACTAATAAAGGCTTTTAATAATTAGCGGAAATTAGCAGTATAAAAGCAGGAAGATTCGAAGTGAAGACTGTTTTTTTTGTATTTCTACTTCATATATAGACTGCTGAGCCATTTATGTCGCCTTTCTTCATTTTTTGGGAAACTATAACAATAGTACAACAGTTTTAAAATCCATCACCCATATTTTGACTCGTTACAAGAATTCATGGGCACCCTAGTTGTTTGGTTTACGAAAATGTTATTATTAGCTAACCTGTGGAACGATATATTGCAACCACCATAGGATTTACTTTTGCAAGTAGAAACGCAACACTTTTTCACCATTTTAATAGTTTAAATTGATTTAATACAAAAAAAATATAAACAAAATTTTAAATGCTGATTACGCGCCAAGAATGTTCAGGGTTACCGCTAGAAAATAAAAAAAAGCAAAATAAAAATTTATGTTGTTTATGTTTTAATAATAAATACGAATAAATTAATGCGATTGTTATTAATTTGTTGACTTACAATTGTTAAAATAAGATAAAAATATAAGTGATTCAATTGTTTTTGGGAAGACAAAACTTTTGATCACAACATTTTTTTATGCTGGCAAGGTGTTAGAAAGAGACAAACAGCCTCCGTTCGAACTATCCCTCTCGGCTCGGATTTGCCTCTGTGTATTATGCAACCAATTTAGTACCTTATTGCGTTAGAATAGAGTTCATTTTCGTAAATATATATTTTGAGCGTGCGCAATCTTGTTTAGTAATATTATATCTATGTCGGCATATAAGTCGTAGGCTAAATAAACTTAGGTACCTACATCCATTAGACACTAACTTCTAGGCCGATGCATCTAAGAATATTTTTTTTTTGCTTTTCAGTGTTTTGGGAGTCGGTTTTATTTTTTTGTAAAAAGTTTTTTTATTTTTGGCTTTTCACTGACAAGTATAGTTTTTACTATCCGCATTAGTGGAAAGTTCACATCAATACGAATAATAGACGACCAAACACGAGGTAGTTAACATATTCAGTTGTCGATTCCCTCAACCTTCTCTGGTCTCCATCATCAGATCAGCTCCAAACTTTCACTGTTGCAAAGGTCTATTCAATACAAATAATAAAAGCCCAAACACACGGTAGTTTACACATTCAGTTGTTGAGTTACCTCGACCTTCTTTCGTCTCCATCATCAGATCAGCTCCAAACCTTCACTGTTGCATAGTGTTATCAGACATACACCTCATTGACAAGTTTTTATCCTGCGCATGCCCACAACTTTCAAAAGTTGCCCTAGATTTCTCAGGGTTTCCATCATCAGGTCCTGACCTGATGATTATGGGACCACCTGTGAGGTATACCCTATCAAACAAAAACATGATTTTAAAAAATGGTCAATAAATAGTCTTATGAACGATATTTTCATAACAGCGCCTGAACAATTTTTAAAGCATTTTTTTCGTATGAAGGTGTAAAAAAAAGAAGTTAGAGAGTATGCCACATTTTTTTTTTACATTTTTATCTTTTTTTTTGAGATACGTTACATTGTTATAGGACGTGGGGCAATTTTGTATGGATTGTGATCCGTCTTCTTTATCAAAAACTCACTTTCACACGTGCCATATAAAAAAATCAAAATAAAAATGTTTGAAGGTGTGGGACAGGCCGATTTTGCTAGGGTCAAGTTTTCTGAAAAACACCCCCTTACTTACTAAACCCCTTACTAAAGTGCATGCTTTCGACTTTCTACATACACTTTATATGTATACCTCTAGAAAGTCATGCACTAGTTTGAGCTTTCTTTTATGCTTCATGACCCAATCGTTAATTATGTGGGGTGATCGATCAGTTAGTGAACTAAGTTGTATAACCTGTTATCTGTATCGGTACCTTATCAATAAAATAAAATAAATAAATAAGTACATTAGCTATATATTTCCAAAACTCCACTAACTTCACTTCTCGTCTGATGTTAATACTGCATTTTGCACCAGCAAACAATTATCTTACGGTTATCTTATTACATTCCGAAGTTCGCTGAGATTGGTTTCGAAACTAATAAGTTCGTACAGGTACGTCGAAATTAGAACTTGTAGTTTCATACAATGATCACGTGCATATTCTAGTATTTGGAACATTCGAAATTGGATATGAAAACTTTCTTAGGTGCCACGAACTTTGTCTCCGATAACTCTTGTCTTCAAGTTTTTTATATGAAATTATTTGAACAAAACTGAACTTCACTCGTAAAAGTTTTGTCGTTAAAAAGTCTGTAAATAAGGATCAATTTAGTAAAGTTAAAGCGGTAAATTAAAAATGCAGCGATATTTCCAAGTGATATAACTTTTTTATTTATATTTTACATCACTAGCCGGGCTGCTATAATTTTTCCCCAGTTTTGTAGATTCTAAGTTATGATATTGAGTAACTTCCTTGAATAATCTTCCCCTTTGAGACAGGTGCCGCTGTCTCATAATTATGTTCCTCATTAAACATTACACGCGCGTCTCCTTTGTCAAATGACATAATTAATCGGGGGTCTAGTTAATTCCTGTACGGATGGAAATCAGTTTCATCCTCATTCGTCCCTTGGCAAGTAAACGAAATGAAAGACTTTCCGGTGTCTGTAGGATTGTGACCTTATTTATTAGAGAGCCTTTCAACGATATCCGGCTACTTGGGTACGGATGTATCAGTCCCTCGTCCTAACTTATTCTAGCAGGGATTTTTACATATATTTTCCTAAAATAGATGCACAAATTTATTGCTCTATATAAAGATGTAGTCGCTTTATAGCGAAGGTAAATTTAAATTATTTAAAGAAAAGGTAAACATAGCGTGTATATTTTCGAATAATCAATTTCACTATCAGCACCTGCGTTCAAAATTGAATTTTAAATCTAGACTTCAATCTTACTTATCTACCGTGACATTATCACAAGTTAGACAGCAGTTTAATCATAAGCTTGGCAATTTGGACTGCAACCAGTTTATAAACTTTGCAATTTAGACTTAGAGTTTATCATAAACTGTTAAACTTTGTACAGCACCTTGTAAATTTGACCCATAATAACTTGGCTACAATAACACCGTCATAAATCGAGCACCTTTTGTTAGTCCCGGTTTAATTTGATACCTCAAGTTAATACCGACACTAGAAAACGAACAATATCCGAAATGATCCCCAACAATTTATGGCTTAAATCCAGCCACAGGATTTACGATCCAATCGACTTTATCTGATTTTGTTTGTTTAAACATCTTACTTGAGCTTTTGAACAATTTTGATTAAAATTATATCCAGCCATTGAAACCAAAAATAACTGCCTTTTCATACTCTCACAAACAAGGCTTATATAGGTGCTCAATTTTATCGACTTTGTATTCGAAGTTAACCAAATTCAATTTTGTATCAAATGGGTGATCTTAAATGTAGGACGCTTGGGTTCTCGTTGAAAATGTAACATCCAAACAATTGAACTTAAATTGTTAAAACTTTATTGCTTCGGTGGTCTCCGGGCGATGTGGTTGGTGGAGTGTCTCCGAACAGAAACGAAGTGAGGACTTGTGGATCCCGGTGAGCAAATACACCAAGTTCCAGCTCGTTTAACGAACATCCAAAGAAACTTTTGATCGCTTCTCCAAAACTTGTGAATTTATTGAACCCACTTGTACTTTGAACAAAGAGCTCGAAATGTATTTTATTGTTCAACCATTTAATATAAAAAAGAAAAGGTTTCTCAATATTTTCTTAAATTAAAAAAGTCAATTTCGACGAAACAATAATGAATTAATGTTATTGTGTATGCTATTTAATTTGCAAATTACAAAGGTAATTTTGTTAGAAAATATTTTATATTTTTTAAAGCCAAGGATGAAAGGTCTTTAAAAGTAAAATTAGACTAACACGATATTCAAGTAAAAAATACATAAATATCACTTTTGCTACCAACTGTAATAAGTAGGCATAGGCTTTATTAGTCGTTCGGGAATTTCATTACAGAACTATCTTGTAAATGACTCATTTTTTCAACCTGTTATTACATGGAAGGCAAAGGAAGAGCCGCTACAATTTATTATATAGCTTATTCTTAATTATTTTGGCTCCGAAATGCGCTAAACACCATCATCATTCAGGCTCCGTGTATGACTGATAGTGCGATTTGTACAGAAAGTTAATAAAAGATGGCGAAAAATATGTGTCGTTGGAACTACAACCGAGTATTTTTTGTATATGCAAAAACATTCTCTACCAGCTCGGCAGCTTTGTATAATTCACGCCATTTGAAATTGGTCAGCTGCGGTTGGCTTTCAGCCAGTTTATGGGTAATACTTTACTACCACACTTTCTGGATAAAAAGCAGTTATTTACACAAATAATTAAATTACGGCCGTACACGTACATAATTCTTCGGAAGACAGTTAGGTATGGTTTTTAGCTTAAGTAGATACTTGTTGCCACTACGATCTAAGGAATAAGCAGTAAGTACATTTATCAATGGTTTATCGAAATGTACAGACAGGCCAAACTGAGAACCACCTTTTTTAAGCCGGTTAGTAAACCGATCGTAATGTTTCTCAGAAATTGGTCTTAGGTAACTCAATTTCTTCATGGATGTTCTACCATGTACTTTAGGTATACACTGATTAAGAGATAATTACTTGGTTTAAGTGAAATATTCTAGGAAGATAACTTCGAAAGGAAGACTATTGTACTTTCAACCTCAAAACGTCGAGATTTTTGACAGGGGCAAACCTTCACAGAGTAGCTTTTCCTTTTCACCTGTACTTTATTATTCTAGTTCAACTATAACGTTTAGCCGATTTTCTTTAGAAGACTTAATTCCAAAGCTTTTTCACCTTAATCTTTCACTAAAGATTACATCGTAAGCTCTCTTGATTTTCCGCTCGATCTTATCCTAATACCACGAGGATTACTTCGAGATGTTACAAACAAGTGAGTGAATGAAGTGTTTAATTTTATATTTATGAGTAAGTGCTTGAGACTCCTTGGTTATGTCAGCCTACATTTTTGTCTCTTTCAGTCGCCCAGTCTTCGTTATAATTTTGGCAGATTTTAAATAATGAAACTATTCAAGATGAAGTTACTTCAATGGAAATACATTTCAGTTGATTTCTTATTTGATTATTTCGATCGTATAATCTTCCTTGCAATACTTTCAGGATTCATGGCAAAATACTTACTTGCAATATAAGAGGTTATGACTTGTTAGGGATGTACCTAACTAGATACAATGTATTTATGCAACTAAAATATATGTAAAATGTGTATGTAATTTTTAATATTAATAATTTCTGCCCTTCTGAAACATAACTACCTAACTAAATATGCTCTCTTCGTAAGTCGTTTATGGATATTTGCATGATACTTAGGAAGTGATGATAAACTCTGTTGTCGGTAAGTGAACGCTCATACCTCCACGTATCGTGTGCCAAAAAAATATCTTACGCGAGCACTGAATAAGATAACCCTGCAAACGACCTCAAGTACCAACATTCGTTTACCCGAATGTAAGTACTTACAAAGATAAGAAATGAACAGATCATTGCCTAACCAAGAACCGAAAACATAAAAATCCCTGTACTAACTTCGTAATACTAGAAACCTCTAAGCAAATACTGTAAACATTCAGCAATATCGTAACTAAACCACGTAAGCATAACACGCCAACAGATACACACGTGTCACGTTACTATTGAGACAGGTTAGAAATGCAGATGACATTTAAATGCACATTTATGGCCACGAGCATCCCCACAGGTCTAAACTTGGTCTAACTTATAAGTAGGTAATGCAAAACCTGCTTCCTTCAATAGTTCGCTAGCATTAGTTATGTGACATCTCCTTACGTGGAATACGGAATACGAGACCACTTCAAGTTCTGTTTAAGTTTTTATATTCTGAGAATTGAAGGTAGTGAAATGTAAAGTTTTATTATCTGTTTCTTACCGGAGACAGTTGTAAAAGTCAATTGAAAAACTTGGAGTACATTCGTGTAAGTCGTGACATGCTTGTGAGACGAACAAATAAAATGTTTATATGTCCACGATTAGTATCTGTAAAGTCGTGCTAAGAAAACTTCAGAAAGTTAGGATTTCGTAATTTTTTAAGTTAATTGTAAGGCACAATACGTCTGAACGTCTATTGTACAAACTCAGACAAATCAATGTTTTCCATAGTAATAAAGTATTTATATGGATAGGTATGGGATTATCCAGTGCGATTTTATCGCATGATATTAGTTAACTATGTGTACATATTGACTCAACTGGTGACATAGGAGAAATAAGTCAGTTTCACTGTATAGGTAATTAAAACTGGGAGGAACATAAAGATGTACGAAATGCGGGTGGAACCTGAAGCAAACATAATTATATATTCCGTGTATCTGTTGAAAAGGAACAAATCTACAGCTGCAGATAAAATACGTTTTCAAGTATTCACGTGTGCAATTCCTTCAACATTGCATACCTTTGCGGTTGTGAAGGAAAATAAGATACCGTATACAATTTTCACAGGTCTTGTATACATTTTATAGACATACTATATGTTTGGAAACTGAATTTTAAATTGGTAACCTCTACTTACATTTTATTCATAGAAATATTTTGGTATATTCGACGTAACAGTAATATTGATATGGAAAACGAAATATGTGTTTAGTACACATATTTCGTTTTTTGGATAAAAATAATTTCAACGGCGTTAGAGTGCTTCTCCTTGTTTTAAATTGGTTGATTGGCACATCTTGTCACCTGGAGGCCAAATTGACATGATCAAAGGGTAATTTATTCTTCCAACATGGAAATGCTCTCTGGCTGTTGAGTTGTCCAGCAATCAGACGAAGGAAAGTTTTAAAACACCACATATTATACCTAAATCAATCAATGAGTAAACAACTTAGTAATCGGATACCTCGATCTCGACCGATCAATAGTAAACGTTATAACTGGAGGTCCTTTATAAATACTACTAGCTGTTTTCCCGCGGTTTTACCCACGTCCCGTGGTAACTTCTGCCCGTACTGGGATAAAATATAGCCTATATTACTCGTGGATAATGTAGCTTTCGAATGGTGAAAGAATTTTTAAAAACGGTCCAGTAGTTTTTGAGCCTATTCATTACATCCAAACAAACAAACATAGTTTTCCTCTTTATCATATTAGTATAGATTACTACTATCCAAGTATCATTTTAAACTGGGAAAATTTAAAATACTTTCTAGCATCGATTTTAATTTATTAAAAGCTAGGCAAGCGCGTCCAAAGTCAGATAACTAAAGTACCTGAGTAAAAAGAGTGCATTTAGGGGCACGAACGTTCCAATTTCATTAAGTCCGTTCTTAATCTCTATAAGAGCAAAACTGCATTACAATGAGAAAAAAGATTTCAGTGGAAGCTCTATCTGTTATTGAAACTTCTTTTGTTCGATGCCAAACTATGGATCCGACTGAAAGTGCAGACAGCGACAAGCGCTGATAGAATTTTTTATCAGTATCGTAATATTGTTTCGTAGTTGCAGAGTGGGCAAGTGCTACTGTTTATAGGAACCTGTTTGTAGGTATGTCTGCAAAGTTTTCTATTTACTTTTAAAAAATCGTTGGTTATGAATTTTGCGAATAAACATACGTACAGATGTGATATTCAGTCGATAATGTTACAGATTATCATGTTAGTAATCCACGTCATATTCAGCAATTTAGCATCCCCGTTGCATCCGTACGTGCATCGCACTCATACACGAGTATTAGGGTGGCGGTACAACGTCACTGATTTACGGCCCACTAGTGGTTGCAAAACCATTACGTATTTTCCGAATAAAACTATCCGAGATACATACCTACTCAGCAAATTGAAACGCAAATTATTTCCGCTCCCTGCCATATCAGAAACAGATCTATCTCGTATTGCACTACGTAAACAACTTTTGATTTGATTTACGAGATATCCAAAGTTCAGATAAGCGCGAACCTGTATTAATTACGAAAAGTTTCAGGTCGTCACAGCATGGTATAAATGTTAGTTGTCTGTTTTGTTTTCAGTCATCCTTTATACTGAAGTACTTTTAAATAAAATACAGGCTACATTGTGCAGTTTCCATCAGGTTTTAAAGCACTTTTCCTGTATTCACACGGCGTGACTACACGAGCTGGTAAGTCTATTATAATTTTAACTTTTGTATTTTACTCCCACTGCTTGTTGCAAAAGGTTTTTCCTGTGAAACATTTTTTTTACCTACTATATAAATCGCGAAACATAAGTAGGCATTGCTTTGTAATCGAATGAATTTTTGATTGATAAATATTTTATTACTGAAAATAATATATAAAATTCACTAGTCCATATTAAATATTATTGGATTGAAAATTGTACTGAACGTAGGTACTTAGAGATGGGCCCCGATTTCACTTAACATGCCTCAGGTGAAAGGAATGTTTCAATATTAAAATCTGTATTATTTACTGTTCAAAAGGAATAAGATACCTTAATTTACTGAATTGTAAATTTCAGCACGTTTCATTTAAAATATTTTCAAGTAAACTTAATCCATTTTGATGCTTACTGCATATTAAATGTACTGAGATTTAATTTCAGGCAGAAATATGTAAAATATAAAAACAGCGTAATTTGAACTTCAGCAGATGTAGGTAATAATTTTAATCACTTTTAACTTACAATCTTGTTTCCATACAATATGTATGCGTTTACGGGCGTTTATATGCAGGACCATTCATGCCACTTTGATTATGTCCTCATAAAAGTAGACTGTATGTAAAAAAACTCCTTTACTTTATATCCCTTGTCGATAAGTCGTTAGACGAAACAGATAAATTGTAAAACAGTACAAGCGTTAAAGAAATACTGCATCGAACAATTGCACTTAAAAGCGCTAAGCACGCTCTGCTACAGGTAATAAATGGGATTAAACTTTAGCCGGATTTCGGTAAATACGACTATCTGGAGCTGGGAGCACTTTGTACGTTTAAGACCGAATTGAGTACTTAGGTACTTCAGCAATATTGATTTTACACTGACCGAAAACCGCCTTTCCCAAACAAAAGTTCGGACGGAGCCTCAAAATTCATGTTTTGATCTTCACAACGCGACGTGACATGGGTATTCCTAATGATGCTTCTCCGAACTTCACATCAATAAGATCTGACGTTTTGTATTTGTAGCCTTAAGTCTGTTAACACACGAATATTCCATGGAACGAAATATTAATAGTTTCATTTACGTGTTCCGAGTGTTTGCAATAACTGTCAACTAAGCTGAATTTATATTCGGCGCGCAAACACTTTTCTTGCTAATTTGGTGTAAAATACTGGTATTTATGTATACATATGTGACAGCAGCTGTAAATTTTGAACATATAAATTGTAATAGAATCCTGTGTCATGTTTCCTGTAAGTATAAATATTTTCATGGGTTCAAACTTCAAACAATCATAATTGTGTTAAAAATAAATATTTCAGTTGAAAAAATGAAAAATATATTATATACTCGGGTAAAGGACAATGGGCACTTTGTATGGGATTTGGTACCCGCTCCAACAGTAACGTATGATATATCATTAGAAAGGTATTTACATGAAGAATAATAAAAACTATGGGGCTTGCCTCAATTAGCTGTCCGATCCGAGTAACGATAAAAATTGAATCGACACAGAAGCAAGTATGTCATCCATATATGCGAATTCATTAAGAGGCATATGTCGTCAGTGTAATAATTTTAAACTCAGTTATTAGACATCTTACATTGTTTGAGATACACTCTATTATAATCTAAAAGTTGTGATAGTCTATGGAGTCATACTACGGAAACTCAATCTTCATCTGATTTGACAAAAGTTCAAAACATTTCTGTTCATCTTTTTTTAAGAAGAAATTCATCATTATCTCGGCACCTCTTGAGGAGCAAGATTAATTCGTAATACGTACTGTGTTAACATCGTCCCCTGACTTTGCAACCTTAATTGATTGTAAATACTCAAAGACTTTCATCAAATACATAATCTAGTTCTGCGTGAACTGCAAAGGATTGCACGGTCTTTTTTTAAAGCAGTCGGCAGGCAAACATTTTAAGAAGGCCAAATTCCTGTTTTTTTGTTGCTTTACCAGTTTTTATTCAATACAGTTGGATTTAAGAACTACGTCTACGTTGACGATTTATGAACATTACACATTCTGTTAGTCGATGTCACGTGAAATGGACAAGGATTTGGAACTAGTCCTCATAGTAAATTTTTTTTGCCTTGCCAAGACCTACGCAACGGTACTAGAATTAGCACTGTTGGACAGGGTACCAAAACGCCCATCGTCCTTTCAAAGATTTTAGGAGAAACTTTTTACTTTGTTCTTTTTCTTGACTGCTACCTTAAGGTAAACAAAGTTAATGCTATTTATTTTAATCAAAGGCGCTTTGAAAGCTAGATGGTTCACATTTTTCGCGTGAAGCTCAAAGAGTTTTGGTAAAAAGAGGATTTGTCCAATTAACTAATAAGCATAAGTCGCTTATCATGAGTGACTAAGTTGTAAGAATATATCATGCTCACCCTTTACTTTTGTCACTTAGAGCGGAATAATTTAAGATTTCAGCGAAGCTTGCGCAATTTACTCGCAATTACTTACTATTTTAAGTTTATTTATACGTCGAACTAAAAATTATAAAGGGTCACTTACCTAAATAATCGAGTATCGTCGAGTTTGGTATAAAAACTTTTATATTTTATTTAATGTTAAATTGCGTTGTTATCTGACTGCTGCCCGACATCGACCAAAAAATGAACTTGCAACAACATTTGACTTCTTAACCAATTCAAAACAAAAAATCTGCTAAAGCATTCTCGCATCATTACTCCTAGAAAAATGTTTTGTGATCGTACATAATATATTTCACGTTTCGAGTCGCCCTTAGACGTTGATTAATTACTTTATTGTACCATCTCTTGAACTCGAGCCATTTTTTAGGATTTACAAATTCATTGTAGACTTACTCGTATAATTTATCCATTACGTTTACACGCCGTTGATATGATAAAATTAATCTTCTTCCGACAATTCCTTTGTTTGACATAGCTTTCATTACTTACATTCTTATTTTAATTTGAGTCAGTCCAAATTATTCTCACGCGAATCCGTATCATTTTCGTCTACTCGAAGCTCGTTATTTGTTTCTTTTGTTTCTCTACTTACAATTTTTTAAAGTGAAGCAAGAATTCTTATTAAAATAAAAGTTGGGCATAGTTTATAATACGACTACATGTTTTGGGTACAACAGTTACCTATGCCCGACTCAGTAACAAAACCTTAAAAATATGGAAAAAGGTTGTCATTATTATGTGTAGTTTATACTAAAAATATGTAAAGCACTATTCATAAACAATTTTATCGTAGCGACCACGGCAACGTTGAACGTGTTTTTACCGCAAAGTTGTCAATGTTAGCACTATCCTTAGGTTTTTATAAACATGAGTTCAACCTCATACTCAAAATTATATTTGTATAGTTGGACCAACAACGCTTGAAAGGTAGATGAACCCATTATTTCAAAACAGTTCAGTTGAATGTATCAAATATCAATCAACTTTTAATTATCAGGTTGTAAGTCAATATTTTAGCAACATCAGTTTTAATGAAAGGCACTAATTAAATATTAACTAAATTAAGCGCTTGTGTAAAATCCAATTTATCGTATTTGGTCCATTTCTATATAAACGAGGATAAAATACGTTTCGCCTTTTAATATGATCTGTGTAGAAATTAAAAGTAAATATAATTAGTTCGTTAATTTACTGAAGAAGACCTGGGAAAATATGCTTAGTACATATTAAACAGTTTAATGAAAGTGCTTGTTCTTCTCGTATCACGAACAATATTAATTTTAAGCTACACCGCAAAAACTTAAGTTAGCATCTACATCGTGAAGTGCGCACGTTGAATTAATAAATGTTACCGAACGTTAAACTCTTGTAAAAGACGCAAACTTTTAGAGTTAATATACTTTACTAAAACTGCCAACACTTAATCTAGATTTTCACACAATAAAAAAGTGAGCTTACAAGTTTAATTCGCATTTTGGGTTTGCTAGAACCTCAGACAACTTCTGAATAAAATACATTCAAGGTACTTCAAAGAATACCAACTTACTTTTATGTTCTTTTCATTGTTTATTTGCTTTCTCAGAAGGAGTATCTGATTCTTAAACAACCTTCATTAATTAATTCGTTCAGCAACTAAAGTGCGCTAAACTAAATAAGTGTCTGATGCATCTTAGTATTAAATTACTTGTGAAAGGCAAAAAGTCCAATGTTGTTGCCAAGAGAATTGCGCTGAAATGGTAAGGAAGCCCGCGCGAACTTGCAGTTTCTAGTTTAGCAAGTTTTGGCCGCAGTTACGTTGCAATAAGACGACTTTTATGATTTACTAGTTCCTGAGCGCTTCTTTTTACCCAGCTAAATGGAGTAAGCCATATCTCTTCCGATTTTTAATGTGCTTTGTTCTAATTTCCCAAAGGGACCGTGCATTATTTGGATCTTTGCCACGTTCGAGGAAACCTAAATATTACCATAATTTTCGTTTAAGTCAACAATATTTTCATTTTCTTATTTGCTGCAGAATTTGAATTTTGAACAATTTATTCGTTTACCGACTTACCAAAAGATAGATAAACGAAAATGGTAAAATGATTTTATTTTCGTTAACCTTCTCAAGCTTTACAACTTCACTTTTTAAATCCCTGTTTCCGCAGCTGTATCTACCTGTAAGCTGACTTCATCTTCTCCAAAGCCTAGATTCCGTGCAAAATGCAATGACAACACGGAATTTGTATGATAATATGCAAATGCGTACCTATGCAATATGCATGCGGCCGAATGAACGCATCAATATTATTGAGGAAACAGTACCTACCTTGGAATAATCTGAGAAACCCTGTTTGTTTACCTTAGATTGCAGAAATGTTGTGTAAAAATATAGGTACTCATGTACAGGACGAGGAGAATACTTTGTTCTATTTGATTAGTAAAAAAAAAAAAAACTAATTACAGTTTTTTTTCTCCATCAGGCATAGAAAGAAAATTTTCGAATTTAACAAACCATATCACATGAACCAAAATATTGCAAGTGCATTTTTTTTTTAATATGGAACATTTAACCGTCTCAGCAATGTTTTATGAAAAAACTCTTTGGGATAATAAATTATTAGTTATATTTTTTTTAATTTCCTTCGTATTATTTCAGATATAAACAATGACTCAAACACACTATATACATACCTACCAATCGGTTGACTGGCTGGGCAAATAGGTGATTTCACTGGGGACGACTCACGACCCGACCCCGACTTTCACAGCCTAATATAATTTACAAGATATTCTCTATAAAAGCACAGAATTTTACGCAGTAGATAGGTTTCCCTTTGTTCTTACAACATTATTTGTTTAGGGGCTGACCAAATTCGTTGGACCATTTAGATCTAAATAATCAAATATATGTTTTTTGTACATTGTTTGTGCATGATATATTATATTATTTTATTTTACACTAAAATAAAGGCTATAATACAAGGTAGAGAGATTTCAACATAATCAGTTACGGCTATGGGCAAAGCAATCATATTTTTGGCAGAATGCAAACTGTATGTTTCGTTGAAAAAGATAATTAAAAGGCGATTAGCAATATAATTTAATCAAATTATTAGAACGAGTTCGTTAGTGCTGGTATAATATAGGATTTGATAAGTAAAATATGTTCACCACGTAAGAAAAATGCGATACAAAAAGAACTAGACGAGAATGAAATAAGTGTAATTTTGAAAGGTATGTCGTACATTCTTATTAGTTTTATCGAATTGAACTTAAATAGTTAAAAGGGAATGGTTACTGAACTTCCAAATAAAGCTAAGTTAGGTTTCGCTTAAATAAAATGGGACCTAAGTAGCAATATTGAAAAAGTTTATAAATAAAGCTTAATCTTGTTTCAGCAATAAATTGAGAATAATTATTTGAGAAAGGTGTCTAGTAGCCAAGTTTATATAAACTTCACACTATACAGCATTAACTAAGGTATTGTTAACGCCGTGTTATATTAAATTTTGTAAGCAAGCGGCGGATTTGCCTCCCCGCTATGTTCATAAATTATTCCAAGTTTCTAGTAGCACAGGATATTGGGAAACTTGCAAATTTAAGGTCTTATAATGCACGAACTGTGAAAGGATTTATGTCCTTTTTTTACTGAAACAATATCGAACCTAAAAATCATGCCCGAAATTCTGCATAAAACACATTTTCATGAGCGTTTTTGTTTCGTAGGAAATTTAGTAAGACTCAGGCCTTTGTGACTATTTAACAATGCAAACGGATGCTTCAAAATAAATATTTGTATATAGCTTAGCCTGTCATCGAAATAATTTAATATCACAACGAATCTCGGAATAAATAGGAACGTATGTGTGATAGTAAAAGCTTCTAATAGGCATGTAACTTAAGTATGGGCTTTTAGCAGAGGGAGTTCGTGCCCAGGCCGGATTTCGAGCAGACAACATGATGGATGATGTTTACCACGATTTGGTTGGAGAGCTTCTAGTTGATCACACAATTGGGCGGCTAATTAAGCTTTACATCTCATTTACAAAGTCTAGACATGTTATTTGAGAGCAGTAAAATCATATTCTGCAACTTGAATATTTAAATTACATTATTTTGTTTATTTGCTTTTAAGTTCTCTGATGAAATGGAAAATGTTTCTATTTATTTCTTGAAAGAAAATTGGAATAACATGTTGAAATTCTTGACAACTATGTATTATATATTAGCAGCATCAGCAATAACTCCTAAATGCTATGTACAATGAAAAATAGTCAGTGTGACACCTATTAGCTAGGAATCACAGTAGTTATGTTGGGCTCCGTAGGAGCCGTACCGCAGCGATTTTTCGCCGCATGTTGCCGACTACACGTAGCTTCAACCGGCTAGAAGAAGGACTACAACTGTCGAACGAACAAATCGGCAATTCTGAAGCTATTATTTACAGATCGAAGGTCAAAATATACCCCACTTAACTTACACACTTCTAATACTCGCTTAAACATTATATTGGTGTGAGTTACGAGATATTTTCGCCATAAGGAAATGATAAATGGGCTGGTTCGTTCCCGTGGAGGGCGTGACCACTATAAATCATTATGGTATAATAAAAGGAGGCCCACATATGTCTCTCTGTCCGCGTTCTGTTTCATGAGAAAATATAGTCTGCTGTGAGATCAATGAATGTAAGTTTGTGTTACCTAATCGAGAGATTTATTGACAAGTCACTCGATGAAACGCTAATTTTAAAACAACATATTACTTACCTACGTAGTCTTGAGAACTATGGTCTTATTTTTATCTACTTGACAATTAATTTAAAACTCAACATCGTCCTCATCCTCCGAGCCTTTTTCCCAGCTATGTTGGGGTCGGCTTCATAAATTTAAAACTAGCGATATAGAAAAAATGCCACTGATGTTTTGCAGTCACTAAAGAGACGTCAGAAACTATTTTCAGGAGATTTTACATCTTGAACGGTCAGGCATGAGTAAGGAATATAATCAACTTCTTAAAAAAGTAGGTATCAGAAAAACCAATTGATTTGATGGGTTTATAATAAAAATGGATTAACATAGCGTAATCGTTTATCACGCCTGAATACCTTCTATTTTAATATTTTAGGCGATGATTAATGTTAATTATTCGTTCTAAAGGTAAATTGTTTTTGTAGGTAGCGTCAGACACAATAATGGAAGGCTTAAGAAGGAGGTAAGCTGAACAGCGTGGATTTCATCCAAATCTGCAAAATTGATAGAAATCGGAATCTTGGGAGGAATATAGGCAAGAAAAAAGTAACTGATGCTTAAACGTTGTAAAAGCCAAGTTATAGGCTATCATCACTTAGCTATCCAACCGCTTTCACGGCATCATTAGATTAAAATAAAGAAAACAATGATGTTCTTAATTTGGTGGGACAAGACACTGATTCAGGATATCCTTTTATTTGTACCCGGAAAACATGGCGCCTGGGTGTCGATTGAACTCAATATCTATTTACACAAATGACTGCCCCTCAATCATAAAACCTACTAATGACATTTCAATGACCACAACAAATGGATTATTTATTCAGGAACCCTTCCCAAATTAAACAATACAAAGTTAACCGTTTCCTAAAAATATATAGGGATGTAAAAGCAAGGAATATTTTCTATAGGGAATAGCGAATTGTTTGCTGTCTTCATTTATAAGAGACAAACCTCCATAAGTACTTTACAATTTACCGTTCCTACTTAAAACCTTTTAAACTTATTTATAGGTATGTGTAACAGAGCGTTCCTTCCTAATTACATTAACATAAACATATTTTGAACAACACAATGAAACTGTGTAGAATCTAAGTAGGTTAAATTGCGCGCTTAAATCACACTTACAGTAGGTCATAAATAAACATACAATTTTCGTTTCTTCCTTCCTTAGCTGGGTTGTATAACCACGTTATTAACTTTGATTTTCTTTACAGACACAAACAAACATATTTGGCCGCACAGTTTCAAAAAGTAATCAGAAACAAGAAGAGAGAATTTAATAACCTCAATTTGGTGTGCAAACAGCGCTTTCGCTGTTTGCACCGCGTAAACGTTAATGCTTGTTGGTAGAAACTGTAAATTGTCTTGAAGAATGTTCCTCTAGCGTGGTTCTAATTCGAAAACAGTTGTGAGCTTAGCCGCAACGATCTCTAAGTTGATACAAACATCCCACGAGATTCAACTCTGAAATATTTAGTACACCGAAAGCCCATTATGAAGAGTTTGGATTTTCTCGTTTCGTTGAAGAAATACGATACAAATGAAGAGATTTTGTATTGATCTAGCAATGATGCTCAGCCTCTTATCAATGTTTCTACAAAGAATTGGATTGCTATTGTGATTGGGATCGCATCAGAAATGAGGTAATCCGTCAGAGAACCAAGGTCATCGGTGGGTTATGCCCACCGAATCAGAAAGCTGAAGTGGCAGTGGGCTGGCCATATTAGCCGAAGAACCGATAACCGTTGGGGTAAACGAGTTCTAGAGTGGAGACCACGCCTCGGCCAACGTAGTGTAGGACGTCCTCAGGCACGGTGGAGTGATGACTTGCGCAAGACGGCTGGCAGGAGCTGGATGCGAGCAGCCGAAAATCGATCTCAGTGGCGTGCACTTGGAGAGGCCTATGTCCAGCAGTGGACTGCGATAGGCTGATGATGATGATGATGATTGTTAACAATCCAATAATGAACTTACGCCTAGTTACTTACCTACAAGATAGCTATAATGAAGTTTGGTAAAACTTAAACTAGCCCTAGTTAACGTGAGCGAATAATAGTAAGTTTGTATGTATAAGAAATTAACTTTGGTAGAAATAATACGTAGTTTCAGCCATAATGGGCGTCCTTGCTTTTAGAGAAGAGAAATGTAATTTCCTTCAGACACTTTAAAATTATTATCTATTATTTCATTTTACATAGGTAGCTTTCGCCTAACATTTTCAGTGTTAAAATGAAACATGTTTAAAGTTCATTAGCTTATCTAACCTCGTTTGTGTCAAGAGGTATAACAATTTATTACGTTTACAGATTTGTAAGTTAAATTTTACATAACGCGAAGCCCTATGGACCCATGTGGTTTCCTAGCAAAGCAATGAAATATCTATAGCTATATAGAATATTATTGCCTCGGAAAAAGGTATGACTGTCGTCTTGTACCTAATGAATTCAGACGACGAGGATGTCAGGACAGGGCAGTAAGTAGATGGCCAGGTTAATTTATCTAATAGAACAGTGGTCATAGTTTTGTTGATTGCTTACCACAGTTCTGTTTAATATCAAACACTGTAAAAATCTTATGATTTCGAAAGCTAAACAATGTGTAATTATCTTTTTGGTAAACATGCCAATGAGTTTTGTGGTAGCGTTCTGATAGAATTTCTGATTTATGGCATGAAAATTTTGTCTTATGTCAAAAGATATCAGTCATGATGATTTGAAAATTACTCTCATAATTTATATTAAGTATCTATAAAGAAGTTGTAAAAAGGGTAATAAGCAGTAGCTATAGGTAATAAGTTGGCCAAAATAGATTAATCATTTTCAGTTGCTGTGAACTGTATAGTGAATGTTCAATAAAAAATATCTTTTGAATTTAAAATAAATATGTCGATTTTTTATTTTCACAAACTAATTCAGTTTTTTCACAAAGCATTTCTGTTTCACATTATTCAAACTGGGAAAGCAAAACTGGTTCAGGCCTTTGAAAAGGTTAACTTTTGTCACTATAAACGCCAGTTGAAAGTTCAGTACGAACAAAATGAACATGGCAGATATTTTTTGTTGCATTGATGCACCCGAGTGCTACTAGTTAACAAAAAGTTGGACTAGTTGATTGAGTGTAATATGAGTTCCTATTATGACATACGTTATCTAGGAGAAAGTTAGCAAAGAACAATGAGTCCGTTTGTGCGTGAAAATTTAAAAACATAAGACATAAGTAATCTAGATACTAATATTATAAAGCTGAAGAGTTTGTTTGTTGGTTTGAACGCGCTAATCTCAGGAACTACTGGTCCGATTTGAAAATTTCTTTCAGTATTAGATAGCCCATTTATCGAGGAAGGCTATAGGCTACTTTTTATCCCGGTACGAGAAGTAGTTCCCACGGGATGCGGGTGAAACTGAAGCTAGTACACATATAAATAGCGTAAATTGTGATAAGATTAAACATTTTCCACACAATACTACGGTTCAATTCATTCCCAAATGAAGCATTCATTCGGTTTTTCCTAATAGTTTTCAGGAAGTCATCATCTTGCTCTCTCGTCTATACTGAATTACGTTCTTTTAATGTCGTAATCGTAATTCCCATCCCTTCATTGCAGAAAACATTGTCAATTAAAATGTCAGGCAAGTAATTCCCTTGTGGTAAGTTAAAAATGGTAGCAATATTAATTTTCCAAGAATGGTGAAATATTATTAGGCTGGCATTTATAATGTGTGTCCTCCGATGTCCTCTCTTATTTACATCTAAAATTAACATGCTAATTTAATTATAGCGCAATTCACCAGAGGTGAAAAAGGACCTTTATTTCTGTTTACCAGCGGTATTCACTATAATACGTATAATGTCATCAAAGGTATTATAAGTAGGTATCCCATCCTTAAAATAAATAAGACGTAGTTACAATTTATCTTAACCTACCTGGACATTTCAGAAAATAATAGATTCAAGACACTGAAAGCTTTGATTTCGGATGGATCGCTATTTGTTACGCCCTGTAAATATTCATATCTGCTTAGAACACTTCAACAAAAATGTTGGCTTTTGAACATTTCATTTCAAGTAGAAGAATGAAAAAAATAAGTAGCAAGTCAGATCGCCGTCACTCAAACAAAACTTGTTTCGTACAGGGATCATAATAAAACTTCAAAAGAAAGAATGTGAAAGGTCGGAATTCTCTTTCGAACAGTTTCAGGAGTAATGCGAAATGTTTGATACCTACGTCCAATGGAAAATATCAAAGAATTTCAGTTAATTAATATAAATTTCGTCGTTTAATAAAATAGTTAAGGGTCATTGGAAATGGCTAATTAATTAGGCTCATTTTATTTAAATTGCTCTCGGTGTAGAATACAAATAGGTGCCTAGTAATGTGACAAAGCTATTTAAATGATGTGGTTATTGCTGGATTGTAGCGGATAATGCCTACAAACGGGATTTGCATCGAGCCAGCGGGCCGCAACCTCAGTCGTTGTGTGCAGGAAATGCAAGCATTAATCACAGCTCACACTGAAATTACGCTCAGTGCTTTGCACCAAACGGAACAAAGCAGACAGAATCGTCAAAAAAGTTTATTTTTTTAACGATGTTTGTGTGTAGAAAGTAACTAGTATAATTTTCACTGTGGATTTTTAGAAATTAAAATGAACTAAACACTTTTTTTATTCATTTTGGTCTATTATTATAATGAAATGGTCAATGTCCATGAAAAACGAAAAAGGTTTTGATTTGTTAAAAGACTTAATGGCTTTCCTTAAACGGATTTGTGGATTAAGTGCTTATAGAAAACTGGTAACCTTAGAAATACGGTCGGCATCATTATCGTATAAAAGGGCATTTATTTGATGTATATTTAACAAAAGTACCTAAGTAGTATACCTACCAATATTAAGTGACTACGGTACCAAATCTGAAAAGTATCCTTGTAAACTGGAAATTGAAAAGCCAGTTTGGCACGACAAATACTTACCGAAGAATTAGGAAAAAATCCCAAAGAAAATTCTGTTTCAGTTAAAGTGTCTGTTTTGGTATCAAAAGCAAAACTAAACTTACGCAATTAAATTAAGAGTCTCTTATAACGGGTGATTTTTTAAGAAGTATAGGATTTGATTTTCAAAAAAAAACAAAAAATTTGAAAAAATTGACGAAATCTTTATTGGAATCGATAGAACGATCAATATAATTTAATGTTTGAAAATGATTTCATGCAAATGCTGGCCGCGGCTCCGGTTTAGATAGCCCATTCGCAAGGCCCAATTTCGGCACACTCTCTCCAACATATCAGCCGGTATATTACGAATAAATGCTTCAATATTGGCTCTCAATGCGTCAATCGTTGCTGGTTTATCCCTGTAGACATGAGTCTTAACATGGCTCCACAAGAAATAGTCCAAAGGCGTTAGATCACACGATCTAGGCGGCCAATTGACGAGCCCAAAACGTGAGATAAACTGTTCACCGAAGGCGGCTCTCAATGAGGGCTAAGGTAAACGCGGGTGAAGTCGTCATGCCCCAATAGTCGTCAATTAATCTTAAAACTTTTATTATTATTTTCTACTGAACTTAAAATGTGCCGGTTTATATATCAACATATTGTTGAT
This sequence comes from Helicoverpa zea, assembly GCF_022581195.2. Classification (NCBI taxonomy): domain Eukaryota; kingdom Metazoa; phylum Arthropoda; class Insecta; order Lepidoptera; family Noctuidae; genus Helicoverpa; species Helicoverpa zea. Next base: position 6,368,083 of record NC_061461.1, on the reverse strand, counting down.
AATATTTTGCACAATTGAAATAACAATACGGGGTTTTAATAGTCACGGCTTCTAAGATATGTTATTTGAAACGTGTGTGCCCTAACAAAATCGTTTTTTCGTGAAGTTCAGCTGTCAAAAGTGAAACTCAGCACGTGGTTTTGTGTTTTGATTTACATAACTCCAGTGGGGTCTGTGGTATGTTTCTTTGTTTAATTAGATAGTTGAGTTTATTTGCTATCGATGTAATATGCAATTTGGAATACTTTTAACATAGAAGATATATTTTTTCAATGTGACATCTAATGGTACTTCAAAACTCCCATTTGACCCAAAACCCGTCAATTTTACAATTATTATGACGACTACTGGGACATGCTCAAAAGTTGCACCTAAACTCGTCATAATGAGGATATTTTGTGTTTTACAGTACAAAATGCGAATAAATAGCTAATATCGGGACTTTTACAAAATTGATAACTGTCTAGAACAAACATATTTAAGGTTTAGACTACATTTGTTCATAAAACTGCGTTTCTTTTAAGCTTTTTCTTAGGGATAAATTTTACTCTGCTGGTTCTAGATGCACGTACACAGTCATGTTATTCGATTCAATTCATATATTTCTTAATGATTAAATCCCCTGTTTTCTATAAGTATGCACATTCTACGAGTGTTTTTTCAGATATATATTGGCCGCTGTAGGCCTCCGCCATTCGATTAAGATCTACCGCTTTGGGTACAAGTCGATCTAGCACTAGCCTTTGTTTCTACTACGCTTGGATTACAATTTGTGGCAAACAAAAATTGACTGTTCTTACACTATGCTTTTTGTTCGGAATAACTGCATTTCGTCACGCGTATTATACCGCGTCTTCTTAACGTGCCTTAATAGCGCCTGTATAACAATTATGTCATTCAACTAGTTTTGACGCAAAAAATATTTAAATCAGTTTTAAAACTAAGATGACATAGCTTCCATCGCTGTCACTTCTTTGCTTGTCGTATTCGATATTGATGGGTAAAGAGTAATCTTAAGTAAGATTTTTTTATTTTAAATTGTCTGTATTTAGTGATTGCATGATCGTAATTTTAACAGCAGATCATGACTGAAAGAAACTACAAGCAAGAGGGCCTTTCAAAAGTCATAGAAGCTGTAAATCAAAGGGCCACAACATCAGATGCAGCAAGAAAATTTAAAACGCCCTTTTGAGACAACTTTAATGAAATGGTGACACAAAACCGACGATTATCCCTGTATATATATGTTATGGACCATGTGATTAATTCGGGCATTATTTATAATGCCCGTGCATTATGAATAATGTCTAGCTTTATCGGGCCAAATGATTAATAACTATCTTAACTTCATTATTTATCACATTGCACGGGCATTATTATATTGCTACATGATAGTTGGGCAAATTGATAATAAAGCTATATTTTATGCGGTGCGAGGGTGGCAGTTGTTCTAATAAATAAATCCTGATACTTGCTACATATGTTATGATTATTGTTTTAAATTATATGTTCTATTTTAATGGGAAATTATAAGTCTAGCCACAAAATTATTAATTGGACAATTGTCATCTAATTTACTAACTCGGCCTCGTTTTTCTTGATCTCATTATTCTTGGCTGCTTTTTTTTATGGTAGAATTTAATTTGGATTCAAAACATTGTATTAAAATCTGAACTTAGTGACGAAAACGAATCGCTGCAAAACCGACTCCACGTAGTCTTGTCTGCCCTACCCCTAGAGTGCAATTCAAAACCGCGTAGGCGTGGAGGGGCGAGGCGGCCAGCAAGCCGAAGCTGCGGTGGTGAGCGTGAAAACCATCTGCGACGATAAGCTCGCATGGGACCGCCGGAGCCCCGCAGTGCCGGAGCCGTGACAGAAGCCATGCTTGCTGCATGTTGCATGCTTACTTCCATGCTCTGTTAATTGATATGGGATGTGTTATATTTTAAACGTACTGAGTAAAAAAAATATTGTCATTTTATATTTTATGATGTCATTTAATAGTATTTCAGAAGTTTACTTTAGTTTAGCATGCTACAAATTTAATTGTGGCTGACTTAGTATTTTAGAAGGCAACATACATTTTTGGGGGCAATTAATGATATTAAAAAGAAGCCTGTTTAAATAGCACCCTATTTTAATTATATTTTCTATGTGACTTTTATTTAGAGAAGCTAAATAATAAAAGTTAATTATGCCAAATAATGAGTCCAATCGCTTAAACTTTAGTTTATTTTGTTTTATAATAATAAGTCATTTGTATAAAACAAAGATACGTTGTAAATTTTTGGTTTTAAATTTAATTATATTTTATGTTATATTTTTAATATGACTTTCCTTAACTTTTAAATGCAAAAACTAGTGGATTTTTAAGGCAGAAGTCCTTCATTATTAATCCAAATCATGAGGCTGATTATTTAAGTGGTTTAATGTTTAGTTTATTTTAAGTTAAATGGCAAAAACAAAAAAAAATGAAATTAAATATGTTTCGACGACCTCGATGGCGCAATGGTCACCATGCCGGACCGCCGAACCTGAGGTCCCGGGTTCGATTCCCGGTTCGGTCGACATTTGTGTGATGAGCATGCTTGTTGACCGTGGTCTGGGTGTTACAATATGTATTTATAAATATGTATATATGTAGCTATATGTAGTGTATCAGTTGTGTTAGCACCCATAACACAAGTTAATTAATAACTTACCATGGGGCTAACCGACCGTGTGTGAAAAGGTGTCCCGACATTATGTCCCGACATTATTTGTATTACTTTGCCCAAAATGTCACGGGCAATATGTATAGTGCCCGGTCAATTTGATTATTTGAATAATTATTATCAAATTGCGCTCTCATATTGGGCATTATTCATAATGACCGGGCATTATGTATACTGCCCAATTTATCACTTGGTCCATAACATATATACTATAGAAATGAACCCAAGGACAATCTCCGGTTCTGTGCTAAAGTATTGCTAACTATGGAGGAAAATTACTTGGGCTATTGCGTTGGGATGTTAGTGGATTAGGATATAGGAAACTATAGGAACTATGGCACCTGGAAAAAAAGTCGTGGTGGCCTGGTGGGCCAAGAACCAACCTCTCAAGTATGAGGGCGCGGGTTCGATTCCAGGTCAGGCAAGTACCAACGCACTTTTCTCAGTTTGTATGTACTTTCTAAGTATATCCTGCAATGACACTAATGACTGTGTTTCAGATGGCACGTTAAACTGTAGGTCCCGGCAGTCTAACCAAGGGGTATTGGGTTGCCTGGGTAACTGGGTTGAGGAGGTCAGATAGGCCGTCGCTTCTTGTAAAGTACTGGTACTCAGCTGAATCCGGTTAGACTGGAAGCCGACCCCAACATAGTTGGGAAAAAAGGCTCGGAGGATGATGATGATAAGGAACTATGGCACCTGCCGATGACAATGTATAAAATACATGTTAAAATGGCAGGTGGAGACTCGCCACCTCACTTACTGGGCCCCCGGGAATCAGTCGCTAAATCGCAACAAGAGGGTAACAGGTACATGAGCGGCTGAAGGGTGAGGATACCTCGGCGGACTTTAAACGCAGATCACGCGCTCCATGTGGGTCCAGCATCACCGGCCCACTCGCCACTTACCACGAGGCACCTACCCTCCGAGCAGGGCTGCTAACCCTGCTCTAGCGACTCCTCTCTGACCGGCCGATGAAGGCAAGCCAAGAGGCGGGAGACTTATCCCCCGTCATGCTTCACTCCGGCAGGCCGGAGATGGGGGACAGTATACTCTCCCTGGAGCACTCGGATATATAGCCCCGCGGGGTCGCTACTCCCCGTCATCCGCCTCAGATGCCCTGTAAGGCTTTGAACGGTATTGGGTTTGAACGGTTAGTTGTACCTAATCATATTTTATTTTTTGATTGATACCTTTAAGACAGTAGACAGTTTAAACTGTCTATAGAGATTTTTGCAAATGGTACTTAGCATGCGCTAAGCAGTTCAGAAGTTTTGATAAATGACAACCTTACCTACATATTTATGAATGTTAGTAATTATTTCGCGGAAAGCTATATAAATGAATGTGGCTTTTATTTTTTGTGAATACTAATTATTTTATTTTACAATTTAAATATTTTAAAAGTAATTATTTTACTCGTGCTACATATGCACATGACTGCATCGTTATTATGATTAAGAAATATAACATACTAGCTTCTGCCAGCGGTTTCACCCGCATCCCGTGGGAACTACTTGCCGTACCGGGATAAAAAGTAGCCTATAGCCTTCCTCGATAAATGGGCTATCTAACACTGAAAGAAATTTTCAAATCGGACCAGTAGTTCCTGAGATTAGCGCGTTCAAACAAACAAACTCTTCAGCTTTATAATATTAGCATAGATATTTTATAGACTGGTTTTGTAATTCCAAGCGTTTGATAGATAGGAATATAAATTAAAATGCAACCATGTATCTGTTTTATTGAATACCTGCTCTTCTAACAGATTATGACCTGCTATTCTAAATAGGAATTTGGTTTTTTATCTATCTACCTACCTAATGTTTCAAAAGCACTATGCTTAACAAATTCAAGCACAAAAAAAATGTGCATAACTTGAACCTTATGTTCAAGAGCAGAGAGTTTACATTAGCATTAAAAGTTGACGAGTACTGGGAATATTTGACGAGTATCCGTACAAATCAGACGACTATTGGTACAAATCGCCCTTTTTTTACTTTTGCCTTAATAAGTATATAAACCCATCAAAATGATTAAAAAAACATTAGTTACATAGAATAAGGAATAAATACTCTATCACGTCATGCAAAAATTTTCATTTTCTATTGAATATTGAACACACAGTAGCGCTTCAAAGTCAGTGATTTCCGAAATCCGACGACTATTGGTACGTTTACCTTACCGCGTATGAAATCGCCGCTAGAGGCGCTTGTGTAGTGTGAGGTCTACGAAACGTCAAATGACACCGTTTTTTTACGCGCGCGGGCTTATATTTCTAACTAAATTAATATTGCGAATATTTAACAACACTTTACATTAATTATGGCAAATACAGATTACGGATCTACAAATGTCACTGCTTTGACACACTTTTATCTTTCGGAAACTTATGTCCGTCTTTGTTTTTCGAGCAAAACGGCACTGCGCAACACTGTGGCATCGCTAATACGTTCACACTATAGTTCTATTGTATTAAATATGATCTAATATAATCATCTAATGTAGATATAAGTTTTGGCGCTCATAATACGAACTTTGATTGCCGTAGTTTAGGACCTCACGCTACGGTCGCACCATCTGATCTGGTGACACAAAAAACGGTAGCCCCCATTGGGCCATTGTTTCGCGTGCCGTGTGGCATGTGGCACCGTCTTGTTGAAACCACATGTCAGGCATGTCCAATTCTTCCATTTTGGGCAAAAAAAAAAACATATATTGGAAGAAGTGCGCGATGCACTCTCTTAACCGAGCATGCATTTTGATAGTAAAATTCAATAATTTGCAAGCGTTGTTCGTTCGTAAGTCGATCCATGGTTAAATTATAGACCAAACTGAACAAGTTTGACAATGACACAAGACACGATTCACGCGTGATCTATCAAAAACAGTGTTGCCAAAAAGAAGAAGCAAAAAAATCATCCGTTATAATACCTCTATATAGGTAAGTATTCGTTATTTAAAGATATGAAACTGGTAACAAAATGCAAGAGACTTTATAAAATCTTTCCTATGTTACGAGGCTATTTCTCACAGCCGGCTGTTATTAAGAACTACACACTGTGAAATGAATTGCAGCTGCTAAGAATGAAATGTTCTTCTTTCAACTACAAATGTGGTTCAATGTGTACAAAGATGATAGTTAAGTGCACCTGTTTATATTGTACCACTTAGAATAAAAGGTACTTTAACATCTACCTGAGTTAGAAACCAAGAAGCCTCAACTATGCGCATGATTTACTATAAGTATTGTTTTACACTTTCTAAAAACATGATATGCCAGTCACTTTTGCCATCGATATCGCTTGAACACAAACCATTCGCACATCAAGCATTACCTACTGAAAACTTATTTTCTTTATCATATGAGACAAAAGTTTGTTATGTAGAAAAAAAAAACAGACTTTCCAATTCTTCTCTAGGAACTATCAATAGATAAGACCCTTCCACTAACCTTCAAAGGTGTAAAGTATTCTCTTGGGAGCCGCGTCCGCTCAAAATCTAGCCGACATTGTCTTAAAGGGTAACTTGGTAAAGTTTCGGGTCGAGAGACACCTATGAATTCCAATGCCCGTCGAAATTTGAGTACTTTGATAGGCTACGTGACACATAAGTACTTCTCTGTGATAAGTATGTATGTAGATACTAAGGGAAAATAAAGTCAGCAATATTCCCAACATTTATTTATTACAATAGATATACCTACTTATTGTTAAATTGAAATAGGTTCATACAGCTAACGAGTTTTTACAATTCAAGTTTCTACGATACGGGAACAAAATAATATAATACTTATACTTATGTACCAACAAAACAATTCATAAAGTTTGACTTAAAAATATGCCAAAGGCAATTTCAATGCAGTCGCACCAAAAGCCTCTGTACTGTGCCAAAACAACAAGATGCACATAAAATATAGTCCTAGTTACGCCCAATCCCAATGCAATCCCAACGAACATTAGTATGCATTCGACACTACGACCATCTGCCCCTAGCTACACGCAGACATCTGTAATATTAACCCTGATAATAAAATCGATATACTCAAAGCAGTGAATTGTAAAGCAAAATGCACTTCTTAAGGTGAAAGATCCCTTCGTTATGGATAGAGCGGAAGGTATTGCTATGCCCTTACTGAGAAAGCCATTTTAATTCTGAAGCTTTGTTTTTTTCTACGATAATTCTCAAACAATCCGCAAAGCAAAGTGCATGTAACATAATTATACTTAGATACCTACAATCTGACAGACATAGACAAAGATACCTACGTATACGTATTAAAGATTCGAGAAAATGGCAACACAGGAAAGCCTGCAGGTTTCCGCGCAATTTACTTCTCCACTGACATGTGAAGTTGCTGTAAAGGAGATTGGGCAAGAATGTATGAAGTTTGGTCCAAATGTCCACCACGAACGAGACCTATATAATTAAATACTCCACTTAATTTAGAGTAACTTTTACTAAGAAAGTAAAAAAAAAAACCGGCCAAGTGCGAGTCGGACTCGTGCACGAAGGGTTCCGTAAATTACAGTTAAATCAACCTATCTCAAAAACTATAAGAGATACTTTGATCAAACCAAAAATCGTTGAAAGAGTTAATTAGCATGCATCACCTCTATTTTTTTTAGATTTTATACCCCATAGTTATAAAAATAGAGGGGGGGGGACATACTTTTTACGACTTTGAGAGCTGATATCTCAAAAACCGTTCACTTTAAGAAAAATGTTTTTTAGAAAACTTTATATCATTTTAAAAGACCTTTCCATTGATACCCCACACGGGTATGTACATCGAAAAAAAAAATTTAATCCCTCAGTTACATGTATGGGGGGCCCCACCCCCAATTCTTTTTTTTACTATTTAGTGTCATATTTTTGTAGCGGTTCATACAACACATATTCCCATCAAATTTCATCACTGTAGTACTTATAGTTTCCGAGTAAATCGGCTGTGACAGACGGACAGACGGACAGACGGACAGACGGACATGACGAAACTATAAGGGTTCCGTTTTTGCCATTTTGGCTACGGAACCCTAAAAAACAATGCCAAAAAAAGTTATAGCCAAAAATGTATTCTTAATTTTCGGTAGTTTTTGTATGTTATCATTATTATTTTTTATTTTATTCCACTTCCATTTCCCCACTTTATCTAAAACTAAGATGAGTAAGACACATTTGCATATAAACAGCCCATATTTTTTTACCCGATGGATGTACAAACCACTAACCAATTGAGGCGCCAGAAGTGCTTGAATATACTCAGCGGTGCCTGGATCTAAGAAAGTTCGATGTAACTGGTGGTGTCTTCTCTTTAATAATGAACAATTCTATTTTATCAGAAGTTACAGAAAGTACGAAAATCGAACATCACGAAAAGTAATTGAAAAAATGAAATTGAAAAAATCTATAAAATGTTTTATTTGATTTTGCTATAACTTTTTTCTGGCATTATATATTTTTTTACTTTCATAACAAAAAATGTTCTAAATTTAACGGGCTATCTAGCCATATAGGTCTCGTTCGTGGTGGACATTTGGACCGGAATCGCCCATTGTCCTTTATGATCTTACGTTGAATATTGAAGCTAACATTTTATCCAAATGGAAATTAATTTTAGAGATATTAATTACTACACAAACTAGAGGTACATACGCATGACAATTTTCATTTGGTGACTTGGTTGCTAAGAAAAAATCTACATTACGTTGTTAGGAGAATGGTTTTTGCCTTACACAGCCAATTTTGTTAAAAACAAGTCCTGTTTTACCAGTGAGCTTCTACTGATTAAAGTTGTCGTCTTAAATAAACTGTCTCGTGTTGTGATATTTTCTCAAAATGAACGAGAAACTTAAGCATAGAGGTGCCGTACTTGCATGTTCGCTGTAATGAAATGGAGTGCTTTGCTTAAACGAGATAAGAGCTCGTGTAAACTATTTCACTTTTTCTTACTAATTTCATAAAATATCTCGCTCATATTAATTTGATTCGTGATTTTTTCGATGTAGTGAATATGAACTTCTAGGTATATAGATACCTAAATTCAGCTAAAGTAATTTATAAAATTATTGAAAATCAGTCTCACAAAATGAAAATACAAAAATAACTTAATTTAATTTTTAATCTAGTCATCTGTCGTGTGCACAAATTCAACGAAAACATGTTACATAATTAATTTAGATAATTAAAATCTTAAGTATTTACAGTATTGTATCAAAGGCAATTCATCAAGCGAATGTCTCTAGCAAGCGATGCCACAGAATAGGTTATTTGATTGATAGCGCTAATTACTTCACACTACGTCACAGTAATAATTTGAATCAAAATACAGAGCAATTTAACTAATGAACCCAAAAATATATCAATGTTTATTTTGTTACATTCAAGAATTTCAGGTTTACATTGTATTCAATACACTGAATTTCAGTCATACAAACATGTACCTATCGTTTCTGAGTATACTCCATTCATTCATACATGAACCCACCCACCAGACAAATCTATCAACGTAAAGATAAAAAGCATAGCATAAACAAACTGGTAATGAGAGCACATAACATCTACCTACTCAAGGGTTACAATGCCAATATTATAATAGTACCAATTTAGAAATCTAATTGGACACAGTCGAGAACAATGTTCAGATTTAGTAACCGAACAAATGAATGAAGAGATACAATGGGTGCTAGCTGTGTATAACATTATGTGAAGTATTATTATTATACATACGAGGCGTAAGTGGTCGAGTCTCCTCAAGCCAGTTGTTAAGGACCGTCCGCACGATTGTCAACGAGGCTTGAAGTCTGTCGACGAGACTCGACCTAACTACGTTTTGTTTAGGCTCTATTATTTAAAATCTTAATTAAAACAACGTTAAAAACGTTCATCCTAAATTTTAGCATATAATTTGTACAATATTTTGGCTAAAACTAATAATATTTGGTAACAATTCCGTCAAAATAAAAGCTAAGTGTTACATTGAAACTTTTCTATTTCAGGCCTAATAACTTTTTGAAAGCTTTTCTAAATTCAATATTGAAAATGGTATAAATTAATGGATTTACTGTTGAGTTGGCATACCCTAACCACGTGATTACATTAATGAGCCTTAGACTAGGACAACAAGATGAGCAAAAGGGTAATATTAAATACATTAGGAAAAATGGAAGCCAACAGACAACAAATACACCCATAATGATCCCGAGAGTCCTCGCAGCACGGCGCTCCTTAGACAGGGAGATCTTTTGCTTTTGTTCAATGAACTGATTTACTACGTCGCCGCTTTTATTGACACTGGCCAACAAAGGCTTCTCCTGCTTCTTATTCTTGTGGCTCATTTTCTTCAAAGAACCAACTACTTTCGTTTTATAACTTCCACAACTACCTGGTGAAACGTCTGCTTGCATCTGGTGCATATTCGATTCAATCGTTTGACGCGCAACTGGATCATTCAGTAACAGAAAAGGTACAAAGAAGTTTTTCTTTATATCTATAAATGCTTTTCTCTGACATCTTTTAATACTCGCTCCACTGTCGGATTCATTGTCTGAATCGTCTCTATTTTCTTGGCTTTCTTCTTGACTTTGTATTACCAACACCGGATTTTTGTTTTGAATGCGCGTTACTAGGACTCGTTTTCTTAATCTCTTTCTTGCGGCTATGTATATTTTGATATACACTATTGTCATAATAAGAAGAGGAATAAAGAATGATCCGAGCGATGAATACACGACATAACCGGGTTCTGAGGTCAACTGACAAGGAGTATCTGCGGTAAACTCATTTGGCCAATCATTCCAACCCAAAATAGGTGGTGAACTTATTAACAAAGACAGGATCCATACTCCAATTATTTGGTACACTACTCTTTCCAATGTCCTCTTATTAGCGTAATTAATTGGATCTGTTATTGCCCAGTATCTGTCGAGAGCTATAGCACACAAGTTCAGGATCGACGAAGTGCACGACATTATATCACAAGTTAGCCACATTTTACACAATTGTTTGCCCCACAACCATCGTCCTAATGTCATGTACGCAACATTTAACGGCATCACTAACACTGCCACTGCTAAATCGGCTGCTGCTAACGACACAATAAAAAAGTTTTGCACTATTCTCAAGGGTTTATATGTGAAAACTCCAAGTATTACCAGGATGTTTCCAAAAACAGTTCCTGCTATAACTATGACCAACATCACTATTGTAGTTAATGCTTCCCATCCTGGGACGGCTATTTCAAAGCCAAAACTTGAGTTGTAGAGAAGGTTAGTCGAATAACATTCTGTTCCCAACGACAAATTGTATAAGGAATCATTATTGTTGAATGAAGAAGCATTATAGACGTAATAATAGTCTACATTAATCAAAATGTCATTCATAGCGCTAAAATATAATGATTCTCTAAAATATGCGCAAAAGTATCTTTAATTAATTTTCCATCTTTGTCACTCGGGAACCGAAAACATAGTAGACCCTCGTTTTTCATTTATTACACAAAAGTTGATTGTTCTCCTTTGCCGTTAATTAATTAAAGAATCAAATGAATACATTTTTACTATACACTTTTGGTATTTTTGAAAAACAATAGCTGCAGAATCGAATAATTCTTTGCAGCCAAACGGTTCGTATGAGACTGGAGACCTAGGGGACTTTTAAAGTCGACCCACATAGCGGAGATACTTGTAAATAAACTACATGCATAGTTAACCGTGTATATCTAACGTGTGTTCTCACGACAGAGATACAAAGATCTTTGTATATAGCCATGTCAGTGTCGTGGACGCCTGGGGCAGTGTGAGAGCTTTCAGTCTATTTTTATACGACTACCTATCTAGAGCACCTTTCGTGGGATTACAGATGACCTGTAGATATAAGTATGTGGATATTATTTCTGCTGAAATTATAGTGCACCTATCGAATGTGAGAGTTAGATTAGGGTATAAATATTTTATTGTTTCGAGTATCTACGTTTCATGTAGGTACCTACTTACAAAGTTAAGATTTTTTTTGGAAACAGAACGTTACATAAGGGAACTATTCTACAAAATAAAATTCCTGAAAATATTTGATGATTTTTAGGGTTCCGTACCTCAAAAGGAAAAAACGGAACCCTTATAGCAGTGGTTCCCAAACCTATTTTGTCTACTGCCCACTTTGAGAATAAATATTTTTTTAGCGCCCCCCTTTTTTGGGGTTCCGTACGCAAAGGGTAAATCGGGACCCTATTGTTTTCGCTCATGAACGGTTCATGTTAGTTAGAGAGTTGAAATTTTCACAGATTAGATTTTTTGATATTTCTGTTGCCGCTATAACAACAAATACTGAAAACTAGAATAAAATAAATATTTTGGGGGGGCTCCTATACAACAAACATGTTTTTTTTTGCTCATTTTTGCTCTGGTACGGAACCCTTCGTGTGCGAGTTCGACTCGCACTAGGTCGGTTTTTCACCTATTTAAAAACCACTATAACTTCTTCGAAAATGTGTCTGTTGCCTTTTTATTTGTTTGTTTGTGTCTACTTTAATTACGAAACGAAGCGACAGACATTGATATGATTTTATTTTTTTGTATATTCAATAAAATAGGACAGATATATGAACTACGCGGAGAGAAATATAGAACCGAGTTTGAGCAATCTTTTAATTCATATTACTTAGTTGATGTTCACAATTTGTTGTTGAGAGTCGAAAGCTCATGCAGTCGTTGTCTAAGAGGCCTCCTAGCTAAATAAAATTACAAATCACCCCCCAGGCCTCTACACAACGCCCCCATTTTCTTTCTGGGTCTCTTACCGCCCCCCTTGAGACCTGCAGCGCCCACAAGGGGGCGTTATCGCCCACTTTGGGAAACACTGCCTTATAGGATCACTTTGTTGTCCGTCTGTCTGTCTGTCTGTCTGTCTGTCTGTCAAGACCCTTTATCTCAAAAACGCGTGAACGTATCAAGCTGAAATTCACATGAAATACTCAGGTCTATTGTCCCTTTAAGCTGGGAAAATATCAAACTTCTAAGCCTAGCCAATCAAAAGATACAGCCGATTATGTCGATATTTTCAACAAATTTTCGACACTCGCAAAGGAATCAAAACCTACAGGATACTTCCCGTAAACTCAGAGTCTTGAAATTTGGCACGAAGCATTGTCATATAATGCAAATACAGGAAAAATTTCGATAGCCACATTTTTTTAGTTATAAATTATAAAAAATATATTTTAATAAAATGAAACTTACTACCTTATTTCTCACGAACGAATAAAGGTATCAAATTGAAATTTATACCAAATACCTAGGTCTATTGTCCCTTTAGGCAGTGAAACAATCAAACTTCTAAGTTAACACGATCAAAAGATACAGCAGTTATACCGACACCTTAGACGAATTTCCGCCACACGCTAGGGAATCAAAACCTACAAGGTACTTCCCGTGAACTCAGAATCTTGAAATTCGGCACGAAGCAACGTTATATAGTAGAGATAAAGGAAAAATTGCGAAAATGATAAATTTGAAGTTACATAAAATATTAAAATATTATTTTTGCTTACATGACATAAAATATTTTTTAAATAATTATAAACTTACTACCTACCCTTTTTCACATGAACGCGTAGAGATATTAAAGTTGAAATTCATATCAAACACTTCTTAAATATAATTCAGCCTTTAAACTGTGAAAAAATTTAAATCATTCAAATGTCATTGGGCACCTTAGTATGGAAACCATACCCACGGCGGATACGAACGAAATATAGCGCAGTATAATGATAAAGGCTCTGATTTACTATGGCATTAGTCGCATCAATGTGAACCATGGGAATCAAGAGAAAATCAGGTGTAAACATCAAATATTTTCCTCATTTCAATGGGGAAATTTAAACGACCAAGTTTGACGGATTTGAGAAATCATTTCTTTGTAGTGAAAGAGTATACTCGCCGTTTATTTCCATTGTCATCAGGTCAGGATCTGATGATGGAAATCCTGAGAAATCGAGGGCAACTATCAGAAATTGTAGGCATGCATAGGATTAAAACTTGATTCTCAGATGTATGTCTGGTGATACTATCAAACAGTGAAGGTTTAGAGCTTACCTGATGATGGAGACGTGAGAAAGTCGAGAGAACTCCTCAACGGTATGTTTTAGTTACGTCGTGTTTGGGCTTATATTATTCGAATTGACAAGAACTTTTCACAAAAGTTAAAAATAAAAACTTTTTGCAAAAAAAAATACAACTTCTAAAAACAACAAAAAAACTGTTTATCGGTCTAGATCTCGGTGGTTAAATAAATATAGATGCATCCTCTAGACACCGACTTCTAGACCGATGCACCTAACATCTTTTTAATTTCTTTCTTGCTTTTGTTTTCTTGTTGCTTTTTTAGATTTGTTTGTAAAATGCTACAAAATAAAATAAAGCCGACTTTATAAAACAAAGAAAGGGGCAGAATTACACTTTTGTCAAGGCTCTAGAAACGTAAAGCCAGCAGCCCCGAATCCTACTCTCTAGCAGTCGTTGTTACAATTCGACAGTTACAAGTCGTCAGGCAGTTTCGAAAAAAACCTGAAACTGGGGCTCGTTAGGTGATGAATCCCTCAAAAATAAAAGATCCCATTAGTAGTGAATTCTCATCACCTAAAATAAAATAAGCTCCAACACAAGGTTACGTTATAAATTGTAAAGGAGTTCCCATAACTATATCTGATCTTTGCTATCGATCCCACAATGGCAGTCAAACCTATCTATGTGGAAAGTCTTCGCCAATACGAATAAAATAAGCCGTTCAGGAGTTCCCTCGACTCTCTGTAGTCTCCATAATCAAATCAGCTCCAAACCTTCATGGCCTTACTACAAAAACTTTAACAACTGTTTTACACTTGTCTAAAAAAAATGTGTCTCCAAAATGAACCTTATGTCAACGTCATAATTTGACATTTTTTTAGACAAGTCTTAAACTGACGTTAAAAAGTTTTTGTGGTAAGACGGTCACTGTTTACCAGTACCCTCAAAAATACACTCACATGTCTGGTTATGACTCGATGCGTGCCTACAATATTCAAGAGTTGCCCTCGATTTCTCAAGGTTTCCAGATCCTCATCAAATCCTGGCCATCCGAATTGGCATCTTCCTTCTTTATGAAAATTCTTTAACAATAAAAACTAGCATTGCAACCTGTACAATCCTCTGAAACTGCTTGTCTTTTATATTTTTCAAACGATCCTGGACATTCGTCTCCATGGAATTTTAATAAAATATTATATTCAAAGAAACGTCATACCATTCTCCACGATTTAAAACTACTTTGATTCATGTCCGCCACTTTTTACAAAGCGGGTCAGATATGCCCAATGACCTTTAAGACATAATTAGTTATTTTCAATCAAATTTCTGAATGATAATTCTGACTATAAAATGTTGTATATAAATAACTTCAATAAAATAACTTTTACAAGGTACTGGCCTACTATTTTAGTTATATTATAAAATAAAAAATATTAACCATTTTGACTCTCACGTAATTACCATAACTATGATTGTTCTAAACTGAACGGTTGGCGCGAGACTCACTTTTTATCTATACAGGATTTGTACGGAACCCTCAGTGCGCGAGTCCGACTCGCACTTGGCCGGTTTATTTTTAGACAAGAAGACTCGCGGCCGTGCGTGTCGGTCGGCGCGCTTCCTTTGGCCCGCTTTATTAGCAAAGATACCTTGTCGTGGTACCTACTCGTGTCGTTGAACCTTAACCAACCTAACTTCTAATTGAATAATCAGTTTCGCAAGACTGTCCTGTCATGTTTATAAGGTAGGTAAGGTATCTACTACGAAACTCCCCGGTTAGAATGTAAACTAACCTCAATTTGGGTTGTTAACAAAGTGCTTAGTTGGGTAGGGCTCGACATAACTAAAAATTAAATCATTTTAGGTTACCTACATCTATTCCTTTATGGTAGGTAAGCAGAGGTACCTATCTTAGTAAATAGATACCTCAAGTAGGTACTCTCTTGTGTAGATACTTAATTGTTTCCTTGTGTACATAGTTACATTGTTTACACCGTTATGAATGACCCCTATCTAACTACCGCTCTTTTATGCTCCTGCTCCACCTGCGTTAGCGTTAACGTTAATGTCAATGGCCAACTACACGTTACTTATTGCATTAAAAATGCGTGTTGGCTACACTTAGGTTACAATGCCGCAAGAGTTAATCCCTCATGAAGTAACGCGTTAACACACATTAAAGAGGTTAAACTTAGACACACAAAATAATTCTAAAAACTAAAGCTTTCTCATTTGACCATTCCATTATCGTGCTCGTAAAATGCAGTTACCGCTTAAACAAAGTATCTACACTCGTCCTTGCATGCGTGCAATGAGATGGCATTAATGTAGCCAACATCACTTAGCGTTCTAAGCTACGCACTAAAACCCTTTGATGTGTCCAAAAAACCGACACCCGAGTTATCGCTTAGCGTTTAATGCTATTAATAATGCCATTTGTATAAAATGCCATTAAAACGTTGGCCACATCTGCGTAACGCCAAAATTTTACGCGTTAAGACGCAGGTGGAGCAGGAGCATTATGTATACTTCCTTATGTAGTCCCTTATCTAATCCATAAGGCACCGACTACCACTATGTACTCTCTTAGGTACTACCTTACCTTATGAATTTCCAACCTTTGGTATCGGATAGATACAGTGGCGGATTTACCAATAGGCCAAGTAGGCCAGTGCCTAGGGCGGCAAATTTGGAAGGGCGGCAAATTTAGCTATTGTTTTTTTACAGTTTTTTTTTTAATAATTATACGAGTACACAATCCATATTACGAATAATAATTACTATAAAAAATAATTATAAACTATTAATAAGCGCACTGTAATAAACATATACTTAGGCTTATGTGATCATGAATTTTAAAATATTCCAATAGCGTTTCAATAAAAATAAATAAAAAAATTCGCTCGCTTCGCTCGCGGTTTTTTCATCATTTCTGGTTTACTCTGCGCTCTTCGAGTCCTCAATCTAATAAAAGTTAAAGCACCGAAGTAGCAAAAACAACTGACGCTCTTCGCTGACGATTTCTTTCTGTTTAGGAGGTGGAGGACTTTTGTGTCCCAAAACTCAAAAAATTTCGTGCTCGCTGCGCTCGCAACTTTTTCACTTTACACTGGTTTTTTTCAAACTTGTTTGAGTATTTTCGTGTTCCAAGACTCAAAAATTTCGCACAATTTGACAGTGATTTTTTCTAATTTGTTTAGGTATCATTGCGTCCCAAAATTCACAAATTTTGCGCTCGCTACGCTCGCGGCTTCTTCTCTTTGCAGTGTTTTTTTCACACTTGTTTGGGTACTTCTGTGTCCCAAAACTAAAAAATTTCGCGCTCGCTCCGCTCGCGACTTTTTCACTTTACGGCGGATTTTTTTTAACTCGTTTTGGTACTATACTGTTCCAAAACTTTTTTTTTTTGAGTTTTGGAGATTTCTACACGATTTTTAAGTACCTGCTTCAATTACAATTTTAGTCCGTGATTATATTTTGTCTTTTTTTTTTGGGTGCTCAATAGGTAGTCCGCCCCGGGTGCCACCCGATGCCACGTCGCCACTGATCATAGCACCCGAACGAATGAACCGATTTCAATTTAGTTTTTTTTTTTGTATTACAGGTGTTTTACGGGCAAGCGTTCTCAGACATGTTTGATGAAAATCGGCTGAGCCGTTTAAAATTTACAGAGCTTATACGCTTTAAAGTCGCTGTCAAATAAACTTGTTAGGTCAACATTAAACTTTTCGGTACATAGTGGGTTGCAAAAATAATCTAGTAGGTAACTGACAGAAATATCATTAAGTTCACAATCATTAGGGGCCTACTAGCGGCAAATTTGTAAATCCGCCATTGGATAGATATAACATAAAAAAGTAATAATAAAACGATTTTTTACGTTTCCAAACAAAAAACCTCTGCTGAAAAAAAAACAGTCATCGCACGCCATCTACAGCTCTCTTTATTAGATGAATAGGCCGGAGGGCAATCCAAGTATCATTTGTGAACGGTAGAGGTCACTACTCAGAACTCTTATGTATCGCTTTTATTACATAAAAAATCCTTCAAAAATATGTTTTAAGTACTATTTAAAATATTATTGATAAATGATAACTCATCATTTAAAGAAGAAAACAAAAGTTATATTTCAAATTAAATTCAGGCTGCTTGGAAAGGAGTGGATATTAAGACTGTCAAAAAAGTTTAGCAACAAGTGGCGCTTGTGTGCTATGCTGTTGCCGTTAGAGCGAAAGAGAAGTCCGATCCGATTATTTTGATTCTCATGTGACAAGATTTTTTCTGTTTGCAGTTCTACACCTTTTGCGCTAGCTGTCAAAATATTTAGCGGAGACGAAACGCGACAAACACAGTTTAGTAAAATATCGCGTCTAATATTGCGCTTGCAAAACATAATAATCAGCAAGAGTAATATACAAAGTGTCTCCTGTTTACTTAGGTGTATTGTTCAAATGATAAGTGCAACATAATGGGGTGTTTATCGTGGATCCGAGGTATGACGTCCAATCTTACTGACTGTTTTACTCAGATATTGGATATTTTCAGTGTTTTAATTAGCTTAACGATCACTTTAACTACATTTTCACGATGTGTCTGTACGTGAGTTCTTTCTTGCAACGTTTTTCTATAACTGTGATGTACCGTGCGTATGACCTTTTCCTTGAGTTAATGTTATTAAAACGCTGCGTACGTATTTCCATTACGACATAGTATCAATTACATAGGCAACATATTTGGCTAGAAAATGACTACCTAAGTTAATAGCAGCCAGTCGACCTCCCTCGAAGATACGCCTCCCCTAAGGTGTGAACCTATTTATAGCTCAATCATGATTGACTTTTACTGAAAGCAGATACTATACATCACATTTTGCTATAAAACATTGAAGAGCACTAATAAGTACACTATTATTATCCACACCTTATCTTTACCAAAAACCCAATTTTACCTATAACTCCATACATTTTCCTCATGTTTAATGTAGCTAATAGCTTTTATATGCTGATAGGAATAACACAATTCAAACTTATGATTACAGGGTTCAAAATGCCTTTTCCTTTTAAAGATAAGGAATTGAACAAAATAGCAGCACTGTTCAATGTGTCCACATTTCTCCTGACTTGTGCTGCTCTTGTTCAGCCCAGTTGGTTCAGGATCAAAGGCCTGCACTGTACACAGAGCCTGTCTTTAGCACAATTTTTCTCATTTGATAATGATGATGATGACGATAGTCGCCAGAGTATTGAGTATGATCCTAGATCTGACTATAATGGTAAGTTTGATGATGAAACAGTACTTTTGTACCTACCTTTTGAAATTACATACAACAACTACTTACTACTTTCATACATTTCTTTAGACCCATTTGCCCATGTTTTAAGAAGAAAACTGATATGTATATTGTCTGTAAACTTCTACATAACTGAAACAAACTCCCAAGTCTGCTGAGGCAACAAAAGAATTTATCCTACATCTTTGGGGCACCTAGAATTCAGGCAAATGTTACTGGTTTTCCTTTTTAGAAATATTTTGCTCATAACCTTGTAAATTCATGTTTCCTCTTAAGCTTGAATGATTAAGAATTGTATTTATACATATATATTTATTATTTAACAATGTTTTGCAGGTTTACCTCCATGCACAACACCAGAGACTATAACACTTATGAGAGTTCTAATATTACTATGCTTTATGGTGCTATTGTGCTCATGTATTGGTACCCTGATCAACCTCACAAGCCTCAACAGTAGAGCCATCAAAATGTTGAGAAGGAATGCCATTCCAAGCATAATGTGTGTATTTTGGGTCATAGCTATTGTCGGAGTATGTTACTACACAACTGTTGTGCTTGGAAATGCAAACAACAGTGATCCAAATACAATACAAGTGGATTATGAGTATGGATTCTATACTATTACAGGGGCTGGTGAGTTGCAATTGTTGCAAAACTAAACGACCAATTGATTACTAAATAGCAACCTTTTAATTTTAAGTCTATTGCTACTCATATCAACGAATAATAATAATAGTTCATTCAAATGTTGTTTTTAGAACAAATTCCTTGTTTAGTGTAATGCTTGAGTTGCTACAAAAAAAATAGATAAGGCCATGGATTTCCTATGTGACAAGGTTGGCCAGTAGTTGAGTTTTCCTGTTCAATAATTCTTAACAATCTGTAACTTAAGTAAGTTACAAATTATTATTAACACAAATGTGTATTGTGTCTATTTATAGAATATTATAATTCCGTAATTAATTGGTTTAGTCAGGGGATTTAAGTATTTCATTTCAATCAATTATGAATTTACTAAACTAAATATTTAAATTTAAATATTACAGGTGCGCTGGCCTTGTTAGCATCTGCTGCCAACCTTTGGGGTGCTCCTTTATCTAGTGATGAAGATGTTCAAAGGCGAAATTTAATGGAAGACTGGGATGGATATGAGGCACACAGTGTAGGCCCCACGCCTGCCGTGCCCACTTTACCACCGTACACACCTAGTGCCGACTATGTGCCCACCATACACCCACCGTACGCACCACCAGTACTCGGAACACAACAATATTTCCCATTTGATGACCTGTCCGTTCTTCCACCGCCTCCCCCTTATTCTCCTTAATTTTCCTAAACTTATCCAGTTCACTTCTCGAATCACCCAAATATTGATGTATTTTTAGTTTGTAATCTACAGTATTTATTATTTTAATTATATCGGCATAATAAGTCCAATGCTGAAGGTAAGTTAAAGCTCATGAGATGTTTGGAGCCTCTATGGAGCTACTGAAGAAGTTTTTGCTAAATAAAATTGAGATCTACAAATTGCTGAATGTCAAACATATTGATGTTTAGTTATAATACGCACATGCCGTAATGCTACTAATATTTTTGAACAAAATTTGTTACAAATATATTTCGCAAAAACTCGTGCTAGCCAAACTTCTAATGAAAGTATGATGGAAGGAAGTAATCTCAGCTGTTATGGATAAAAAAATGTTTAATGGATTTCTGACTTACAAATCCAAAGTTGGTAATATATGTTTTTTACTTTAATTGTGATGAATGTTTCTTTATGTTAAATTTATGCATAGGTAACCTTAATTATATCTATTCTAAAACGCCTAAAATTTAAATGGAATTTTGGTTTATGTATGTATATATTGTGGTTGTGAGTTAATTAATGACTACTGTTCACTTCTACATGTGATTTGCCATTTTAGTGCCTATTCATGTCGTATTTCTCGAAATGCTTTAAGATAAAATAATAAAAGTTCTGTTTATTATTTATAGCCTAATTAGGTGGTATAATTTTATAGATTAAGGGCTGAGTAACACTAAATTGTAACGATTGTATATTAATGAAATGTACCCAATCATTGATTCAGTCTGTCCACTGTTCCAAAAATGATCATACAACTGGATTTACCTGGTACGTTTGTATGTTATCCCGTTACAATAACAGACTACGTGAATGACTATGAAATGCCAAATGTATTTATATCTCCAAACGTTTACCTGTTTCGTGTTTACGACTTTATCTTATCATTATTAATACTTTAACAAATAGATTATCTTTGAAACACTAATTGCACATGCTTTAATTTCGATAATGGGCCACTATCAAAACATTATTCCCCATGTCATTAACTTACTCTGTATTGGTCTCATATTGAAATGATGAAAGAGTCATTTTGTTACTACATGTGTATATCTATCACCTTCTTATGATTTAATGACCTCTTCCAATTTGAAATTAAAGCAATCCATCACTTAATGCCTTTAATGTTATAGAATGGTAATGATGCCATTGTAATTTAGTAAAATATTGTTAAATTTGATGATAAATACTACTAATACTTATTTTTGCATTACAATTAATATGTTGCAAAATAAAAAAAAACAAACTACTAGAGCCAAAACAATTGTGTATTTTAAGGGCATGAGTCAGGGCATAATTATACAAAAAATATCGAGAGATCTGTCTCATCCAAAAGATACAATGTAATGAGCTTTTTAGAATCTAGTAAATATAATTTGTGGTCTTGACTGCCACAAATAACTAGACAAAATATACCTAAATTTAAAATTGATGTATGAGTAATAGTAAATAGTAATGGTAGCATCCCTGTATAATATTCATGTTACCAAAAATATGAGCATGTTATTAGTTTTATTGTTTGTTAATGTATAGATTCCTTATAGGGGTAAGAATAGTTATTCCTAGTATATCAACTGGGAAGTTTATTTTTACATTAAAACAAGAGTAAAATTTTATTTTTGTGTAAGACCAATATGCAATACATATCTATAAACAAAATTGTTTTTTTCCTTCTAAACAATCTCCTGAAATCTCATCCCTGTAGTATAAAATTGTTGCTTGCAATTGTTCATATACCTAGGTACCCTATAAATTTTCTACCACAAATTAGTACACAGGTAGTTTTTACCAACTTATTATAAAATAGTGCATATAATTAAAATAAAAGAACCTGTTGATGACCTAACAGTTTAATGTCATGGTTATCTATTTACAGCAACAAATAAATGAAAATATATCTCAAGCATGGCAGTTTTAAGAAATCATAAAACAATTTATAGATCTACAAACATGTATTTACTTAAATAGACTTATAAAATCACCATGTATTGATTTAATTTCTAAATGAGCAAAATTATACAAAAAAAAAAATACTTTCAATAATAACAAAATCAAATAAAATTAACGATCTAAGTGTATTTTTATGAATAGATATTTATTCACAGGTCCATTTCAATTATAAATCTTTCAGTGCACTCAAGTCAAAATGAGGCAGAGCCGCTCTGTCCGCTACATTGATAGGTCTGCCCAGCTGAGGTTCTTTAGATGTAGGCATTTTTTGAATAAAATCATTTTGAACACCTTCATTTCCTATAATGATATTGGAAAAGTTCCTTTGTAATAAATCATTCTGAGTAGACGGAAGATTCAAATACTTGACCCTTTCTTTTTCTAAATAATTTACCCTCTCTTTTAAGGTCATGTTTTCATCCTTAAGTACTTCTGCTTGCATTACTAACTGTTCCACAAGAGAATGTAGGTTCTGATTCAGTATTTGCAACTCCTCTATAACAGTTTCCTGACCCTTTTCATTCTTCTTACCATCAACAACATCAGTTTTAATAACTGCGTCTTTCACTTGGCCTTGTTCAGCATTTCTATTGATTAAAGTGTATAACAAAGAATCTGCTTCATTTATTGTTCTATAAATAGCGACTTGGACTTTAGAACTATCATTTGCTTGAATATTGTAGGTGGGATCTTTCCCCAAACCTTTGATATTGTCCATTGCTTTTTTGACTCGTTCGTATTGTTCCTTTTTGTTCTTGATGAGATCTTTTTGTTTGAGATGATAACTGTGTTGCAATGTGATAGATTCAAGTGCGACTGACGACGTCGTGGACTTCATAGCGTCCAGTAATAGTTCAGCAGCATTGTGATGGCACTGCATCGCCTCGTCATACCTATTGTTTATCAGGTGCGCCTCAGCACGACGGTGTTGTTGATGGGCCTGCAAACAGGAATAAGCATTTACTAGTTTTAAGCGGTAGTATAACTTCCCCATGGAATAAATTGTAAGAATTTAGTCATTACCAGATTAAGTGGATGTGATTCCATTACTCTATTTTACTACAAAACTACTTTCCAGTGAAAAAAAAAAAACTATTTATTTACTACTGTTCGTGAATGAATAATATTATTATGTCAATGTCAAACAAAACTCTTCTGTCAAATCTTGAGAAAAAATTGCCATTATCAAAAAATATTTTTGAAGCTGCAGAAATTCTTCGTTTTGAAACAAACCGTGAAATTCTGTGTTTTTTATTTTGTACATACAGGCAAATCATCAATGAATTTTGGAAGCCTTTTTTAACATTTACCTGAAGAATTTCTGCACTTCTATAAATCTCATTCTTTAAGCACTTAATACAAAAATGACTAGAATAGGTCAGTTCTTCATTAATGAACCTTTATTTTCAGATTCAGATGTCCTTTGCCGCCTATTTCGACTGAATGTCCAAAACCTCCTCCAGGTTCATGACCATGAATTTTGGATACCTGCTTACTTGTAGTTCGCAACTACACTATCTTTTATTCCTGCGACAACGCCACAACGATTGAGCGGTAGAAATAGAAACGCTTTTGTCTATTAGAAAAGAGTTTCTCAAAATGTTCCTGACTTTACCTGTGACAGCGTGGTTGTATCGTTGTATTGTCACTTTAGTGTACTAATTCCAGAATAAAATTCGGCATGATTACGCTTCTCTGGAGATTTATTTATTTAGTGCTGTGATTTCGTACCTACATACCTTCCAATGACACTTCAAAATGCAGAATAATTATCGTAATTTATGTACTTCCTGGACGGAAAAGAGTGAACAAATATTAAACTGTTCAAATAATACGTCTATTGCGAGAAAAATACTTGCTTATAAATTATTTTTGAGACCAATTTTGATTTATAATTGGTTTGAAGAAGGGTGCAACAGGCACTCAAGATCTCTAGAAGTTCAAGCATTAAGACATATATTCCAAATAAATGATGAGCGTAGGCTTTACAAACAGTTCACAGATATTGATGTGACCAAATATATGAAGTTACAAGAGATACGATGGAAACGCTCAACTGGAGCCAAATTAAAAACCATTCGCAGACTGATTCATGCACTATCTGGAAATGAGTCTGACACATCAAGATATTTCACCAGGGCTTGTGATAAGCAAAAAAACCAGAATAGCTTGTATAGCTCTTGCTCTGTGTTAACAAGTATGAATTCTGAAACTAAACCGTCCGCTGCTGTTGTGATTCGAAGGAGCATCCGACTAGAAAATAAAAGAAGGCTTAAGAAAAGCAGACGTTGACTAACTTTTTTTCATGCCAGATTTTCATTTCCTACCATCCTGTAACCTGTACCAAGCTCTTCTTTACGTAAGCAAGTTTTAATAAAACTACTTGCAAATAAATTATGTGTTAAATACCTGCTGTTTCTTAATGAGCGTATGGATTTCGCAAACGGATGTAAATGAGATTTATAAATAAGGATTAGGAGAATTGTATCTTTTAGTTAACTACCTAACCTACTTTGTAATTTGAATTTCAGTACCTGCGTAAGTACATCATGGAAGTTATTTTCATGCAGCTTTTTAGCTCTAAGGTGTATTCAAAACTGGAAAAATAATGACAGAAAAAAAGTCTTAAACATTTTAATATCTAAGTTAAATATTTCTTACTGAATCCAATAATTTTCGATTAATTTAATTTTTCTTTCTTCTTCCGACTTCAGTATCACTTCATCTTTGCCCTACCTTATTTATTATCTTTAAAAAATGGTAGGAATTCACTTTTTCTGCTCTTTATATCTCAAGGATATAAAGATTGTTATCGTTACTGATCCTGAAATGTCGGTTTGACTGAGGGATTACTGTCGCCACCATAAGTTCCACATTAGTACCTACATTGCAGCAAATAAATCATCCTGGTGAGTCATCCATACTATTTTTGCGTGAAGAAGCAGCTGCCTTATAGTCTGTCAGTTCTATATTCTGTTCTGTGGAAATATCCGGTTGTGAAAGATGCGCTCTAAACCTCTTAATTTGTACTTCATCGCAAAAACGAATACACGCATGCCGAAATCGTTGCCGATGTCTCCTTAGAGCTACTTCTTCGCGTTCCAGCAATATCGAACAACATAGACGTTCGTTCTTAATATGATCTATGACATCACTTGCTCGATATTTACTATAAACGGTCCTGATATTGGGTTTTAATTTGTTAGGATGCCTGTGAGGATAATTTGATTTATAAATTTCAATCAAGACACCACTTTCAAAACGAATCAGTTTTTTTGAACTACATTCGTCTAAACACCAAACCTCGCAACCGTAAGTCAGTATAGGTCTTACAAACATTTTATATATTTCGAATTTAGCACGACAGTGCAAGGCAGGATTGCATAATAAACTCCAGTAACGTTGACACCACAATTTTGCGCATCTTAGTCGTTCTGTTATTTCGAGATTCATCTGGTCTCTGGATAACTGCATGGTCTGGTCTAGGTATACCTAGTTTATGTTGGTAAATAGGTTGCATTGCTGAAATTAACTTTTTCACTCCAAATAACGTATCTTCATTATTACTTGTTAAAAATCCTGCATATCTTATTTATATTGTACTTTTGGGGTAGGTAACTGTATAATAGTGCCATTCAGTGTCAATTTTATATCTGTCATTTATGCCAACAAACATGACCAGAAACCAGAAATTATTTTTTTTTTGTCAAATGAGGGTCTTGTGATAGTAGTTAGTACCAATACTTTGATAGGCAAGGACCTATGACGTATTGGTAATTAGATACATATTAAAATCATTGTGTTAGTATATTTGCCATGTGAATACGATATTAAGAGTCCAAGAAGGTGAGACACGGTTCCATTACCAGATCAATAATAACATAATTGAACTTATGAGGTAAGTCCCTTTTCTTTTCGCCATATACATCAATGTTATCGGGTCTATTGTTTGCAAATTCACCATTTGATTTCAAAACAAACATCTGGCGTTAATACAACATTTCACACGCAACCTATACTTTTTACCGTTAGAATCTCAGTTGCTTTAAACCGTTCGAATCTATAAGGTTTCTGAAATGATTAAATGCTATCTAGCTTTAGCTTTTGTATGGAGGGTGGTGCACGGAACCGCTTCCCAGTGTTCTCTGACTGAAGTAAAGAGTCTTATGGAAGGGTGTGATCGTCTTACGGGGTTAAACATCACCAGTGTTGGAGGCACCATCGTCAACGACCATAACTGCGATGTCCTTCTTCCAAAACAAGTATTCATGGAAGAGCCGTTATTCCAGTATCCTTTGGCAGATTCAGTAAGATTGATCTAATTTTTCTTTTTGATAATTTTGGGTCAGCATATCATATATTTCTTCTAAAATCTCTCCATTACTTTTATTTGTCGAGTGAGCTTCTTCTGCGTTTTTATTAATTTGACTGTTGCAGAAAAAATTCTACACTTTAATTATGGTTGACCCGGATGCACCGCCGCAGTTGGACGGTGAATTTTATCTGCACATGGTGAAATCTAACATACCAGTAAGTTCTAGGTATAGGTATCCGAATATGAATGAACTCTGACAATGTAATTGCTCTTGCGATCTTCATTCAAGATTTTTGTTCCAGGGATTAGCGCTGAAAGCTAAGGAAAGTAGTAAAACCGTTGGCATAGATTATAGGGGTAAGTCCTTTTGATGAGCAAAAGCTTATGGAATAATATTCTACGCCTTCAACAAAAATATTTTTTAACTCTTGCACGCTTTAGGGTACAAACCACCAGCGCCACCTCGCGGCACGGGGCCACATCGCTACGTTATCCTACTCTACGAACAGGCCGATGGAAACAACTTCTTGCCCACTGTGCCTTCCACGCGACACCGATTCACTCTCGCTAAATGGCTCGTCGGTAAAAACCTCTGTGGACCCGTTGCGGGAATTGAATTCAAGACCGAATTCTAGATGGCGTTAGTAGTTACGATGGCGACTGTAAAATTCTTGTTTTGATTCAAGCACAGTCTAGTATTATTGTAAAATCTTCAGCCTAAGTTTTATTTTAATTTGGACGTTTTTGTTTGTATTAATAGTTATGACATTTTCACACAGTCTTGTGATACGATGTTTTTAGTTAAGATTAAGTTAATTTGTTTCTGTTCTAAGATACATTACCAAAAATAAAATAAATAAGAACTTAAGTAGGTACATTGATCTTTATAAATTGTATAGGTAGGCAGTAGGTATAGAGGTATGTAGGAAGGTACTTTAGTTACTTAAATAATTACCTTCTATATTGCATTATTTCATATCATATTTAAATATGAGGAGATATATAAGATGGTTCCCTGTAGCGTAACTAGCTTATGCTATAAATTGTAGTTGATACATTAAATTGTAGCATTATGATCGCCTAATAAGAATTAAATAAACCAACATAACACATTTTGGTTTTATTACCTTCTCAGTATCAAGCTTAACGAACTTAAAAACGGGAATTTAGAATCTATTTCAAAGACGTCATAAAACCATAATTAAAATAAGGTTACGAACCTATCAACATTTATACAAACGCCATTTATAAAATAATTGAAAAACATAAAATATCCAAAGCTTTCAATAAAATACAAGTGACCACTTAAGCACATAGTACTTGCTAATGGTATAATTAAGCCAGTTGGTAAAGTAACCAAAAGAAATAAATAGATTTATGTTGAGCCGTATTTACAATCGAAGACAAATACTAAGGGTTAATTAAAACAACGCCCATAGGTACTCTTCGTGCTAAAACACAATTCTTTTATTTCATTTCAACGGACAAGTTGAAAAATAATGGCGGCACGAGCTGAGCGTAGGCTGCGCGCGCGCACGCGACACTTCCCTCTCACCTCGCGTCCCACGCGCCACCACCGTGCACCGCGCCTAATTTATATAAACAAATTATTTTCTCATCTCTAACTACTGGTTTTATCCAGTGTGATTTATCGTGGACGACCTAATGATATACATTTTCGAAAATCGCCTTTTCTTTGAGAGTGTTGTTACGGGTCACCAAAATAATGCGAATGTCACGTGGTGTGACAGTTCTCGGAATAAGGACCATGGTCCATGACCCGGGTGGTCCCTCGCAGTTTTATAGTGGTACTTAATATGTCAATGTATTATAGCCGCCGTTGTTTTCGGACACTTTTATAAAGTATCACAAGGTTTAATTGTGTTTATGAAAGTCAATTTACTTTCAGATAAGTGTTGCTTTTAACGTGACGTTAAAAATATGTCGTCGTTCTTCGATATTTATTGCGTGCTTGTGTGTATTTTTTGTGTTGTCATATGGTAGTACATTGTAAGCTAAACATTAAGTTTTGAGCACAAATCAATCTCATGAGTCAGGATAATCGAGTGGATAAGTTTCTGCCGTAGCGTCCAGTTTCAAATGTAACGGCACATAAAGTTTGTTCTAGGCTTCTCAGTGAGAGTACAATCACGAAATTAGTTTTTTCTAACTCAACTTATCCACGAATTAGAGTTAGGTAGCCGATTACATAATACAATTTGGACTAACAACAATTCAGATTATTAGGTATACAGGAAATTAATCTCAGTATTTTACTTTTTCTTATTTTCAAGTATCTAGGTACATAATGGTACAAAATGACAAGACATTGATTAATGGCTCACTGATGATTCTTTAATGGCGGTTATTTATCTACTTTATCTACTAATTAATGCACTAAGCTTAAGAAAAAAACAGCTAGGTATCTGTTGTCCTAGACCGTGAATGACGACATTGTAGGGTCGAAGTTTTATTTTTAACTCGCAAGAAAATACCAATGGGTACCCATCAACCTTGAATTTCGCTCAATAAAAAATTGTGAGGGCGAACTATTTATATTTGCAAGTACAATTTTAATTGGGACTTAAAATAATCCCCTGTAAGAGCAATTAGCGTAGGGAAAATTTATGGATATTTCGTATAAAAAACGTCGGTTTATCAGAAATATGAAGGCCAAGT
Source organism: Helicoverpa zea (assembly GCF_022581195.2). Lineage (NCBI taxonomy): Eukaryota > Metazoa > Arthropoda > Insecta > Lepidoptera > Noctuidae > Helicoverpa > Helicoverpa zea. Next base: position 6,338,709 of record NC_061461.1, on the reverse strand, counting down.
GAAGCTTTCAATAACATTAGCTACCTGCTGAAATGCGTCATGTCTGGCAAATGTTTACAAAATAATGTCTTAAATTAGACGCGTAGATAATTGAGTGTTCATTTAGAAATGTCAGTGGTTTAACAATATAAGGTATCGCCTGTTAACAAGTGTCTTCTTTCACAACAATAAATATCTTTAGAAAAAGATAAATTTTTCATTACGTTCAAAGAGTGTTCATTTGTACGTAATTGCAGCCTACGTTCCTGTAGCATACCTACTCAGTTTATTTCAGGATCACTGCTGTGACATATACCTACACCTTTGTGACTTTATTTTGCTGCGCGTCACAATAAAAACAAATATCCTTACTTTTAGCTAATTAATAATTCTAGCTAATAAATTACAGTTACTAGAAATAACAGTCAAGATTTCTTATAATTATTATTCTTAATGCACAGAGGTATAGAGATTGAATTAAATTTAGATTTTGTAAACACAAACTTTATTCCTAGAAATATATAATACTGAATGAATGATTAATTCTGGTTAACCACAAAATGACACACGGTGCTCATAGCAGGGCTAGTTCTGGGAATATATTTGTTACAACATTATTTTTTATTCCGCTTTAGGTAGTATTAAGCCGAAGGTCTTGACTTAGTTTTGTTTTTGTAGCTATAGATCACAAAACAAGTGGATAATAATGACGTAATGCGACCAATGTATATACATGTAGATAGGTATATTATTCAACAGCGGGATAGACGTAAAGATTAATGAAAACAAAATAAGAGGAATAATGAATCAGTATTACTACTTATGTTCATTCATAAAAATCACTGGTGACAAGTCAAAGCATAACAACCTTCAACTTGTAATACCTACTAATTCTACTATGCTTAGTGATACTTGCAATAGTTGTAAGAACTTAGCCACACGCAGGTACTTATATAAAACCTTTTATATTGTCATGGACTTTGATACCCCATTAGAAATTTAATCAATTTAATTTCTATTATGACCATGAATTATTAATTCATTCAGAGATGACATCACCATGCCAAGGTACCATGGAGCTTATCTTAATTAACAGTTCTGTTGAAAGGTAAAAAGAAACAAAACTTCGATGGCTATCTAATGGTTGAGTTGTCATATCACGAGGTTGGATGTCGCATCATTTTTGACAGGAAGCTCGTCTATCGTAAATTAATCGACATGGCTCTCCAGAAACACCAAATTACTGAACCGGTTTGGCGTGTGCGCGTTCGGTGACCCTCCGGAAATACTTGCGACGCAACACCCATAGAGAAACTCGCCACGTTTTTCTTAATATTCAAATGGAGAACATTACGGTGCATGATTTCGAACCCTCTATCTATGTCATCAATATTCTACATTATATTGAAATTTTTGACTTGCCGGTGGTTTGCTTTTTTTGATTGGGGTCAAATATGTTTCACATATTCTCTTCTCTACAATAAAATGACGAGTACTACTTAATAATTTACCTGTGTGTTTGTGATAAAATCACAATACTTAATGATTGAGTCTTATATTTCTTCATCAGGGTAAAGCGAATTTTAGACGAACTAATTAGATTCGTATATAAGATTTAACGAATAAAATAAACCTATTCATTTTAAATAGATGTAATAGATACCAGGAAAATACACTTAAACATGATCCTACCTACTCAGATATATTTCCATATAAACTAAAATATTTTACTGATAGATATCAACAACATAAGTATTATCAATTGTCTATAAATAATGAATCGCTGGAAATTATAGTAATAGGCATATAGGCACTCGAGGCTACGTAAGATTAGTATTCGTGAAAAGATTTTCCTGCTCAATTTGAATTTCATAATACATTAAAATTTTTGTGTAAGCTCATAGCAAAAGAATACATTTTATCGAGTAGGAAGATAATACATATACCTATAAATATTTTCACAGTCAAAACAAGCGAAGCTGCGGGCTTAACCTAGTGCCGAACAAAATGGAGCCGTGACATTAGCATTGCCCGCTAGTCTCCTTATTACCTATTATTACATCGTCCAGCTAAAACGTTCAGTTATCGAATTACATACATTTGTTAAACGTGTAATTGACTTAATAAAATCATTAAACATACTTTTAGTGGTTTGTCTTGAGGACATGAGCACTGGTCAGATTATACCAATTATATTTTAGAATTATACATAAATATACACTCTAGCTTGGTTGTTATAAGAAATTGAATTTGAGTGACGTGATATTTCCATAACTGGATTTGAGATGTGAGACGGTTTCTTGCAGGACGAGTCATAAGGTGATACATGTGGACTTGCGCGTTTAGTAGAACCCAAAATGATATCTGCTGACAAAATTGCATGGTGACTAAGTAACTTAGGATACAATGTGGTAAACTTTTAAGCTATTGCATAGCTTCTATCGCAGGCTTTGAGCGCGGGGACCAAATCCAGAAATTCCGTAACGAAAAAACCTCACGCTCCCCACTCCGACGGGCATGGAGGTGTGGCTTGAAGGCCGTGCATCGTCTAACGTCGTGTCAGTTCGGCAGTCTTCGACACGGCGCTGTGTGTCGTGCGATTAGACGTATTGTACGACTTTACGGAACTCGCCCGAATCGAGACGAGCTGCTCCGAAATCGGACGAATACATAATCAGCTGTTTGTGAGAAAGTATATAGGTGTATAAGTATTTATCTAAGTAAGTTGGCAATTACGTGTGGCAAGTGAACAATGAAGTAATTGCAGAAATACTGTATGAATAAAATAAAAAATAAAAATAAATAATTATAATTGCATAAGTTGATACAGAATGCTATGCAATAGCTTTCCCGCGGCAGTCCCCGAGTGCCACACGTATTTTTTTTTTATTTTAAAGGGCCGTCTTAATTGTTTTACTACACTATAGTGGAAAAATGTCAAAATGAGTATTGCATAACTTCAAAGCCAATAAATATTCCAATTACGAACATACCACGCGGCTTCTGTTGACTAGAGATTTGTTCCACGTGTAAGATATACTACGAAGGCTTAATAAATAGATTGATGGTCTCCAAATCCCTTAAAGCTTTACTCTAAATGATTTATATAGAAAACATGGTTGTTTACGTGTCGCAAGTGCTGTTATATGTGAAAAGCCAAAAGTTACGGCTTCCTTCCGGTCGCCCACGGTGCGCCCACGCCGGCCCATCGCCCACGCCACGCAGGTAATATCAATCAATTCGGCTAAATCCATTTCTATGATAATGCAACAGTTTCAAGTTTATATTGCCACATTGTGATCCGAAATTAGCTTGAAGTTTGAATTACTGCGACCACTGAAGTTACTTGAAGAATTGCATTGATTTTACTTACCTTGCTGGCTTGTGCCAACCTGTTTTGATACTTGATATTTAATTGAAGAAATATAATAGATAGCAGGTTTTCTATTGTTGTGTGTATAAATCGACTACAATCTGAGCAGATAACGATTTGGGTAACAGTTGAGAGAGCAGGACATGACTTAGAAGACTTTGAATGTTCGCTTATGCGTATGCTTCATAATCCATAGTGACTTTGATAAGAGACATTGTTAAAGTGTTAAAAGCTCACAGCCACTTGATCTAATTATAATCAGTATTCAGCTGATTTTCTTTAGGCTTACCATGATTAGCATTAATACTTAAACTGTAAGCTGTATTAGCAATATTTGTATAATAGTTTATAGCCTGTTTATTTCACGTTACCGGCCTTTCATACCAATAAGGGTACCGCTCCGATTAACAAACAAAACAATATCGAATAACTCGAAAATAATCAAGTAAACATTATCAACGTGTGCTTTATTGTTAAATAAATAAGGCCAAGTGCGTTTGATAAAGTTACATTAAGAGAGTTTCTAATGCAGTCATCGCCAAATACAGCGCAAGCGCGGCCCGTTTCTCAATGGCCGAGATAACTGCGCGCGCGACGTCATGGTTAAATCTGAACGAAGGCTGACTGGAGGCGTTAGCGGAGCCCAAGCAATTAAATTAATTAATTATTTCCTTTCAAATTCGCTTGAATACATCAATATACTAACATTTTTATAGGACACGTGCCGTCTATTGAGACGAGCCGGATTATATTAATTAAATTATCAATTATATCAGATCAGTAATCGATTAAAAGATATCATGCGTAATAGTGAAGTCGTAATCAATAAATGTCGATTTATGATACACATATAATTATGTTTGAATTGGATCAGCTATTAAAATGTTTTGAAATCATGATTTGCCTATTTAAACAAACACATAAAAAAGTAAGTGTAGCTGCAGTAACTACGTGTTTTTGTAAAGGCTTAGTAATTTGCGTAGAGCTTAACGAAAACAAGATATCTGCTACAGAAAGATACTGGTTTTATAACATTAAGCAGTAACCATTGACATGATATTTAGATTTATGCGTGGGTGTATGTCACTCGCTTTGAATGACCAGTAGGCGCTTATCAGCGACTGCGGAGAACTGTGCCATCTTAATGAGAGGTTAGGAAGTAACGCAACGTATGTGAGCGTGCGTTGACATTCTCTGTTAGCAAGGTTGGTGGTGGATGTTGGCGCCGGGCGGGCGGCAGGGCACGACGCGTCGCGATGCGGCGCGGTGCGCGGCCGTGACACGCGCGATGCCGCCGTGCGTAGGAACGCCACAAATTCGCCGTTCATTGATAAAAACCGACTCCCACTCGCGTCGCAGAGGCTCCATTCACCGGCGCCGCAGGTTGCGCAACGCGCATGCGTGGCCCTCCGACTCCCCCCGCGCCCCGCACTCCCGCCGAAACCTTCATTCGAAGCACTAACAGCTTTCCGCAACGCTTGTCACTATTTCACCAGATGACGCGAATTCTAGCGCCTCGTGTTCCGTAACATTCATTCACAAATAAACGCTTTTAAAGCGCGTGTCAGATATTTTATTAAGCGTTCCTACTACTGAACCATTCCTGATCTCAGAAATTGAATCGGATGATATGTTAGATTCTACGAAGTCTGCATTACCGGGGTACATCATATTGGTCTTCCTGTATTGAATGCGTTTAGATTTTACAGTAACCTCACTCTGGCTTAGGTATGATTTATACCGGGTATTCTGGAATCTCGATATGAAATCGGCATGATCTGCTGTCCTGACCTGAAACAACAAACACCAGATTGAGATGTTAACCTTACAGTATTATTATTCTGCAATCTCTCTTGAATGAAACCGGAAATGGGGAGATGGCTGTACAATGCCAGATAAGACACCATCCCGAACATATCTAATCCGCGTAATCGTCTCTTCAACAACAAAAGTAACATTTGAAGTTTTCTTAAGTAGGTAGCCGTAAACTTCACAAGCCAAGCCATTGCCATAAAGATCTAGTAGCTTAGTTGAATATCAAAAGGTATCGAGTATAATATAAGCTCGATTTTAACGACGATTTTACATCGCAAACATTAAGTAGAGCCATAAACGGGTGAAGGGAATCTGAATTCAGATTATCGGTTTACATATCGTAATATAATATCATGATACTCACACAAGTAGAAGTCAGTTTGCTATCACCTTAACGTCTCGGAGAGTTATGCGGGGAATATTAATTGATGTTATTTGAATTTACACGCACTTTTAATAAATACGAGGTGGACTTACCAGTTGCTCGTTAATAATGCAATGTTATGTCACAAGTTCCTTGCTGATTCTTCGTTTCCTACAACCACATGGCGATAAGAAAATTGTTCTAAACATCCTTTTATTTACGTTAGTAATGTGACATGGCAAGACAATGTCATGTTATTCACAAAAATACATTAAAATCAGTACACGGAAAAAAACAGCAGTGTGGCACAAAACTTACAGCCTCAGAAGCTGCTGAAAGTACCTTTTAATTAGTGCGAAAAACGAACTCATAAATAGCAATATAATCAGCGAACAGAAACTTCGTTTTCAGTAACGTGATTAAAATGAACTTTAAACCGCTCCTCTATATTTTTTGCACGCGAAACATTCTAACACACGATATTTTAAATTTTGACTTAATATATCTGATATTGGAGGCAAAATTGTTACTTTGTCATGTTTATGATAAAATAACGATTATTCATAGATAACAAAACTAGCTTAGCTTATTATTGAGGAATATTTTGTAAAAGCCACGTGAGATGTTGTTTCTTAGATACAGAAATGATATTAGGTATCCACAACGGAAGTCTCAATGACTATTTTATGAGACATGGGTCAAGTTGAATGTGAAAAACAGCTTTTGCTATTTCAAGTTATAATAGATCCAGTATTATTAAAACAACTAATCTAGAATTGGGAAGTCCGAAATTTATTAATGAGGTGCATAAACTCCGCCCACACAATGTTTCCTGACTAAATCTAGATGGATCAGTTTATTGTTTGGAGAATATATTCGCTGTCTTAGTTTATATTTCAGTTGTTAATATTACTTTTTTATTACTTTACTCCTCACTTGTCGACCACTCTCTGCATAGCTTTTCAATTTAGGTAAAACAATTTATTCAAATAATAAACTTCACGGAAATTGGAAAAAAACAAAACGTGTGTGTGTGCTCCTCGTGTGCACTTATTTTCCAATTTCTAATTGATTTACCCTGCAGGCAATGTTCAAATTATTTCGATCTGCGTTTCTTGAAATACGAGTTCACCGTCTAATTAATCAAATCAACGCCGAGGCACTTCGAAAAACGGTAAGTAGAGTGACAAATACGATATAGGTACGTACCCTAAATGCAGGTTAACGCACCTGAACCAGTTCGTAATTAAGAATACATTTAAATTCATTAAAAAGCATTAAACTTTCCTCGGCCGATACACATTCAATAAACGACACGGTAAGTGGCCCCATAAGTGGCTAAGTAGTAAGTAGCCGAACCTAATTATGTCGTGAGTACTTGTGTCGGTACCACAGATCTAACTATATGAAGCTTAACATAACAGTTAATAGTGCAATAATAGCAGCGTTTTACCTGAAATAAAACGCATATTAAATACTTACCTTATTTGAAGCTTACTAGTTTGAGATAGGCACCTACGTGTTTTCCGCTTTTATCTCCGTCCTTTTCTACCCCATATCTTGCATCTCTCTCGCACACCGACCAGTTTCACTCCCCACCAGGCAGGAGGCGACGAGTGTTCTCGGCGGCCACAGTTCGTCATTGAGTCGAAAACACCAGGCAGAAATTAAAATGTAAGCTTCAAATAAGGTAAGTATTTAATATGCGTTTTATTTCAGGTAAAACGCTGCTATTAAATTCTTGACCGTTATTTGAAGCTTACTAGTTTGAGACGTGTTTGTTATCGCCTGGTGGAAGTGGACGCCAATGTGAGCAAAAGCACAATGAAATTGTGTATGTAAATAGGTACTTAGGTACACGAGTAATCACATGTAAGTATGTGTATTGCGTCCTGGAATACTAATGTAATAAAAGTTAACTGGTACTGGTACTCAGCTACATCTAGACGTTAGACTGGAAGCCGACCCCAACATAGTTGGGAAAGGGGCTCGGAGGATGAGTAAAAAAAATAATTAAAAGAGAGATGCAAGAACAAAAGCAAAATTGATTTCATTTTCTAATAGTAATTAACAAAAACATTGCGACACTTCTTAATAACAATAGTAACAAAAATATAGACATTAATCAGCTGGATTAATTAAATAATCGAGATAACTTGCTACTTCTATTTAGTGGGTATCTTTCCCTTCTGTAAAAATGGGCAAATGTATTGCCTGATCGCCAATTACCCTTGGCTAATATATCGTCCAAAGGTATATTGTCAACACAGATTTTGACGCTACCGCCGAGTGGAAGCTTCCTGGGGTTGTAGTTATTCCTGCCTCTTTTAACAATGTCTTAATCCACCCGCAATCATCGTTCGGGTGGCTGCCTTTGGTTGGCCTCTAACGGATATAAATAAATTTAAGGAATTAGCCGATGTCCGTCTATCTTCTAACAAGGCTTAAGTCTTTCTGACCCAATACACTGGACTTAGATTTATATTTTCCTGATTATCCATCAAACAACAACCCGACTGCCTATGACTAGAACTGTCGGTCTTAGAGCCAAAGACTGGCCATAAGATAAAATTATCTTTGTTGGTTTTGAAATGTTCTGGGTCTATTGCAAGCAAGGAAAGATCATGGACTCGCCTTTCCAAAACAGCTAGCAAAAGAAAGAGCAGCAGCGTGCCTGGAAGTTGCAAATGGATTATTTTCGTCTCCGTTTACTGCACTTAAGTAGGTTACCAATTGGTCAATATTCCAGATGGACGGCTTCCCGGGGAACAGGTTTGCTCAGCGCTATTGATTTTAAAATGTGTCCGACTAGAACGTGTGAACCTAGCTCTCCAGTGGTTTCTGCATTGCATAGTGTAGCTATAACTGACTTGTGTAATAAAATAGTATTGTATGCTAGTTTATTTACTATGTGTAAGTCCGCTAAAAATTGGGTAAGTATAGGTCCAAATAGGGATTCAAGGATTCATAGGATCTAATTTCATACTTTTCGCCCCAATTTAACTATCGACTCCAAGCTGATCGATAAGTGTTGCGTGTGGATTGAAGAAGACTTCAGTCGGAGAGACTCCTTGTCCCTCCCCCCCCACCCCATTTCCTTGACCTTGGCAGGGGGTATCCCCGTTGCTGTGTCTATCAGTTTCTGCTCGAGGTTCATCAGTGTGTAGGGTACTGCTAATGATCGGGACTTCAAATCTGCTCGCCAAAATACCTGGTGCCACCGAAGGAACTACTATGAGATTAACTCCCGTTCCTGAATTGAGATGACTGAGGACCTACGGTATAAGGTAAGGTGGCGGTAATACCCATGCTAGCGGGTAAGTCCAAACTTGAGAAAAAGGCATCGTGGAACCCCGCTTTCGGGTCCTTCAGATCTAGGGGCACGTAGTACACAACTATGTGTCCCTGGGCTCGCTTCGAGGCAAATAGGTCCACTGCTGATACAAGATGCCACTCCGGTGGAGGTTTGTGTCGGGAGAGATGGTCTGCATGACTGTTGAATAGGGCTGGTATATGATTCACGACGTGATAGATTTGATACAGCTCGAGATAACTGAATACTTTGTACGTCAAGTTCGGTAGGCTCCTTGATCGGGTGCCACCTTGATTTCTTAGATATGACACCACAGTCCCATTTTTGCATTGAAAAATGGCTGTTGATCTCCTTAGCAACTCGCAGTGAAAGCCTTTTTCTCTCTTGTTCCATGAACCCATTACGGGAGTTCCGTTCAGTTGTGCCCCCATCCTACATCGGAGGCGTCCGTGGTTATAAGGTGACAGGGAAGTGGCGTATGAATATCCAAGGTTTGGTGGCAGCTGACCAGCCACCACTTTAGATCTGCTAAGGCATCTGCTGGTAGGTTCAACATTGCTATACTCCATTCATCGAGCCGTGAGCCCACAATGTAACCAAAGAATGACACTTTTTCAAAATGGTGGGTATAACCCGACCGATGACAAAAACGTCACATTTTTATGTAAAATGTTCATAGTATCTGTGGTCTTCAATTAAGTAGGGTTCTATGTATGACAGTCAAGACTTCTAGGTTCCTTTTACATGTAAACAATTTACTACATATTTCATTAAAATTAAGAAAATAGTTTACGGCATTTATTATATTTGATTTCAAATAAGTTTGAAAAGATTGCATAAGTTCCACAGACATCGTTCTAAAATATCATTTCTAATGTTGTCAGTATATTACTTTCGTAGTTATTTTTATAAAATATGATCATTACTTCAATCGTGACTTATGGTTTGTTCACCGTTTGGCTCACGGTTCCATGAATAGGGTAGGTATAGATTGCTGTTCAACACTGCATTGAGGAAAGTGAGGAGAGCCCGGAAATGCAGTCTGCCGTATGGGACAACGAAAACTTGCGAAGTTTAAAAGTCCTATCAAGCTATGCAGGTCTTCTAAGTTTGTCTTGCTGTTTGTCACGTAGTGCGTTTTGTCATTATCTTGTTGATAATGCTTGCGATTTATTCACTTGCCATCCAAAACGTGGTGCAAATGATCCCAAAGTAGGCGAATATATCTTGGTGAGCCACCAGAAAATCGAGATACACAATTATAAGTAACCCTTGAGTTTTCAAAGTTTGAACCACCCAATTGGTCACTGTGGCGAAGGTCTTGGGTGCCGTGCTTAAGCCAAATGGTAGGCACGTAATCTGAAGCAGTCTTCTTCTGTATACTAGTCGAAGAACATGTCTGTGACCTTCGGCTACCGGAAGGTAGAAGTAAGCCTGGGCGAGATCCACTTGCACAGCCATTCGTCTTTCTGAAGAAACTCTAGCACCCGAAAAACATTTATTAAACTGAAGGGTTCCGTAATTATGAACTTGTTGAGAACCTTGAGATTGAGTATTGGACGGTTCTTTCCGGCGCCTTTTGGGCACAAGAAACATATTGGAAAGAAAGCTGGCAGAATTTGCAGCTATCAATAGAACTTTTTGTTTTATCATTTGGGATATGACGACATCCATCTCTTTGGACTCTCTGGTCAAATCTGGCATTATCTATCAAAGGTGGCTTTTGGCCAATGGTATGCGATACCCAGTTATTATTTTTGACAAGAAAGGCGGAGCTCCCATTTCTTTCCATTGGTCTTGATATAATGTTAGGCAACCCGCCTCGAAAGTCATAACTTACGTGCCTTGTTGGACGCATCAAAGTCCGCCTGCGGTCCTGGACGCTTTCTGTTTCCTCTGTTGGACATGGTTCCTATTGTAATTTACTCGTGATGACCCAAGGGAGCCTTTAGAGTTTTGCGTCACTAACCATTCAGCGTGAGTGTGATTACCATTTCCCTTCGAGGGAAGGTTATAATGGCGACTCTTCGAAAGTCAATCCAAATAGCCACCCTGCGAGGGTAGATTGCAATGATGGTACGATCCGCAACATGCATGATTGGTACCCTGCGAGGGTCCGTGATAATGAGCCGACCCCTGCGGGGGGTGGCTAGTATACTTACTGGTCCCTGCTTTGTAATGATGCTGCTACTCGCAACATGCAAGATTGGTACCCTGCGCGGGTCCGTGATAATGAACCGACCCCTGCGGGGGGTGGCTAGTATACTTACTGGTCCCTGCTTTGTAATGATGCTGCGACTCGCAAAATGCAAGATTGGTACCCTGCGCGGGTCCGTGATAATGAACCGACCCCTGCGGGGGGTGGCTAGTATACTTACTGGCAGTCCTAGGCGGAGCGTACCAAGTCTTTCAAGGCCGAAAACCATCACACGCCGTGATAATGAGCCGACCCCTACGGGGGGTGGCTAACAGACTTACTGGCAGTCCGTGGGAGCGTACCAAGTCTTTCAAGACCGAAAACCATCAGACGCCGTGATAATGAGCCGACCCCCACGGGGGGTGGCTAACAGACTTGCTGGCAGTCCGTGGGAGCGTACCAAGTCTTTCAAGGCCGAAAACCATCACACGCCGTGATAATGAGCCGACCCCCACGGGGGGTGGCTAACAGACTTACTGGCAGTCCGTGGGAGCGTACCAAGTCTTTCAAGGCTGAAAACCATCACACGCCGTGATAATGAGCCGACCCCCACGGGGGGTGGCTAACAGACTTACTGGCAGTCCGTGGGAGCGTACCAAGTCTTTCAAGGCCGAAAAGCTTTCTTGACACCATCAGCCCTCTTCAAGTGCGGTAGTGACCAGTCCGAACTAAGGAGATGCTGGTTGGACCGCACCTCACACCATTCTTTTTTGTCAAAAAGTTGAACGCCTTGCAGGATTGAACTAGGGCCACAGGTGCCTTAGGAACTTCGGGCTTGCTTTCTTTTCCATATTCACGTGCACGGGCTGTGGTAGCTTTATTATTAACCGCATCTGTATTTGCTTTATAAGTCACTCATTCTGAAAACAAATTACTGAAAAAAAAAGTACACGGAAGAAACTCGTGACAAAAAAGGGGTAGATGCACAAAATATTAACACTTGATTTCGCAAAATCGAATATCGAACGGTAAAACCGTTAACAAATTGTATAAAATATTATAAACTCACCTGTGTTCTGCGAGAGCACTGAGTTTATTTTTCAACGAAATACTACAGCGGTTGGTTAGACCAACCTTCTCGGGCGGAAAACAAGACGCCAATGACGAACTGTGGCCGCCGAGAACACTCGTCGCCTCCTGCCTGGTGGGGAGTGAAACTGGTCGGTGTGCGAGAGAGATGCAAGATATGGGGTAGAAAAGGACGGAGATAAAAGCGGAAAACACGTAGGTGCCTATCTCAAACTAGTAAGCTTCAAATAACGGTCAAGAATTTAATATCGATATCGTATTATCTAGACTAGATATTTTTATAACCCGATTTAAACTTGGATATCATTTTAATTATAGAGCGAAGCTTGCTTTATCTAGTGATACAATTTATATATAATTATAATCCTCTTTGATATGCATATGACTTATAGTCACATACTTATTATTTTATATTACGTGCTTAGTAACGGTACTAAACTGTAAACTATGACAATCTTATGTACTTAATTAGGTATCATCAATATTATAAATCCGACTTTCAGTAGGTACCTCAGACAAATATTTTCATATTTTCTCTCTAGGGTGTATATAACACTTATAAACTAATAATCCCACCGTGTCTAATCAGGAATTAGATTCCATTTAAGTCGAACCATTAATTTTTATGTCGAATTTGCATTGAATTATTTAAATTAGCTCACATAAAAGTATTTCAGCATTAATTCTTGGTTTTTATGTTGAAGAGAATGGAAAATGACCCGGAGTATAATTAAGTATGCTCATTTACTAAAAGACGTCAGAAATGTCGATAGAATTTTTATTGACTGGAGGCGATAATGAATAGGTGTGCCTCTGTGTTGCGATGTTCTCAAAGTGTCGGCTAACATAGTGTGCCATGAAGCTCAGTGTCGCTTCAAGTGTCACGACTACGCTCACAAGTTCGCGCGAACTCCCCGCTTGAAGAGGTCAAGGCACCATTTTGTAGATATAATGTTTCAATACAAAGTGATTGTTGTCGAGGCCTCAAGTCAGGGTTATACGCAAAGTTAAGTAAGTAGGTAGACAAGCAAGAGCCGATCATTAACCTAACCTCAACATCTCATTTCAAATTTCACGACTTAGGATTCAAACAGGAAATCGACATTTACTGCAGTGGGATAGAATTAAAAGGTATTAGATCTCAGTATCTGTTTGAGACAGTAATGATAGTGAAGTACGAGCATATAATGAGCGTTATCGCTGGCAGGAAGTGAGAGGTTGATGGTGCAAATGAAAGACAATACGACTGTATTGGCAAATAATGCGTTTGTTTAGATAGGCGCGTGCGGCGCGCGGAGGCGTCGCGGCATGAATGGCCGCGCGTGATTCACTACGGCCCATTCATAACCGACGCGCGCGCATCACACGCCACGAAAATCAATTCAATGCCACTTTATGCCGTGCTGCAATACGTTTGCGAAATAACGAATCTATTCTCAACTAAGTGCCCATCACGGCGGGTGTCGCTCACAGTACTGTTATGCGATAAGTGCATTTACATTAAGAAGTACTGAGATGATTAGAACGCAGTTTTCACAAAATTAATCAATTTTGGTACATGTATCTAAAATACCCTAAAATTATATTAAAACACAGGATACTAAAGATTAAAAGCACTGGTTAAGTACTAATAAAATTGTATCAGAACGTATTTACCACTTCATTCATAATGTAATTCAATAAATTATTACGCTGTGTAATTCAACCAAGGAACCTCCTACACGAAGCCTTCTGACACAGAAATACTAATTTACACATCTGATGAGACTGATTATGTAAAATGTATGTATGTAGGTCTTAAACTGTGAACTTCTATCATGTCTAAACTTAGCTAAGCTAACCTCAATGTTAAGTAATCTGGCCGCGGAGATACTTACTTGCAGTGGAACAATACAAAGGCCGTTTAATACTTAAGTATAACATAATTAGGAACTTGTCTCAACTTCTGGGCATTAAAATATCCTCATCATCCTCCGAGCCTTTTCCCAACTACATATGTTGGGGTCGGCTTCCAGTCTAACCTGGGCATTAAAATACCTATATTTACCGCATTTCTTACCAGAATATCATTTTGTTTAAATTTTACGTCAAGTGTAAAAGCTCTCTTCGCCAGCCTGACGCCGTAGGCTCGTATATAAGTACAGTTGGTTTGACTCGAAGGCAAAAGGTTATGAGATTTCAACCCATAGATTTGCTGATAGCATTTAACCGGACGGGTAATTGTTTGGTGAACGGGCTATTAATTTTATATAATGGCTTCAAGTCCACATTAAAGTTACCTAACGAAAATTATGGTACGGACCTTATGTCAGACTCTATAGAAAACTTTTATGCTGCACACAAAAAGGCTGAATGAGTTATAGCTTTGTCTTGTGTTCGTGTTGTTCAAAAATAATTTTATTTGTTACGTCACATTTCTCGTATCTGAACACGGCGCGAAAGCTTTATTGATTTCTGACACATTGTACGCTTTTCATAGAAAAAGGTAGGCCCATTTAGTCAGATCTGTATTTAATTGCAGAATTGCATGAATGCTATCCATGTACCTCTTCTTCTCATCTATCCACATGGCATTGTGTGTTAGATATCGGGAATGACCAAAACGGTACAAATAAATCTACTCACGTTTATTTATTATCTGCCTGGGATATATCAATAACCATGGAAAAACTGAAAGCATAAGTAATTGTCTATCAATCAGATACATCGTAGCTACCAATACACCAAACGATTGCGCAAAACGTTTCATGATTCTAATACTTCATTGTTCAGCAACGTCAATGAATAAGACCTGTTTTAGATTGCAATGGTAGCGACATACAAGCGAATATATTACACAATAAACAACTAGTGACTCCATAAAAGTTCAGTGTGACGATAAATGGAAATAGTATCAGATTATGTGACCATACGCCGATATTTACAACACACAATTTACATGAAAAACAATCACACATGGCACAAATGGGAAATGTTCTACAGAAATGTGCCCAACAAGGGCATCTATAGCATTTAGTTAGGAATAGGTAAACAATAAATAGTTGAACAAGGCGTTCGAATGTGTTTACAGTTTAAGTGGCCGGCAGATAAGGGCTGCCATACACTAGAAGTTGTTGCCAATGTAAACAAGATCCGATTAGAGCAGTCCATGAATAATCTGGCTTTATTTAGTACATATTACCTATTATATTCATTTTAGTAGCTGGTTTCAACTGTCAGGTTTGGAAACGGCAGGTTAGACATAACGTTTTCTAAAAGCATTCCGTATTTGTGTTCCTTCTTTAGGACCCAAACAGGATCAGTACATGATTAGCAAGAAGATTTGGAACGTCAACTTGGTTTATTTTGTTCTAACTTAACTTCTAAGAAAGTAACAAGTAAAATAATACTATTACTATCTCACCTCACCATCAGTATTCGTACAAAGTTTCAAATAACACTATTAAATTCCCACTTTAGTCGCTTACTAATATAAACACTGCGCGGATTAGTTTTATAGTGTGATAAGTTATAGATAACCATTGGAAAACACAAGTTATTATGGAAAATAAAATAATAAACGTTAAGTAAATATACCATAGATGTCGCGATTTATAACGACATTATAAGCAGGTAATCTGTGTTCGCAATTAAGCTGCAAGATTAACTTTGTGATGTCATTGCAATTCAATACAAAGATGTCAGAGATGATTACAAATGTGATTTAGCTAAGGTACCTTAAGGAATATATATTGTATATGTTTTCATCTTTAACCTTATATTCTTTCGTTAGTATGTAGGTACTAGCATAGCAACACAGCAGCAAAAAAACGGCCAGGAATTCGAGACACACGACGTTTCACTAAAACCAGGTATATTATATTCCTATCTAATATTAAGTACCTTGATGACTTCACCCTCTTTAAGGGCCAAAAATAGCATAATACCTCCCACCTTTGCACTTTCAATGGGATTCAAAAATGTAGGCTATCACACATAAGCTCTGGCATATTAAATTAAGTAGGTATTCGTGTAACAGCCGGTGGCTGATGGCCAAGTTCATATCAGTTTTCGGTCACGATCACCATGAAGGCTAGCCACGCAATAAACATCCATAATTTACATCGCATTATTGCCCACGGCTCAACGAAGTTCCTGGTTGGCTTATTTAAAATGACCAACTAGGCTAAATTGGTTTAACGCATATCTTACATCTTGTGTATAAAGTAAGGAGCCGTAAAGAACTCGCTTCTTGACCACGCGATGGTATCGGCTAACTAGCTGTCGCTATATCGCCAGGTATCGTGTTAAACTGTACCATCTAATACTATTTCTACTTGTGTATTTTAATTTCTAGAATATGTGACACTTCTATGGCTTTGAGTTATTTTGGGTCGCAGATTTATACTTGGGAATAAAACTAGAGGCTGCGCGGTTTGCTTTGAAGGCATGTAGATGCCTGTGCTTTACGTTTTGTTAGCGTACTTCGTAGGTGCCAGGTGGGTAGTACTAAACGTAAGCTTCCAGACACCGTTTGTCTGCCAAGAAGTAATGAATTTTGATGATAACATTGAAGCACGATGTAGACATAATTCCAACTCCTTCATTTCAAAGCATAGTTTGTAGTCACAGCTAGTGGTCAACGCAAACAGTGTACCGAACGGTTTCATGCTAAGTGTTTACATATTTGTTTGTACGTGTATGGCGCTCAAATATTAGCTATTTTTGAAACGTTGACGACATTAGGCAACAGTCGCGTAACATTCCAAGTCCATTTGAATGAGAAGTGTGTCAGTAGTTGTTGCATGAATTGTTATAAAACGGGTGTTGCGTTCGCCCACCGTCGCGCCGTTTCTAGAGGTGGATTTGTGAATGGAGCGTCGGTCGGCAGCAGAGCCCGAGCCGTGCTGATCTGCACCGCTTGCAACAGCATTCGCCTACGTGCGTTTCGAGGTCGCCAACTTTCATTCATAGGCACGACGGTCATATTTGCAACGTGAAAAATCTGCAATCTAATCGCAACTGAAGTAACTGAGGTAATAATGTTGCGCAACATTTTCCTAGTCTGACGTAATGCTTTATGCAGGTAGGTATCTTTGTCCAGCTTTATGGCTTCCTGTCTGCTTACGATTGAAAGTTTCTGCGTACTCGGAAAATGAGTAAAGATTTTATTATGATTGGAGAAGACGAGATTTATGATCAAAGATTAATTATTACGGTGACTGTCGTATTGTCTTAAAATCAATTATAGATATAAGATACTTATTTATTTCACAGAACAAAAAAGCTTTTAAGTTTGCTAGTCGTTACTAGTTTTTCTTTAAACATTAATGGGCACTTAAAATATCTTAGTGGGGTTTTTAACACCTTTGTTTTCACGATAATAAGGTACTTTGTTAAGGTAAAAAGTGGGACCCGAAGAGTAGTGTAAACGTGCTAAATTGAAAATGCATACAATTTAACAGCTTGTTCTTCTTCTTTTGTTATATTGTAACAATAGTTGTTTTTAAACATACTAACAATAATTTTGGGAAATTTTGTAAAAAGGTGAGGTCAAATGAATTATTTTTGTAAACTAATAAGAGATTTGAATATAACGAAATGTCTATGATTGGCTGTCGCCAGAACTCGTTTTAATATAAATTGATATAAACCTACTATTCAAACGAGCGTCTATTAAACGGCTTAAATCATGTAACCCGACAACTCTGACTCGTCTATGGCGTCTAAAATATTCCCGTCGTTCATTGACACGTGCCAAACCAGTTTTTCGGGCAAGTTTTTCTGAATGGTCGCTTCCTTTGTGAGAGTAAACATATTCAAATGTTGCGATTAATTCATAGTCGGATAGTGCCATGGTTTTATGAATGGAAGCCAATGCAAGTGTGTGGGTGTGCGGCCGCGTAGCATGCACGCTCACACATACGCGCGGATTTGCATACTGGCTCGAGCGAGCCACGTGTTCCTCTCAAGCACAGTTACCTCTTCAATATTCGAGAAGTTAATTTTAAATGTAAATGATATTTGAAAGTCAACAGTTTATAATACACCAAGGAAATGAGATCTTTCAATGTTTGCAGAGCGATCTCCTTCCGGGTGCGTGTTAGCAGAACCAACGGTTTCAGGGAACCGTTCCACGGCTTGTGCGCTGACAATTCCCAACAAAATGTTGAGTTTATAGTTAATACTTAAGTTCTCAGTATTAACAATGTTGTGAAAATAGTTTATCTGAAATCAAAATTTATCAAATGGCGCAAATGTGCGTACATACTTATGTGTTGTTATGTAGATATTGGGTTAAGTATATAAAGTGTAGGTAGACATGATCGGGATTTAGGTGTATATTAGATTATTTAACAACATCTCACATGAGCGTGATTGCAAATCTTCTGCAGACAGAAAATACAAATATAGAATTCAATTTCCACCATAAGACCGGTAAGGCCTTCTTTGAAAAGAAACCCTAACAAGAACTTACTAAGTATTGAAACCTGCTAATCTGATACCAATAGAATTATTACCATTTCCATGTATTAGGGCCTTAAGTAGTACGAGTTCTTTAATAGTTCGTTAGGCAGAGTCATTAGGGGCGATATCACGGGGCACGCATTGTATTCATCCTGCACAAAGGATGAGCGCTGGAACCACAAGCGCCTAGTTAGCATGATTTATAGCGAATGCGGTATCTGCCAGTTTCAATAGTTGATTCCATATATGTTGGCTCCTGCTTGTACTATTGTTGCTAATACGCAGATTTTTGTATATTCTACATTCTTTACTAACACTTTGAAAATAAACTTACCTACGCTTTAACTTGACAAGTAAAGACTGGTACTTAGCTGCATACGATAAGACTAGAAGCCGATCACAACATAATTGGGAGATGGCTATGCGGATGAAAAACTTGACACGTTTCAAATTCGTATAATATCTTTAGTTCCAATCAAGACTGGCTAAAATCATCACTCACCTCAAGAAAATGGACCTAACATTTCCAATAACACAATAAATAAGACAGCCAATTAATACAGCTTTCAATATGCAGCGGAGACAATAGAAACACGCAGATAGTTAAAGCTATAGAGGATCGCGTGCTTAGCCAAGGGCTTCGATGAGCAAGGCACGAGTCATTTCCGGCGCTAAGGCTGTTGTCGCATCCACGCTTGTACGATGTTGCAACTTGAGACTCAAGAAGAATCGCTGCTAATAAATAATCGTCACTTTCATAAACACTGAGTCATGTAGAAGACGATTGCCAGTTGTTTTGCTACCTCGTGTTGGCGGACTGATGTTCATCATGTCATCTTGCGCAATCGACCTCATCCCTGATCACTAATATGTGGGTGATAATTATTTTTTCTCGCCCACGCTTTAGCTTTGTTTAAGCTAGTGCTAATGTAGTGAACTAACAGTTGATGCTTTCAGTTTTTTGTAAATGTCGAGGTTTTGGATATCAAATCTCTTTTTATTAGCGAATCTCGAAAATGTTACCTAAATGTGGTATGTATGTGCTAGACCTCAATGAATTTAGACATTTCTTGTCAAAATATTGTTTTTGCGGCTGTCTAAGATTATATAAAAGTCAGTCTTATTTAAACTACTGTGTTAAGCTTTATCCGCTATATACAAGGTGTTGATTTGCATTTGTGCCATACTTCAGGATGAGGACATACAATACGTTAATAATCGATTGGAATTACAGTAGACGGGAAATAGCTAATATGCACTGCTTTTTTTGTCATTGTAATGTCGTAGTATTTCAGAAGTAATCCAATTTTATGAATGAAATTTATGAATAATCGTTGCGTATGCTTTGTGTTTGCGTTTGTGTGAGGGCGCAGCACGGTTTTAAGGCCAGTAACACACGCGCGAAGTTTAAATACGGCTAGATGACATTGACGGAATTCCGAAAAAAAAATTAAAAAAAAATATTACGTACCAATTTTTTTGTTGATTTGGGTCGAGAATCAGTAGCATAATTACGTCCTTGAATATGGCACGTATGCAAATCAACAGCTTGTATATAAAAATACTTGAAAAGCTCTGCTTCTATTTTCGATTTGTTTTAGCAAACAAATACGCTAGTATTGTTGGATGAAAACTCCAAAATATATTCACAACATGAGTTGTGTTAGCAAGAAATGCATCGCAACATGGAAATATCTAATTATGCAAATGTGTGGAGCTATTGTGTCGCCTGTCACTATGTATCGGACGCTACAAGATATGCGCGTAGTGGCGCAGTGGCCACTCGAGCGGCCGCGCCGGCGCCAAACTCGAAAGCTAAACCATCCCATTTTTTCATTTCCATCATTAGTAGGTTAAATCCGATATAAAATTTATTTATACACATTTTAGTATGTATTTATGCAAACTATAGTGACAGTGAACTGGACTTAATCGCAGCATCCAATCGTAATTGATTTCGTTATCGAAATATGCGTTCTTCTCATGCAGGTGCTCAATAAGGCTAAAGACATTAACAGTATTTGAATTAATTATTTACAAATTCATTCACACTCTCCACGGTACAAGAATAACAGGATAAATAGAACGAGCATTGAACAGTGTCCATCAAATATGCGTGACAATGAAATGTTAAACTGCATGCGTAAAATCAGCTGACCACCAAAAACCTTCAAAGCCAATGTAACCTCAGCAACTTTTGACAGCAGCTTTTAATATAACTTACTAAAACAAACAAGTAATTTGTATAGCAGATTTCAAGGGTCGAGTAGTTCGACGAAGCTCATCGCGGCTCGTGGGCGTCTAACGGGACCGTGCGGCGCCAGTCGTTATTCTACGGCGTGTGGTGCGGTACCGTTCCGAATGCTCCTACCAGTCGGCACGTCCGAACGTCCGATTCCTACAAACCTAGGGCCGCCACAGCTGGTATTAAACCCAGCAGGACGCGTACAAAGAACAATCAGTAAATATCTCCGGTAATAGCACCGATCACCTAATGATCTAAAACCGGACCAGAACTTTATAGCTTATGTGGCTTTATAGGCAATCTTCATTGATCATGTTCGTTAATGGAAAAGGCCTTTGCGATACCTGTTAGTGTCAGATTTCCTAGCCATTAAAGTTTAAAGAAAGGCTGTTTCCGATGTGACATCATGGGCTATACAACAGACAGACACATTAAGTCCTCTATAACATAGATCTCCTCTTTGATTTTACAGGTGTCTTTGGTGTAATGATGAGGTTAAAGGCCAAAGTGTCATTGGAGTTCACTCTCGTTGGTACTATATTTTGCTTGGCCTATCTTTTCAATCAAAGGTGAAGATGACATAGAAACAATTAATTGCTTATGTCTCCATACTAATACCAACTAGTACTAATAAAATATCCTTTCGAAGTAAGGAAACGCCGTCGTGGTGTACATTAGTTGTTTTTGTCTCAGGCACATATTTCTTCGCAACATGAATCAGCATATCCAGTTCAGATTTTAGTACTTGCATCCCAAAAACGCACGACAAATTGCGCACGCGATTCGATCTCATCAAAACTTTTATTACTATTTTCATATTACCGTCTAACCGCAACTACAATACAAAGTGCTACTGTATTCCGTTCCGTATACATGACGCAACAACATGAAATCAATCCGTGTGTTCGTGTGTTGATATATAGCTGGCGCCCACACTGGCTCCGTTGCAGATGAACCCATCAACCGTGCATTGTGTATGCTAATAGCCGATTATGGATATAGGTTACGCTAACTTAGCCTTCAAGCTGTAAAGGCAACTTCAAGAATAGTGAGGAGGAACATAGTTACAATAATGACCTAATTGTCTTTTGTTCAAGTCCTCAGGTCACCTTAGATTATTTTCTTTGTTACCATACTTTGGTAACAAAGAAAATAATCAAGACTCCAAAAACAAAAAGCAGGCCACCAGGCCATACAAATAAGTGGCCATTTTAAAATCTAACAAAAAAATAGTAAATTGGTGCGTGACATGACATGCAATCAAACAACAGTTGGTGTAATAAGCGGGGGCGTTACGTAAACAAAGAGTTGGGCGGACCTGCCACCGGGCGCCACCTCCCCGCCCCTCCCCTACCCTCGCTTGCACCTGCATGGGCACATTTTCGCTTTCGCAATCAACACCAAATTGAACAGCGAGAGGCGACGTGACGCGCCAGCCAAACGCCTGGCGCCATAACAAAATGTGCTGCGCCGGCGCAATTAATATGTAAACTTTCGGCGTTGACTTTCTGCGTGATAGAAAACTGCCTATTAATACTGAGGTTTATATTATGCGTGTCTAATGTAGTATAATTTTAAATGATAATATTAATTACAGACTGCGCAGGAGTCGTGGCACACCAAATGTTTTTGTGGAGGACAATGTGACGATTATAGACAATAAGAAGATTTGTTTATATTATTTTACAGATATAATGACTCAAGTCACAGCTAGCTATTTAAGACTAAACAGCTCTTGTAGAGAGAGCACCAGGTCTTGCCACACTTCCTCATTAACAATGAAGCTGATGATAAAGTATGTATGCATAAGCTTAGTAACTATTTAGAGAACACTAGGCACTTTCACTCTACGTAGGCAGCTAGTGTTAATCTTGTATACAAAGTAAATAACCAACATACACTAATATTTCCATCTCTGGTTCCTTTGTTAATTTGGTACAAGATCTCAGTAGCTCAGCTTATCTGGTCGAGCGACTAAACCGAACTGCCTACCATAAAAGGCAACCACAGAAAATTGAAGGGGCAAACAGTAATGATTTTCCTTCATTTACATTAAACATTAACAAAAAATATTCTTTAAAAGTCGACGCTAACTACGACCACATATGGCGTCGATTCGCCGCCACCTACTAATTGGGAGCGACACTAGACAAATATATCGCCTTTTATGGTCGCGCTGGGTATTAACTACACTGATTGGTAAATAAACAGAATAAAGGATCGTAAGGCTGAGATGAATCAGCTCTCGATCGAGCCGTGATTAGAGACGATTAGCATGCGCCCTCGCACACCGCGCTGGCTCCGCGTCTACCAGCGCGCGGCGGCCCACGTGGGAGGTGGGACGGCCCTGCACACCCATTGTCTTACAACGCGTTATAGCATTATAATAGCACTGCTATTGCACACTATTTATGTAAATCTATTTGAGAATTCAATTTGTCTATTGTAATGTATTCATGAACGGATATTAGTAACTGTGAGACAAAGTGATTCTCGTCAACAACCTGTCAACCAGCAAGGGTCTGTTCGCTTGATGTCATTTGCTGTAGTTGTGGCTAAAAGTGATCCAGAATCAAACGAAATTTGTTACGATCATCGACGAAGATATTTTCTACAAGTTACAGATGCACTATCAAAATCTACTTCAGACAAAGAAAATTTTCATAGGCCTCGAAGAAGGTTATATCCTAAATGGCCATTTGCTTATCATCAACTCCCTTGTAATCCACAGGTTTCTAACCCTCACCAAAGAACTACGTATCATTAAATAGATTTGGGCATTTTCCAAGTGTTTTAGTGTTTTTCACAAATTAGTCCAAAGAGGTCACGTCGATGACGTATTTGGTACCCTCTTATAAGAAGTAAATGGGAAGCGCAGGTTGCGAATTGTCAAGCAACTAAAAACAAGCATTTTATTTGCTTGTTTTTAGTACATACAGGAACAATTCAAAGGCGCAAGTGAAATGACGAGTTTAGGTCAAAGATCGAGTTGCCTTCCATTTGTCTGCACGTACTCCCCGAGCATCGGCACGCTAACAGGTAACCAGCTTTATTGTTGTCCTGTCACTGTAATGTATGATCCTCGCAGGCCGATATAATCTCGGCGCATTTCTCGCAATGATAACAGCATTAAAAACGATAGCCACATCTGAGTGGCCTGAGAATCTGTGTGAGTTATCGCTCGCAGAACGCCACTTGGCCGGCCGCGCGTGCGCACCGCTGCCGCACGTTTTATTGGTGTCGGCGCCATCGACAACTTTCTCGTCTCGCAGACAATAACGCTCAAATTGGAAACCAAAATGATTTTTATAACTCGCATCTACGCGTCTACAGGCGTTAGCTTGAACTCGATCGCCTATTGCCTACTCGTGAAATGTCGTAAATTCCAACAGCGTAAGGCCACTTAACGCAGGAGCGATACTCAGAGTTATTCCGACTGTTTGCTCGTTACGGACTGTAGTAGGTACTTCTAACGAAGGCACCCAAAAACGTTCCCACAGTCGTCGATCACCGCGGTAAAAAAAACCAAGTGTCTACGAATTAACACGTCCGCCCGTTGTGTGTGTATGAAAACACTCGGTGGCCTCGCGAAGAGCCCTCGTGGTGACGGAGAGCTGTCGGTGTCGCCGAGCCTGACGCCTGACGCGACCGACGCCACTACACGGCGTCGCCGAGCATACCTGCTGCACGTCTTTAATTTACTTTAATTTGAGACGTTCAAGATTACAAGCGCACGGTTTCAAGGGTTCTCAGTAATGATTGCTAGTCAGTGACGCACGCCCGGTGTTGTTTATGCTCGATGATCTTGAACGCTTATAACAAAAAGCCTCTTCTTGAATGAATACGTTGTATCTGCATGCGTTGTGCTTATTTACACGTACGTGCAGGCAGGCTTCATTACCGCGTCGGTGTGCTGTCGTCATCCGCGACAGTTACGCTGGGCCACTAATGCGCAGAACAAACATGAGCAGAGCGTGTGTGAAAACTCAGCCCTGTTCAGATCGGACACGCTCGTTAATGCACAAAGTAAACTACACTTAATCTTTCACTTTGTGCCGCTTAGAGAGAAATTAACAAAGAAATGTTATTCAAACACTGGCTATGCTCAACGTATTAGCATGTTTCTTTGCTGATTGCGGGAATTTACCAATCATATGGAGAAGGGTATTAATCAGTGTTAGTGTGCCGTGTGACTTCACTGGCCAATATCATCTTCGGTACTTGAACTTTATTGACCGATAGGTACCCACTGACAACACGGTGCGGTAGTTGCTCTTGACCCTCAGTGAGCAGTTTGGGTTGGGCCGAGCTCGCTTGAACATAATAATATAATAAACACGAAAACATTTAATTTTGAGTTAGCCATTGTGTACCGTGATATGATAGAACATTTCCAGAACACAACAGTGATACCAAACTTATGCCAACTTGGCACTTGTTAACATCCTGTGTCAAATCAGGTACCTACTCATTACTTACTGTTCAATTAATCATAGTACAGAATTAACAAATCTTTATAGTATATAGTATAAAGCCTATTAACTACTTGCTTTAAGGTAGTAAAACTATCCCTCTGAGTACCTAGGTTCTCTCTCTGTAACTTAATTTACGCAAACGCTTCTATTACACAACCGGTATACAAATCAACAATTTAGCATTTATTTGCGTCCACAAGTTTTAAGATAATAATATTACTTATTACTTGTTCCCAGCGGCTATAGCTCTCCGCAGATCATCCGGCAATAGGAAAATAAATAGCTATGTGCATGTAACAGTTACGCGTGTAGTTTATTTTACATCGCAATCAGCAATAGGTAGGCAATAATAAGTCGCGCGACACAGAGCGAGCGTGGCTAGAAGGGGCAAATAAATCAGCATTTGCCGGTAGATGAACTGTTTAATTATTGATTTATTGTGCAGTGTTCGGAGCAAGGCGCCAACTAATTGGTGCTGGCGAATGTTCGCGTGACACCGGCCCTACGCTGGAATTATTGAGACAAAATCGTCCAATATTGAACAAAACACGACCGTGCATGACTTCGTTACCTTTATCTATTGCAGGCCTAGAATGTATTATGCTTTAGAATTATATTTATTATTTTTTTATCCTGATTACTGAGGTTTACTTTCTAAGAAATATACGACTGGATACGGATTAACTTCGATTCTTTCGTCAAATAAACAAATATATTGAAGTTTCCCATAGTTCCCTATACGGTTACCAGGAAGTCGATGATTTGTATAAGTCGGTGGCTATGCACAAATCAATAGTCCTAAACACACGTCGTGTAGTCCAATTACGTGCATACCTGAACAGATGCACGCATGCGATCTAATTGGATCATATCGGCTAATTGATGAGTGTTGGTCATACCTACTTAGTTTTGCTTGTAAACAAACAGTCATAGATGAATGATTTAAATACAATAAACACTCACATATGCTTTGCTTCTGTTATTGTGACAATGAATAGGTACTATACAAATAAATATCGTTCAGAAAAAAAGTAATTAAAACGGTAAAAGTTCTGCAAATTGAAGATGCGAAAGCGAAAATCCAAGCACCCTTGCAGAATCTAATACCCATCAAATCACCGTCTCCTAAAGGTTGAGGTCAGCTAAAATTTTCTAAGCAAACAAAAACTGGTCGGAGGCTGTTGATTTCGCAGCGAGTGTGTTGTGAACTTTACCGGACACTGCGCGGTGAACCGTACCATCCGTTGTCGCGAGAACAAACATGTGCGTGAGACTCTCTTATTTAGGAATGTTCACACTACGTAGCTTAGCTATAAGATATAAGAGTGTAAAAAAAAATTCTATGGTAAACGATGACATGTATTTGTTTCGTAGCCGTAGCAAAAAAATGCTGCGCCGTAGCAATAGCAATTTGACGTAATTATCTAAAATTAAATAGCATTATCGTGCGCGTTATTTGTTTGTAAACTTGTCATTTTTTATAATCTACTTACAATGTATTATTTGTAGGTAACGACCAGAAATGCAATAAAAAATAACATGTAATGCTATGACAAATAAAATTATTTTTTGTAGGCCTTTCTCCTTTTCATCTTGTTCATCCTACAAAAGCACGAGTATTATAGCTGTGTCTATGCCACCACCCTACCATGGATAAGCACTGTGACAGAGGCAAGCACGCACTCGGCGCTCGTTTCAATATTTTAGTAGCGACACAAGTAAACAGAACTCCTTTGTTGGAGGTCAGACGTGTGTGAAGAGAGTTTCCGTGTCAGTCTCCGCTTCTCAGCCTTAGTTACACATTAGTAGACTTCGACGAATATTTTTTGTTCTCCTATGATCACCTTATATTGTTGATCCGAGTTCCTTGTTTGTTGTTGTGACGTTCCGAGGCTGTTCGAGTTTTTTTTGAACAGGTTATCTGATTGACAATTTGACATTGAGAGTAGCGCCTTCTTTTTTTAAGTTGCACTTGTTCTCGTTAATCGGTTAAAGTTTATTCCGGCATGTGACAACTCAGCTCGATTTAATGGTAGCAGACATCAATTGGTATAGCCGAAAATACGATAACAATCCTAAAAATTGAATGAATACACATCAAGAGAAGCCGCAACATGTAGTTCGCCGGAACTGGAAATAGTCATTCCCAAAAGTCTATAAAGTCGCGAAGAATATTCCAGCGATGCTTAAGTGACAAGCCGCGGTCTCAGAGATAAGCTATCGACCGCCCCGCGAACATTATTAGCTGCGATAATCATCGCGATCACTTCACTCGCTGATTAACAAATATTTTGATTAGTCTCCTCACTACAAATTACCAAAGATAGCATCTACAGACGTCCGCAATCCCCGACAAAGTATCTACACCTAAATTAATAGAACCTTTTATGTCCTGGGGCGGTATCGAGGATCATGCGGAAAACGTCCTCAAATGTCACCATATCGCATTAATACTAGATTGCGGGGTCTTAGGTTTGTACCAGTTTTATGTCCCACAGATAACACTGTATCTATAGGTAAGTTATAATGTTGATAATAGACACCGGCCCTATAAAGAAACTTGAGCGTAAACAGCCAATAAATAAACATGAAATTATGTTTGGACTTTTTGTATTATCATGTTTTGTGTTCTACAAGGCCATCAAGATAAAAGTCACGCTAGTTGGTCGCGTTAAGGCTTAAGAAAGAAAACTTTTACGATAGCATGGAATTGAAAGTTCAACTCAATGTTCAACACAATGCAACATGTTTTTATAAAATATGAACTTAGTTCATACTAAGCAATGCACTTAAAATAACGATAATCGCAAACAAAATATTTGAATACCGGAAATTACATATCTATAGCTAATAAAACTCGATTTGACTAACTGACCACACTTTGATTATATTATATCTAATAATATCTAGTTTGTAGAGACTCGTAGCTCGTTCATAATACTAACAATTTTGCATAGATAAGCCAAAGGATAAGTTCCTCTCGAAAAGCTGTTTCTATCTCAACACCATAAATAATTGATATTTTAATGTCACAAATGATCTGTATGTAACTATGAAATACAACAATCGGCAAATAGCGTTAATTAGAATTCTGGAGCAGGACTAAGTTGAAGCTTATGAATAAGGAAATAAGTGCTAAAGTTGCTTGACATTTGTGTGTATCTTACGATGTTAAAGAGGTGTTCAATGGACGCAACGTGTTTTTCAAGCGAGTGCCGTGCCTAGCCCATAAGTTATCGTATGTAATAAAATTAAATGTAACACATTTCTCTTTTTCATGTAATCTTCATAATTTATACACATTTTTAGTTTGCGACGTGTATCGGCGCCTGCGGCCGCGTCGGATACGTGCGGCTCTTGCTCACTTTGTACGCGTTCGTACCAACTTGTACTGTGTGTATCGCTTTCGGAATATCATTACATGAACATAAATTTATTTTCGACGTCCACAGTAACTTATGCTTGTTTGCGTTCAGTATTGACTAACTTACGTTGATTACGATTGGAATCGTTTACGAAACGAACAGATTAACCATTTCACCTGTTCACATGATTACTTATTATGCTTTTATGATTTCTTTTGATGTATTAATTGATTATGGAGGCTGTACCGAAAACCACTGCTTAATAAATTAATCTACCGTACCGTAATATAATTATGAGGAATTACTTATTAAACTAGAGCAACCACAAATAAGAACCATTCAATCAACTTGCATAATAAAATAATTACTATTCACATAAACATAATTGATCGCTGCCGTGCTCCGGCGCAGTCCAATTACTCGTCTTGTCCTCTAATATCTGCCTACACGAGAATATATCGCGGCACTCATCGTTGCGCAACTGAATATCGTTTAATATAATTAGATTGCCAGCTTTAAATGTCACTGAGTCAACAGTTGCTTCTGTTCGCTTCATTGATCCAGCATCGCGTGCTTTCATACTTTCATCGTAACCTTATTCAGTAAATTGTCGATCATCAACAACATTAACTTGAGACTTGCTGCGGTAATATAAAACAATTTAATGGTGTTCAATTCGAACAATATCGAAGACAATAAAAAGGGCAGGAAGGCAATTTGTACAGATATCAACGCTGAGCATTGAATGGGCGAAATCCATCAACAGTTAATGCTGTTATGTCCGCAGTGATTTATGTGGTGAGGGCGCGTTCCGCACGCTTGTTCCCGTAGGGATGCCGCGGACTTAGGCAGAGGTTACACCGATGGGAATACAGCGAATGCATTTGCGGATTTGTTCTTATTTGATTTGGACAATGTCAATAGTGAGCTTAATTGGCTCTGATATCACGAAGCTGTTATTAAGCTAACTGTTAAGCGAAATTGATGATCATGGACAAAAGAGTGTCACGAAAACTTAGTTTCGTTTAATAAATGCAGCTTAGAGCATCCAGCAAAATAGTGCTAATATTGGGACCAGAGCCAAAGTCCTTGTTTCTAACACTGAAGACCTGAATCATTGTATATGTCGGAGGCGTTCATCAGGATGGCACTATCATCCGACATCAGTTAGGGTAATCAAGCAAAGAGATAACTCAAAGAAACTCAAAAACTCAAACGTTTATACAAATTAGTTAGAACAAAAGACAGCCCCCAAAACGCCCGCCCTTCGCCACTTCCTATGTGTTTTGGCTGGGGAGAAGAAGTGGCGGAACAAACTCCCCAGCAACACATGTCTGTCTGTTAGGTTAGAAGAACCATTACAATACAAAAATCACAAGACACTTTACAATAACACTAGGTACACTACACGTAACGAAACGCAGTAACGCGACGACTCCACGAAGACTCGACGAAGCCTCGACCAAGACTCGATCAAGACTGAGCTCCGCGGACGCCACGCTGACCACCACGACTCTGCCAAGCGCGCCAAAATGCTGTTTCACCGGAAACGCCGCCAGAGGGCGCGCTTGCGTGACGTTTAGTGTCCGTACTATTGACCGTCTCCGACACGGCCATTCTGACAGGACACACGTCCTCGTGTGTTAGTCTGAAACAAGAAAACCAAGCGCAGTATTTATCGTTCGGTCGATCCTGACCTTAACATTAATTATGTCTACACAAAATTACATCTCATCATAAAGACATAGAATTGAGTACCGACTCTATATTATTTCTAAAAATCAATCAAATGACGCAAAACTGAAATATTCTAATTTTAGGCTTTAATTGATAAACAGAAGCCAGGTCATTCCTGTGACCAAACATAAGATACACACTTCAGCCATCCCTGTGACAAGTGCTCAACGGCAGTCATCTCTGTGACTTCCAACTTAACAGTCAATCAACCCTGTGATTGAAGCGCAACACAACCCTGTGAACCTAGCTTTCATCATCCACGATTTCATTAATTTAAAAAAAAAAAAACTGCCATCATTAATCACACATCAACATCTCAACACATATCGCGATTCTACACAGTGCCTCCATCAAGCACTATATGGTTTGAGACCAAATTCTAAAACCCACAAAGCGATTTCGTCGCGACCCGGGGATCGAACCCAAGACACGCAGTCACGCTTACGACCACTAGGCCAACGAGTCAGTCGAACAGTATACTGTTCTATTATTGTACAATGACAAGCCACAATAAAATGGGATTGATCTCACCATGTTTATCATTCAGGCGTCTCTTAACATATCTGTGCATAGTGCCTCGTGTATGGTTATGCTGAAATCCGGCGCGCAGTAGAATCCAGGCGTCGCGCTCGCGAACACCACAGCGACGAAGTAGCAGACTGGACTCCTTTCACTCGCAGCAGGGGAGGCTCACGGGATTATCATCACATGCAAAAGAATTTGGAAATCGGTTAATTTTATCACAACATTTTAATAACAACTATGATAATATTGCTATCATGGCATAAATCTAATTTCACTGATTGACGATTTTCCCAAGAATGCAATTCATGAAGGTCACGTCAACATTATGTTAGCTCCTGGACACATTCGGATCAAAACAAACCTAACAGCAGCTTTATAACGAAGCTTGTGGCAATGAATGCTCCCTGAACCCAGGCGGTTCATAACCAACAATAATCAACGAGACTGAAACTACCTCTCAAGTTTATAAATGTCATGACAAATAACCACAAAAATAAACCAAAAATGGATCGGTCTCACCGGGTTTCCACTCAACGTGCGTGACGATGCGCATATCGCTATAGCGCGCAGTACAGCGGCTTTCGCGAACGTGAAGCCACGGAGATGCACGAGCACCAACACTCCGAACTCACGATAACACGTCAGGCTCCTGGCAGCTGGGATGCTCCGCAGTAATTTTGTCGCCATATTGCACAATAACCACCGTCATTGTTGAAACATGAAAAAAAGACAAATTCGGTTAATTTTCTAGAATACCCTCAATAAGTAACTTGAAATGTAACAATGGAAACCGATACCATTACCATAACCGTGGTTACCATACTTGTACCTTCGCTGAAATTCTTAATAAATCTTCTACTACAAACTCCATTTCAAATTTATTGACGTTCCATTTTTTTTTTGTTAGTGGGTAGAAATTTATCTTCGCATGGCGAATTCGAAACGCATGTGGGCATTCAGATTGCATCCCACTTCTGATGTCGGAGGCGTTCATCAGGATGGCACTATCATCCGACATCAGTTAGGGTAATCAAGCAAAGCGATAACTCAAAGAAACTCATAACTCAAAGAAACTCAAAAATTAGTTGGAACAAAAGACAGCCCCCAAAACGCCCGCCCTTCGCCACTTCCTATGTGTTTTGACTGGGGAGAAGTGGCGGAACAAACTCCCCAGCAACACATGTCTGTCTGTTAGGTTAGAAGAACCATTACAATACAAAAATCACAAGACACTTTACAATAACACTAGGTACACTACACGTAACGAAACGCAGTAACGCGACGACTTCACGAAGACTCGACGAAGCCTCGACCAAGACTCGATCAAGACTGAGCTCCGCGGACGCCACGCTGACCACCACGACTCTGCCAAGCGCGCCAAAATGTTGTTTCACCGGAAACGCCGCCAGAGGGCGCGCTTGCGTGACGTTTAGTGTCCGTACTATTGACCGTCTCCGACATATATAAAGAGCATGTATACCTCTCTTCACTAATGCTAAACATGGTGACATCGTCATCTTTTCAGACTGCAGCAACTTCGCTCTTGCTGTCCCCGCTCCCGCTACATCAATGGGAACATTCGAGCCGATTCCTTTCAGGCAATAGAGAGCCTCCCGCGGCGTCGGCTACTCGCCGTCTCCATCAGGTGGCGCACAAATAACGCAATAAATACACGCTTATCGCAAATCAGCTCTTCTCGAGGGGAGATTTATTCATGAGCCCTGCATATGCTTAACCCCGCTTACATTTATCATAGGTACGCAGCTCAGTCAATTAAATTAAACCGAATCGATGACAGCAGAGCTAGATTATGATTTTGATGCATTTGTGTTGTTTACTGGTGTGTTTTAAAATTACTTGATTATTTGATTATACCTGACTGAAATAAATTAAGCTATTGCATGAAAACCAAAACTTTTGCTTAACAACATGTTTTTTAACTTTTCAGACACATTGAATACAATGTACAATTGAATGTGAAATAAATAATAAATCATGTCAGTAAGTTTTCTTAATATCTGAAAATATTTTTTTCCTGAAGATTTTTCATGCAATAAAGACTTATATTGTTTTACTTGTGAAGAGGACAGAGGTAATGAATCACTACTGTTGTGAAATTTTAATGAATAAAGCTTCGTAACAATTTTATGGTCCTTATAAATCTGTTTTAATACAAGACTCCTCAGTAGATACTCAATTGTCTCACCTTCAATTTCAAAATATCTATCCAACAAACGTATTATACATATTACCAGTACCAATGTGTGATGTCATGTCAGTACCTACTGACGAATGAACAACATTTCATTATAGCCTTCAATCTGAGATTGTAAACATCGATCAATTGTCATTGTGGCGGTTCCCGTATCCGATCAATTCTCTCATTATGCGAGTCACGTCGCATCTCAATAATAGTACAAATGTTTCATCTGCACAGAACGTCAGCAAATAAATACGAATCGTTACTTAGAATAACAGAGATGCCATCGCGAGACCTACATAATACATAAATACATAGATTTCAAGTAAAGATGAACTGACTAGTGAAGTTAACACTAATGTTCATCGAATAGGCAAGCTCCCGATGTCCTCGTTGGTACTCTGTTATCGCCGCCGACAAGGCTCCGCTTTTAACACGCTAAACGTTTTATATACGTTCATCACAACATTATCCTTTCGACACGGTAGCACTAATTGGATAAAACATTTGAACAAAAAATCTCTAAGAAACAAACACTTTAATAACACGGACGTTGGTAATTTTGAGACGCGAAGGGAATTCCATTTAACATGTGAATTGGATGTGTCAGGTCGGCGCGAGGGCTGTCATTAGAGGGCGTTGAAGAGTGCGGGCAGCGGTCAGAGGCGCGGGCGCACGCCGCGACACCCGAAGGCAGCGCGTCAACAGCGCTGATTGATGGCCGGCCGAGCCTCGGACCCAATGATTGTTAGTGTTTAACTAACAGTTACCATTCAACAGATCTTGATTGATGGACTAATGATATAAAGTAAACACGCGGCCGCGTCGTTAGGTGTGTACCATCCGTCGCCTGCAGCTGACTTATTCCCATCACTCAAGATTTGTTGCGGACAGAACGGTTTTAATCAAAACTTGCTTTCAATTTAATGAAACATCAATACATTCACTGTTTTATTACACTCTAAGCAATAAATTATGTGTCGAACTAGCAACTAAAAGTCAGCCTGCAGCATCATTTTCGTTTAGATCTGACATGGCAAAACCACACAATTAGAAAGGCTTAGTAAAATAAAACAAAACAGAATTAGAACAATAGTCAGACACCCCATTAATACTAAGGAACATCGAATTGTGTAAGCAATTTGAGCCGCCACCATTCTGGGATAATTCATCGCATTATGATCAAAAATTTTACACTTAACGATTATTTCCGGCCACATTGACCCGTGAGCTTATAGCCGCACTTCGCTCTGCTCCATCACGTACATTTAATATTATAAGCTATTAGGCGCCTCGCCAGCCCTCCATTACTGTGTCCATATCATAATACGGAATTGTCTGTTGAACGTTTAGATTTTATACTTTTTACTTTCATTGAGTGTAAAACAAAAAGGCGGGACCGTCGGCGCCGGCCATTGTTCTCCGCGGCCATTCGTCGCACTTCATGCTATTCACATTCAAATTAAATGCCTTGTGTACAAAATTAATTTGTCTTTTGTCTTAGCTGAGGGCTGGACGACCGCTGACATGTCACTGCGCAGCAGGGCGCGCCTGCGCGTCGGCTCCAAGAGCGCCCCATGCCCTTACATGCCTATACGTTTCTATGACATTTGAACTGCATTGCTTTACAGATCGTGCCTTAATTAATTTTCAAACAATAAATTGTTAAGAGAATTGAAGCAAAAATTTGTTAAAATTATATCTATTGGAAACCAAAAGACATATATTTTCGATAAGTAATACAATACGATGTACCTAGATTAACCTGAGAGGAAAATAATAATTCAAACTCTTTTCAGAGTATGAAACAATGTACAGTTCCCTCTGTTTACTCAGAACCACAGCAGAAAAGTAACCTCAGCAATAAAAGATGACATATCAATTTATTCAGACCTCTTTAGCTGTACCTACAGACCAAGTAGGTTAGGAGTACGTTACACGAATCAGAGTTTCATAAAAGATTGATGAGCTTTCATATTGTCAACAGTTAATTTAACATTTATTCAACATACAAATAAATTTTATTTGTTTCATTGTGCAGAAAAGAAAAAAGAGGAAAAGAAGGGTCGGAAATGAATTATGAGTGACACTTTATTTAAAGTAAAAAACTTTTCAGAATGTAATTAGTTAAGTACTTACATCAAATCACGTCATGAGTGCATTTCAACAGCATAAACACCATAGTTAATACGTCTGTCCAAAACGAACAAGCGCGCATCGCATTTGTTGAGAGATAGCCGTGACGAAAACATTGCACCCCGCCCCTCTAATAACACATCTTTAGTTACGTATAATTAAAAACTCAAACATCGACAACTAACAAATTACGGACCTCGCCGTCACAATGAATCATCCAGCATCAATTAAGCTATTATTAAAGAACAGATATTAAAAAATCACAACACTATCTTCTAAGAAATTAGAGTCGTAAGTGAATCACAGCCCCACCCGTGACGACTCACTTCTTCTATCTCGCCTCGAAACTCGAAGGTAGAACAAGTATGACTATCAAAAGTCATAAATAACATAATGCAAGTGAAGCCAACATAATACTGAACAATGTTTGTGATAAATATGTACGAGGCGACACAACGAGCGAGATCGAGATGATACCGAGTATTCACAGTTGTTAATTTATATTCAATGACTTGGCAACATTCGGATGATTGGTAACAAATGAACATTGAATGTTCCATCAATGACCGTTAATTCGCGGTGATTGTCCATAATTACTTTCCTGTTTTAAATACTTGACAGGTAAATCACAATCCAAACGTTTATTTTTGCTATTTGCAAGCTCAAGACTCATTAAAAATCAATGATCAAAATTACTTAAAATAATAAAGGTAGGTAATTATAAAAAATAGATTGACATGGCTGTAGATACGATATTAGACTAAATACTTCAATATCTGCTTAATTCTGCTTTAAAAGCTATGAATAGAACTAGTTCTCTTCATCTACTGGATTACGTTTTACAAAAGCTTAACAAACAACCGGAATGCCAATCAATGATGATTGATATTCGGATACATAGTCCATCAACATCGTGTTAATGCGAGCGGATGTTGTGAAGTCGCGCTCGAATCGATACGAATCTCGACGATCCCGGCCGAGTGAGTGGCGAATTTGCGGGTAATTAAATTTTGACGCATGCACGCTGCCGCCGGCGCTTGGCCATCCGATACCATCGCGGCGTGTAATTGTAAACCGACGACAGCATCGATACCCGCTCAATTAATATTCGACACACGCCACGCGTTTCGGGTGCAAAATTATAGCCGTTTACGGCAAATTATACGCATCAGGTTTTAGCTATCAGAGAAAAATCTTTTGGAGATTCTCGCTACTTACAGGCAGTAATTCCACCTCAGATTGCAGTCCATTATGAAATGATCAAACACTTTCAATTAGTTCGACCGAAGCAAAACATCCATTTGTTAATAAAACGCATAAAAGCCAGTGATAAAATAACCGTGAGAGACAGAAACATAAGCAGAGTCATGTGATGGTTGTTGGTTAAACGTGAAGAGTTAGGTAAGGACATTTCTCGGAATGCTGGCCGAGACACTAAAGGACTCGGCGACGCGACGTTACCTGGCCATCGAACGGCACTTGAAACCTGTCTCGATCAATCCACCTCTTGTTGCTCGTGTTAAATAAAAACCTCTCTTAAAATACCAACCGAATGAGCCCATTGACACTTGTCATTCCGGTCCTCAATCTTTTATATTTGTCTTTGAAATGTGATGACAGTAGTACAAATTACGAATACAAATCTGTGCGTCGTTCATAACGCGCTATCTGACGCGTGTGATGGATGCGCCTGCGACGCGCGACGTCGCTCCGCTCGGATCACTGCGCTGTAATTAATACGAGCGGTACGGCCTATGGGAATCGCTGTCACTTTATGTCGTTTTCCACTCCGTAAGGTAATACTGTACACTGTCATTGGTCGGTTATTTATTGCTTTCGACTACAGTACAGAAACAATTATCTGACAAGTAACTTACATGTAAAGAACGCGAGTGCCAACTGTATCATAGAGACCTGGGTGTATAATTTCGTTCTAAACCAGTTAACATAATTTAAAGATAACGAGTGAATCGTAAAACTCTTGTAGTAAATAGGGTCTCGTGGCGCGGGCGCATGCCGCGGACGCGTGCTATTGTTGCGCGCAATTTACCGCCGCTTCAATCGCTGAAATATTTCGTGCAACGGGCATGTCCAATTGCTAACGAGCCGACTGCGACGCACAAATGAATAAGCACCTCATGCATAGACTAAGTGATTGTACGCTAAC
Organism: Helicoverpa zea; assembly: GCF_022581195.2. Classification (NCBI taxonomy): domain Eukaryota; kingdom Metazoa; phylum Arthropoda; class Insecta; order Lepidoptera; family Noctuidae; genus Helicoverpa; species Helicoverpa zea. Next base: position 6,301,342 of record NC_061461.1, on the reverse strand, counting down.
CTTACTGGCCACTTGAAAGATTTACACCAAAACAACTGATAGGCATGACTCAGTAAATCAGGTTTTGTGCTGAAATTCATGAAATATTAATTATTTTGGTACTTTCATTAATTAAATATTAATGGAAAATTCGACATTTTTTAAAAGCTAAGCATGAGTCCTACACGACATATAAAATAATTCTGTGGACATTGCATCCAAATTGTATATAAATAATCTACCACAACCAAAACCTATTCTGGAAAAAAATAACCCACAATCTAGAAACCTCTTTCATTTTATGCCTATTTGTACAGCCTGCGATGGTTATTCTAACGCGTGAACGCAACATTCAAGAGTGGGAATTAGCTGCACTTATCCTGTGTAATGGATCGCTGCACGTGTGTGGAGGCCATTGTGTTGGCCCATATCAACTGAGGGCTGGCCCTTAGACACGACACATCGTTTTTTTAGGCTTCATATACGTACCTAATGGAGATTTACCTAGGAAATTTTGCTCCTCATACAATATTTTATTTTTGATATCCACTTTTTTTTTCTAAGTCAACCATTCAACGAAATTGATGGAAGATTGAAGTTCTTCGCAATTTTTTGCAGCAAATTTGTATTTTCTTCTTAATATTATTTTGTTCAATATTAAAATTACACGCGTGTAAACCATAGTTAAAGCATTTAAAGCACATGTCCGAAGGTTTCCCATACGAGTTGCTATTGCCATACGCCCGAGGCGCCAACCGCACGCCCGTCATTCATACAGCATACGCACTTTGTTTAGCCAGCATTAACTCAAGACAATTATCTTCACCGGCAATCTACGTCTGTGAACTTATGCAGCCTATCATTGGGAATTACTATCACTCGACTTAACCGAATTACAATTCAATTTCAAACTTAAGTGGATGTAGGATGTTGATTCGCATAGAATTAACATCCCTAAGTTGCGTCCCATATATTGGTAAGAAGCTATAGGAAAGTAAATGAAGCGTAAGCTGCATAATGTAGTCTAAATTAATAATACTAAGAAAACAAAATTGTAACACATTATTAATATGCATTTGTAAATAAATATAGATTGAAACAAACCCAAACACTTTAAACAATGACATGAAATATGATGTTCGCTCGACATTTACCGTTTCTCTAAATGTCAGCAACTTAGCAATACATATTTACATAATCAGGTGCAACTCTGAATAAACACCTGTTATATAGGTCACCAAAATAGCTTCTCATCTCGGTAGATTCCACAATCTGGTAAGCTTCCAGAGTAAAAATGTAAGTTATTCCAAACAAACCCTCAGGACTTCAAAAAATTCTCGTAAGACTCAAACCTCATAAATAATTGAGACCATTAACGCTATAAAGCACGCAATTTAGAAGATAATAAATTATACTCACTTCATATCATCTTCCTGTTTCACTGCTTACATAAGATCGTTTTGTTGAATAAATCTGAATGGTTAAAGAGCGGCACAATTGGTTTTCCTGAACAGCTTGCGATTTCATTTCCTTATGTGCAGACTATTCTTCAGAAAAGCCGGATCGTTTAGTCCAGTCTGTTTCACAATGAGTCCTAACGGAATGCCCTCCGACCCGTCTTATAGGCCGGCTGGCACGTCAGATCCCATTACACTTGTCTGCTTTATTGTCTATAAAGCCTTAAGTGTCGATGATCTCTCTCGACGTCGCCCGATTCTTATTACATAATACTTTAGTGTACAAAGTGTAACATTACCCAATTTTATACCGATTCTATCTTAAATGACTATTTCAAACATAGTGCTACAATAAATTTAAACCCGAAACTTACCACAAAAGAATGGGTCATTTACGACATCGCGCTCCATTCACGAGCTAATAGTAAAATAATATAGCTGCTCGCCGACAAACATGTATTTGTAACAAAGACGTGTAAAATTTCTCAAACGTCAGATTTATACGGCAATCTCCGTCAGTATTTCAGTCGCTGCGACTATTAGTTGCGTTTACAACACGTGTGTGTAACCGAATCGCTTACAAAAGATTAAAAGGTGGTAATTTGACGTTGATTTAGGAAGAGCGAGGCTGCTTTCATCGCACGGATTGTCTTACCTCAGATCCAGCGAGACGTTTTGTCTATGGCTGACGGGTTCAGTCCCTTTATAATGTTAAAATTTATTATAAGTTATGTCAATATATCTTATGGGAGTAATTGATTCGTTTTCATTTTCTTGAAAGAAGGCTTTGACACATCTTTGACAGTTAGCCTACCTAATATCGTCCCCAGTGTCAATTATTTTAGTAATGTCCTAATAAACATTCATAACTTAAGATAAAAACCAGTTATCGAAAACCATATATTACATAGTAGACCAAACTTAACCGTTAGTTTTATTATGAACTTCCTGTGGCAAAAGGTGAGAGGCCTCACCACAAAACACCAAAATGAAATCATTAGGTGTTTAATGTAAACAAAATAACCGGTACTTATTCATAATATCATTATGTCATTACCATTTCCGTATTACAATTATTATCGTCTTTAGTGAGAATGGTTATATTTTTATAAGATGGTGATTGCGTGCGCGTGCGCGAGTGCAGCTGCGCGGTAGCGGGCGCGGCGCAAGCGCTGATGTCATCGGCTCAACTTAAATGTTATTTTCCGTCGCTCGGCTTCGCGTGGGCGCGGTAACCACTATCGGCCGTGGTCATACCAAACCCACAAAACCTTATTTTGCACATTATCTTTTTATTACGCCTTTGTAAACTGAATTTTATTTCTCATCACTTCCATTTACTAGGCACTTGCATCTGAACGATAATATGTGCACGGATGTAGAATTTTGTATCAAAAATGTTTTTGAAAAACAGCGGTTAACGCTATTTAAGGCACATTTTTAATTAAAATACTTAACCAAAAAACATACATAAAAAACAAGTGCAATAAATTAAGTACCTTTTCAAAATGAACTTCAAAACACACAAATCAAACGTGTTCCTGGTTCGTTTTATTACGTTATTAATTAGCCGTATTGTTTTGTTCTCGGTGTAAACACGGCACGTGCTAAAGTTATGAATGAAATAACGTTTTGCAAGAGCGGATGTTGCGAGGCTGCTTGTGTCGAATTAGGTTTAGAGCCTTATGAAGGCTTGATGAATGAACCTCGCCCCCCGCGCGTCTCCCGCAACTGTACTTATGTTCTTATTGAGATCAAGTGATAATGGTGCATTGCTCTCTATGAATGAACTGGGTTTTTAAGCAAATATTATTGTCTGTTGTAAGTCGTAAGCTGTTATTGCGATTTTGCAATAGAACATATTTCATTGATTACGCGATGACGTAACTGAATGATACAAAAACTTAGGACATTGCTTGTCTTCTGTAGAAAAAAATATATGTTTAGTTTATCTTATCTTTCAAAGTAGGTTATGTATTTCGCTGTTGCAGTACCTCTCATTTCCAAAGTAGGCCTTGTTTTGATTTGCATAAAGGCATGAAATGAATGTTTTATTCTATATTCTAATTTTAATAGTTTTGTCTAATATCCTAACTACTTTTATACTTAGTAGCTACATTGTAGTCACTTAAAGAGGAGGCTCTTTCTAGTCCTGTCTGACTTAGCAGACTAGTTTCATCCGTGTCGAGTTTAGTATTACATAGTCAGGTAGACATTTTCTCTTTCACAAGACTCAGCGGCTTAGTTTAAATCCCGTGGCATTCATACAATGTTTAGCACTGTGAAGCACATTTAAGGAACATTCATAAGAAAATATGCTGTAAGAGGTAAATATATAGTTTTATTGTTTGTATACAAACAAAGAAAAGTTTTACAAATTAATGACATGTAATTTGCCAATCGATTTTTTTTAACGTAAGTTTAATTGTATATTTTTATGAAAGCTTAGAAGTTTATCACTTAGCTCAATCATTTATAATAAATTTATAATTAAAATAAAGCTCCTACAAACAGTTTATGACTGGTTACTTAGATTAGCGTGTTCACAGTGATAAATACTGAGATAATAACATCGAGTATAATTGCATGGCATTTAAATTACGATTGAGCCGATTAATTTGTTTAATATTCACAATATGATATCAATTAGCCGTAGATTGATTTCGTCATACAGTTTAAGTGTTGGGCGTGTACTTGTAGTGATCAGAGATCGTGGTTTACCCTACAGGGGTTTGCAGGTAATCTGATAGTTTATAGGAATTTAAAATATAATTTTAAGTCTGTATTTTACAGGGAAGAAATGTATCAGGTTTCTAAGATATCTAGATACATTTTAAATGAAATGTAGGTGATCTTATGTTTTGATCAATCTTGGATATCTTCTTCAAGATCTGGTGATATGTTCGCATTGATGAAATTGTATTTTCAGTGTACCATTACCTAATAGAATATTTGCCTTTTAGGTGTCTTCCATTGTGTTAAAAGATATTTATAACTGCAACTATAAACTTTGCAACTGTATGCATCACATGCCTCGATGAATACAGTGTACCAACACAGAGACTAGAGTTGTATCTAAAACTAAATGGCCAGCCAATCGTGTCGTAACATAATTCAGTTTAACATATCTGAGTGCAGTACTGTGCCTGATACGTCAATATGTCCTTGCGCATTAATTACGCCCTATCTAAATGTGTGGTGCGCACGAGTGTCAAAGTCAAGATTGACGCGCGTCAGTGGCGAGTGAAATGTCGCAAGCGCATGCACGGTACACTCCGCCCCCTCCCGGTCCCTCGCCACCCCTCGCAGGCTTAACATAAAACTTCAATTTGCATAATGCATACAGAATATGTAAACTTATCTCCGACACGCCCTTGCGAGTGACACGGCTGAGGTGTGCCAGGATAACATTATTCTCGTTGCGACGATATCCAAGTCTAAATAGATCGCATTTGCAAAGCCACATGTTGTGTGGATTTTATTAGCACCACAGATGCGACGCTCAGATATTATTTTTATGCGTCGGGAACAATTCGAATAGTCGTTTCAGTATTTATAGAGCCATTTTCGATTCGAAAAAACATCGATACTTATTCTATTTGTATCCATTTTATTGAGGTGATATTACGAAAATGAACCCTTAGTTTTGTTTTGTATTTAAGCTGAGTAATAATGTCACGTATCACCGGGTGAGGCGGCGAGTAATTGTACGAGGTAGGTGAGCAACCGGTGACCACACTCGACTCGTGTCTTTTTTGGTAACAACTTATGAAGCCCACAGCAATAAAACGTGATTTCATTTGCCACACGACGCGAATATTATCGACGTAAGGCATCGTTAAAGAGCGACCATCCGTTCCTTATTAGCCTAACACGCGCCACGAGCCCTATTTCGAATGCAAATAAAATTACAAGGCTACCATAAAAAGTGTTTATTAAGACTTTATTCGCGTTTAAAAATTCGTAAAGTCTTATTCAGCTCGAGCTGTTGCCCACTCGGTCGAGTTCCGAAGTTTTAAAATTATAAAATTACTGTCGACTCGGTCTCAGAAATGAGACGTAAATGGGAATTGTCTGCAAAAAGCGGATACAGTGCGACATATCTTCTTTCACGACAGAATCCGATCATTGTTGCATAAAGTGTGGGATTAAGGGGTGCATACCCTAGAAGGCACGGCGAGGGCACCCACCGCGTGCGCGCGCGCCGCTGTGCGCTCGAACAGCTTGTAATCGATTCATCTTTTATTGCCATTTGATGGCACCCATATAGCGCATATTAGCGTCTTCCAAGTGCATCCGGTGTGCGTATCTGATCTCCATATTGTTATCATTCTTAAAACAAAAACTGTATTCATTTTTGTTCTACAGAAACACGATATTATTCCTATATATCGACTATAGATCAAAACAATAGATATCGGATGCCTATGAGCAACAACGTCTATCTCAAAATGTTGAAATTCAAACCATTCAATTAATTACAATTTTTATTTATGAAAGAAGAATTTTAAAATCTAAAATTACACATTTCGATATAATTTAATCAATTCGAAATATTTCGTTGTCATCAGCCGGAAGATATTAGAAGAAACAAGACAAACTGCCTGAAGGTATCAATTACAACTGGTTGAATTACCTCGCTTTATGTTCAGAACAAGATATAAACAACATTAGTTTATTTGACTTTTCTATATTGCAGATAAAATCGTGTAATAGCCGTCGACGACTATAATTTGTGGCGTCTCAATTGAAAGGTCAGTCGCGGCTAATACACATATTCATATCAGTTATCCGAGCGTCCTCTCTCCGAGACTTTCCAATTAAGCAATTTAGATACGAGCCGGGTCTGACACGACGTTACACGAATGTAAAACAAGGCCTATCGGAATGATAATTCAGTGATGTAAATAACAATAAAGTTATCAGGAAAGGCAGCGTTGCTATGGGTTTTGACAATAAAAAGCGTCGTGGAGTGCGCGACCCGCCGCGCCGCTCTTGGTATTAGGACGAATTTACGAGCGCCCTCGACGACGCTGCATCACGCGGCACTGATATTGTGTCTAAGTGCCTGCCAGATGCCTTTCCTCGCTCTCCATACATATTCAAGACACTTTATACCTGTCGGGGAAAAACGTCTCCACAATTCCTTCAATATCCGATGCGTTTTTAATAAAATCAAAACAAATAAACGATTCAATAATCTTCATACTTCTAACTTATTTGAGCAGGTTATAAAATTATATGGACCCAGAATATTTTTTAAAGAATCGAATGTGAGGAATCAAAAACAAAAGCGTTGAAGTCTTTTGTTAGGGCGAACATGCGAGCGTAAAAGCTTATAATCACTAACCACAGCATTTGAATAAGAGCTGGTACTAATAAATCAATATTGACAAAATTAACATACAGTGTTAATTATGTTCAATTGTTTATTAAGGTTTGGATCGCTGGGTGTAATCTATTGCCATTTAAATAACAGATGGAACAATAATAGTGCAACAAGAAAGCATAGAGGACCGGTCTTGAGGCTGCATTATTCGGAACCTGTTTCTGTTGCTCTAATTAACAATACACAAATCGTAGCTTGTATGCAAATGAGGGAGCGAGCGTCGAGGACACGGCGTACACTCAAGTTCCATCCGCGATAACAAAGAAAGCCCTATTTTTATTGGGATCAGGTCATTTTAACTGTCATACGATTGTGTTTCTCGTTTCAGAGTTCATGTAGTCTTGGGACTTGATATTTATACGTTTTGCTTTTCTGTCTGATAATAAGGATAAGTAGTTTATTTTTGAATTTTCCGACGGAAATACCCAAGTATATTTTGCTTTAGACTTTATTTTCCTCCTTTCCAATAATTTCTAATCACGTCGAGATGTGTAATGGCTATCCATTAATCCATTCATTATTTTCTTTTTTTAACAAAACCCATCTTGTCATATTGAATTAAAAAATCCAGCTTTTATTTTCCCTTTATTTTCAAAACATTTTTTCCTCAATTTCCAACACGACTTGTCACCCCAACTGCCCAAGACATACTGGTCGCCGTATATGCGAGTTTATCGTAAAATTGAATTAAAAAAGAGAGATAATAAAAGGCGATCGCATCGTAATTCTGGCTCGCGACAACGCAGCACTTTTATTTGGAGGCTCGCGTGTGGCGCGCGGGGCGGGGGGCAAGCCTAATCGTGCGAGCTTTAGAGTGCTCCGCTGTGAACCTGAGTATTAACTCCGAAATATGGCTTTAAGATATTTAGATTTTTTGTTGGCGTTAGTTTAAGAAATTAGAAGGATCAGTTATATTGCTATGAGGGCTTTTTCAAAAATAATATAACGCAATAATATGATACGATATAACTTACCCAACAAGCGTTATTGTGTTATTAAATCCTTCTTTATGACATTTGAATATTCTCCGCGGAACATACAGATTTGTCATAAATTCACTAAAAGAATGTCTCAAAGCTAACCTTAGGCTAATTAAAATCATAGGATGAAAGAAATTGGATGGTGAGTTATTTATTTATTACGAGTATACACTAGATAAATAGGACAACCCTTCTCATTAAACTTTTGTTTCTATCTACCGATATTAACTGAATGTTTAATTATCACATTACTTAACACAAAATAAGTAGATCCAAACAAAACTCATTCTTGTTCTGCTCAGTGTCCACACAAAAAATATTAAATATTTGAAGAAGGACTACACCGCGGTGCAAAGCGGAGCACGCTGCACATTATGGGCCGCGGTCCTCGGGGACAATCTTCTTTTATTTATATCCGCCGTGTAACATCTCGCACCTCTCTCGAGCCACTTGCGGCTCACTCGACTCCTTGCAGCCAGTCATTCTACCTCTTTACTAAGATTCTTCAAGAAGTAGTTACAAAGTTTCTCATATTTAGTAGAATATTGTGTGCTTAACGTTCTAGATACTCCAACTTCATTTAAAATAGGAAGGTTTTTATGGAACTATTTTAGTAGGGTCAGAAAACTTGTACCGATTACAAAAAACAGTTTGACTATGCAAGATACGTATTAGGTTATTTCAATTTATAAAGTAAACCAAATAGGCAATATGAATCGTATCATAATTTTATGATAGGCAGTAGTGCTAAATTCACTTCTGGTTTTACAATCACAACTTAAATATAAAACGCTTCAAGTTTTATTTATATGATTATGATGACATAAAAGCGAAACATAATCAGAACACAAAAGTCACAATATTTACTTTATCTCACTTCGTTTTACGATCACTGGCAAAATATTTGAACAGCACAAACCACGTCGGTGTCGCAAATCTTTACTTTATTTGAATTGTGAACTTTTATTTTCCCTCAGACTTGTTTATTTCAAACAAAATATAAGATTTTTTAAATCTCCTGTGGAGCTTTTTATTGTGTAAGTTACTCTTTGGTCAATATTAACAATAGAAGATTATAATAGAAACATTATGTGTTGCATGATATGATGCTATAAAATTAATGAAAACTGATCTACAACCGTTTTATTAAATTCTACACCAATCCATTTATAGACTTTCAATGTGTTCGAGATACGGCGAGTAGTGTGCTCCAGGTGCCACACATCGCGCGGACAATATTTTTATTTTCATCGAGCGTAACATTGGAAGCGCATTTTTCCGGGTAGTGCGCGACGCGAGCCGGCCGTCCCTCCAACCTGACTTGTAATTTCAAGTGTTTACCCTGCGCGCGCGCAGCAGGGCGTCTCACAACAATGCCCATATCCTTTTCACATAAAATATATGAAAAGTCCGGCTACCAGCGAGCCACGGATCGCCCGGCCGATACAGCGACTGCATTATACTCGCTAGCTGCCTACCGAGAACTTTTTATGAGGGATCAAATTGATTGGTTCGGTGATAATATCAGAGGTATTGCGCGTATTGTGGCCGACGGCCGACGCCAGCCGCTTAACACGTCGCGCTTCGGCTTCCGTTACCATCGATTACGCCACAGTTACACTTCTCACACCTCTAAACAGATGTAATTTGGAGATGCTGAGAGATTGTTGCCTGTAATAGATATGCACATTTAAATGCGCCGGTGAAAGGTTGCAGGCCCGGTTCCCAAATAGAGTCGATCACAATAAACACTGGCGAGCCACAACGTTAGTACTCACAAAAGTAATCCGAAGTAAAGTTACATGTTGTGGTTCACGTAATGTCTTTTTCATGATACCAACCGTTAGGTATCACCGTCGAAATTGAATCGAGTTTAAGATACACTTTAAATTTATTGAGCGCTCGCAACGAATCATCTGCGGGCAGGTCGAGGCAGGACGTGCCCCACGAGCGAGAAACACAAAACCACAAAGATAAAAATATATTACAAAATGAGGCCCACTTTGTGTTTTGAAATTACAATCAAATAAATTACTTTTTATTGCTCAATCTTGTTGGGTTTTATTAAGGTATCGGCGCTGAATGCGAGAGAATAAAACATGGCGGGTTTACGCGACAGACAAGATGTTTCCGTGCGCCTTGTAGCCGCCAGATAAACGGAGGTGCTTTACATGGCCCTCGAGTTTTTGGAGATAAGCCATCACGACGTGTTCATGTTGACATGCGGACAATGAAGAAACACGGACACTTTCTCCGTCACTCTTCACTTTGAACGCGTCTGAAACATCGTTATCGTTAATACCTATCCATGCAAGAAAGCCATATTGCACGAAATAATTAAAGGTTATCATTTTACGTTCCATGCAAGAAGCAACCATAGCTGGGTATTACTAATTAATTTAATTTCTCTTTATCTTTCCTCTAACCCGGCAAAAATAAACCATAAAATAATAATCATAACTCCTCGTTGAGTGCCGTACTTCACAAGCGTTAACTACTTAACAGGTCTGCAGTGAATAGATCTGTAGTCGTAAAGCGAAACTGGAAGTTAGTCTCAAGCTGATGACAAACCGTAGTGCCAGTTTGAAAACATACAAATCAATACGGAGACTGCGGAGACAAGAGAGCATATCGTGTTGATTAATGCTGATTGCTAAAGTGCGTCGACGCATGTATAAGTAATGTTACAGCCCACCGCGGCGTTTCCGTCTCAACCGGTCCTAGAACAATGTGCCCAAACATTTACTTACTCACTATTCAACATGTGGAATCGCCCCCATGACTTAGTGGACATTGACAACAACCGCGACGCCCGGCCTAAACACCTATCGCTGGCGCAAATTATGCTTAATACAATTACGAATCATTCATCATCGTATCGCTTTCGGAGATAATTGGCAATGATAAACTGAGCGAAGTTGAGACAATACTGAATGGGTTAACCACTGAAGAGGACCCACAACACTTGAGCGTAAATTCGCACAGTTATTACCCATTTAGTGAAGCATGTGCAAAGCTAAAGGTCCGTTTATGTTGGTGTTGTGGAAGCGTGGAAATGTGCGCGAGAGCACAATGCGCCGCGTGTGTCCCTTGCCCAAGGAAACACATTTATCATCGTCACCTAGAGACCCGCGACTTGTAATTGTGCGCCATATTGTTGCAAGAGTTATGGGCCCTGTGCGAGAAAATGCTCTCTTCCGCTTAACCTGTGCATAAACATTTATCGGGACAGGTTAATTTAATTTAAAAAGATAATTCTGTTTGATAGTGTCTGTTAGATGGGGCGAAAGCTTCGTGTACTAGTTTTCAGCTTCCTGGGCTTGGCAATAAAACGTGGGTACTTTTGGCACTTTCTTTACTCAATCATTAAAAATCAAAAACCACTCCTTCATCAAAAAGAACTTCTGACTCGATGTGTTTTACTCAATTAATTCAATACTTATTATATATTTGAGCAGTTTTATTCCAATTCTTGGTAAAACACGAATGCATTTTATTGTGAGTGTACCCCACGCAGCGCCCCTAGACAAAAATCGCATCAGCTTCCCATATATTTCCCTTGTCAGTGTTCGAGGGACAATACGGTAAAGGATTGTAGAAAAGTGAGCATAAAACACGGCGCACGCGCATCGGGCCGCGTCGATCGAGCAGGACATCAGCATTGTGACGGGAGCGCGGCGGCTGCGCGGGCTCGCGATCGAGCCGCGATTTGTCGTTATTTGCGCACGCGGCGGCCGCGACGCGCCGACTTATGACGGCTCTTATCCGCCATCGCAGGAGCCACTCCGCGCCTCTCAACATCCTCCGAGATCGTCGCCTCGCCTACCTGCTGCTAGTATTTCTCACAGAAACAATGAGCTTTTAAAGGTTTATTATGACAACAGAACTGCACAATGCGTTTTAATGGTATTTCTCTATAAGCTTCCAAGTATAATTGAAATTTAATTTTAACTGAGCTGTTCTGATAGATCAGTTTTATAGCGGGCCTCTAAAAGTAAGTAATAATGTTCTGTTTGATAAAAGGTCTATTCTTGGTTATTGTAGCTTACCCTGAGCGTGGCCGAACATGTGGAATCACGCTCTTGGTTGGGTTCTTATTTTTGTAGATATACTGTGTGATAATGTTTAATAACACTCTTTTTGCTCATTACAGAATTCTATCCTGATCAAATGCTCTAAACTTTAAAGAAGAATACTCATCTACTGACACGGATCACATGTTCAGTATCTTGCCTGGTATCAGATGGAGTGCGATGGCTGGCAGTGGACGCGGCGCCGCAAGCGTTCCCAACCTATAATAATATGAGTACGACGACGCTATCAAACCGACGATCACAGCCGAAATCAATTTTAAACAAACTCTAGCCACCACCTACAATTATCATTGTACTGAACAATGCGTACCACTAAATATCGGGCCAGTGTTAGAGGTCAGTCGGACCATCGTCCATCGATAATGTAAGGTTCTTTTCCGATCGCATGAGATACAATCGCGATGATTTGTTGATCCTACGCTAGCTTAAATATTGAAATTAACATTCATTTACGATTTTTATCTATTCATACAAAGAGCATGTGAATGAGATATTATAAGACAAAGCGATCTGTGTTTGTTTATTTATTCTTTGAAATCAAATACCTTCGTGTTGATGAGATTAAATTGTTATGACTGAATGCAGTTGTTGATAAGCAGCATACACATACATATTAGGTATACACACATTATGATGATGCCAAAAATATTGCAATGCGTTGAAATTGATAGTGGCCCAAAATTCATCAGTGTTGATTTCGACAGCATGTTCTCTTAAAGCCAGGACTAATATATTCTTGCAAGGAATTCAAGGATACGTGATCAAATAACTAGGTATCAATAAAATACCTACCCAAAAGAAGATGTTATAAATAGGTGCCTATACATATAAATTCCTAAATAATCTGAAGCCATAATTTATCTGTTTTGGAAAAGTCAACTTGTATTTCATGTATGCGATCTATAGACATTTAAATGATTTATTAAACGAAATATACACACATAATAATTGTAGGTGTCCATTCGAATAGTCTATTTAAGTATACTATACATTTTAATCACTATTATAAAATATTACAAAATGTTGTCTCGGGGCGTTAAAAATTCTTTGCCATTTTCATTGGACCATTGAATTATTGCTTTGTGTTAATATATTTATTTAAATTTAGTGTGGTTGTAGATACAGGAAACATATAAAGGTGTCTGGTAGTGGGTGGTCTGGCGCCCAGGCTCGTGCATCCCCAATGCGTTAGTTAACTCTATGCAAATAGAAGGTCACACTCGCCGCCGACCAACAAAAAGTTGTTCATTAACGAACTACACTGAATATCGATTCGTGCCTGATATCAAGATAAAATTGGGAATTCCTATCGATGTTACAGGGAACTCTTGTCATTTCCAAATCTCCATCTAAATAAGTTTGCTCATTTTTCAAAAGAAAATTATTACGCATTGTGAAAACGCTTGTAAAGTACAAAAAGCAAAGTTAATTGATATATCGACGGGCGGCACGGGTGCCGGGGGCCGTGCGCCACAGTAAAATTAAAATTGATGATCATGTAAACTTTATTAGTGGCAGCATAAAAATGTTGGAGTAAATCAAAGACTGCGCTAGTATATTGCATGACGCCGCGTGATCTAGTATCGGGACACCGTTAACACTTTATTGCCGTTCATACTTCTTGCACCATTTCGAGAAAGTAAATTACTCGTGGCGCTCGTAAAATTAATGCCACATACGGTAATACGAGTACTTCAGCTTGTCACTGTCAATTTTTATGATGCACTCACTTGATATCGCAAGCAGCTGGATTGAGCCTAGCGCAAAGTGGCGATATTTTTTCCCTGACATATGTGCAGTAAAAAATCTACCTTCAGTAAATAAAAACCGGTGAAATACTTGTTTAAAATATTTTAAACACAGTCCGTCTTACCACAAAAACTTTTAAACGTCAGTTTAAGACTTGTCTATAAAAGTGTCAGATTATGACGTTGAAATAAGGTCCATTTTGCAGCCACAATTTTTTTAGACAAGTGTAAAACAGATGTTAAAGTTTTTGTAGTAAGTCCAAGTGTGTCATAGTTCTGCAGCCCTGATTGGACGCGGAATATTTTAAACAAAAATGTAAATAACAAAAAAGAAAGTAGTGAGTGAAATGTGAGTACTTGTTGGAAATACGTATGTATTATTAAATTAAATTGCATTTCAACAAAATATTTACGAGAGTAGTAATTTTTCATGGCGGACAGGCCCCGCAGCGAGCGCGCCAGCCTACCCCGGCTCGCCTTTGGACAAACCACTAGCCTCGTGGCAGCCAGCCGCTAATAACTAACTTGTATTTCTAACAATTATGCGCTGATATCAACAGTGATAATAGAGCATTTCATGCAACATTGGTAGTGTAAGATCTTTGGGCTACTACTGGAACTTGTTGTTCACTGGTGGCCAAGAACATATGGTTTTTTATATACTTTGCATATCTGATTAGTTGGCAGAAAGAATAAAGAGATTCGCCATAAAATAATTCAAAAAGCAGTCTCACTCAAGTTACCAGGAGTGCGTAAAATAAACAGCAGTGCGTATTGAGCACATCGCTCAGTTGGCGCGGAGATTACTTCATGAAAGCTCACGAGACGATCATTACCGACCCCCGGCCGCAATCAATCCGCCTTGCATAATTAAGACACTAAAATACAAAATATATTCTTTAGATAATTCTTATCTTGAGATATGGTTTTAATCGTATAAGATAATTTACAATATCTGGGTTTTATTTAAGTTTAACTTTACACTCTTCCATACATATTTTTGACCCATCAAATATAAGTTTTACTGTAATCTTTCGCACATAGTTGATTAATTGATCAAGTCATATTTATGAATACTGTCCACGAATACTTAAATTATTATAGCCGAACAGACATTAAGATACTTATGACCTAATTTATAGGATATCTTTATGATAGATTAATGCAAATTGTCAACTTGATTTATTGATAACAGTTACAGGCGATATTTCAATTAGCTATTTAAGAGTCATCATAATATCGATACAGTGTATCTGTGTTGTAAATATGCAGTACAAGTAAGTAGCCTTTGATAAATGTCTCCGGGACTGCGAACAGTACAGCCGGGGGCTCGTGCAAAATAATTAAAACTACTTAACATTCAAACAGAAAGTACCAGTAGCCAGTTTGCGGCTCATTTAGCGAGAGGAGGCCGGTCGGCTGGCACTGACGACCATTACTCTCCCACCCGATTGATATATTCTTGGTGGACATGCGATCGGCGACACGTCATTCCGCTTCCACTGTTCACCGGCCCGACCTGCTACCGCTCGCTACCAGCTCCGTATAAATAAACAAACCGTACAAAGTATATAATAAATATCGCGTCCGCCTCTAACAACGTACGTCACCATAAATCGGACACTTCTTTTATTGCTGCACATCTAGACCAATTAAAATTAACTCGTAATTGTCGATAACCGTCAATAAAATTGCTATACGTCGATCTTAGTCAATATTAATCTCTCTTCGGGCAAAACGAATTATTAATTCATTATTTTACGAGGATTTTTAATTAAAAGAGTAAATCAATTTTGATTATATTTCAACTTTACAATGTGAAATCTCCTTATATAACGCGGAGTTCATAAGCACAAATCATTACCACTCGGCCTTAATCGAGTCCAGTAAAAGATCGGACGAATAAGTCGACGTCAGATTAAACACAAATATTTACATGTGTACAAAAGCAGAGAGATAAAAGTTTACCTTTTACAAGCAATTTGAGGTTA
The DNA here is from genome assembly GCF_022581195.2 of Helicoverpa zea. Lineage (NCBI taxonomy): Eukaryota > Metazoa > Arthropoda > Insecta > Lepidoptera > Noctuidae > Helicoverpa > Helicoverpa zea. The sequence continues at coordinate 6,285,704 of NC_061461.1, read as the reverse complement.
TTTATTATGTGGAGTGGCGCGGGAGGCGCTCTGCCGGCTGCGTTTTGGTGCAGCTTCTTTATACAGAAGCCATTATAAGTATCAGTTTCAGATCATAGATCATAAACGCATTTATTATACGGAGCTCGGGATCCGGGGGGTCCTGTCGCGTGAGCCACCGCGTTCATTGTTGACTTTTTATTGTCGTGCGTATGTCACAATTTTCGTGGACCTCACGAGAGATCGACGCATAAATATCTAACACAAGAATGTCCCGTTTCGGATCTATGAGTATTTATGTGGAAGAGCTGGAATGTATTTAAATCAAACATGGACGTCGAAGTAGCTTAATCTCCTCTTTATGATTATCGTAAATTACAATTGATTTTAATAACTTATTTACTTCTTGTGTGTTACCCGTATTTAGAAATTAATCTTGATGATCTTATCAAAGCATAAAGAAATAATTTTCTGGTTTCAAAACATTCTTTACAGGGTCGTTCATTAAATAAGTACAGAAAGTTTCTCGTTTAGTTCACATTTAGATTTAACTGATAGTTCTAAATGGCATTCTACTCGTACAGGCAGACATTTTGAGGGTTATTATGTTAATTGCGTATCTAAAGACTTTTATATGTCTGGTTAACATTATGCATTTTGAAATTAAAATAAAAGACGTACTAAGACGCCTATATTTCATACTAAATCACAGGTGTCAGGTACTTTTATAGACTTGTTATAAGTGAATTTAAGTAAAATGGCACTCTTAGCTCCAGGCGAAAGTAAGTAAGTGCAGTAGCGACACAACTTTCCATGTCCAAACAAATTACCTCCGAGAAAAACTCTTGCGCTAAAGATTGAATCGAGAAGTAATTCTCCGAGTGATACAGTCGCCGATTACCAAGAAGGATGACCCACACTCACTTATAGGTCAGCTGTCTGTCACCAATGTTTTGAATAAATAGGAACATAGGTGCTTACCTATATAAAAATAGGATATTAGGAAGCAATCAAAAAAGTAGGATCAACGGAAAGGTGACCACAGACAGATGATAAAAGGACCATCTAACGTCCAAATTCTTTTCGTTCTTTATATCATAACAGAGTTTATGCGTCGTGCGTATGTAGGTACATGAGCATATTTTCTGGTATAATAAGGACTTCTTCCTAGAGTACCTACCAAGAATATAATTGATTGGAAGCAAGCCAAAAGTTGGTATCTAGATTCCTTAGGCGGGAATTTTCCAAGAATCTATTAAATTAATCGATATGTATTAATAATATATAATTACGTCTACACGAAAAGGAGGATTTGAAGATTAATATTTCCCACAGCTATAAATACGTCGCAATAGAATAATACTGCATAAAAAAGGTTGCTAGTTTACTGCTAGTTTTGTTTTGTCTCTCGTCCAGTTCAATGGTTTTGCTGCACACGTCTGCTCGCCGCCAATCTTACTACTTACGAAACTCGCTCAATCCAGTAATAAAATGTTAATAAAGTACGTAAATCAAGATAACGTCAATAGTTAAGAGAGTTCGACACAACGAAATAGTCTCAGGCGAGGTGAAGAAATTACCTCACCTATGTTGAGGACATAACTCTCTTCGACTTTCCACCTCATCACTGCCACGCAAAATTGAACCTTAAGTTACATAAGTCAAGATATAATTTTCTACGACTTTTCCAACAATCAAAACCTAAACAAACACATCAATTTTAGAATGTGAATGTTTTTTTTTTTAATTTCCTATCACAAACCTATATTATCGTGGTTTCGTTAATTGCTCAAATCAAACCAATAAAGTTTAGGCGACGGCTAGCACGTGCTTCATGCATATGAAAAACATTCCATTAGTGGAAATAACAGTACCTAATCGTGAACGTAAAAAATAATCGTGCATAACATTAATATAAAGGGCGTGTCATTAGAAGATTTATCGGTATTATTTCCACGAACCACATTAGGAAATTCATTAGAAAAATCTTAAGTTTTTACAATACAGTAAGCAAAAAGACTTAAAATTAATTAGGTATAGAAAGGTTAATTTTGAGTGTTTTTATAACTCGCTATTTTGAAGGCAACTTTTATAACCAAACAATCTTTCACACGGTATCCATATTGCATAGAAAATACAAGGTGTTGATTTGCATTTGTACCATAGTTCAGGAGGAGGACATACAATACGTAAATAATCGATTGGAATTACAGTAGATAGGAAATAACTAATATGCACTGCTTTTTTTGTCATTGTAATGTTGTGGTATTTCCTAAGTAATCCAATTTTATGAATGAAATTTATGAGTGATCTTTGCGTATGCTTTGTGTTTGCGTTTGTGTGAGGGTGCAGCACGGTTTTAATGCCATTAAGATACGCGCCAAGTTTAAATAAGGCTAGATGACATTTACGGAATTCCGAAAAAAAATTAAAGAAAAAAAATTACGTACCAACTTTTTTATTGATTTGGGTCGAGAATCATTAGCATAATTACCTCCTTGAATATGGCACGGATGCAAATCAACAGCTTGTATTACAAAAACTAGAAGTCTACAAAGCTCTTAAAATACTCGTAGCATTTTGCTCTTCTTGGCTACAGTTTCCAAATCTATTTACTACGGCAAAATGTTTATACCTAGTCAGAAAATGCAATAAATAAACAAAATCACATTCGCATTTGAAACAATACTTAAGAAGTAAGATTAGTCATAAACGTTCTAATATTTCACAACAGTCATAATTAGCGGTATTTCCTTTGTAGTAAATTTACAGATTTGACCAACAAATAAATATGCGCAAGATAATAACGTTGTCCAACTAAAGGATGCCACACACGAACGGGTCGAGGGAACTCGAACCCAATAGTTATAGTTATGGCAAACATGGACCCGGAGTATGAATGGGACGATAGATTGTCTGAAGTGTTTTGCTATGGCTGTAACGAGAAGAGATTTACTTACCACGTTATATTTGATTATATTTGTGTGGTACAATCTGCATTTCCAACTAATATTGGGTGCGAAAAAGTGCATCAAATGATTCTGACACGATAAGTTTCTACCTACCATGTGTAAAGAAATAGTTGGGATTTTCACCCACCCTAAAAACAAACATATTTAATTTTAGAAATTTTACCATTCATCAAACACCGACCTAGCTCATACAAAACTCGTCAACTTACATTCTATGTCATGCATCATTTAACCCATTAATAAAACTGGCCATGAAAGTTCTTGATCAGCGGAGTTTTAAGCTTACTTAATTCATACTGTAGTGCTAGGCATTAAAAACGGCGGAGTTCACTACGAGTATGGCGCCTATAGCCTCTACCGAGTGCGTCCAATGCAATTCGATGCGGGACTTTACTATCGAATATTATCCAATATTATAAACCACACCTTACACTTAAGCAGATATAATAACCGTTACATATTTTAGGATAACGTTAGTGTACAATAAACTTAACTTTTACTTTAAATAATACTAACAGGTATTGCCAGACGTTTTCATTTGCGCTTACGCAAGCAATGTGTTAGGCGCCAATAAAACGATGTTCGCTATATAATCGACTAATAATAATTTGTCAATAATTTTAAAAGGCACAGAACCAGCAAATGGAATAACGATTAGTAAACAATAAACCGAATTATATTAGTGGGAAAAGCAAATATTATTGATGAACTATAATACGTATGAGTAAGCACGCGTTAAATAAAGACAGGTTTAACTAAACCATGTTTTGTGAACAAATATTGTTTCAATTAGATTACTGAAATCGTATATATATTTGCATATAATTGAGGTCATTTGTAAACAGACGACAGTGTGATTGATGTATTTATTTGAAAGTTCCAGTATTGGCGACACTCCTCGTAACGTGGACATGAATAAAAACAATGCACTTTGTGAACAACTTGCATTACAAAGTATAATAACTTATGTTCATGGTTGTATTTTTGGAGCGATTTATTAGTGTTTGTAATTTTATGAGGTACCTTAACCTCATTTTCTTCCGTGCTAAGAATACATACTTTGTTTTGAAAAAAAATGTCATAGACGTTTAAAATATACGCTTATTGAATTAATTATCAAACATCATTGTGAAAAACGGTTTTCAATCAGAAGTCTTACTGAGAGATTTATCAGACTTATGAGTTCAATGTTTACTGTTTTTCCACAAAAGCCCCGAACCTAAACTTTAAAACATTTCATTATTAACTTCATTATCTTAATGTAGCATCTATTGAGAAATTCCATTGTAAGAATATTTTTATATCTAAAAAGGTATGTAACGTAAACTTTGTCGTATAAAAGTCGGATCACAATCAATTTCCGAGCATCAATAAAAATTTGATCTGCGGTATAATTTCGAATGTAATTTGTTATATTTAAATCTTTCTTATCTTAGTTAGGCTCTTATGTCGATATATGTATTAAATCACTCATGAATTTTAAACATTTTATTGTCATTTCGAAGTGAAAACAATATAAATGTATTTTATGCCACGGTTGATTTATATTTTATAGGTGAGATGTGATTTATTGTTGGTCGATTTAATATTATAATCTTGATTCAAGAGTTGCGACCGCGCCGCCCCGCCCGCCGCCGTCCGTCATTACGAGTGTCGTCCTGACTTTCAGGCTTTATTGAAATACCTCATACATTTTGTTCTTGAAAGTTATATGAACGCAGCGTATCTAGCGCAGCGAAGCTTGGTGTGTCTGACAATCTTTACAAATAATAATAGATCGCAATTCTGGAATTTCGTTGCATTTCAAAACTTTTAATAAAACGATTAAAAGACACACATTGATGGCTACATAAAACAGTTATGAGTGCAGCGCAATAAAAGAAGCATTAAGTAACTTGAAATTCAAGAAACATGTCGTATTCATTCATTATGATGCATGCATATTACAATGTCGTAATGCGATGTAATTGTCGAGTTATGAACGCTGTAAAACTTATGAATGCTTAATACTGGTATTACTCAGTTATTGTGCTGTGAACGTTTGTAAGAACAATATAATTGTTATCGGTAATTAAGGTTGGGCGTTCAGCTTGTAATTAATCTTATTTGTATTGAAATAACGACAAAGTAGGGAATAGATACCTATTAATAGCGATCGATTTCGTTCAGTCCGCTTTTCTTCTCCTAACGTTCCAATTAGGTACCTGTAAACTCCTGCAAGTGTCAACAAATCTCGCCATTCTTGCGTCATTAAACGTTGTTGTTATTTTTGTCTAAACCACATTTCCTAATCAACAAAAATGAAATACGATTTAAGTTTTTCAAATACATTTCATGAGTAAACAATGAAAGTTTATGATAATTCTATACAGTAAGGTAAGTATTGTACTACTTATCTTCTCCGATCATCTCCGGCTCACGGCTTGAATCTAAATAATAGGGAAACAACAAATATTCACTTGTCATAAACTTAAAATGCATCACTGTTCAAGTAACATCACATAAATGAGATTACCAGTATTAAAGACGTAACACCGACATTCCGTTCTACCAGTTTCTCTAAGGCATAGTGTCCGGCACAGCTGGCGTTTCAATTATTTGACGTATATGCGAATTAGTCTTTATCAGATGTAATAAAATGCAAGCATGTCCGGGCGGGTAGCTAGCGCGATGGTCGATACCGCGCGACGCTGGGTGGCCGCTACTTGTCTTACGATAAACTTATCTTTACAATCGATCCCTTCGATAAAATAAAAACACCGATGCGTTCGGATGTCGAATGCTTGACGCGCTGCGAAGCCATAACATTTCGAGTTTTATCGAAGTAGCTATCTGCATTTGCATCTCTATAGGACCCAATACATTTTGTTACCATATTATTAGCATTCCAGCGCCACTTGTGTAGTATTCAGGTATTATAAAAATACGACAAACCACGGAGAGGTGTGATGTGTGGAGTTTACACCTTGCTATTGAATCCAAGTGATCTTTGTAGTTCGTAGAGCGGGGAGACTAACTGACTGGTGCAATCAACTAGTTAGACTGTTCTTTCTTTTTATTTTATATGACACATGGCACATAAGAAGTTTCACAGCCTTCTTATAAATTACGATTTATATGTTATAAAGATCTATTAGATATCATACCAAAGCGCAGGGTTACGAACAGCAAAAGTTATCAATAGTTAAATATAGTATCAGAGCTCTTCGAAAGTTCACCGTGATCGCGTGGTGATTGAAAATAAAGCTTAGAGTTCATTGTCCCTAATCTCGGCAAGCACTCGATGTCATAGAGCCGATGTAAAATGTCGTGATTCAGTCGTAAACACACAGATATAATGGTATATTGTATGAATGGACACTAATGCTCGCTGTAGCGGACGATATGTCCCACATGTTAGCCCAAGTGAGTGCTACGGGTCAATGGTTGGCCGGCGCACGCGCATCGCAAATGTCAAGGCTCGATTGTCGCGAGAAATCAGTTAAGCGTGTTAGATCGCAGCTAAAATACCACCGTCGCACTTATTGCCTTATACGTGGCTCCACTGCCATTACCGTACCTTCCTTTACTGACACACTCGTTATGAAATCTAAACAAGTCGTAATTTGTCAATTGAAAAAACAACTACTTCGTGTGTGGGAAACTATAAATTACGTATAGTAAAAATAATTGAAAAGCTGTGTACCTAATTAAGTAACAACCAAACCAAACTAATTATAAGATAACGCAACTCGTAGTTTAGTTTGTATTTTATCCAGAGCAACAAACAAGCTTTTAATGCATGCACTGGTCTACGCGGCCGTTTAAGTCTTTCATATCCACCGGCAACTGGAACGAATGAGAGTGCATTTAATATTTAACTTGCATAGAATTTTTATGAGATTTTATCTAGGCCTTAAGCCGGCTGTTGTTGGTATAAGAAAATTAAATGTCAATAGCGAATAGCCGAAGCAGATAGTTTATTCCCAGACACGTAGCATTGTTCGCAATTTGCACCGTGTCGCTCGTAGTCGAGTTACTCAATGGGCGCGACAAGAATGAATGAAGCAATCTTAACAGCAGTAAACGTAATTTATACCGTTTCTCTTCCATAAACGACGTGGCTTTTGAAGTACTCGTTAAGGGGCAGCACAGCTTCTGTTCGACAATTAGGCAAGGCCCGCACTTAGCATGAAAAAGGCACGTCCTTATCGGCGCTCGGTAGTCGACAATCGCAGCACAATCTCACGAAAACGCCATTCTAAGCTGCACCTGTCATAAACATAAGTTCAACGGCCTGCGCGACTTTCAATTAGTCACAAAATAGAACATTTTAACGGACGCTAGAGAAGTAAACAAACGTGGTCCTCGGGCTATTTGGTTATGGCGGGCTCTCATCAATAATACTTCGGGGGCGATAATATCGCGGACGCGTGTCTCGCGTAGAGGAACTTCCAACACCGTTATTAACCTCGCGATAGTCATCGCGACCGAGAGATCATTTAGTGATACGCTTTATATTAAATTACTCGGTCGTGCGTTGATAAAATATTCCCGGTATTCTATTACCGAAAACGAGATAACCGCGCCCGCCTTCAACAGCTACGTAACATACGTAGTGATTATTTGTTTAATCCCTACAAGGAAACGAGATGCTAAAAAGTATAAAGTCCATTTATACTAATGTCAGTAAGTGTTTACGATGAGAATGTTTATGTTAATGGATGCATTAAGACGTACGCCATGCGTCAAGTTGCGTGTCGATATGGGATCGAGCGCGGCGTGGCGTGGCGTGGCGTGTCGCGCCCCGCGAGCTGCGCCTGCGACGATACTTCCACTTCTTACACTAGTTAATCCTCCTCACAATGTTCACTTTTTACCACAGACGTGTTTACGTGGTGTCACCTGTTATTTACTGTCACATACAGTTTCCTACCTACATCTGCATCAATACGTCTTCATCACGTCAGCAAGTGACAGTTTATATTTATTTTCAGGGTAAAAAGTTTAAAATACAACTTTGCACCTTTATCATTAAAATAACTAAGACATTCCTATACACAAGAATTCAACTCTCTCGCTATTCGATAAATTGGGGATAATGATGAGACTCATATTTTCTGTCAAATATTTTTTAAGAAAATAATGATGCATAAAGGTAAAAATTTAGGTGTGTAAATCAAACACAGAAAATTATACAGTCTTTTTCCCGAAATGAATGAAAACCCTCCATTACACATAAACAATACAACTTAGAAGTATAGCGTACAGAAAATATGGCATACGATTTGTACGAAAAGTGTTATTGCTCAAGAGTACCTCGGGGACTGGCAGTGCCTTGTTAGTACTTCAGTAATTTCTCGTTTCATTTCGCATGCCGACGATGTTTGTTATACTAACTGGGTTTATTTTTCACGCAAATGAACTGTTTATCGGCTAATACGAGCATTAAAGCCGCAGAATGCGGTCGGGGCCGGCTGCTGGCAGCCAGCTCACGCCATTTAGTAATTTAACAGTGTAATGAGCGTCTTTCACTGCTAAACTAGTGCTGCACTTGGAAAATCATCAGTGAAATCTCGGACGACCCTTCAATGACACGACGCCTTAGAGCAACCAGTCGACCCGCTTCCACAACTAGTTAAAAAAACTCGATTAATTTATTATTTACGCTGACACTAACTGAGATACATTGAAAATGCTGCATAGTACGTACACCATGAATAATGAACACCTATACAAAGTCAATTTGTAGCGGCATCTTCAATATATGTAGATGGACCATTAAATCAAATACAGTTACCGACATTTATTGCTTTTGCGCATTAAAATTCATGTAATCACTATCGAGACATAAAAATTAAACGGCATTAAAATTACTTCCATTAAGGTCTCATTAATTTCCTAATCAACGCTGTGGGGCATGCACCTCGGCGAGTGTCGGACATCAGATACGTGCATGATTTACCGGGAGCCGCTGGATAAACAGGCCACAGGGACGAACGCCACAAAGGCCTCGTCGAGCATAATTTACTTCTCCCCACAATACTTCTAATTAAGATCATTCGTGAGTCCAATGAAGCCAAGGACTATGTACTCACTGCACAAACTGGACGTTATAAATAACTCAAATCGTAACTCACGCCTTTTCCGAGCCACTCTAAATGAAGAAAAAGCTGGACAGGACTTTTAAATTTTGGACTCTGTTGTCATTAAGTTAAGAGTGAAAATACAGGTTTTGTGAAGCTCATATGAGTCGAATATCGAAGTGCGAGTTGAGTTCACGCCAGAGTATTGTTACAGAAACTAAATAAACTAAAACACACGCCACTTATTTGTTCCTCGGGGGTAGGCAGTCTCAACTAAATCTTCCAGTGAAATGCATTCAGAAAGTTAACTTATTATCTGAGCTTTGTTTAACGTGAGCCTCTTTGACGAGCGAGTTAGCTTCAAAAGCAAATCATTCAAGTATTTATCATTGTTAAAATAAACAAAATTTATCATACAAGATGTTTATCTTTCTGTGTCCTTTTACTGTCCTATTACCAGTAAATTACTACTTAACGATGTAACGTCGAGCCAAAGATGTTTTTAAACGTCTAATTTTATTACAAACGTGAAAATCTATGTATAGAGCATAGTTTACTTCTGCTTCTACGTTCATATTATCATGTCAAGGTCCCAATGAGCTTCTGTCAGTGCTATGAAAATCTTGTGATTGAAAGGATGAATCAAAATAACAACAAAATCTATAACTTTTCACTACCGGAAAAAGACACAATAATTTTCCCAATGTGTATTTTGTTGACTCTAATACCGATCCTGATATAATGTACTCGAAAAATAATGAACCGTTGACATTAAACTTTCCTGTACACTTCAGAGAAATCACTTTGATATCGTCAAAACACGCTTAACATGTGAAAAACAAAGATGTTTCAAAGAATGCTCAGTACGATTGTTGTCAAAATAAAATATGGAAAAAATAAGAAAAGATTAAATCAAAAATAACACTCAAGCAATCGTTTAAATAAATGGCATTCAATATTTCTGGTCCAAAATAAAAAAAAATACGTGCACGTTGACTGTGACGTTACTGGTGGCTATACAATTACACCAACATCAAAGGACATCTCTAATAAATCTATCTAATCTATCAAAGTAAACGTATAAATCTCGACAGTCTTTTGTCGATGACAAATAAATGAAAACCAGGCAACTGCTAGTCATAATGATTTCCATGAACCAATGCAAATATTGTCACTTGAACACATTCAAGAGGTATATTATTTGATCAGGTATACCATTCACGGTGAACGAATTTCCCTAACTTCAATTCATGGAAAGGCATTCACATATTTTCAGAATAATATTGCTTTAAGAAGGTATTTAGTTCAATGTGTAAGCAATTAACAGTACTATCTAGCCTGATTACTAAACTCGCCTGCTCGCTAAACACTTGTCATGTAAACCTTGCTATATTCTCAAGCTACTGCGGAGCAACGCAAGAAGTTTTTCTATCAATTTTGCATTTCATTGCATTTTAAACGTGGAACTTTTCCTAGACTTTTCTTTGCCACACAGCGATGGATTGCGAATACTTTTTACACTCTTTCTGCTTGGTACATTCGTGGTAGTCCTTATGGAGTAAACATAAGGTGGCTTTATTATGACTAGAGTTACCATTCTGGTGTACACTGTCACTCCTTAGCGGGCACTTGTTGTAATGATGTCATTTGAATGAGGGTAGTTGTAAATTAGATTTGAATGCACCGGTATGCAACGGAATAACAAAAATAACCGAGTCACTTGCGGCCAGGTTTATTTTATATCCATTTTAATGGTGGAATAATTACAAAGATATTTTACATTTCAAATGCAGTCTTTCGTAAACTGTTAGGTGGTAGTTGTTAAAATAAGGTAAACGTTTAGATTAATAAAATTGATTGTAAAACAATTGCTATCGGACTAGGCAATTGTGATGGACCTATTGTTGTAAACTTGCATAAAATCAGTTAGGTATTCACTTTCGTAGTAAGCAATTGAGAAAATACAATACCTACCATGTACCACCGATATTTTGCTTGTATTAAATATTGATGGAAAACAGAAAGCTCACGATTTAAATATCGGAACGAACCCATTACGCCATATTTTAATGAGCAACAATGACAGAATAAATAAGTTGCAACAGGACGTGCGCGCACGTCTCTCGGACTGTCAACGGAATCAATAGAGTACAATAAAATTGCTCCTTTCAATGCAACGTAGTTAGGTCTAAATGAGGTTTGAGTAATGCCGCGGCTACACGCAGGCCTCGCGTGGTAACACGCATTATAGTCCCCCGCGCCTCAACGCAGCGCTAAGCTTCCACTGATTTGACTGCAATCATGTTCATAAACTACTCCCCGCTCTAACAAAGATAAAATTTCCGTAACACAATCCCAGATACAAAGTTTTCGCCTGTCATTATGGCTGTCTCGATGTTGGCGTTTACTTGTTATTAATTTATTAACCCTACCTGTGCTCGCTTGTAAATCATGGTTTGTCAGTGTTTTGCGTGTAAAATCTGTTTTTACGTGTTATGTAGTCAGGTATTTATTTGTAAACTAGAATAGTTTGTACTTGATTGCAATTCGGGTTATAAATAACCGAAATTCATAAAATAGGACAGAGAACAGAAACTTATCGTGCTGAACTATAAATATTTATTAAATAACAATAAGCATAAAATAATACTACGTAAAATCATTTATCGACATCTTGGTTTAATATAAAACTCTTAAGCGGTAGACTAATTATAGACACCGATATTAAATTTGTAGTCATTATTTTTGAAGAATAAATTCTGTAGTCATCCGTTACGATGCCGACAAAGGCCCGTGCAGCGACCGCTACGTCAATTTATAATGCGATTAACAGAAAGAATGGCGATCCGACTGATTGCACGGATCCTTATGGTCCTGCTCTTCACCAAAATCCTCGATCGGAATAATGACGGTCGCTTCCTTAATCGTCAAAGAATAAACCGCGGCCCGCGGACGTTATTTATCGACATTCATTTGTTTCGCTGCATCGATATCTTGACAGTAGTTCGAAATGTCTCAATTAATATTTAGCCTAAAGATAGTGTATAATGAGCCGTTTAATCTAGGCGCGCGTAAGCCGAGTGAGCCTGGTGAAGGTTATTAATATGATGAAGTGGTGCCATCCATCGCACTGCGCTGCCGGGCCGGACCACCGCGGCCGCTTCGAGCCCGCTGGACCGACCTCGGTATATAATATCAATAATAACATTAATTGCAGCGAGCCTTTTCAAAAGATTTCACGTGAGAAGGGATTAACGCTTGCTTGTTTGGTTAATCCGAGCCGGTGATGGCGTCTGTGGGAACTTCCACACTGATCTGGTAATGACGCCCTTCCATGAGAGCCACTGACGTTTTTTAATCTTATATTAAAGCGTCAATCGATACCTTTAATTTGTTATGACAAAGTTTTTGTGTTTTGAGTGCTGCACATAAAATTGACACCCTACATTATTATCGTCTGCCGCAGTAAATAAATTGTTATACTATCTGATATTTGGAATGTATAAGTTTTTACTCTACATCTAATCTTGATAATGTAAGCAAGACAAGCTAAGTACGTACTCGACATAATTCGTATCTCGTGTGAACAGACTTATGTCAATGACGACGTAATAACCATAACGAAACATGAGAAAGTAAGCTTATTTTGAGACGACAAAATCGTTTAAGCATTGACAAAATTAGGAGCTCATAACATACAAGCAAGTTTCCCTTCACGGCAATGGAACTGAATAAACATACAATAAGAGATGGGAGTAGAGAGTCAAAAAAGATATTACCGACACGATTTACCGTCGATCGAATACGGTTACGTTAGCTTTTCTCACTTCACTAATTTAGACGTTACCAAAGTAGCTCAACGTTAAATGGAGGATGAGCGGTTATACGGTAAATACGGTCAGTTTATATGGCCTGTAAACAGCGCGACGTGAACTGTACACAAGGTGATTTTTTATTTGTATAGTTGCTAGTTCAGGCTCAAATACCCGTGAGAAGAGCGCGCCTCCCAGTGTGGAGCCGGACGGTGGGACCGTACCGGCGCCGCTCTACTCGACACATAATCTTAAATGACACATCACAGCAATCAGCACATTGCTTATAGATTGACTAATTAGATGTCATGAGTAAGATAATCCGTATTGTGACTACCTCTATGATGCATCGCGTGACTTACTGATAACGATAACGTAAGTATGTGTTAGGTAAGTCAAATACTGCACCAGACTAGACTCACTAAGTAGATTCCAGAGACATTATTCCAATAATAAATATCAAATTTAATTCACTCACATTATTTTTATTATTAAGTTTATAAATATCATATTTGTTTACATAGCCAGATTGCAGTTCAAAGTTCAGCTAATAACAATACAGCTCCACTGTTTATCTATGAGGTTTTGACGTCTGCCCAGCCGTTGACACCATCAATTTAAGATTACGTGAAAATCCGACGAGTGAGAAATTTCCTGAGACCGTAAGCGAATGTCATTTGAATATAAATTGTATCGGGCAGAGCCGGGCCGGGCGCGTCGAGGGCCCGTGTACCTCTCATTGTGCGTATAACAAGATCAGTATCGACTTAATGACAATATATTGGTAATAAAATTAGATAGTCCATGCCGTCATCTGAGCGAACATCACCGGCCGCGCCTCGGACACTCCGACTCTCATATTTATTGCAAACTAACTAGAAACATTATCGAATGACGACCACGATCTGCTCTGAATAACCGGGGACATCTTAAACGTAACATTTCACCAAATTAAACCTTATTCCTAGATGCTACGACTCATATTGTTCATGCATTTACAACTTTACGATGGTGGTTCATAAGAAAGCCAAGTTATGGTATAAATATTATGACACTTTTATCTGTTAGTGAGGTTGAAAAGTAAATAAGTTCGATGCAGGGCGACGCTGCGGCAGCGTGGCAGCGACTGCAGGCACGCGTAACGTCGCAGTTATATCGGCGCTTACGTCTCCCTACAATATATCGACATTTGATTGCAGATTATTTTCTCGAAATACAATAAAAACTCCCAGTAATTTAAGGGGACGAATTGGTCAACAATAATTCCATAACCGGCACGCGCATCTAAGGGGCCAAGAGGGGACGGAGCGTCTGAGCGGGGCGAGGATAACAATACGCGCGCTAGCTTATAACTAAAAGTCGTAAGCGACAAAATGGTTTTGTAATTTTATTATTTAGAAATGATAATTTGATAAAAATTCCTTCCACAATTTTTAAGAGTATGCATATACTCAACTACTAAAAAAGTTAAGAGGCTTAAATCGGTCCCGTTTGCCCATAATATGTGAATCTCTTTTTAAAAAGAGGTATGTTTGATATATTTTTCTCTGTTATAAAAGATACTTAATCATGTTTTGAAGTCTAACAAAATAAGGTTTATATCATGAACTTTCAGGTAACCAAGTTGTATTTTGATCCGTTTTGTATTTACTGAGAAAAATTGAGATCCTTGACGCCAAAATTTCCAATTCGTCCTCTTAAAACATCGGATTAGTTGAATCGGAGTATTTGATAGGAATAGATATTGAATTTCGTTGACAATATGACCTTTATGATTCCTAAGTTTTTCTTCATACTGCCGAGCTACAGAAACCTACGGGCAGATGTGCCAGATAATCATTTAGAGAGAAATATTTAAAAGAAAACGTTTCAATGAGGACACTTGCCCCATTAACTTTGTCATTTGGCTATCACATCAAAGACTTAAAAAATGAATCCAATTATCTTTGAAACACGGAAGAATGATATGAGAATCGTTTAAATGTTACGGACTAAATCAAATGAGACGGTTAGCAAATGAAGGAAATGGTCAAGAAAGCTATAAAAAAACATATTTGAATTTATGTATTTTCTGTATGCGGACAGTATTCAAATAAATCATTTTCATATTGGCGTTGAAAAAGCTTTTACACGAATAATGCATTAACGCACTGTGTCACGCATATGTAAGATATGACATTTTAAAGAAGTCATATTGTGTAACAAGGCAGACGATCATTATTTAGTCTGTGGCGGGCGCTGCGCAGACGCAGTGTTTGCACTGTACCGAGCCGGGGTGAGGCCAACACGCGATCATCTCCGATAGCAATCTATAAGATTAACGGCCTAACTTGTGACACCGCCTTAATTACTCACACAATAATCCTTATCGATCGATTTTATGGTGGATTTCAGATGTCTGACGCTACTCAAACGCGAAACGTTCTTATGACATTCTTATACGATTCACAAAGGCAGAAAGCGGTTATCTCAACATTTTTATTCAACCGTGTTTTCTGTTCATATTTTTCATCGTCGAGTATAGGTACTTTGCACCATAAAACAAAAGTTTGTGCAATCCAATCGCCCTAAATTAAATAAATTGAACATCTGTAAAATCAATTAACAATTCCCGTTACTGTGTGAAAAGTAGTTTTTCAATTGAAACAATTAAGGTTAGCCGAACAGTCATCGTGAACGCAAGAGAACTCAAACAACCGGCACAATATTGTTTAATAACACAAAATTGAAAATTCCCTCCAAATGGACTCCATTTTCGTATTTGATGAAAAGATTTAGGACTTAATTATCTTAGCTACCACACAGTGCTACGAGCACCTAGGTAACTTTATACGAATTATCATATCAGTAAAAAGGTATATCTACTCGACCATATTCATGTAAAATACATATTGTTATCATAAATCACACAGTTGATAAGGAATTACCCTGAAACTTAGAAGAATTGTCCTCAACAATCAACCAGACATTGCATTGCTATCAAATCAATCATGTGACATCTCGTGTATGTATGGATACTTGCTACAGACGATGTTAACGAGTTCTTCTCTTAACAAAATCAGATCTTTAATTAAAAAGCTGTAAACAAATGCATACTAATGTGAAGGTATGTCGCAGCATAAATAAGGACGTTGGCAGACGGCAGTGGCGAAGGCGATGAGTCCACACATACCGATCTGCTAACGAAACGAGCGCGCATTACCACCAGTCATCTGCCGCTTAACGTAGATTCTACATGGAGCTATCAATTTCAGCCGAAGCTTTTCAACCATTTATTCTAATTATGGTAGCAGTATCGCTCGTATCCGAGCACCGATCAAGCGTTATCATTAACATTCATAAAAGCGTCGAATCCGTTTAATTCATCAATTATTGTCCCTGAGATGTATATAGTTTTCTCGGCTGCCGTTAAAGAAGCAGACATCTGTAGTCGTATTTAAGGTTTATCTGCTTCATTAATCTGGTAGCGAGCGCGTGCTGATGTAGATTAATGGGGTGGCGCGGGCGCCGGCGATACCATCGTAGGATAGCATTTATTCCGGGACTGATGTGGATCTCTTGCCGAGGTGCCTCCGCCGCGGTCGCGCCGCTGCACGCGACCCAGCTCAACGCAAGCAAAAGTATTGCGTTTCACTGCAACAGACAGGCTATATTGCCAACCATTATAAAATTATGTCGGCACTAAAAGAGTAAGTAATTAACCGTGTCACATTACACTGGTAGTTTCGAGATTAGGAAACTGTCTTTATAGATAATATACGTAGACTAATAAAGATAATACGCACGATACGGGGCGTAAAAGCCTGACAGTGATTAAAGCTCTATAACAAACATATTGCGTGTCACCGACGCTAGTGTCCTCAGATATTTATTGCGACGTCGCGCCTTGCATCGTTACCCATGCCATCGAAAGGAAGTGTTAACACTTCAGTCACAGGATGCGCAGCGATCTAGTGAAATTTACGCTTATATGCGACTGATAACCGTATGTTTCAGCACGGAATTAATTCACACTACGAGACAGCTGCATCTCATTGCGACACTGATAATATTTGGTTAGAATTTATACCAGCATTCCACTGCTATACGTTTGATATCATTTTCATAGTATCAAAATATCATCTTCCCAAATTAGAGATCAAACGGAATCGATATACTATCTAGTATTTGTTGGTACTAAACAGCATGGAAGATTTAACGTGTGTGGATATTCGTACACAACATTATACATATATTACTGTTAGAAAGCTCACAGTAATGATTCAAAATGGCCTTCAAGTCGGCAAGACAGCTCAGCGAGGCCGGCGACACAATGCTCCCCTTAGGCGCAAGTTCATCTAAGCCAGTGCCACGGGAACAAGAATCCAACATATTTATGAAACCACCATTAATTATCCAAATAATCGATCGCAGTCGTTAGGTGATTTATCTAGCGTCGATAAGATTTTAATGAAGTACTTTGATTGGGCGCACATG
The DNA here is from genome assembly GCF_022581195.2 of Helicoverpa zea. NCBI lineage: Eukaryota > Metazoa > Arthropoda > Insecta > Lepidoptera > Noctuidae > Helicoverpa > Helicoverpa zea. Next base: position 6,268,400 of record NC_061461.1, on the reverse strand, counting down.
GACAGCGTAGACGCGGTTATCGGCTCACCGATAGCGTGCGCACCATTGCCTCCATATACCTATCGATGTATTAAGTTATTAAATTAAAAATAAATTTCATATATCGCGCAAACAATATTCGACCTTAAGCAGTGACGTGTTAGACGCGATTCCGAACGCAGAAACTAATTAACAAGGTGGATCATTCTGATTAGAAATTGGTAGATATCGGCACGTCGTTCATTGTGGAAACTACTCACGATACTACCGTGCGATAAGATAAATGGAGTTGGAAACTTTTTATTGATAATGTCGTGAAGGCGGGTGGCGTGCGCGCGACCTGCTACAAAAATGAACACTCGTTAAGGGGAAAGGGCTAATCTCGAGACATAGACGTGATAGTCAATATGCGTGACAAACTTTAAGATAATCGTACCAGACACAGATTGGTGAGTGATTGTGAGAACACAAAAAGAAAGAGCTTTCCGGCTCGTTGTATTTGTATCTCACATTGAGCTATTTAAATTACAGAAACAAAATGGTATATAAGCACCTCTACTTATACAGTAATAAAATATCAAGTTTAGTAGCCCTTCCCTACAACACTTACAACATGTCTTTTACAAATGTATCCTGTTACAATAAATAGCACTTATTGCTTTAAAAAAAACCTTACAATCGCATATTCAAGAACGAGAGGACATTGCAATATACAAAACGCATACAAAACTATTTTAAAGTAAAACCACTGTAGTTACTACCTTCTTCTAGCAGATGTATAAAATGGCAGAACTTATTTCCATGAACCAAACACAGTTGTGACCCTCAGATTATTTTCAGAATTCCAGTGCATTTTGTCCGATGTCTTTAGTTGCGTGTGAATAATAATCAAGTATCGGGCCCGAAGCGTTAGATCTCGGGATTAATTAACGAAAAGTAACGTTAGTAGAACGTGTACAGACTAATGATCGAGAATAGGTTCATTTGCATTAAACAGACGACGCTGGTCTTAATTACTGGGAAAATTACAAATTAAACAAAAATTAATGGGACACTAGCTCGTTGGGGCTTGGGGTATACTTACACAATTGTGATGAAGACCTTATGCGTTAAATATTTTCAACTTATCTGTAGATAGATTTTTTAAGAGAATCATGAATATTATTAGCTATTAATAGGCCGTAGAGGAGAGTAAAAGCCAATCATGACGTGCATGCGGAGTTAAGTGAAAATAAATAAACCGTTGATTAGTCAGTAGTTGGAGGTAAACAAACACAACTGTCACTTCTGTCATATTTCATAACTTTTTATTATTTTTAAGGTTGGTGATCTTCGGGTGCCGTGTAAGATGTTGTTGAGTTAGGTACTTCGGTTTCAAGAATAGAGCCAAAACCTTGCAACAAAAATGCGAAACTACTGAATAAAAAAAATAGTAGGACTTCACACTATGACTCGAATATCCTAGTTAAATAATCCTTAATTTTCATTATTGTCATTAAATATCCACTCGAAAAACGTCAAACATTAATGAATAGCGAAATGGTAATATTACAAGAAAAATATGATCCATCTATTGAACTCACTAAATCATCAGCCGACCACTGCATTTTCTCAGTCGTGACTAAGTTAATAAAGCAACAAAATTGTGGTTACCGTGTACAGCACAAAGCTTGGTAGTCAATAAGTATCTTACCTCGGAAAGTATGTTGTCTATTTATACAATATTGTAGTTGGAACTAAAAACACATAAAACATCGGTCGCCCGCTGGTGCCCAGGGCCCGACCGCTCGCCTCTTAAGGACCGATGCAAATACCTTATAACACTAAAGTATTCAGACTACTTTAGTTTACTTAAATCTAAACTAGTAGTCTATAAATAGAGCACCCAGTAAAACTGACATTGTAATAAATACACTGCTTTACGATACTGGATCGGTGCAATTTTTTATTTAATTTATTACGCTCGATTAGATAAGTTGTGTGTGCTCGCGCGCTCATCTCGATTAAACGATCAATATCTTTAGCTACAATAATATACGTGCATGTTCATAATCTAAAAATATGGATACATCCACGCAGAATTGATCCTTTGAGATGACAATTGTATAAATCATCTTATCTTCACATTTAATCGGATTTATGTTCAAGAATATTGGTCCGAAGCTATAAATTAATCATGTAGGCTGTCGCTAAAATATCGCTTTCCTAAGGTGAGGGCAGTGGCGGCGCGGGCGCATCGTATCGGCGATAGAACACGGGCGCGCAGGCGAGCAGGCGCGCGCGCAACAATAAAACCACATCAAGCGGCCCCGCGCTCGCCGTCATTTCCTGGCGACAAAATCTACCGATACCATCAAACTCTCATGTCCTCCTCTACCCTCCGATATAAATCACGCGCAAACTATGCTTTATTCAATACGAACCCTTTGAAGTTCATTTAAATAAGCTATCAACACCACGGCTGCACTTAATGAACACAAAACTCCAATAAAGCACAAGAAAATAATAATAGCACACAACTAAAACCACTTACCGACACATCTCATTTGAATAAAGTAAATTACCTACCTCGGTTTCAATTCTAAAAAGTTACCTGCAATTAATTAAACGAGCATTTCTTAATTATCTATTAAAATAATAGTACATTTTAATTGGAAACTTTTATAGGGACACGCAAAATAATTAAGTGATCAATTAACCGTACACGGCGATGTATATATCCAGCAGCCCTGTTATCAGCTCGCATCTACAACGTTGTCGGAACAAAGATCATGCAACACCGTTTGTCAACTAGCATGGGTAATGTGCCTAAGCGGAATTATTGGCTGCAGAGAAACTTTCCACTTTAAAATTTACCAAAAAAAATATTTAGTTAAGGTTTGATTTGGTATGGTTCTACTGACATTTGGCATTTTGAGAAAGGCAGGATTTTTTCTAAAGAATCATGAAAAAAATTAACAAGAGGTACAAATAAATGTAACAGTAAACTTAATATTTAAATACACTCAGCATTCGCAAATTCTTTAAAACTCAGTACATATCCTCTCTTAGGCATAAAACAGATGCGCTTTAAGTTCATATCTCACCAGAGTGCTCACCAGAGTCCCCGTCAAGAGTAGTGGTTGCGTGTTCAATGAATGTAAACTCACAATGATTGACGACTCATTCCACCTTACGGTTGCCCACTAATTTTCTCATAACCTATCCCTTCAATTAACACTTAAAGAAATATTTGTTAAAGCCCTATTAATTAAGAAACGTTCATTTTATGGCTATGATTAGATATACGCTCAATCAAGACACTTATCCGCAGTGATAAGTGATACCAAATAAAATCTCTGACAGTATTTAATAGGCAGTCTATAAAAAGTCAATGGGAAGTCTCAACATATTATTAAAAATCGCTGAAATTATAAGGTAAGGGACACACGAGTTGAGTTATCACTACTATTAGTTTAATAGCTGCGGACTGGAGCCAGTTGGTGGCAATGGCAGCTGCGGTAAGTCTTCAAAACAATTCTTGTTCTTATTTGGTCATACGGATAGCCTTCATTTGTTTTTATTTATCATTTTGTTCACACTTTTTTGCTTAGACATAAGGTGAAATTGCATATCAGAAATTATATAGTAAATATCGGTCAACAAATTACATAGTACACTGATTCGTTTTATTCCCACGCATCACGTCATAAAATACACCTATCAAAGCTATTGCATTTATTTAACAAATAATCATAATCACAGGCGCAGTAACGCCGGCTGTTTGATCAGGCTACTTATTAATAAATTGTACCCAGCTCGCTGTACCAACAAAATAACATCTTGCTAACAAACATTATAAAATTATAACAGACATTAATGTTTACTCTTAACATTTAATGACTTGAAGAATACTCGTCCGTTTGCGAACTAATTATGTCAATAATAGAGTTGTTTATCGTTCCGCCCGATTGCCTACATCACGCATAATTGCTTTGAAATATTTTCTCATGCAGCCTCCTAAATGTTAAAACTTAATGTTTATGTTAAACTATACTTATTCGTTGTTGATTTAAAATTACTTTCCAGCTTTATTGCTGCACGTTAGCATAATATGAGCAGTATTTGATTGGATACTTTAATTTGGTAACCGGAAAAACATGTATCAATTTTCTTTTTAATAGTATTGCTATCTCTACATTCACTGAGTTTAAAAGCTGAACCAAATGAAATATCCATAAAAGGTGTTGCAATACTAAATCATTTAGTGAGTTAACAACCCTTTGGATGTCAAGTTCATTGTTGCGAAGGATCAAAAGTAATTCAATTAAATTGTATCAGGTTCGTTAGTGGCGGGCGCGGAGTGCACGCGGGCTCGCGCGCGCTGACCGCGGCGGTCGCGCGCCTGTCTCGATGCGACACTAAATGCATATAAACATTGTATCGACTGAAAATCGATGCCGATTTGATTTTGCGGCCTTCATTAGGGATCCGGTTCTTCATTTCAATAAGCTCTGCAGCCTTAATGATTCCGCGGTAACAACGTTCTTAATACAACATAATGCCGTATTTAGGAAGCGGCCCTTTTGAACTCGCCTCGATGTTAGTCGTTTAGGTTGTACGAGTTTTATTTTGTTTCATTTTGTGGTGTCATTAATAATGCATAATTAAATTTTATACGCTGTTTATAAAGCGACTGTATTTACGACTGCGTAACTGTCTTTTTATATGGAATATCGTATTCATTTAAAGGTAAAAGAAATGCTAACATATGCAACAAGAATTTCAATGGCGCGCGGTTGTATTTTGAAATAGCTTTAAAGAGCGCGAATGGCGTGCGCGGTTGCCCGTAGCAGAGAGATAGCGCCTATCCAGCCAATTAATATGCCTAATGCTAACATCATTATTACTAGGCACGGCGCACTTAACATACTATATCCATTTACATTTTGATTTGTGTAGAGCTGGGCTGCGATTAATCGGCGAGCAGCGTGCGCCGGCGCCGCTGATTTATAGAACGCGCTGCGGCCGTGCGCACGCCACGCACTCGCTCTCCTACCATAATCAACACATACACACTACAGCACCATGTCGATACACCAGCCAATATAATGTTACGCACCATACTGTTGTAAAACCATAGTGTTGTAAACCGATCGTATCGATACATTTTCACAGACAAGAACAAATTCACGCAACTCAGTGCCGAACACCAGATTTCGTAAATAACTTGTGATTCTCATTCGCATTGCAATATGAAGATATTACGACACTATACTGGGTTCACAAAATTAAACTTTGATATTCCATACTTGACATATTCTAAATCAATACAGGGAGAGGTAAATGATGATGAAAGAATATGTTAAATAAAAAAATAAATATTATCTTCTGAGTATTTAAATAGATGAGCCTTTGCAAACTTAATAATAGAACCATTTTAACTTATTAAAGTAAATGGTGTAAAAACGGTATTTAAAATCCAGTAATCATTGAAAGCTGTTATGGGCAGTAAAACACAAAGCCACATCCAGGCAAAGTGCAAAATTTTGCTTATTAAGTTATCTGTAAGTAAATATCCCTAATAATCTGTACGTAGATTGAGTTGTTCACTTACCGCTAATTTTCTACACAGAAACGACCAATTTGTGAGCCACGACATGTAATTTTAGTTTTTATTAAGAAAATGCGATTTTAGCGCGGGATGCACGCCTCTCGTGTAATGACAGCGATTAGACTAAATTGATCATTGTATGGACATCGCTGTTCACAAGGCTCTGCTTGCAGACTCGCCTGTATAATATATTTAATCTATACTTTATATTTGCGTAGATAAAAGCATTGCAATAAGAAATATATTTCGGAAAAAACTATTCAAACCCATCATTATATTATAATTAACTACCAGTTATAGAAAGCTTTAAAACCAGTTTATGTGAAAACATACATATCGTTGACAAAGTATTTCTTCTTTTCTCATTCCAAACAAATATTGGAATAAGTACAACCGAGGCCTCCGCATGAACCGAGAAAAGCATTCTTAGGTTAAGATATCATTAAATTGTGGTGATTTTTACACAAAAGGCGATAACATTAACAAAAATATTCCAATCATGTTTTATATAAGGAAGTTTTTATTAGAATTTTCTCGAAATGTTTAACAATAAGAAAATTCCTTTCCATTTGAGTGTTTCTTGAGTCACATACCTAATTAAAAATTTCCTAACACAGTTGACAGCTAAGAAGGTACTTTACTTTCTAAAATCACTATAATCAAGAAACTTTTGGTGTGATCTTCAAACATCAAGAAAATGTTTCATTCAAATAGATACTTAATACAAGTCGTAAATATCAAGACACGTATACTACACGAACTAAGCGTATCATAAAAATGACTAGAGCTTTGATACAGCGTGGTGTTACATTTAGTGGCAGTACATCAATTTTAGTGGCATGACAGGAATATGCATAACGAGTCCAATCACCATATTGGCATTAAACTCGAATCTAACAGTAGCTGTAAAATGTTTTATGGTTCAACTAATTGAGCAAAGCTCCTGTTCAAGCTAATTCGTACTAAAACGCGTACCAAGCTATTTCAATCGTAATTACAAAATTGTTCTCTCTACACCGCGTATTTTTCAGCTTTGATAGTCAGGTAATTCTTGTCTTTTTACGCCTTATGTAAGGGTATTGAGTGGGTCATTTAAAAAATAGGCAACTTTGCAAAAATCCTACTAATCTTGAAAGCACTATTGCTTTTATTTTATTTTTGGATTTCTCGCCTACCTGTACACAGTAAAATCAAAAGGATTATTCCAGTAAAGCGCTCAGCAATAAGATGAAAAAGGTTTAATCCAAGAATGCTCTAAATAGAATACCTTCCAATATCGTAAAGGGAACGCTATAGACAAGGCAATGTCTGCGGGAACATTTATGATATCTACTTAAGTTCACGCTGTGTAGTGCTGGAAGCAACATTAAATCAAATATCAGATGATCAGAGGCAGGTAAACGGTAGCAGTTATTTAGCGGGAACAGTGGCGGTAGTCGGCGCGCGCGCAACCGCCCACTCGCGTGATTTATCCGCCGTGTTGTATTTATCTGTCGTTGCCTCGTGCGGATTTACTGTCCTGTTGAAATATCAGCAGATCCGTGACGAAATGTGCCTCGATTCTGTCTCGTAATCTGCTATATACGACGCCGAGGGCCGGCTTGTCAGACGACAACGCTGGCTCTAACGTAAACGTCACTGGTTGATGGAATTTGAATAGTCTGTGCAACGAGTGTTTGAATTTCATGCTTCGTAAAGAAAGCGAGGGTTGAGTTGCCGAGTTACCAAATAATCATGGAATTAAAGCACATTAGAACCGCCTGTGGAAAATAAAAATAATTGTAATGAAACGTCATGATCTATATGCCTACGTCATACGTAACCCACGTGCAATTATGATGAAAAATTCTATTTCAAGACAAGTTTTAGTAAATAAAACTGATCTAAACAGTGTCAGAATAGAATACAGCAACATTAGCCATAAACATAGATTTTCGTGCAGGTCGTGTATTCAGTGCACCAGTTTCAGCCAGGTCGTAGCGACTGTCAGTGCAAGTCGGGGGATATAACGTAGTGAGTGGATTCAGTGCCTGTATATTACCATACCCGTCGGTTTATGAGCCCTTGTAGTGTTTAGGCGCCCACTCGAGTAGCTAACCATTTGAATTTATCATTCGCGTGGATTATTGCTTATTGGAACAACAACTGTCTCAGATATGCAAAGATAACACTAGATGGAATTGTGTTAGCTTGCCCGAGAAAGGTAAAAAACAATAGACGTGACTTGAATTATGGCATATCGGCTTTGTTTTCAACTGGGCTGGCTTGTGGAATGACAAGCGAACTTATTGACTTTAAATTGAAATATCAATAGACTTGTTTAGAACAATGGCACTGGTAGGTTGGATTATTTTATACCCGCAGATAACTGGATATGTCGTGTTCCTTGGGTATATTGTATTAATTTCTGCAAGTCAAGTCAAGTCCAATTCGGGTCGTAGTGTGCAACTCTAGGTAGGTACTTTATTTTCTATTAAAACTTGAACATTACACATTACATTACAACCTGGTAGTCTTCACACCAGGTAACTAAGTATAAACAGCTCAACTCATTCACGAATTCCTGTGTGAAGTGTAATAAATTAAATACAAGTATCCTGGCAGTATTAATAAATAAAATGAACCATTAAAATATCATATAAACAATATTAACGCAACAAATGGCGGCGCGCAATCTTGCATCTCGAATAAGCTACATAACATCTTAAGCCATTATCTTTCAATAGTGTTGCGCGAGTGGAGGACTTATCTGGCAATTAAATCGACATTCAGAAGCACATCGCCTTTAATTCTGTGCATGCCACCGACAAACACTCCACAATGACTCGGATGCATGACAAATAACGTTTTGATTGGACACTCACCTACCAAATGTCGAGATTGTGCATCTCCATTGTACGGGTTAGATATCGCTTTGAAATTATAATGCAGTTCAAACTGAACAAAAGATGATAGTTATCTGAACAGTAGGAACAACACAAGTTCTGAAACATTCAGATATGTAGATAGCAAAAACAATAATGCTTGTCTTTGCAATAAAAAACAATAAGGAGTTGGGGAAAGGCAGACTTTACTTTGGATATCAATGTAATTCACAGAACATATCACATTTCAGACAATTGACATACAGAAGAAAACTCTTACTAAATGTTAATTTTTCATCTTCCAATTATTGCGTGAACGTAAACAGAATCAAAGGCAAGTTCCATACAAACAGATGATTTCTAAACTAAACTAATAAACTTTGAACTAATTACAAAACATATTTGTCACGTTCCTCGTATTCCGTAAATCACTTTCCCACGCTTAGTCTTAATATTTCTATGAATAATTTCATTCCAGTTCCAACGATCCTTAGAAGGTAATCTCGTATGATAATGGAGAACCGTTTAAGAGATTGATATAGTCATCTGCGTCGTTATTACGTACCATAATGAACACGGTGTTATAAACTTTCATATCGGATCACTGAGCCCTGACATTTTGTATCGCTTAAGGTTATCCATCGATTAAAACGACATTAATGGTATGATTCGGTTGAAAAAATAGTTTTGATGTACTGTCTTGCAGTGGATGATGTAAATGCTACTCTTTATGAATATTAAATCAAGATCTAATTTCAAATTTAAATTTAGGATCTACGCAAGTACGAAATGGTTGTTCTCCTCGCGGAGGGTTAGCATGGACAGTTATCGAGATATCAAAACTTTTCACACATAATGAAGTAAATACAAATCGTATTTGTCAATCCCCATTTTTCATTGTATTTCTCATCTACATCGTTAGAAGTCTGGCCTACTATAACAATAACATGTAAGTAGGTATTTTGAATTACCTATTTATTTTTGTTAAGGGTGAAGATTATCCAACAGCTTAAAAAAGTTGAAAATTATAAATGTAGAATTTAGAAAAATGTTACTTGGTGCTTATTACAAAAGATCGACATACTTTCACCTTTTCAAAGGATTTGTTGGATGGATGGGTCACCAAAGAATTCGATACGCGTAGAAACGAAAAGGGCGACCTTTAGCAGGAGATTAAAATAGTGAACGGTTAAATGTAGAACGCCTAGAATAAGCAAAATACGATCAATTCCTAATATCTAGAAATATCTATGTGTAGGTGCACATTCTTTTGAACAAGTTTGAAGATTCACTCGTCCTACTCATAGTCATAAATATCAGGACATCTCAGCGATCCTGTACTACCATGAATTCAGGACGGGGTGCCCCAACATAGGGAGATGTTACCTAGGCTGGAACAGTAAAATATTCATAGCGACAAAATGCTTTTCATCGTGGTTACTGGCCACCCGACGCGCGAGTTATGACATTCTCTCACCAACACGACGCGCCCTCATACATTGCGCGTCTTCCAAAGACTATATAACCATATTCTCTACTGTTTTTTCCCAATCATGGCCGATGCCTATGTCCCGCTGACTCGGAGCACTAACCTTTTAATCGCACTCATTGCACAACAAACCATTATACAGCCAATTTTTACGGCTTTATTCCGGGACAGCTAATTTCAGTTCAATCTTTCGCGTAATAACTTAAAGAGTCGTGCTGGGCGAATCATGATTATTATGCGAGTGGCCGGTGTCCCCTCGAACAATATTCATGTGTTTAGTTAAGTCGTAGACTGGTACCAATTTTATAGCCACTTATAAAGTTGCTTATAGCGTATATGCTTGTGTTGTGTTATTGTTTTACCTTTAAATTCATCACCCAACATCGTAAAGATTTAAACTGTTTTGTATCATATAAATTATTTGATACTTTAGTAGACATGTTTATTATTATTTTCATTGATATCTATAAAAGAGCCTGTTTTTTTATTATATTTTGTAACACAATACGTCTTTTGTCCAATTTTTATGGGAAATATTCATGGATATACAATACAAGTTAAGCAAACGTCTTGACAAAGTGGAGCGCGTTCGGCGCGGCTGCGTTTCCACGCCTCGGGGATCCAATTTCGCCGTTCCCACAACAAATCGTAGAGTCAAAGTTCACCGCCTAATTGTACGGCGTTATCGACAGATCCGAGCGCTTCGGGAGAGAATATTTATCAATAACATGTAATTAAAATTATTTAGTCGAGGCCGGGCGCGGCGCGTCCCCGAGGCGAATTATTACACATACGCCGCAAGAGGTCCGCGGCCGTCATTAGCCGGGACATTTTTATTCCTTTCTCTTTAATTTCCGTCAGTCGACATAAATGATGGCGCTAGTACTGCTGCAGCGCCGCAGGGACACATCGCCCGTACAATAACATTAAACAAATGCTGCACCGAACAGCCGGCATCTAAATGAAATTCGTCAGTACATACCTAAGAGTACCCGCTTTAAGACCGTTCAAAATAATTGAAGGCCTTGTTTTACTACTTTCATGGAGCTTATGGAGCAATACTGATAGATTTCACAATTTAGATTAGATGAGTTTTACGGTTTTTCTTTTTTATGTTTCTTCAAAGCGAGCTCAATGTACCTCAGATCTATGAAATAAAGACACACAAATAATATCGTGTGTCCAGTTAGCGACAGCATCTCTACTGAGGCGGCCGTCATAATACTCTCTATATCGACATGACCAGATAAACGTTCTCAAAAGGCTCATACAATGGCGGAGTGCATTTACAGCTCCATTGTGAACCACGGCTAAGATAGTGACCAGGGGTATCTGATAACTCGCCACTAAGTGGCCCAACGATCACGACGCACGTCCACTTGATGAATTATACAAACACCAATCAGTTAATTATTTTATTCACGTCGCTCAGGCGCTTATCTAGCTTTGTGTTCTACATAATTGATATGTTAAGTCGATGGAACAATCGGGCCGTCGGTCGGTCGCTCAGTCGATAGGGATGACTACAGGTTGACGAGAGACGAGACGATGCGACGCGGACGCTTCGATCTCCCCACAAACAAAGCCTCGACCGCTGTCAGTCTGACAGTCGAACTACCTTGCGCCCGCGCCGCGCCCGACACAAAGAACCATTTTACCATAATACGACAGAGCCTATTCTTTTCCCATCTATTATGGCATAAACTAAATTATTGTCTTGTAAGCCCATTGATAACGAGAGTCTACGGCGTTAGTCGTGTGTAAATGGAATAAATCATGTTCATTGTGTTATTCAGTAAAAACAAGTCTCATGGGTATTGTTCAACCGATTTGGAGTCTGTGCATTAAAAATTGTGCTTGGCAAATAAAACTGTGGAGGTAATACAAATGGTACAATTGAGCGCAACTAATAACATGCGCACGCGCTGACGCCGCGCACCGAACATGCCACAACAGATTTATTCGTCTCCATAAGAAGCGGCAATTAAGTCGTCCCTTTTTAAAATACCAAAGCCGACCGACTTTGCTTATCTGAAATGCATAGGATTGAATTATTAGTAGCAATTAAAGACTTCTCAAAATATGTTTCATCAATATTTTTAATACGGTAGCAGGTAACTACTTATACATTTAAATTTTATGTACGCGTGACTGAGTTCATTATAGAAATATTCTCTTAGAGATAATGAAGAAATTTAAGTTCGATCGCCCGGTAGAGAGTCCATCAAGTTCGAACTTACGACATATTTTGTAGACTATATTGTGGCTGCAGTGGTTCTACAGTGTCTTCTGCCACATGTTTGTATTATGTCTTATAATTCTTGTTATATAATAGCTATGTAGTGTTATAATTATTAATAGTTTTATTAAAAACTCCTTTAATTGAGTGCAGTATTGAACATTATCAACTTAAAAAATGCTTAAAATATGTACTTAAATGACGGAGAATCAATTTTCTTACAAGATAATGCCATTCGGGAAATAGGAGTACAAGCAATATAAACACCCATCTATGTTAAATCATTCAAGGTAATAAAGCAGTGAAGGTAGAAAAGTGAGTGTTGCCACAAATGGAGTGTCGAAGGCACTCTATTTTCTAATCTTCATAAAGCCTTCAGAGTGACGGCATTGATATCAGTATAACGCAAGCCCAATGTCGGCTTCAGACTATCGGCCAAGAATGCGATACAACCATGAGGGATAAGTGTTGGATTAATAATTTGTAAATATTAAATATTCATGAGCCCGAGCACGGGTCAAACATTCATTTTTATAAGAGCTCGAGAACTGTACCCGCAATCATATTTATTAAGGAGACGCAAGTCATTATCATAACTGACTTAACGGAACAACTTTCGGCCTAATGGACGCAGCACAGGAACGTAGTGGAGTTATTTATTAGATATTATTAGTGAAAATTTCAAAAGCATTTGGATCATATTTACACATTTTAACAATCACGGTAAGCTGATCGCTATGATCTATTAATTTAATTTATTATTATTGAACTGTTTTATTTGGAATGATCACAAAATTAAGAATGCAATTCGAGTGAATTGAAATGCAGAGTTTAGTCAAATTGAACTTACTAATCCTTTTATCTGTTTAAATGAAATGTTATTAATTAAAGTAATTTTATTTTGGACTGATGACTAAACTTGGACATACGTTCATGTTTTATAATAACAATAATTTTAAAAAGCAAATAGGAAGTATATATATATTTTCAAAATAAATAGTCACAACGCAACTCCACTGTTTCACGAACACAACATGATAGCGATTGTCATATCGTAATCATTTAAATAAATGCAATTATAATCGCAAATTAAACGTCCACCAACTTCGAATAAAACAAGATGAAAACTTTTTAATCAACTAAATTGCATACAGGGTGATATTTCAGAGAATTTTACTAACGTCATTAACAAGGTACCTGTTAATAATAAATTAGTTGTTTTTCATCACGTAATAAAATATTAAATTACATGTTTCACGTGCCTCTCGAATACTTTAAACTCATTATTGCGATCATTAAAACGCAGTAAAATTCGATATCTGTACTTAATATAAAAGCTAAGTTATTAAAAAAAGGAAAACCCTGTTATTTAGAGCCAAAATATCTGTCTTATCACAGAATATCAGTAGGTAATTTTGATGTCTAGCACAACCTGTTTATAGACTAAGATAAGATGTTGAGATAAATAAGTTGGTAATTAAAACGATTCTGAATGTAAAACTTTTTAAAATAAGGAAATATTTAAAGTACAAATTAAATATTGTATGCTGCTTATCACATAGGTACTTACAGGTACCACCATAGTAATCTAAGTAAATAGTCTAAGTCCCAATCCATATTTTTTTATTGTTAAAACTGTTTCCATAAACCTCATATTATCTACAAGGTACATAGTAATATTTTAGCAAAAAGAATTCTTGATTATCATATTTGATTTTATGTTTATTAATATCTCACAAAATATGAAATTAATAAGCAATTTTATTTTCCATACCACAGCATTTAATTATCAACAAACCGCCGTAATCTGCGTTTAACACACATAATTATGCAAAATAACTTGACAGGATATTATGCGAGCACATAATGGATTTTCATTTGCAGTGTCAATATGTGTTGTAAGGTTGTTTCACAGAGGCGTGGGCGGCGGCGCGTGCCGACCGGAGGCGGACGAGAGGGCGCGCCGGTAGCCGCGCCGACGGTAGCGCCGCCATTTACACCACAAATTAACAACCTGAATAAACATATCATTACAAAACATCTCAAAGGACAACATTCATTAAACGCCTCTCACATTTAACGCTCAAATAAAAATCGTGCGATAATGACGACACGCCACTTAACCACATTATGAAAAATAATGATCCGTTATAACAATATTTTCATAGTTATGACAGTTAAATTATGTGTAGACAGAATATAATACTGTAAGAAAGCGCCATAAAAACCCGAAGCCTGACTGTGTGGACATGTCGCTAGATGCCGGTCGGAACATTTCCGTGGATGATATACCGAAGACGAGCTCGAGGCGCGCGCGCATCGCGCCCGGCGCCAGACCTACGCTCGCGCGGCGTTTCGTTGACTTATGGTTCTTGTAATGTATCGCAATGCCTCTATCACTCATGAATATTTATTGAAAAAATATATAGATTACAATTTATAATGTCATCGCGACACAGATTACAAACGTGTTTAACGTCAAATTCTGAAAATATTATCTTTACACGAGTAATTATTTATGACCACGACGAATCAAAAATGGCCTGGATGGTCTTGTAATATTCATAAATCATGAACGGCGTCACATTATTTGGCACCATTTCATATCGAAAAATGTCCACATGAAGACTCATCACCACGCAGGTAGGTACTGCAAAACAAAACAAAAACTTCAAGATCAGCTCAGATGGTGATACAATAGATAAGTTATTAGAAAGATAATATTACGAGCGACTACGGCTATAAAATTTATGAAAAATAACATCAAAATGTTAACGTACTCTAAATTATGCTAAAACTCCCTAAACTAATCTCCATTAGCCGCTTTAATTTAAGATGTTACAAGACACATTATAATATTCCTGACTCGTAAACTGCGTCTTGTTTGCCTTCAATTAATTTAAATCTAAAATAAAAATGCTCAGGGCAATAAAAGAAAACGTATGTATGTGTAATTTTTCTAATCTGTATCAGGTTGGAGCGAACTCGCTCTCCGGCTTCCCGTGGTTAATAAAATACATTCAGGGTAGTCATTAAAAGTATATTTTATCGCGTTTTAAATATTTAGATATTCATCTGGTGAAAGTTCATTACTACGTAGACGTAAGTCGTGAAACTAAATACTGTCGCAGACAAGGTGGTACATATAACTCTAACGTTACTGATAAGGGACGCCAGCACATTAACTGTCTTCTAATGAATCAGTTGTCTATAACCTATTAAAACTCTCTTGATTTGAATACACCAGACCTAACATCTATTTGCTAAAAGATACTGAACGCTTTTCTTCCTACGCTATTATATTGTTAAGTAGTAGCAAGCATTTTAAATTAATCTTGAAATAGATTTCTTTACAATTGGCAATCTGATTATTTTGTATGGCTTTACCAATTTGCAATCGCTAGGTGGGCCAGGCACGCGTAGCATTCAACCTTTGCAGAGATTATGCAAACCTTCAAGGATGGGCCTGAAGTCATTACACTGATTGGGAAAAGTCTCTTTAGAATTCTATGAAAAGAATTATTGGCCTTGATATTTACAGAAAATTCCTGCCTACAACAACGATCCAATAAAAATGAACTCGAATATTCTGACTTTGCTTAAAATATTCCATTGTAGATCCAATTTTTTGCTACTATTTTTAGGTCACTAAGTAACTTATAGAAATACCATTATCAAAATCACATGAAATCAGATACACGGTCGTGCGTATAACAAATATATTATATCAGACAGATAAAATTAATTAGATGCGGATTGCGCAAACATCTAATTATTTAAAATTCAACGGTAACCCAAGCCGACCGTTTTCAAAACATGAGCATCGTGAAGTGAAATAAAAAGTATAAACTGTCGAATATCTATTAAGAAACCGTGTGTTGGCTCTTAATGAGGTCGATACGTCTTCCCGAGTAAGTACATTATGAGATCAAACGCAGGGTCAGACGCAACCGCTGAATTATTAATTTACAAGTATACTCAATTAAACACAATTAGGACCTTTGGCTCCTGTTGGATTACGAGATGCCTCTACACTGGACGCTAACAAGTATCATGATTTTAGGTTTCTAAAGTTCACAACTTAGTAATATGTAATTAATTAATAGCGATTGCAAAATGTAAATAAAAGTTACAGGCAAGGAAGCCCTAATTCTAATGAAAATAGGAACATCAAGAGAAAATACTTCGTGTAAGCTGAACTTGTTAAAGGAATTGGTGTATAGATCAAGTTTTTATGCCATAAAAGAAACTCAACTGGTACTCATGTATATTTACTTACAAACGAACCTCCGGTTTTTAAAACACTGGTCGGTAGTCGATAGCATCATATATCAAGTTGTCGAGTCGTCTATCAGCGGACACGTGCATTGTTTGTAAACTACAAGACGACTAGTTTTGTTGCTGGCGGTACTAATTGCGGATCAGAGTGTGTTCACATAAATATAATCCGCCGTGAGCGGCTTCGCTCATTTGTACAGCGGCGGACGGTTGTCATGTACCCGTATTAATATCGATGAATAAGAAATTCGTTATGGATGGGCTACAAGGCTGGCCATTACTGCGCCGATCTGCCGCTGCCTGCGCGGTGTTGGATGGCTACCATTCTATCCTGTCGTTACCCGTTTTTATCTACCTCTATTTATGTTGTGCCTTGTACAGTAATTATTCATTTCGTTTCATCGGGTGCTCGTAGTGAATGTGCTACGCACGCTGCTCTGACTGCTGATTTATTGAAATACATATTTTGAATACGTATATTCCTGGTGTGTTTGATATTCACGACTTACCTTAAGAAAATGTTTAATAACTATAATGTATTGCCTTCCCTATCAACGCCGATGTTAGCTTGTGTGTTTAACATCCTTCATGTAAGTTACATTGGGGAAAGGTTTTCTCAGCGCTGTATATTATGAGTAGGACTTGGGCATGATTCATAAATTACGTTATAATAAGGACATTTGTAAAATTATTATTTTGAGCCTCTGCATCTATTGGGTAACATTTCTTGCTACGGATTACTTTACCGTTAATTCTAGAGTTATAAATCAGTACAGCGACTCGTCTATAATTCACTCATTAACTTCATATTTTCAGATTTAGGAGCTAACCGAATATTTGCCTGGTAAGTATTGTTATCGTTGGCAAATGTCGTCAAGTAACAAAGGCTGCTGTGAGAGACAGTGTGTATCGGCAAGCCGGGCCGCACGGCGCTCGTCAGTAGATCGTGTGCGCGAGCGCGGGGGGTCTCCGCCGGCGATCCATCACGAACCGCCGAAACACCGAACTATACGATTATTATATTCAATAATCGATGAGCATTAAGTGAAATTAATTTTATTGGGTAATGGCGCTGGTCGTGCCGGCGCGCGCGCAAACGAGCCGTATTAGTAGCGAGCACGCTGCGCCCGCGCAGCCGGGCCGCTGGTGTCGTGACCGCCGCACATTGCTGCCAAGCAATAAGCCACCAATAATAAGGCGATTATTGTTCATTAAATTATGAATGTAATATGCCGATATGTGCTGTGTATCAGCCTGCATCTCTATGTAAGCTCTTTTGAGATGCCTGAAACCTACAAAAATTCTGATTCATTTACATTTCATTTTGATTTTGGAATATTTGTTTGGCTATTATTTCCACTGTTACCTACTTATACTACCAATTACAAACCTAGAAATTTGGAAGGATGTGTTGATAGAGATAAGAGATCTTTTTATTGGAGGGCATTAGAGGCCACATAAGTACGCACTCGTAGCTTATACATCAGAACCCAGGCGACTTCTTCCTTCATGAGTCTGATAAACCACTGGGAACAGCTTGTAATATAATATCCCTTGAGAAATCATTCGATAAATATAATTCATAATGTGAATAGCAGTATACAGTATATTCCCAATGTTCAATAAAGGCAGTGGCAGACGCAATTGATTCTAGGAACTAACACCATTCTACAACAGAGCCTATTACAACGATAATGGTGTTTCCATATTAGTCCGCAGTTGCCCCAGTTACCATGGGCTAGGCGGACACGAAACAATTTTTGACCATACAACCCAATCGTTAATCTTTACATATTATTAAACGAAACGCAATTCTGTCTGTAGGTTAACACGTTTTAACTCGAGAACCACTGAACCAATTATATGGCTTTGTTTGTAATCATAGTGCTTGTCTAACTTGCCTATAGCTGTGCTGTTTTAGATCTCCAATTATGTAGTTACGGTTAAAGTACGAAAAAATACTCATGTGGTTGATTTTTTTCATCACTTGAAGAGCAAGAACGATCTTCGAATAATAATAGACTTGTGTGCACAGAAAACAATCGAATCTTTTAACAAAGTGGAGGTGTTCGCCGAGTGCGTTATAAATGATGTGTTCCGGTTCATACATTTGGAACTGAAGTAGGTAGCTCTTATCACAGAACAAATAACATAGAGAACAATGAAACGCTGTAGGTCGTTGTGTTCAGCTGATCAGTGTCGAAGCCTCTTTACAACGGACGATGCCTTTGCAATCAGGTATAAATATTGGTTCCAAGATGCTAAGAGTTAAATATTGATTTCATGATCCTTCTCGGGCAAAACAGACACTAGAATTTAATACTAAAACAAGATATTACTTACTTCTGTAATTTATTGTTGGAAAACTTAATCAAATACCCTGATTGAGTTTATAACTTCCTTAACTAACTCAAGACAGCCTTAACTGAAATCAAATTGCGGCCATCATAAGGACCGTATAAGGCAAATCTCATTGTGAATGTGTTCCAAAGTCGTGCAGTGTAAAGAGGTCCCGATGACGCGCGCCGGACGAGTGCCTCGCGTGTGGCCACCGTTACTGTCTCACAACAATACACGCTGATATAAAGAAAATATTATTTATTTAAATTCCATAAAACCCAGCTGTCGTTATGTACCACCATATTCTTATGTAGGCCACGTTACAAAAGGCGACATATAACTTTTATCTACAGTTATTGTTATTTATAACACTTGCGCCTTTTACGAATTGAATAAAATGAAAGTTCATCAACAATGTACGCTTGGAGGTTTAACATTGGGATGTTTAATGAATATTAACTTCCTGTGCCGTCAGTTAAAAGCTCTTGTCGTGTTCCTGTACGGATCAATATGAGCAAAACCAGTTCGCGAATAATAAATATGTCAAGCGACTGATTGTTACCATAAACTATTAAGAATAATAGTAGGAACACCTTTCTAGGTGTAACTTATGTTCACAAGATTAAATAGCTTTAATGATTTTTATTGTCTATTGCACCTATTTAATATAGTCTATGATTACGGTGGAGCTAATTTATTTGTTTGTCGTGAGACTTTCGCCTAAACTTCCGATTATCGAATGATCTTAAAGCCATTAAAAAATGAACCTCGGGACGGGATAGAGTATCAACAAACAATAATTAAAAGTAATGAATGATGTTCGCCAAGTGCAGCTCCGGTACAGTTTGTGGGGATATAAATCAGAGCGATGTACCGCCACACTCGGTGGTGTACTCAATTAATTAGCGACATCAATGGACCGGCCCGATCACGAACAAATATTGTATCAACATTTACCTGAAATTATCACGTTATACATTCGTATCATATCTTGTTTCTTTCTGCATTAATATCAAGGCACAATTTATTGTAAAACAAGATAGATTTTAAAGCAAGGTGACAGAAAAAATTCAAGATCATGTTTTTTTCCTCTAGCCCACTGGAATATTTTTGATAGTCTCCAAATAGTAACTAGAGTAACATGAGTCCTGAGATCGACCTACTTCAACACAATAAACATTGTAGGTAAAAAAACACAAAGGTCGAAAAGATTTTTATTTTTACAATATTTCTCCTATCAAAGGCACCTCTAAAACCCTTTGTACTGTATTGGGTGTAAGATGTAGCCAGACATTTAAATATAGACGACACAATATTTTTACAATTTCAGATTCTCCCACTTCATCGCAGTTTTTATTTTATTTTTAATAGTACCCAGAAATAATTAAATCCGATTTAAACTTTTTTTAAATAGCAATACCAATAACCGTTAACCTTTTCGAAAACAGAAAAATACCTACATCGGCCTAAAGCAGTAGGTAGACCTCTGAAAAAATATCATGTAGGTGGACGCCATAATGAGTCAGAGAGAAAATGAGTCGACAAGGAGTATTAATTCAATGCCATATTGAAATTTAATTAATTAAGTATAAGATTTTAGAGTACGGAACGAAATAGGATTGATGTTTTGTTATTTATTTTGACCAGACTAGTTTGTGAATCATAGTCGTACCTGCTAGAAAAAAACTTGAGTGTTAATGTAAGGCGCCATGTTGCCGCTCGAATCGTAGTACATATTTAGTTGATGTCGGTGTGATTGCCTTGCAATGCTGAATTGTCTCAATGTAATATATAATTGTTTATGGCGAGCAAGACATCTGACATCGGATACCTGCCACCTGGGCCTGCATTTGGTACATTAGACAGCTAACAATTTAGCTATTATGGAGCTAATATTCTCACGATATGAACCTATTTCAGAATTTGAAGGCTGAGACAAATTCGCAATCATAATATTTACCCGAATTAGCACAGTATCGTATTTCAATTAACATATTTCCTCACAGATCTTATCGCGTTCCCACACTGAACATTGCTAAGCTTAAACTTAATGAGGATATATTTGGGAATTTAATAAATAATTCAGCTTAAGTTCAGCTTACTTACAATACTTACATTAAAATATTCAAGAACTTACTGAAAATCATTCAACTATAAACTACTATAAATAGAATACTATTTATATAGATTATACTACAACCGTAACGTGCGCACATGCAGTTAATGAATCGCATTTAAATATATATATTGATCCTGGCCGATTTCGGCCACAGCGACTTGGATCTGCGCTTAATTTTGAGAGCTTCGCTGGTGTGCTCTCCAGTGACTGACAAAGCCAATTTTTGCAGTGAATGTTCGTCCACATTCACTGCAAGTCAGCACTCCTCCGATATAGGTGTATTGGATGGCCGCGGGTGGTCGGGCCTTCAGCTCATCTCGCTTAGCGTCGAGCTGTTCTCTCCGCCGGCTCTCAAACTCGCACACCTTGTCCTTAATAGTCCGCCTCCATTTGGTCCTATCTGCCGCCATAGCCTCCCAGTGTGACGGATCTAAGTCACATCTCTTCATGTGGCGTTTCAGCACATCTTTGTACCGCAGACGTTGACCACCCTGCTTACGCTTGCCAGTCTCCAGTTCTGAGTAGAAGACGCGCTTTGCTACTCTGGCATCTGACATCCGGGAGACATGACCAGCCCAGCGCAGCTGTCGACGCATTAGATAGGCCTCAATACTGCTGACATTAGCGCGTCTAAGTACTTCCGTGTTACGAACATGGTCCGACCACTGGATGCACATAATGTCACGTAGGCATTTTAGATGGAATCTATCTAATGTCCGAATATGCTCGCGGTATAGACACCAAGTCTCAGAGGCATATAGGAGATTTGGCAGAACTATTGCCATGTACACAGCTACTTTTGTAGAGAGCTTTATGTCATGTGAGCGGAACACCTTGGCACGAAGTCTACCAAAAGCTGCAGCAGCTGCTCCTATTCGGCTGTTGACTTCGTTATCAAGGAGACACCTGGATGTTATGGTGCTGCCAAGATATTTGAATTGGTTTACTTGCTTAAGCGAGACATCTCCGAGTCTAATGTCAACTGGGGCACTGTTCACAGTATCAAGTGCCATGACTTCGGTTTTCTTGACATTTATCTTCAGGCCAAATCTGCTGCATGCCTGCAGTAGTGTCGACATAAGCCTCTGCAGCCCATCTGGGGAATCCGCCACAAAACATAAGTCATCTGCATACATCATCTCAGTGATAGTCGCGTGAGACACTCTTGTGCGAGCCTTGAGTCTATTTAGGTTGAAGACACCACCGCCATCGGTACGAAAACAAATACGGATACCTTCGGACAGAGTCTGCAAGGCTTCCCGAACGACAACTGCAAAGTACAGGGCAAAGAGAGTTGGAGCGACCACGCAGCCCTGTTTCACACCGCAGCTCACTTTAAAGAACTCCGAGTCTTCGCCCTGCACACTGACACAACAGCGCATGTCATCATGCAGAAGTCGTATCATTCTTATAAACTTGTCCGTGCATCCAAGTTTCGCTAGTACCACCCATAAGGCTTTGCGCGGCACCGAGTCGAAAGCTTTCTCCATGTCAACAAAGCAAAGAAACAATGGTTGACTCTGCTCACGACTCTTCTCTAGAAGTTGACGGATAGAGAAGATGGCTTCACACGTACCTCGATTCGGCCGGAAGCCAAATTGGGTTTCAGGCAGTATGTCTTCAGACAAGGGCATCAAGCGGTTCAGTAAAATTCGTGCAAAGGTTTTGCCTGGAGAGGTAAGGAGAGAGATACCTCTATAGGAGTTGCAGTCAGATTTGTCGCCTTTGTTCTTGTACAAGGAGCACACCCGAGAGACTCGAAACTCATCAGGTACTCGCTCCTCGTTCCACATCTTTGCAAAGAGTTTCCAAATGGTCTCGTGCAACTCCGCACCCCCATATTTCAGCAACTCTCCAGGAACATTTTCAATGCCGACCGCTTTTTTGTTCTGTTGTTGTTGAACGGCGACGATGACCTCACGCAGGATCAGTGGATCGTCTAGCTGCTTGACAGTGGGCAGTGATGCCATCGAGCAGATGAACGACATGTCCACAGCTCTACCGACATTGAGCAAGTCGTTGAAATGCTCTGCCCATCCCTTCAGTACGTCCTGCTTGTTGGTCAGTAGCTGTGTGCCGTCATGAGATCTCAAGGGCACTCTTGTACGACTGGTTTTACCGACCAGTTTGCGAACCTCATCATAAAACGCACCTAGCTGTTTCGTGTCAGAGAGCCACTGCATACTTTCGGCCTTTTGACGCCACCACTTGTCTTTTATTTCCCGTACATATCTCCGCAACTCGGCTCCACTTTGCTTAACACGCTCCGCTTGTTGATCATCCCTAAATTGACGTAGTATGGAGCGGTGATTCTGGATAGCTTTTGTTAGTATTTTATCATTTTCATCAAACCAGTCTTCGTGTCTACCAGGTTTGACACCCAGTGTCTGCGAAGCACTAGCGATTAATCCGGTCGAGAGGGTATGCCAGTTAGCTACAGAATCACCATGCTCAACGTCTATTAGCTGGATCGCATCACTTATTGCCTGTATATAGTTGTCGCGTACCTCCAAACTTTGAAATTTTTCCAAATCTAGGCACTTAGGCTTCACTCCATGAGATCTGCGAGGAGGATATAAACGAAGCTTCATCTTGGTGACGACAAGACGGTGGTCCGTGGAGCACATTGCATTAGCATCACGCATAACACGTGTGATCTGTACTTGGGAAATGTCTCTTTGCCGAACGATTATGAAATCAATCAGGTGCCAATGCTTCGATCTCGGATGCATCCAGGTAGTTTTATATTTAGCCGGGAGTCTGAACATGGTGTTGGTGATGGCCAGTTCGAATTCAGCACAGAGAGATAGCAGGAGTTGTCCATTACTATTTATGTTACCGACACCATGTCTTCCC
This sequence comes from Helicoverpa zea, assembly GCF_022581195.2. Classification (NCBI taxonomy): domain Eukaryota; kingdom Metazoa; phylum Arthropoda; class Insecta; order Lepidoptera; family Noctuidae; genus Helicoverpa; species Helicoverpa zea. Next base: position 6,244,643 of record NC_061461.1, on the reverse strand, counting down.
AAGACCTTTGGCCAAGCTTCAAAGTCACGTCCGACTCGCGAATTAAAGTCGCCCATCAGAAGTATCTGTTCCCTTTGGGAAATTTTTGATAGGGTTTGCGTAACTTCTTCGTAAAACTTGGCCTTGGTTTCATCATCCTTGTCGAGCGTTGGTGCATAAACACTGATGATATTAAGATGATTGCCATTATCGAGGTGTAGGCGCAACGTGGTGACGCGGTCCGAGATGTGGATAGGATACTCCTCTAATTTAGCTGCTATATGGTTGCTGATCGCGAATTCAACCCCGGATCTTCTAGGCTCTGAAGACGGAGTACCTTTCCAAAAGAAAGTATATCCGCCCAAGCGCTCCAATCTCTCCCCCTCGTCTGCCAAGTGAGTCTCACTAAGAGCAGCGATGTGCACACCGTAACGTCGGAGTTCTCTCGATACGAGAGCGGTTTTACGAGGAGGACACAGGCTACTTTCGCGATCAAGGAGGGTTCGCACATTCCACGCTGCAAAGGTCATGTTATTAATTTTAACAGGTTTTCGTCTGAGATTATTATGTATCTTTCGACCACGAGTTATTGATGCAGAGACAGCCGTGGTTACTCTCTCTCTTTATACAGGGTTAAGCCTTTTTTGGGACACCTTTTCTAGTCCCCTCCCCGGATTGGGGGAAGCAGGGCCTCTCTGCCGAATTGCACTGTTAACCCAATGCAGTGCAAAGCGACCATCTACCCTAGGTCGCCTGCGTGTAGACGTCAGACAAAGCCAAGTTGGCATCACAACCGGACCTCTCTACCTCTGCCCTTCGCCGCAGGGCTAAATCGGAGTCCATTTGGCATACCAAGTCAATTGCGCAGGAGATATTAAAGTGCACGAAACGTAGCAACGACAGTGTGTGCGCATACACAGGTGCACTCTTATCTCTACCTCCCTGTATCCAATGGAACGGTAAACCGCTACAATTGGAGAAAGGTAGAGACGTCCCTAGGCGTTAGCATGGCCTCTAACGCGAACCATGAGCCATGAGAAGGGCTGTGCCTGGCCGGGATCGCCAGTGGATCTTAGCAGGAGGCATCTGCTTGGGATTTGAGATTGAGGGAGAGGAGGGTAGGATACTGCTGCCACGGAACGGAGAGGAGTGTGACAACAGAAGCTCGAGTAGTCTGGGGTCGCGTACCAGTAGCGATTCAGAAACTGCCAGCGGACAGCCAACAGTCAGAAACTGCCGGCGGTGACCGCCGCGCTACTGACGGCGCTCGCCGCCGTGCTCGACACTGTGCACGACACTGTGGCGCCCTCCAGCGGACACGCCAGGTACTGTGGAGAGCCTGCTCTCGCACACGTCCGGCGCCGGTGGTGACCGCCGCGCTCGCATTTAAATAATAGAAACCTTAATAATTTTAACAGCTAAGTACGTCTAAAGCAACTATTAGCTTTAACTTAAAATTACACCTTTTATCTGCTATGGTGTTAAAACAGTAAATTGTTTAATCGAACCAGAAGATCTTTAAAGCAATTTGGTGCAACGTTATATCTGCTAAACCAAGCTTGGCTACAATAATTTGCAGGTTCGTAAATGAAATCGAAATGCAGGAGTTCCATTATCCACATTCCCAAAGTAATTAGCTAGATAATATACTGCTAATTGGAAATAAATACATAGTATAAGTATGTATAGATACATGAAACGGATGTCTCATGTTGGATATCGAAACCTGATTACGCTGTTTGTAAATAGATAAGTAATTATTGACTCATTTGTCTTATGGTCGGAAGCAAACCAACCTTACATAAAGCTTTAGATGATATATTTATAATTTTTCTGTCTGGGCTTGTTTTTTTTTTTGTACCACACATGTAAAAATCCAACAGCCAAAGACTATACCATGTGAAGCACTGACGAATCACTCAGTCGACACACGTCAACATTAGAGCAGAATTCAATTCAATAAAGTATACCAAACTTGATTCCTGATTCGAATATATGGCAGAAGCTCTGATTAACTCGTGTATGCTCTCTCAGACAGTAGTCGCTGACATCATTAACATATACCTACCGTATACCCACCACGCCACTCCATTTGTCACTAACTGCAACCGGAGTCACTTCGCAATCGGTTCATCCTTTTTTAAGTTTATTAGAATTTAATTTACATATCAGTGACCGGTTCGCGGCGAGTAATGTAGTATCACTGATCAATCAGCGTTTGACGTGTCGTATAATTATCGTCTCTCAGTTTCTTCATAAACGGAGGACAAGTAGTGGTAGTACAGTCAACGAAACTTTCTGGTTCAGATATTTTTGTGTTTTTGAAGACTTGCTTTATTATATAAACTTACCTAAACAAACATGTGTTCTTGATTACACATTTGATAGAAGAGGGTCTTCCCACGTTTCAGGTCCTATTCAGTTACTTGGTCTAGTGACAAATATTTATTATACCTTATTTAAAGAAAATGTATTCAACATGCAAATCGACAAGCGTGGATGTATTCCAAGAGTTTCGATTAGTAATTTAGTGTAAATTAGTAGTGATATATATCTAACAACATTTGGTAAATAGCATCTCACGGGTTTAGTGGATATATACAGTTGCAGGCGACTGTACAAAATGTTTAAATAAAACGCAAAACATGTAATAACAACGTCGCACAGCGGGCACATGCAATCAAACGCTTGTCGCGGCTGTATTAATAGTGTCGCAGGACGCTATCTAAGACTTGCGACAGACTCCAGTCTCGGCCACTTCTCCCAGACCCGAGCACCGTATAATTACTATATAGTACAAAACTTTCATAACTCCCAGCCCGGCCCCGTCAAATAAGAATGAGAGATATTTCAGGCGTTTGTATGCTGTCGCTTAATTACACGGTGCTGTTGTCGCTTTAATAGAATTTAATTGTAGTCCCCGGCTCTAAGTCTTAGCTCTCGGAACTTGTTTCATGTTAAATTTAACTGTTATCAACGCTCTGGGAAGAACGATACAAATTGCCTGACTGTATCAGGTGTAATGTTTCTGTCTATTGCGTAATTAAAGGCAGAGTTGAACAATACTGTCGGACAAACTGGTCACTTGTCACAATTGACCTTTTAAGCTGGACTTTGTATGTAGGCAGACGCAGGCGGTTTGTGGAAATTCGTGAAAGGCTCTCATTTTATGAAATGGAATCTTTTTTCATTTAACTCTTTGAAAAACGACGAATAGAACCTTCAAGCTATCAAGCTTCTATAATCTCAAAGAGTTGATGCAAACGTGATACCACAACAAATCTGTAAGTAGGTACTGACATACAAATATTATAGTGCATTAAAAATCAGTCACTACAATTACCTGGCTGACACTCGATCAGGCGCATGATAGCTCAGACCAACCGCGCGATGCGAGTGTACTGCCATTAAAAAGATGTAGGCAATTGCTCCAGTCTGATTAAATATCGTTATCGCGTGTATCAAAAGCTACTGCACTTACCTACAGATCAAAAACTGCTGAGTTAGAACATCCATCAATGTGAATAAGTGGAAATAATAAAAGGTATATTTAAAGCTCTAGCCGTACCAAAAGCTAAATAGCAAAATACATCTTGTCATTGTTGGACACTTTCTTTAGTCAGATTTTTGTCAAGTTTAACTTCGGATATGATGTTATATTTACGCAAGTGCCAAGTGCCAACAACTTTATGTAAGTGCCAAGTTTTATTTATTTATAAATCCAGTTACAAACCAATGAACGAAAGCTTTACATGTTCGTGAAAAACTTTCTCTCAAGGTAATCCACGAAAAATGACAAAAAGAGATTACAGGATTAAAGATATTACTTTTACTTTTTTAGAAACTATTCCATACGACGTTTTATTCCACGTCACTGAACATTTAAAACAAAATTCAAAGCTGCTGAATAAAGCATAGCTTTCAATGGAATGGCAGCACTAAAGCGCAAGTAAGTCCGCGCTCGTCCCGTTAATGCAGCACACGAGCCGAGCTTGTTACGAGCATTGTACGGCGCAGTGGCGGCGGCCGATGATACATTATTTTTATAACAATAAATCGTTGTAAGTAAAGCACCGCTCTGCCCCGGTGGTCTCCGGCCTGCCCCTTGTCGCCGCACGCTCGCTCATCATGCCCCGCAACTCTGACTTAAGACTACTCTACACATTTAACAACTCGAAATCAACCATTAATCTCGTTGCGAACATCTATGAGTTCAACCATTTTTTTGTATCTGAGGCTACGTTTTTTACAAACCCCATCATTAACAGATAACAGATAAAAAGGCAATGACTTTCCGATCGTTAATTTATTAGTTAACGAACAACCAGATACAATCTATAGTTGCATACATAAAGATAAATAGTATGAGACACGTTTTGATACTGGCCACTGCATTGGCCGAAGCTGTGATAGCGATCGTAAAAATTAATAGTCCTTGACACGCGGCGCTTCAATTTGCCTTTTAATTAGTAGCGCGCCACTGATATCGTACTTTACCGGAGATAGTGAAGATAACCGCTATGGGGAATCAATAACGATCTCCACCGGTACCTACTGTATATCTACTGAATTTTAAATACCGTGATTAACTTCACATTTACATATTAAAGCTAAAGTGTTAAAATAATACCAATGAATATTTATATCGCTTGCTTTATGCATCTGACCTTAGCTCTCTGTTTACATTTTTTTGAAAAGACTAATAATTTTCTCTAAATTAAAGACCAGTTTTTTACAAACACTCAAATTAAAAGTAAAATATTTAAGTCTGAAACCAAAATTATAATTTTCTCAACAAATTCAAGAGATAAAGCACTGATTGCAAGCACAGTATTGTCCGGTATCGGCCGCTAATAAATCTGTTTTTCTTAATTGAATTTACTACGCATAAACAATAAACATGTACGATAAAATACTGATTAATGCCGTGCCAAGCTGTTCAAAGGATTTCAAGGAGGCTAGAAAATATAAACAGTGGGTTTATCGCTGTAAACAAATTGGTTTAATACTAACTATTTAGTTATGCGCATATTAACTGCGGGGGGAATTGAATCGCGTTAGTTAATAGCTCACGACATGGGACCGACATGTACCGTATATTTAGTTTTGTATTTATATCTAAATTCATTTAAATTGGCTTATTACAAACCTTTCTTCTCACGCCTCCACGTTAGGGTACATTAATAAATTACTGTTTATATAGTTGAATATGATTACTGTTGCCTAGAATCGTATAATGTAGTGTAATAAATTTTCAATTTACCAAGTTGACTTTGTCATTAGCCAAGTCCATCGTTTGGTATGACTTTATGTCTAGGTTGTATTAGATGAAATAACGGTATCTCACTAGTGTGCAATAGCTAGGTTTACATTTTACATCTATTATGAAACTTCAGTTCAGTTCACAATACTCAATAAATCTCATTTTTAAAAGCAGGTTTAGCATACATCTCAACGCATGCATCTCAATGTATTAATTTCGGTTAGTTATAATTTACAAAACAAAAAAAAACAATTATTTTTCAATGGAAGATTGAATGGACGTAGCCACTCAATCAGGTCCAAAATTAAAGTTTTTGTAAAAAGTTACCTTTCTAAAAATTACACAGAAATAACAAAAGAAATTAAAAGAAAACCTCAAAAACATATGATTAAGAAGTCTTATCAAAGAGGCCGTATCATTCTCTTAATCAAACGTCAGATTTAGTCAATTTAGCTCTAATAATAGTGTTGTGCGCGTTAAGCTCTTTGATTAATAGTATAGGACCTTCATTTTAAGGAAAATGATTCATGAATACAATACACATTTCATATGCGCGTGTGTGCGTAAAAGTTGTAGGAAAAATTGTGACATATGTGTGTGAATGTTTGTGTGAGTGTGTGGGTAGGCAGAGGAGCGCACGCGCGCACCGCACGGAAGCGCTATCGGTCGTCCATCGACGCGTGATTTACGACACGCCATCTCACTACACACTTTTACGTTACCATAAAATAAGAAAGAAAAGAAATTCGAATATTGCCTACTGAGTTTTGAGAGGGTTTCGCCGACTTGGTAATACTTAAAGTAGCTTCACACCGCCCATACTCCTTCGGGCCTTTTTCATATGTATACTTACGTTAAAAAAAATAGAACAAGTTAAAAATAACTGCCAGGACTCCAAATTGATGGAAATTCGGTAGTCAGTAACCACTAAAGTGATCTCAGTCTACTTACTCCATTTGAAAAATCTGCAATTTGTTTTACAGTGCCCCTTCATCATATACGAAGATGAGGTTGCTTATTTGACTTACGTATTTATGAACAAGTTAATAAACCATGCAGGTAAATCTAATATTTATTCCTTTTTTGTAAAAAGGAAAATCACATATTTTTGATTCGTTTAAGTGGTATGACTACGTAATTATTATGAGAGAAGTGTTCTATTTATTTGTTTTTGCTACATTTACCCAGTAATTTTCTTTGTCACATTCTATTTTTAACCAACGTTTCGTCACAAAGTGCGATTTCTATTTTAACTGTACGAAAAACGAAGATAAATAAATATTGTGCGTTTTCCTGTTATCTATTTTTGCGTAGTAAGTACACAGTATTATTGACGTCAAACCCGTTCTAATGCGACCATACATCGCAAACAACTGGAAATTATCGTAGGAACCTCTGCAGTACCTATTATGCCCTTCTCAAAAATGCTAGAGAGAGGTACCTAGTTTATGTAGAGAGCTAGTACTTACGTCCTGCCATCAAATAATGATAAATACGAGCACAATAAACTAGACTTTGCTATCTGAGTTAATGGTAGAAAATCAATTTGTCATTGTTTATCATTATCCAGCGAGATAATGATATCCGCTCTGATTTCGCTGTTATAAATCACAATAAGATTAACTCTGGTTAAACTCGAAAATCACCCAGGAAGCGTTTTAAAGTAAAATCATAATTCATTAGTCGGTCATTGAGCGTACGTACGAGCGGTGGAGGAGACGGAGCGGCAGCCATTATACGGGATGACGGCGCGCGTGCCGCCGTGCGCCCGCCAGCAAGAGCTGCTCTCCGCGCCACGCGAGCGCGCCTGACCCCCACGGCTCCCTACCCAAACTCCGCAGGTCACTCTTAAGTGGTAACGCCAAGCCAGCCGTCGCCTTTAAATAGGAAACGACACGTTTATCCAATTAGAAATTCACCATATCTTTGTGATAGTTGAAGAGGAAATTTGAGCAATCAACTTGCAGAGCGCCTCGGCGCGGCGTTCCTATCACAGTTTATTCAATTGAGCTCGTAATGAAGTTATGTGAGCTATGAACAGTATGAAATAAGTGCTCCGCGTTTACAATGGACGAATTCTTGCCTGATGATTCGAAAACAGATAAATAGATTTTGAAAGACGTGTAGTTAAAATAAGAACCCACAAATAAACCCAAACAGAATCTCTGTAAATCCAATAACAGATGCTATTTATACGAAAATGGTAAACGACTGAGAAACGCTGGTATCGATAACAAAACTTACATTTATGGAGTCAATTGTCAATTTAACTATAACCTTAAAGATTAAAAGATATGCAAAAGTAGTGCTGCTGTCCCAAGACTTATTGTCGGGTAATAAGATAATATGACCTCAATACGGATTCCAGAACGAACTGGCCAGTGTGAAATATAGCTAGAATAGTAAATAACGCATAATATATAACCAGGCGGAGTGCACAAAAGCGTGAACTGGGAACAAGTTGTTATTACAAGGTGTTGAACCTGGTTTTCTGATTTATTGTTGAATGGTATTAGCAATGATCAATGTTGTTTTGAGGTGTCTCTTTGCTGCAAGCGTTTTATCTACGTTAATTACGAAACCTTCTTAGATAAATCTCATTCAGTCAGGAACTAAACGTGACATGGAATCCATTTATACTGTCGTTTGCTCATAAAATTAATGCCTGTAAATTGACGCAGCTCATATCTCAAATGAGTTGATGTGGTTTTGACCCCTTACGACGATAATAATGCAATAGTGACATGAGTGAGTAGAATGGTGTAATGTGTATATTTTAGCATTATTAACTTCTTGTTTGTACACACTGGTACCATCAAACCAGAACGAACGATTTAATAGCAACAAAGTAATTCTTTTTGTGTTCAAAGTGTGAATAGGTCCACGTTGATTCAGTGTTAGGTCGCATGAATGAGGAAGTGTGAGGGTTTAACTCGGCTTGTTCAAGTGGTATTAGAAGACGTGTCGTGTGCCGGGCGCGTGGTGCGCTCGCGCCGAGCCCGCGCTCGCCCCGGCGACGCCGATTGATACACCGAGTTAGCCGACCTCACTCACCGACCACCGCACTGACCTCATTCATAAATCGTCATTTAAACTTATATTCAAAGAGCAAGGGTCCCCCGGCCACTATAGATTCTGCCATGTCTTGTGAATTATGACGTCTTCTTATGATTTGTACCGTTTCATACCAATTGGGCTGATTTATGGGAACGTGCCATTTAATGAATAATTCTATGCTTAACTGCCTTCATATTATTTAATTGTTTTCGATACAATTCACAATTCACAATCACAACACGTGCTGAAATACTGTACAGTGTTTATTTTGTACTTTTTTGCCCGAGGCAGTGAATAGAGACGTGTAGGTACCCATTTAACACACCTAGCTTTATTCGCCTGCTAGGGATCGCCGCTTGGAATCTGGAAACTCAATTCATCTATGATATGATAAGTACCATGAAGCGCATTAACAGAAGTAGACAATTGTAAGAAGGAATGTGGTTACAGAATGAGGAAATCTAAGTGGACAATAAAAGTGGTGTGTGACGCTTTGTGACAATCGCGTGGCTTAGTGGTGCTCGTCATGCAGCAACCACTCCAAATTAATATATCCTGGCTCGCGCCGTGATTCCTAATATTATATTTAGACGTGACACGCGCTCGTTTGTATCAATTGCTCCCGTCTGCCTCACTGATATACGGCCGACGCTACTTTAGAACAATGATGGCATAAATTGCGCTATTACGCGCTTTAGCACTGCCCCGCGACCCTGCGCGACTTCTGACTCTCTAATTGACAAATTAGCCTGCACTGATACGCTTGCATGCACAATCGACGATACAATCACAGACAGCCGTGCTACTCGTTACCTACGAACAACAAATTGTGCCTGCCTACGCTCAATCACCGCTAAAGCCGTACTAATTTAATATAACCACAAGTTGTCAAACTGAATGGGAAGGCAACTCGATATATGAGCACACAAACGATTCTCATGTCGGGGACAAGCGATTACAATGCTCATTAATAACTTCTTGTGCGGCGCCGCTAACTTCCCCAATACAAATCAGTCTAATGAGTGCATCCCATGAAAGCCTTTTAATTTCCCATTTGGTTCGGCCACCTCTGATATCGACTGACTGTTATTAATATAAGGCCAGAGCCGGTCGCCGGTGGCGGCGCTCCCGACAACCTCGATTACGAGCAACCGTGCGGAGGTATCGCAGACGCTCTCCGCGACTTATCTCTCACTATTAATTACGCTCAGATATTCACCGGACAAGTTTTAATGCAACTGCTTCATTTGTTGCACTAAGAGTGCCATATCGGAGACGTTATACGAGTGATAACTTTGTAGAACGGCCAGCGAGCGCGGGGCGCGACGTCGCGGTTTGACAAGTAATTTATAACCTATCGAGTTATTCGTGTAGATGACTGATAGCTTCGGAGCTGGCGTAAAATGCGGTCTTTACACTTAGCGCAGATAGTCATCTATGTTTAAATCAGTTATTTTGTAAGAGCTGGTGCACAGTGGCGGCTCCGCGGTACCCGGCTGATGCAATTACTGTTTCTATTCATAAAAGAATTGGAATCAGATCAGGCGCAGCCGCGGGCTGTACCAGCAAGTGGTTAATAACACCCCACTAAGAATATTGACTGCTGTTGCAAATTGAACTAAACTAGTATCGTGCTCTGTTTAAATCGCTATTTATTTCATATTATTTATCGTTGTCCGATAGATACGTACAGCTAATGTAAGGCTTTCAATGCGGTGATGTAAAGCGTCGTAAAAATATACGTAATTTACAAAGGACCTAGTGTTTTATTTTGCTGGAAGACAGACATGCTGACCGTTATGTCTGCCATCATAATTCACGTAAATCATATTCAGCCGGTAAACCAGTCTGCTAAAAAGAAAATATCCGTCTGAGCCGGGCGCTCGATAACTGCCGCTTTACAAGCAGGTTAACTAATGTCGCATCATAGATAACTTTACATTTATAAAATCCATACATCAAAAAAAGAAGATTATGTATTTCATTGGCAGTAAATAAAAAGATTGTTATTATTACATTGAAAGGTACAAATATTAATATTTGATGCGTGTAACAACAACAACGCTGGAAACTCTATCTGAGCTATGATTTATTGATTAACATCAAGATAATATTTTAAGCCGGCAATAAACAAAACATGGAACCGGCTAAAGTAGGTGACTTAATTATTCCGTCATTCAGGAGAATTAAAATCAAATTGAATCGAATTTATTGACAGTTAAGATTTGTAATATTATTCGATTGCGTTGTTTTACTCGAATTATCAATGACCTGGAATTTGAGAACAGAAACTATAAATGGCTTAAATCAAAATCACATTACTCAAATCAAGAAGCCAAGTTGATCGATACTTCACAGACTCGACATTCTGAATGCTTATTTATGAACCAGTTGGCACCCCGCACACGCTAGGACGAAACCGTGAAGGCCGCGATGAAAAAGTATAAACATTTGTTGAAACTTGTGGACATTAGTTATGCCGTCACACAGATGATATCGCAGCATTAAGTGCGGATGGTCAGCAGTGGCCAGGTGTCACTTATCTCGTACGGACTGACGGACGCACTGTAGAAACTAGAGAAGAAATGAGGAATCTCTCGGATGCGCGTCGGTTGCCATAACTCAGCAAGATAACTCGCTGTCCGTTAAAACTGTTAACGACAAATAACGCAGATAACGTAACGGGCGCCTAAACGACCCTATCTACCGTTTGGATAATATTTAATAATTATTTACATATATTTATCAGATGGATAGAACGCGTGCGACGGCCAACGACATCTCGTCGCCGCGGCCTGCGATACTTCTCAAAGTGATTTATTTTGGCGTTCGGTTACGACAACTACAAAATTGATATGGAAATTATGAAATATGCTAATAAAATACATATCGTAGTAGTGAAATACAAGAACTATAAACCAATCAAAAACCTAATGAATTTTATTTGTTTGCATAGATAATAGTTTGTTTTTAACCGCTTGTTCAGTACCTATATCAACTAAAATTCTAGTCATAGAATTAATTCTTCATTAAAAACCTTTAAAAACATAGTTGTCTCTTATATTATGAGAGAACTTTAATGAACATATAAACAATCATCATGGGCGTAGCCACACTGGGGCAAGCTGGGGCACTTGCCCCACCCTGGGCCCTGGCTCTGACCTATAAGGTGTGTGATTAAAGAATGTTTTTTTTTACTAACTCTAACTAACAACATCAACAATCATATGTACTATCCGTAAGGCGATTATCACACTGCCCCGCATGATGCAGCGTAGTGCGTGGATGCGTTTTTTTCCGTTGTATGGAAATATCTCCGTTTGTATGGAAAACACGCATAGTCCAACACACTGAAAATGCATCCACGCGCGTTCATGCGGATCACGCACATACATGCGGAGAAACACGCACCCCCGCGCGTAGGTGCGGGGCGAGACGCAAGGTATGGCACACTGAATCCCGCAATGCCGCGCGTGATTTTGAATGGGCGTGACGTGTATATTTGAAAATGGAACTCGCTGTGCGTGAATTTACAAAACGCACCTACGCGCGTGAGTGCGTGAAAAACCCGCACGATGATGCAGATCTGCACTCCCGCAGGAACGCGCGTAGGTGCGTCGACACGCAAGATGCAGCGTGATGCGGGGCAGTGTGAAGATCACCTTAGTTATAAAAATTGTCGACTTTGAAAAGAGCGCGATCAAAACAAAATGCACGTGCGAGTTCACGAACGTGCGCGGTGCGCGCGTCATTTGAAAGCGAGCCGTATTCCCAAAAAGAATAGGTGCTATGTGGCGTAGCGAGCCGAGCCGTCCATCTAATCCAAAAAATAATGCATTGAAGGAGATAGAACTGGTAGATGTGATCAAAATTTCGGAAATGCAATTTTATCCTAGTGTAAAAACCGCGCTCGCTATTTTGCTTGCCCAGCCATGTACAACCTGTACAATAGAACGATCGTTTAGCACAGTGGTTCTTAACCGGTGGTCTGCGGACCACTGGTGGTCCCTGGAGGCATTCCAAGTGGTCCGCGAAGCTTAGCTGCGCGACGTTGCTATACGTTATCTAGCTTTATTTTTATCGACTTATCTATGCGAGCGAGGGGGTTTTCGTATGGACGTAAATCGGGTATGTCGTACCTAGTCCCCCCATTCATGAAAATGTATATTTGGGCGACATTTTACGTAGTTTTTGGTTTTGAGTTTTAAAAAATAATAAAAATTTCGCGCTCGCTTCGCTCGCGTATTCAGAAACTATATTGTTTTTGTATTTGTCAAAAAACAAAAAGTTAAGTACGTTTGGGCTAAATTTTACGTAATATTTGGTTTAAGTCCGATAAAAATTTCACGCTCGCTTCGCTCGCGTATTCAGAAACTAGCCCTTATTTTTGCATTTGTCAACAAAGAAAAAGTTAAGTACGTTTGGGCTAAATTTTACGTAATATTTGGTTTAACTCCGATAAAAATTTCGCGCTCGCTTCGCTCGCGTATTCAGAAACTATATGCCCTTACTTTTGGCTTTTGTCCTGTGTGTGATTGTTTATTTTCTGTACCTGAAAATATAAACCTCTCAAATTAAGAGATTAACAAGTTTGAGATTAACGACTCAAGATACAAAAAATCGGAGGGCCCCCGCCCTCCTCCGGGGGACAGGTTGACTGCTGCCCCACCCTGAGCCCAAAGCTGGCTACGCCAATGACAATCATTCAAAATAATCTCTGCCGGTCCACGGATACTCTTCGTCTCTAAAATAACAATCAGTGCAGATCTCAGAAGTTACTAAATCAAGTCAACTTGCAATCCACCACGAATCCATTAAACTTTATGAAAGGTTTGAGATACAAAATGATTTGTATTTGTGAGAAATCTTTATTATTTCCATGCAGTTCAAAACGATTTTTCCTAGGAATATTTATTTCTATTTATATTATAATTCTCAAGAGCAAGGCAATCTCCAAGGTTTCGGAGCGTATTTTTGTATTGAATGAGGCTTTTATTGAGCAGATGAGCAAAAGCAACTTCCTGTGTACCCGTTTATTTATTACCATTTCAAATATATATTTCAATAAAATAATCTCATTTAATTGATTATATTTATCCCTCATTTCAGTGGCACGGTAATATTGTTCATGTGTCTTTCGTAAGGAGCTCGGCAACTGTAAATATTTTCATTCAACTAATGCAACGAGTTGGACAGAGGACATATTTAAAGTATCATGAATTTAGATAATAAGATAGTTTTGTATGTAAAACAGAGACACATCCGGCTTTGCCTCCAAGGCGGTATCGTGTTTCATTCGTGACATATAAATACTTAACTTAATAAGTATCAAAACATTAATGATTAACGCGAACACGCTTCGGTCGCGACGTCGTCATTTCTCAGCGCATAATAATATTGTACTTCATAACTGAAGCCAATTAATAAAATACTATCAGAATGAATGAACCAACAGACCACTATTTCTTTATTTAATCTTTGGTTACCGTGTTTGCTTGTCGTTGGTTATGAATGTTTATTTGATAAATAATATTCAGTGTAAAAAAAATTTCATGTTAAATATTTCCTAACACTGTACGATGAATGTATTGAAGATAATAGCTCATTATTTCTCGTATTTATGAACACCAAATAAAAGGTAGTTCTGACAAGTGCAACCAAAATGTATAGCCTAAGATAAGTAACTCAGCTTAAGCCAGAAAAATAATATAATAGATATATACTTTTAAGTAACTCAAGTCAAAAGAGCTATCCCTTAACAAAATGAAATGGTTGTCACAAAAATTAGGCAATATGAATCTCGATAGTCCGTTTATGATTGACCTTGTCAAGACCGTCCCTACCTCATTACATCGAGACCACTTAATAGCCATGCTTTCTAATTCGTAATAATATATTTTATAATTTATTGAGTACGACATTTTTGATCCCACATAAAGTTTGAGAGTATATCGTAATATTTATCGGTGTCAATACTTATAATGGCACCGGTGGTGTTATACGCTAATCTATTAAACGATTTCCTATAAGTTACGATCTTTTACTGATTAGCAGGTCGAAGTTGAAAGCTATAACTAATAAAACGTTTATTGTGATACGAGTTCGTTTCATTTGATAGACAAATAAAATAAGATATTATCGTGCTAATAATGATAGAAATAAAAAGATATGAATATAATCTACCAGTCGTGTAGACATTACATAACTTAATAAAAAATACAGAACATATTATACCAAATATACGAAACATATAAGATTTTTAAAATATATTAGGTACTTGGCCCTTTAGCATAAGTTTTTATTTTGAATAATGATCCTATAATGAGTCAAAGGTTAATCATGATCTGAATATTTTTTCCACTGCACTCCATTATTGGAGGTATTGATCACGGCAATTTTCTTAGTAAACACATTTATGTCAGTTATTCCCACAATTTCATCCGTGTCTAGTAATCATATAATTATGCGCAGTAGGTTTTTCTGTATTATGAATAATGGCTATTTTACTTGAATAAAGTAATCAGAGTATAAAAATAAACAAAAGTATCAATATAAGAAATACCTGAATACAGTACAAAATTATTATATGTTCGCAACTTATAGAAAATTAGTTATTTTAAATCACCATATGCTGCCCCCAGTTTCTACTAATTACTACAATTTACTAAGTTACTTAGCTAGAAGACTAGCAAACAGACTACGAATCAACTACGATCATCAAATTAAGTATTGCGATCAGATTTACAAGTCAAGTTAACCTTAGAGCGGCAGGTCATTAGATCAGTATACTCGTAGTTAGACCGGATTATAGTACCAGACCAAAATAACACGATTACATACATACACATATATAGGTAAGTACCTAAGTACTAGACACATCAAAGACCTCCGACATCATAGTTTTACGACAGGCTCTCATAACAAACCAGCGTTACCACATTTAACACCGATTAAAACTAACCTGGAATACACACAAAGACAGATAAAAAAATAATTCTAAAAGCTGCTAGCAATATTCAAGTTCCAGTAGCAGTTCTAATTAAAGAAGTAAATTATATGACAGTATGATCACGTCACCTCATTAGCTATAAAACCGCAACATAAATAAAAACGCCGCGATAATTCCAAAGGAAACGTCACTGAGATATTGAGTGCTTATTAGTCCAAGATCGGCGTTCACATCTCAATCAGGGCTCGTTAAAGGAGGACACTACAAATTACATTCCGCCTGGCCAATTAATTTATGTTTTATAGAGTGACGGTATCGAGACATGGCATGCGATCAGACGGCTGCCGTATCGATATCAATAGCTTGACATGTGTATTACGCGTGTGATGCCCAGTGACACACGGCCGCGCAATATGCGCAGACGCCGCTTTTTGAATAAAATGAGACAATGCCCATTCAAGTAATTTGTACTTATTATCTTTGGACAGAGTACATGATTTATTGCACTATTAAGTATTTTGTGAAATATTGTAACGAGTAGTTAAAGTGATTTACGACATTATAGAATCTGCTCTAGAATTTTCTTCGTCTGTTTTTTCCTTTTGCTTATTTTATGTTTTAATTGTCCAAATATCCAATAGATACATATTATGTGAATAGGAGCTAAACCTGTTTTATGCTAAAAATACTGACCCAATACGTACATATTTAATTGGTTCAGAAGTAACTACATATTAAAATTACTTACAAAAAACTTATATCTGAACGATCATAACATTGTAAAATCTAATGCATATGAGCAAAGTGCTAACGCTAAATACTGAAATAGGTACAAACAGTAAAATAACGATCAAAATACATTTATGCAAATGAAAGTAGCAGTAAAAGTTGTTTTAGTGATATTTTCCTTTAATCTCGTCGTAAGTATAGAATGTTCATATGGTTACAAGGTAGTTTTTGTTAGGCGTAAGTTCTCACGTTACGGTGTATTTTCCGGTCAGTACCATATAGACTGCATGTCAATGATCCCAACGAATCAGGATAATATCTATTATAACAACATTTTATATGAAAAGCAAAAAACCTAATGTCGATAAGATAGAAATTATTAATTATTTAAGCTTTTGCTACACATTCGCACTTATTTATGTACATGTATTTAGACAAAACCTCCCAATCCTCACCAGAACGGAATTATCTAATTGGGATGTGTTTTAATTTTCCAGAGCTCCTAATTAAAACTATAGGACATACAATTTTCAAGTTTTGTTTTTATAAAAAGCAGCTATTAAACTTTTAATTTCAGTATAATGCTATATCAATGACGCGAATCGTACATTGTGCGACAACTATCGTAGCAGAACGCTTGCGAGTTATCTGAGCAAACGCAAAACCCGTCTGACAGCCATACTACGAATGCTCAGTCTCGCACACGCCTCACTTACAAGTATCTACTAAATGCTCATTTCGCCGAGAAAGCTAAAAACATGTTCGAAGAAATATTGAAGTGAAAACTCGGTGACTAGAGAACCGATGGTAACGTTCCTGACGACGGCCCTAGCGGTCACCACTCAGCCCGCTCTCACTTAATGTCATAAATAACTTTGTCAATCTGCTAACTTAATAGCATAATTTATCCGTCGCAGGACAACATAACGAGCAATGCCGATAATAAACCAGAAAAGCCATGAGGTGATAATAGCTGTTCGTAAATAATGATTCCTGATTGCCGGTCCACACCTCATCGGGCAGGTCGCCGGTCGTCCCGACGTAATACCGTTGTATGTATCGGTAGTTACGCGATTTCGATAATGTTACACGGCTGAAATATGGTGATATCTCCGTATTATCTCCAGAACAAGAAGTGACCTCTAAAACTAGCATGTGTTTGGCTCACTAGAATGCAATCGGAGTCTAATTAACGCAAGCACTGGACACGGCCGGCATCGAGGATGTACCGATTAGACCGGCTCGCCCATTAAGGAGAAACAATCACATCTCAAACAAGGAATAAGCAAGATTAGTTCTCCACATACAACTACTGACTCACATAACCTATTATTATCGCCAACCCTTATTTAGAATGTATCTACATATATTGGAAAAGTCTCTAGACTCAAGCATTTTGTTTTGAGATTGTTGTTTGTTAAACTTATTTCACAAAAGTAGAATTCTCTACGAGTCCGAGTCATGTAGTCAGTAGGAGAGCAAGAAGTAAACAAGCTACAGAATCCGTTATTCAGGTGTATTGGCGTGTCAGATTGTATGCAGGTGTGTGTCGCGGCTGCGCGCCGGCGCAGCGACGGTAGCAGCCACGCGGCGACGTCGGCCTCACTACACGGCTGCTGTGTCGATGTGTTGCCCGATAGCCCCCGCTCCAAGCACTGGACCATTTATTCATGGTGCAATAAATTCAAATTACCGGATTAACAATAGTACGGATACCATCTCCCGATCCGATATTTGCCAACCGATACTAAAGACATACGCTACCTTTTGCTCCCGATGCTATAAACATCTATGCACTTTTGCAATTAGTTATAATT
Source organism: Helicoverpa zea (assembly GCF_022581195.2). Classification (NCBI taxonomy): domain Eukaryota; kingdom Metazoa; phylum Arthropoda; class Insecta; order Lepidoptera; family Noctuidae; genus Helicoverpa; species Helicoverpa zea. The sequence goes on along the minus strand of NC_061461.1, from coordinate 6,226,849 downwards.
GGTGAATAAGCCTAATTCAATGATTGGAGTATCTTACATTTACATACCACATTATAAAATGGTGGAAATCCTTTAGTTTAACAGCGGGCAGTTAAATTCTAACGATGCGAATGGAGTAATAATCCAGATAGCACTTATAATAGAGCTGTAAATTAAACACGCCCTCGTATAAAACAACCGATGTGAAGTGGGTCTAATTTTAATAAGAACGATATACACAAAAACATTGCTATCAATAAACGTCGCGGTGGTAAGAGCTTGTCGTAAGCACATGAGTGTTGTAGCGCTCGAGGTGGATATAGCGCAATGAAATCCTACACCGCGACGAATCGAACGCTGTCCTGTCGCGTTTGAAATTTCTGCAATATTTCGCCCTTTTCACGCAGATATACTCGGCCCGTGTCTAAACCGCCGGACATGAAACACAATATCGCCGAGTGAACTCCATAATTTATATGCACCACACAGCTACAACACTCTAGATTATTACAGTACGTGTAATATTAAAATATCTTGCATAGCGCTGGGATCAATAATTACTGCAATGTCTGGAAAAGAGTAGCGCAAATTAAATTAAAATTAGAATGGCGGTATCATTTTGGTAACGTAATTATTCCAAAAGCACATTCCGTAGGCTCGTCGTGTCACGGCTGTTTACCTAAATAGATTTAAATGAATGCATGCGATTAGTGTGCCGCTCTCTGCGCCGGCGCATCTGAGCTGTGTACATCAGGAGCACCAGAAAGCTGGAACTGGTTTGATGTGGTGCTACGTTTTAATTGGAGCGGACGACAGCGATTGACATGACTCTCATAAACTTAGCGTTCTAAACGCGTTTAGTAAATACAAACTTGGTGATTTCTGCAAGTTTATATAAGAAGCGGATTTAATCGGTATTGGCCGATATGGTGTTACATCTCTTTACTTACATTCCTTCAATAAAGAAATTGTTCCTCCTAGAAATAACATTAGTCTTGCACTAATTGATAAACTATCAAAGTCGATTTTTGTTCTAAATAATTAAGCCATCTTGACGCGGCGTGAAAACGCGGCGTGTCAACCGTTTATCTGCAGGTTTCCACGAGCCGAGTACAGAGCTAATCAATCTAGCGGACATGGTCGCATTGTGTTGCGACAGGCGGGCGACACTCCTGCGCACTGCGGCCATCCATCAAGCAACGTCCGCTGCACGCGATATACACGCACCCAAACACTACGAGATTCACCTTGCTGTTACAATAAAAAGCAGATTCAATCGTATGTTGAATCAAGATATGTAGGTATGGGAATTGTTTACTAAGTAAGTAGTGATAACATAGATATAGGTCATTTATATAGCAAAAACTATGTTCATTAAAACCAATTAAAATGAAAATCATAATCGTCATCATCGCTGGTGTTTCGTCTCCTCTCATTTATTTTTCTTGACGTAACACACCTATAATGTAAGATAACCTATATAGCATAGACAAAATAACATTAAATACAATTAGCGGAGACAAGACAATTTAGTTTGCCCGCCCATCCAATCCTGAAACATTGTTGCTATTAAAATTACGAGGTGCTTATTACCTAAAAATACTCAAACGGCCACAATACTTGGCTCCGGTTCAACTCGAGTAGTAGTTGTGCACACAACGTGATTGCTTTCACTAATGTTACCAACTCTTATGTCCGATATTTATCCTCTTGTTTATTAGATACGAATAATTTGTCCTATGTGATGTTGTAAACAGATTTTGTGTAGAAGATATTGTACTGAAAAGGACAATGGGCAGATTGGTATACCCCACCAATAGCAATGTCATATATATCATTGGATAGGCCTTTTTATGTAGAACAATATTTACTATGACAGCTTTGCTGAAATGTTTGTCCGTTCTGAGATATAGATCAAAAACTGTGCAAAAGTTAGAACTAAGTAATCTATTGATAACTCAAGTTTTTAAAGGAAAATCTAAGAACTACTAAGTGTAAGTCTTGTATGAAAGAAAATCAGATTACAGTATTGATTAGCATCACTTTTAAGATTGTTTGTTATCTATATCTCAGAACGGACAAACAATAGAACAAAGCTGTCATAGTAAATGTTGTTCCAGTTAAAAAGACCTATCCAATGATATGTATGACTTTCCTATTGGTGCGGTTTCTCACTACGCCCAACATCCAGTTGGTACAATAAAAGGTTGAAATGCTACATAATAGTAACAATTATGGATCCTAACGGGCACAGTAGTACTTACAAGACTTAAAGTTATTAGTACTTAGATTTTCCTTTAAAAACTTGAGGTATCAATAGATTACTTAGTTCTAACTTTTGCACAGTTTTTGATCTATATCTCAGAACGGACAAACATTTCAGCAAAGCTGTCATAGTAAATATTGTTCTACATAAAAAGGCCTATCCAATGATATATATGACATTCCTATTGGTGGGGTATACCAGATCCCATATATTTGTGCCCATTGTCCTTTCAATTGTAATGATTAACGACCATTTCTCTTGCCAGAATTTCATAATTGCATAGCAATTTTTTAGCTTTGTATTTTATTTTTGATAGATAGATTAACAACTGTTATTAATGTTAATCTAATTATCTTGTAATTAAACTTTTTATTGTTGCATTTTCATAATACAACATAGGTTTTTCTCACCATACAAAAACGGACTGATGGCGCATCTTAATAACCAAATTAAATATCAAATGTCAACGCCCACACAATCAACAAGTCAACGAACATTACTGATAAAGGCAAACATTAACATTCGAGAAACTATATTTCTAGGGTAAGAATAAGAAAATTGTTAGGAATAATGTTTTGTTTTGTACCTACTACCGTACCATACATTCTAAAAAACTCAATTATTAAAAAAAAACTCCTGAAAGTAACAATAACTTATAACCCGTCGGCACGGGTTGTACATCCTACTTTTTTTAACCCCCGACGCAAAAACGATGGGGTGTTATAAGTTTGACGTGTCTGTGTGTGTGTGTGTGTGTGTGTATGTGGCATCGTAGCTCCCAAACGGATGATCCGATTGTAATGCGGTTTTTTTTGTTTGAAAGGAATGTCATTCGGGAGTGTTCTTAGCTATGTTTGGTGGAAATCGGTTCAGGTCTTCAAGGTCATCAGCTCGTTTGTTAGGTGTGATAGGAATGTTACACGCTCAGTTTACTTGCAAGCATATGTGGGATCTGAAATTTGAAATACTAATGTCTTCTGGAACCACTGAGCTGGTCTGCTGTTAGGACACGAAGATAGGAGACGTAACCCTGAACTGCCTTTTAGTAAACCCATCGAGTTTGGGCTCATTGAATTTGTCTTGACTAGTTCTCTTCATGTTTCTAATTGACGAGAACCTGATGCTGGAAATGGGATGTGGCAGATGAAACCCCAGAATGGTATATAACCCTGGATCACCAAAGGTTAATCTTTATTGTTTCTCAATCTGTGCAATTCTCCCAGAGCCAGTTTGCCATGAGGATTGTTGAACAGCTTCCTTTGGCCGAGATCGCATATAGCTACCCCATCTTAAAATAAAATAAATTAAATGAAGGAAAAATTAAGTAGCTCCTTCAAAAAGCATGAAATAAAATTAAATTATAAATTTAAAAAAAAACCCCGACCCAAAAAAAGTACACAATTATTATGACAAAAGGTTAAAAACGCTAAATCCTATAAAAAGCAAAAAATAACTTTTAACACTACGTAAGTACCAACTAAAGCATGTCAGACTAAACTAAATTTTGACGTGTCGGGGGACCGCTTTTTACCTTCAAAAATACTTACATAAATCAAATGATAGGTACCTACCTAATTACAACATTCGTATATAAAAAAACACGAATCTTAATTAGATAATTAGAGCGGTCCCCCGACACAACAAAATTTAGTTTAGTCTGAGGTTGCGTCCACATCTGGCGAATGCGCCGCGAATGCGCAGCACGCGAGCCGATCGCGAGCTGTCCGCGAGCTGCGCGCGTGCAGTCACTGCAATAGTTCGGTGCGCCTCTTTAGCGCAACTCACGCAAGGCTCGTATAGAGCGCGCGAGCGGCGCGCGATCTGCGCGCAATCAGTTCTCGCCCTTACAGTTCCGTATATTGGCTCAGTACTATCGAAGATGGCAGACGTCGCGCGCCGCCTGCGCGCCGCTCGCGTGCGGCGCTTAGGTCGCGCGCGAGCTGCGCGCGTGCGGCGCAGAAGCGGCGCACGAACAAAAATGCACGCGCGCAGTTCGCGGACAGCTCGCGATCGGCTCGCGTGCTGCGCATTCGCGGCGCATTCGCCAGATGTGGACGTACCCTGACATGCTTTAGTTGGTACTTACGTAGTGTTAAAAGTTATTTTTTGCTTTTTATAGGATTTAGCGTTTTTAACCTTTTGTCATTATCATAGAATCATATTTACCTTGTATCATATTTACTTTCGAAATCCTCTAGATGTCATGAATGTTCCTGGAGGAATGGTAATGTTTGAATTCGATAAATACGACACACGTATCAGATGACGTGCCAGGATATAGGTCATGGATATATTGGAAATAAACCGCGTTACGTGTCATCCACCGTTGTTCGTGATAGATTCGCATAAAACAAACGTCCTGCTAATGATAGTTTATGACGAGACGGAACGGTGGGTGAGCGTTGAAAGATAACATGGCCACGACCACGTAAATCTTTGCTATTCTTTTACTTTGATCCGTTCACGTGGGTTAATAGTGATGCGTGTTTATCTTTGTCCATTCTATTTTCCGACCTGCTTGTAACAATTGATGTCATGTTTTAATAATACACATACTAATTAGTAAACTTTCTAAAATTATCCATGTTTGACTTGGTTGTTCTTTTTTGGGAATTGGATGACGATACACTGAGGCGTAACTAAGAAGTAACTTGACGAGTAAAAATATAAATAGCAAATGCAAAACAAGAAACTCTAGATTGTTTCTATTCCAGAAATTGTTGTATTTAATAAGTGTCAGGAAAAGAATAATTGGAAAAGCAGTTCGGTGAAAATCTTTGTTAAATTAACAGTAGTGAAAACATATCCGTTACGTAAAACCGTATTGCCTTTCAAAACTTTTTGGAGCTACTTAGTGTGTTATTTCGAAATTGAAGACTTGTCTTGAAATAATTTCCTTCGAAGAACATAGTGGGGTAACTGTAGTTTGCATGTTGCACGCGTGTTTTTACGTGACGTTGGAATATTCAGCCGGTGGTCGATGCTGCGAGCGATTTATGCACCAGCCACGATAATGGCCGTATTAATGGAAATTGACACCGCGCCCGGTCTCGTGGGCTCGTGGGAGACCGCACCACCGCCGCTTAAGGAAATATAATATTAACGCACCAATCATGATATATAATAATCTCCTCCTCACACGTTGAAACGACCTGTCTTTGCGGCCATCACTACCTTAAGTGACAATAATTAATTCATCGGCATTCGACGGCATCGGCTTTCGATTACCCATTTTATACAAATTCAAAATATGTTACTGCTTTTATTAATGGTTAACAGGATTCTATTACTGCGTTCTTGGTTTTCAATCAGTTTTATGGAACTGTTAAACTTTATCATTCTTCATTATCTTGTACCAAAATTCTTTTCTCCTCTCAGCGTTAAAAAGCTCACTGCTGGACATAGGATGGGAGGATTTGCCCTCTCTGCACTGGGCATACGTGGTTGGTGACCGCAGTGTGGGTTATTTTTTTAGCAAGGCGTTTAATATCCCACTTGGTGTATAGTTGTGTGGTGGTTAAACCTATCACAACCAGTCAGTCGCCAGGACCTCGTCCGTCATTCATCAGGGTCCATCACGGACAGCTGGGATTGATAATTGGGACACAACAATATTAGTTTCCCCCTCATCCACCCTTACTCTTGAGCCTGTGAGAGTAAATGTGTGATGATTTGAAAATAAACTTCTAAATGAAGTTTTACAAGTTTATCCTGGAAATGTAATAATTCATGACAAGCAAAATGTATGACGAAGCATCGAATGTATTTGATCGATAGCTACGACCAGCCCACCGGAAATGGTACTACTACGTAATGGTATTACGGATTGCCAATGAATATGATAATATTGGTAATTGGCATTTATTGTATATTTGACGATGGAAGCTCAGGAAACGAACTAATTATATAAAAAAACGTACGCTTATATTAAATACCGAACGTTTTATACGTCCCTACCTTAGTCTTTTTGGTCCAAGTGATCTAGTTTCATTGGTAACACATAACTTACTAGATATCTATGCGGGCCTTGTCTGTTGTTATTTCTATTATGGGAATCATTATAGCGCTATGAGTTACGGCACCGTCTACGGACGAATAGCCCGACTGTCTCCCTTGCATTATTTATTGGCATATAATAGCTTCTAATGGGAGGCTATTGAATCTGCCACCTGCATATGTTTTATTTTTCGCGGTCGGCACAGGGCGGGCCTCGGCCCTCGTCTCGACTCAACGCATGTGAATATTCATAACACAAGAAACGTTTCCTCCGGTGATTTAATTGATACCCAGCCTGAACCGCACACAGCTACACCGATGGACAAAACGTAATTGCTCGTTAAGACTCGATTCTCGATTGTTTCTTGATTGTAAAAATAAAAAGTAATCGTGAACGCTCTGTATGGATTAAAATTTAAAAGATACTTGAATAGTGATTCTTATAGGTACGTGGTGTTTATTTTGCTTCTTTCCTCAAAGTATTAAACCTAAAGGATCGAAATAAACAATGTAACATTCTTTATAGAGTATATCAAACAAGGCTGATGATGATATCGTCAGACGTAAGCAACAAATAAGTACATATTCGAATTTATTTAGACCTTTCGTCGATAACACGCAGTATTCAGGTTCTTTTATTTGCAAAACACGACGGACGCAAGTGCAATTTATTGATACGGTGTTCGATAACCAGTAGGTGCGTCCCACGCGGAGCGGCGCGGGCGCAGCGGCCGCAGCGAACACAATGATCGCGAGCGCGCCCAGCAACATTTACAAGTATTGCGCCCTTCGGAAGGAAATAGTGAAGCGGGCCCATGCTAAATACACTCCATAAATATGGACGGTTATGGTGTCGTAAAAACAAAGTCAAGCTGCGCGAACAGCCTCCGAGGCTATAAAGAACAAGCGTCATCGCACCTCAACATACTTAAACAAATTCATTTATTACGTATGAATATTCTTGGCCAGCTCCACGCTGCATTTACTATAATTATTTTATAAGAGTTTATGATTATAATTTGAATACTATGTAGATTTATTTCACTTTAATGTTAAGAAATACACCTGCATCCAAAAATATTAGAAACGCAAATTTTCCATTGCTGTTATTGTCTCTAGTTTTCTCAAATGTGAAACGTTATTTAGATTAGCTAAACATAATAAATAGTAGAAAACCGCATAAACCCAGACCAATATCTGTGACTTGTGATTCGATAAATGACAACGTATTAACAATATTAGTATAATATATTACAAGACAAACGGCTAGGGGCTATAAGTTACCCGTAATCATTTTTACATATATTTAGTTGAGAAAAGTAATCAAACTGTGGGAACGTTTGCATTTAAAAATGTTTATAGACATGTACTCGAAAGAATATATTATTTCATTTCTGTAATAAAATTATAAGTTATGGTATACATACATATGTAAGTTTTTATTTAATTCTCTTTATTAAAGCCGAATAAATTGTGGTTGTATTAGTTTTAAGACTATCAGTTTTGAATTGGTAATAGGGAAAAAATGCATGGGCCCCTTAACGTCACCATAGAATGTTCGTAAGTGGCTATCACCTACAGAGAGGCGACACGTTCACTGACACCTCGGAACAACATTAACATTTTGGTTTACAGTGTTGAGTCACATAGGTAGTATTACCAACCTCAAATAGGTACTGATAATAATCACTGACGAGATATCATGAAACAATTTATAGAACGTAGAAATATGATAGGTCTTATTGAAAGAGGACGTTCGCCTAGATTCGATTTCTAAGTTTCCAGAAAATCGCTGACGTTCTTTCAAAGCCTCCTACTGATAAACTGCTTCTAGTTCACAACACGTCTTATGAGGTCATTGATTTTTCAAGTTTCCAGAGAATCACTGACGTGATGATGATGATGTCCTCCTAGCCGATTATCGGCTACGGCGGCTGTTCTCATGTAAGGAGATTAGCCAACTGCGCAGGACATATTATAGTGCACAAGCATTTGCGCAGACACAAGTGCACTCACTATTCCTTCACTCTCATAGCCCGATGGGACGGCAATCCGACACGACCGGAAAGAGATCAGGCGCAGGACCGACATTGACGTGCTCTCCGATGCACGGGTGAATCAATCACCAACTTCCAGGCTTCGGGCTGCTTTGTGAAAGTCTTCTAAAACCCACAAAGCGATTTCGGCCCGACTCGGGAATCGAACCCGAGACCTCGTGCTCAGCAGCCACACTTGCGACAACTAGACCAACGAGGCAGTTAAACTGACGTACTTTCTAAGTACTTAAACTGTTGTACTGACGTACTTTCTAAGTCTCCTACTGAAAAATTACTCTTAGTTCACGACACGTTTTTCAGTGAAATGACATTGAATGGCAAGATTCCTAATCCTAAATAGACAAAATTCGCTCAATTAAACTTTAAATTAGGCTTCATATATCATTGCTCCCAATTATTGAATGCTCATACAACAACAGCTTGAAGCAATAACACAGATTATTTTCAGGTTGTATGGGCAAGTCTGTAAGTAATGGGAAATGGCGAGAGAGCGGCATTGCGTCTCCTACGGCGCAATTATAACGCGCCCGCGGGCGAGGTTTGTTACGCGAGATCTTGGCGCCGAGGTACGACCTATGACTCGAACCTATATAGTGCGGACCTTATGATTATAACTGCTGTATAACAGAAACTATTCGTGTTATTTAGTGCAACAATAAATTCGTAAGTTCCACCGCCTAGTGGACGACGATGATTCGATTACAACTCAAGAAAGGAATGCTTTGAATTGTGATTCGAAATTAATATTGAAAGTGTGTCTCCCGCCGCACGTTATCTTCATAACAGTGATAAATTTAGAAAATATAGTATTGAATTTATATAAAAACTAATCAAATCACTATAAAACACTATTAGCCGCATTATAAAATCACACCTCCATCGAGTATTGTAAATGAATATTACCAAATGTAAGTCGACTAATGCTCCCTTAATGCTTATAGCCATCTATGGTACGAAGCGACTTTTAATTATAATTTATAGTTGGAGAGACTTTCTGTTTATAAAAGTCAATGTGACCATTATAAAAAGTTATTACACAAGGTAAAATTATTTCCATCAAAGTGATGTCTACAAATTCCTATTTGATAATAATTTTAAACGTGTATTAGTTAAATTAAATCTTGTCGATAAATGAAAGGAGCGTTCCGTTGATGGGTTCCCAAGTAGCATTTTGTTCCATTTAAGAGTACACATTTAGTTCACAGGTGAACTTAAAGCATTACTACAGTTCACTCGTGATGTATTAGCTGCATTATTGTAATTAATTACACCTATGCCTGTCTAAGGGACTTACAGGAGTGTAGAGTAATACTTTTATACGGTTATGGGTGTTATATTACTCTAACAACTATCCTTTAGTCAGCTTTCTGACTAAGAGCATTATAGTAGGGTAGAGATACGGCAACCGCTGTTTAACGGCCTACTTGTTCGATGTTATAGAGCTAGCATTTTAACAGAACACTTCTGGTCATTTATAAAGCCAAAGGCTGTTATGTCTACTTGTCTTAGACTGTTATACAGCCAGTAGCTGTATTAGGACTTGTTTGTGATACTTAAAATAACCTTTTTTTTACTATCTGTACAGAGGTGTTTAAATCATTCACATGTGGACTGTAGGCTGTTAGAAGGGCTATATAACAGTTCACATAGCCGTATTTCATTTCCACCATTTTGTTCTACGTAACCTAAAATATTTACCAAATAAATCTACAAGATTAATGCAGATTTATCACAAAATACGCAGATAGAGCGAATGAGTTTTGGTTTCATGTTAAAATTAATTACCGTAGTATAATTATAATGCCAATAAAATATCAAAAACTGAAGATGTAAATTTTCCTCTCAGCCAGTTTTAAATATTTCAAAATGAATAAAGCGTTTTTACAGAGGCGCGTGAAAATTTTAATTGTCAATATGTATACATTTCACGATAAAGTTGCATTCCCATGGCATTAACATGATATAGTATATAAAACAGGTACTACCGCATGTTATTTTATAATAATAATCCGCCGGAGTTAGTTTGCCCCGAATCCATGCACTCCTTACAATTGTCAAACTAATATATGAAAATGTGGAAATAATTTAGGACACAAGTGAATTTAAGGTAGCTTACTGGAGTACTTTTGTCCGATTTTAACTGTGAAGGCTGTGTATTTAGCCACTTATTACTCTTTATTACACTCATGCACGTTGAATGGTTCACACTGCGTTCCATATAGTGCCGTAAGTCAGCCTTAAGTCCGATGTTACTACTTAAACTGCTATTATAATGCTATTATACTTCTAATGTACAGCCATAGTGAACTTAAGGCTGTCTAATTTGTGCCCAAACTGGTTCAATAAAAGCATTATATCAAGCTATACAGCTCATGTACAGCTGACATACACAGCTTGTAGAGTACATGTGAACGACTAGACATCTTATATAGAACCCCGAATGCTACTTGGGTTGTTAACCAGACGTCGTTAATACATCATAAACTCCAATTTCGGACTAATTGAAAAAGGAAAAGCGGAACCCACAGTCACAAATTACCGACACTATATCAAGTGTTAAACGGCACTTATCGACGCCGAAACGGCGAGAGATCATTGACGATGAAAAATACACAATTTGAGGATATAAATCAATGTCAACAACTCACGCGCGTTCAGTAGCGCTCTTCTGAATGTTTTATTTTATTATTTATTACTCGTAACGTAATTTTTGTAGGAGGAAGCGTTTAATTACACGCCGATTACCCGGCTAAACGCGGGCTTCGATATGTGGCTAAGTAATTTCGATGAATTGCCCAACAAAGTGCTCTAGTTGATGGATCTTTTCGATTCATGAATTAGAAAGTTCGAATAAATATTTGATGAGACTGCCACTTGCAATAGTTTAATTATAACGAAGGTGTGCCCGATGCAGTGTTAGTTGGTCAGTGCAAGCCGCGTAGCCGACGCAAAGCGCCTCACGCGTCCACTCGCTATTTGTATTCAATACGAATACTCTAATACGGTGCGCGATCTATCGACAGCGAGGCAATTTATCTTGCCCAAGACTCGAACCTCAACCTTGCATTGCAACTGCCGCACCGTATTTCCTGTTGCCTTGCATGACACCAAATTGCTTCTACAAACGGTAGGGAATGTAGATTGTTCTATTATTGTTTTGTTTCAAGGATTTGCACTGCATGTGTTTGTACTAAGAATGGATGAACTTCGCGTGTGTTCTATAATAGGTGCGAAATCCAATAGGAATCTATGAACCAACAGGGTTGTAGGTACTAGCAAGATTTCACTTAACTTCTAATAAGAAACCACATAAACTACATGATATTCAATTAGGTCCATACCAACAAAATTCACTGTTACGATTTCTTTTTTCACTTTCTTTTATTATATTATGTGATAGACGTAACCCATCTATGTAGGAAACGCATCATTTATTCATTGACAAAAATGAACATACCTAAATAAGTAAGGATCCATTTGGACCAAACGAATGAAGAACTAGAGCATACTTTTGCAGCTTTTGGCATAAGGCATAAGAATTTGATAGGAGTGAAAAGGAATGAGCACCATTCCTCCATTGGTTTAAATGCACTTTACAAATAACAAAGCAGAGCAGCGAAATCTACTTTGAGTACCCTTTACAATGGTGACAGAATTTTAAATAATATAATTGAAATCAGCTTCCTACTTTAAATGACTACGAGCATAAAGCGAGCACTAGATGACTCCTGCATATTTCAATTTACAAATGACTAATATTTTCTGAAATTGGAAACTTGAAAGCCATTAAACAAGGCTGCACCGAAACAGACGAGCGGTCTAGTCCAATTTCGTGATTTCCATAAATAAAGTATGAAAAACTATTTTTAGTTGTTGCGACATAGACCATTCTAATAAGATCAAACTTGACGACTGCTGGTGGCTCTGTTAAGATTAAGAAGTCATCTGTTTGAAAGCATTTGCTAATAAATGGAAATCGTATTTGATGCTTCAAGTAGCCTTTCAGGATGTGCCAAGAGAAACCTTTTCGCTAAACCAGATTCTAAGATTCTAGCTAAAAAGTTTCATTAGACTGCGCAGCTTCCATTACATCATCATCCTCCGAGCCTTTTCCCAATCATGTTGGGGTCGGCTTCCAATCTAACCGGATTCAGCTGAGTACCAGTGCTTTACAAGAAGCGACTGCCTATCTGACCTCCTCAACCCAGTTACCCGGGCAACCCGATACCCCTTGGTTAGACTGATGTCAGACTTACTGGCTTCTGACTACCCGTAACGACTGCCAAGGATGTTCAATGACAGCCGGGACCTACAGTTTAACGTGCCATCGGAAACACAGTCAGTGGTGTCTAAGATATACTTAGAAAGTACATACAAATTTAGAAAAGTTGCATTGGTACTTGCCTGACCTGGGATCGAACCCGCGCCCTCTTACTTGAGAGGTTGGTCCTTTACCCACTAGGCCACCACGACTTTTTACATAACAGCTTCCATTACATAATATTCCAAATTGACAAAAGTTACTTATTCGACTCATTTAAAATAAGTAATTTTAATTTATAATTCTTAAACTAGAATACGGAACTAAACACGGTGCTAGGAAACCTTATACATATATCACACTTAGCGCTGCTTTATAGGAGTTGCCACAACATAAGAGAGCACAGAACGCGGTCATCGCGTCCAGTTGGCAGAGCGCATGTAGCCGTCACAGTAATTGATAGTCGGATTTGCGGGTACCCGCGTGAATAATCATAACCGCTGCAGTGGTTAATTACCCTGCCCGACTACACGTAATTAAGCAACCGCATTATTCCAGCTATCTCAAGCATGTGAGCCCAGAACCTTGTGGCCATACAACAAACTATCTTGGGATAGGTCCTTATCTAGAGTAAGGACGATATTGTCTTGTTCCGTATCGTTTGGACTCCAACTTTACATTTGTGTAACAAATATAGCCACTGTCAGCCTTTTACATCTTGCAGCAGAGCAAATTAACACCTCAATTTATTCTCTAAGCAACAATGCTACATTGTAGAGTTAGCCCGTTGGAGACGCCATTACTTCGCAAACTGATGTTGATTTTGATGTTGCGTAGTCAGACATAGACGGTATGACGAATTTACATAATATCGTAAATTATACCATTTACACGCAATTACAATGGGTAGGTAATAGAAGCCTTCGTCTGTACAAGCTGTTCAGTTATAATGTCCTACTAATCCGATCTAATAATGGAAACCCCACCGACTTAGATGATGTTCCGCTCGGAATTAACGTTATTAATCTATTTTGTTACCTGCTTACCCAAGCTTTTTATGTTATATGTAGTTAATGATCCTCATAAAGACGACATTGCATGTTAAAATAATTCTACATTTGTGAGTATTGAATGTAATTCGGTTTTCAAGAAAGTTTCAACAAGTGGGCGTATTGAACATCTAGTTATGTAACATTTTGATAACCTTTTCGAGTTTATTGTCTTAGCCGCCCTCGTGCTATGCTGTTACTGTTTTATTCATTATCCTGTAAAATGTTTTCATTTAGTGATTTAAACATACTCCATGAATAAATCACTGGTTGACAATGTAATAGAAGGTTTTTATGGGAGCATAACGCGTAATTAATTTGATCTTATTTTCAATTGCAAACCATGGAAGATGTGTAGGCGGCACACAGAACTCAATAATATGACCTTAAAAGTACATGCGAACAAGACTATCGGTCCGAAGCCTAAACAACAAGCGATGGTCGGTTAATCGAGCGGTGACGCTAACTTGCGCGCGCGCCGCTTCCATATAAGTCAATCTTCCTATTCGCCCCCGCGCGCTCGCAACTGACGGAACCACTAAATGACGCTGCCCGATTTTCCGACGATTGCCTTTTCGTTATGTTAATGACAAAAAAATCATTACCGAAAGCGAAACAGTCATTATAATAAACTGTTGCTTTATGTCACACACTTTTTTGTTCTTAGTCGTGGCAATAACAAATGACATCATAATATTTGGATCTAAGTACCCAGTAAAAAGTAGGTTTGTATTGAGAAAAGAGGAAATTGATAAAAGCATAAACTATGAAACAAAGCGCCGCGACTTAGCCTGTCACTGAACCTCCGACTGAGCTTTATTGTTTGAGGAAGCAATGTGTTGAGTTCGTTGTTAGATTTTGTAAGAAATCTTAGCTGTCAGGAATACCAATGCTAAATTTTAACAACACGAACTTAGATCGTAACTAAGAATAAATGTAATACAACAACAAGCAACCAGTTTGAGAGAACTTCATAACCACCTGGATTAGGGTCTCATCCGCTTTAATATGAAGGAAATAAATAACAGGATTATTTTTATTTTTGGGATGAAAATCGAGTTTTGCACGTCAACACCATCAATGCAAAACTTTATATTGACATTAACGAGACCAGTGAAAATGTCATCCAGTTATATTTGTATCGTGTCAAACGTTTCCCGATATTTGTTTATCAGGCTTTATTATCTAAATAGGATGTTATGAAACGGACGGACGTCATCGTGTAAGGGAAATTGTATAAGTACACAGAACAAATGCGTCATCACGCCTCCGAAATGATGTCTGTGACATCTACATTGAACACTTATCAAACGTTATTATGTAAGGATACATTTACATCGTACAAATCCTTAGCTAATCGTACGCGTGCGTATTTCAATGGCTATTATTGTTATAGTTACGTGTAACGTACTGTTGTGTAAGGTCGGTAACTTGGTGTTCAACTGAATTCCTACACAGTACTTAAATAAGCTTTATTGTCTCTAAACATAATATACTCTCTCTTCATTCATAAAGTTAACATGTAACATTGTTACGACATGTTGAATGATGTGTTACTTGATACAGCGGTTCATTGAGTTACAAACACATTAATAGGTAATATGTTGATACCGACTAGAGTTTAACAACATACTTAGATGAAACCTTAACAGTGCGGTTTAACGATTTTGTGCTACAACCAGTGTCTTTACTATGGATACTATAAGTAATGTTATAAAGCTGAAGATTTGGTTTGCTTGAACTCGCTAAGCTCATCAAATACTGGTCCAATTTGAGAAAATCTTTCAGGTTCGCTGAATATTTCTCACGAGACGCACATGCGGTATGTATAAAAACTATCTACTACACGATAACACGACAATGGTAAAAATACTATTTCCAGTACAGAAAATCCACATATATGGCCACCAGGTGAATTTGAGAAAAAAACGTGCAGGCCACGTGATAAGAACAATGTATTTTCGCAACTGTATTTTAAAGTTCAAAACTTATACTGACTGAGCTACTTGTCTATTTTTATAAGAAACTAAAGTAGTTTGACCTAGTACAGATGGATGGTTTCTATTGTTTAAAATAAAAGCAGTCCTACGGCTATTGTTGCTCAAGGTGTTGCATAGAGTATGAAGTACTAGTTACTTTGCGTAACGTAAGCCGTGGGCGCCGGATGTGCGAGGGCTGGGCTACGGCCCTACGGCACAGCGTTTTCGTCATTTCCAACCGCCCTAGCATAAACACATAAGGGCTTGATATTTCAACGCCTTTAATCATGCCATAATATTAGCCAATCCTGAAGCACATTAGAATTTAGAACAAAATGAAAAAAGATTATGAGTGGGATGCTATATTTCATTATTTTTATACGGATGCATGTAATAGGACTCGATAGAAGGACTCGGGCAACAGCTATTGTTTCATAATCCTGACATAAACGATAAGATTTCCCAAATCCCGTCCTAAATAAATAACTCATATCATGATCGGACAAAGCAAGTTTTGAACATAGAAATTATTATTCACTTTTAAGTTATATGTACAAAGTTTTCAAATTAAAACCTTACAAAGTTCAAAGGGCAGTCCTAAAACTCCAAGTTAGAAAGAATATCGCAAAATTATAAATTCATAACAAGGAACCCCTAACGAATAACGATTTGTCCACCCACGCGGCGAGTAGGCGTGTTCACCTCCACAAAATTACAGGTTTGATGACGGTCGATTAGATAAATGTCATCACAACGAGCCTGTAACTCTCGAGAGGGCCCGTTGGTAAATTCTGGCAGCTGTCAGGAGCAGGAAACGTAAGAGGGCGCGGCGCGTCCCACGCCGGCTCTCCCACTCCGTGCACTCTGACATTTGGGACATTTCACGTGAAGCGGACAAGGAAAAAAAAGTGAGGTTCTGAAAATCGACCACATTCGGCCCATTTGTACTTCTAGTAGGTATGAATGTGTACGCAAAATATTTTTTTTGTATAGTGTATATTTACCAAGTTATAGGTTTCAAAAGAATTGTCGTTGATTGGTACTACAATTTTTCGAAAGTAATTTTTCGAATATAACAAATCTACTAAAAAATATTTTACATAGCGATACATATTAAAAATATACTGTTCTTTTTGACAGTAAAAAAAACTTCAAAAATTAAAAAAAAATTGATGGCCAAAACCGGAAGTAAACTTTTCAAACCAGAATTACAGTCACTTCGACCAATTAAAAAAAAAAAAAAAATTTCAAAATATAGCTTAAACGATAATGAAAGTACACTAGAAAATTTAAAATGGGATCTCTATTAGTTTAGGCGGTACGTTGAATAATATACACCCGCGTCGCAAGGGGCGTCATATGTAGCACTTGCAAGGTTGAGCAGTTTGCGCGATATTGCAACTTTATTAATATTCTATATCGTTTTAGCGTATATTTAACCTCATTTAATGATATGAAATAAGTTTTATTAATATAATATAAAAATATAACTACATAAAGGTGGGTGCAGACTATGTAACATAACATGTTATACGACATTGCTATATAACATGTTTCGAAGAAACATGAAAGAAACAAGAAAAAACGTTTTTGGAGCAGTAGAAAAGTTTTATTATTTGCGAAACGTGACTAATAGCCCCAGTCACGTTTCGCAAATAATAAAACTTTTCTACTGCTCCAAAAACGTTTTTTCTTGTTTGTTTCTTTCTTGTGTCAAATACAAATTAATGATATATTAACAAGAAAAAACGTTTTTGGATAGGCAGTGCGGTGCGGTGAGGGTTAGATGAAATCTTCCATTTTCGTGTAGACGTCCTCGGCCCTCAGAAGGCGAAACCAAACTTCGAGCCAATACTAGATGTTATAAAATGTTTAAAAATTTTCCATCAATGTAGGAGCACTTATAACATGTAACAGTTTCTAACAAAGTGCAACAATTGTTAACATTTGTTAGTAAATGTTTTGGTGTTATAAAATGTTTACAAACATTTTATAACGGCAATGTGGGAGCACCATTACATAGTCTGTACTCACCTTTATACAAATACAAATTAATGATATACTAACAAGAAAAAACGTTTTTGGAGCAGTAGAAAAGTTTTATTATTTGCGAAACGTGACTGGGGCTATTAGTCACGTTTCGCAAATAATAAAACTTTTCTACTGCTCCAAAAACGTTTTTTCTTGTTTCTTTCATGTTTCTTCGAAACATGTTATATAGCAATGTCGTATAACATGTTATGTTATACGATATGTCTGCACCCACCTTTATGTAGTTATATTTTTATATTATATTAATAAAACTTATTTCATATCATTAAATGAGGTTAAATATACGCTAAAACGATATAGAATATTAATAAAGTTGCAATATCTCGCAAACTGCTCAACCTTGCAAGTGCTACATATGACGCCCCTTGCGACGCGGGTGTATATTATTCAACGTACCGCCTAAACTAATAGAGATCCCATTTTAAATTTTCTAGTGTACTTTCATTATCGTTTAAGCTATATTTTGAAAAATTTTTTTTTTTTTTTTAATTGGTCGAAGTGACTGTAATTCTGGTTTGAAAAGTTTACTTCCGGTTTTGGCCATCAATTTTTTTTTAATTTTTGAAGTTTTTTTTACTGTCGAAAAGAACAGTATATTTTTAATATGTATCGCTATGTAAAATATTTTTTAGTAGATTTGTTATATTCGAAAAATTACTTTCGAAAAATTGTAGTACCAATCAACGACAATTCTTTTGAAACCTATAACTTGGTAAATATACACTATACAAAAAAAATATTTTGCGTACACATTCATACCTACTATAAGAAGTACAAATGGGCCGAATGTGGTCGATTTTCAGAACCTCACTTTTTTTTCCTTGTCCGCTTCACGTGAAATGTCCCATTTACCCGAAGCGTGGAGGATCAACAGGAGGTTGCCATGACGACCCGCAAACATTCCATGACCTTTCCTTATTTTAGGGGTTCGCGTATCAATCCTGCCGTATGTGGGTTATGTTATATTACGAGAGTCTTTAGTATACCCACACACTAATAAATGCCTACGTAATTAATAAATTGAATCAACAATTTCGTAAGTTTGTCTAAGAAAATTACATCAAAGGAGTTTCCCTAAAGTAGCTAAACATTATGTATGGCTCAAACGTTGCCCATACTCAGGTAACCTTTCACAATTTAGTGTAGGTTGATAAAATAATAATCGTAATTTTTCCACTTCAATCACCTTCAGTATTTATGCAGTAAGTACGCTGTGTAATCCAAAGTTTTGTGTTGGCGTGCTTACCACTTGCTTTTATTCTGTTTTTCATTTAGCTTATGCAGAGTTGTTTATCAGAGAGGGTAACGAATGATCTTGGTATGATCTTATGAACTACATAGTTTTCTACTACATACCTGACTATTTCCAAATGAGACCTATGTGTACTATACTATGTTGGTAGAAAGATACGTCAAATAGGTGCTAAAAACTGAAATAGAATACGGAGTTACGATTTAGGCATCATTACGTAGCTACGGCTATGACCAGTTACGTATTTTTAGAAGAAGCCAATGATTTATCCGATCTACGTAACGTCGGAACTATTCGGGCCGCTCCATCGACGTCACAGGAGAGCGCGTGCCACCCGGCTAATTGTAGCATATCCAAAACGGTCTCCGGGATCCGTCACCCGGCGGCAGCGCAGCGCGTAGCGTCCGAAAGTGGATCGTGAGTCAACGCGCAGAGAAAGTGGCTCGTGGCAGGAGTGCGCCGCGGCAGCAGGGTGGCCGGCGTGACGCGCATCAGCGGCGAGCCTCCGCGCCCACGTGCACGCCCGCGCTCGCGCCGCCCGCCGTCGCTTCGCCATCACTACACTTGTGCGCCCCGCGCTTTTCGCGCGCCTCCCTTTGCCGTCGCGACGCCGCGCCATTTTCTCGCGCACGTGGGCGACGCCGGCGGCCGAGCGAGGACGCCCGGCTCGAACGCCATTAACGCGACCGTCGTGAATGAACGCCGACCTCGACCGGGTGGCTGGCGTCCATTGATAGGGCGCGCGGCGGACGACGACCGCGGCGCTCACGGGGGCGGCGTATGCACGCCCTCGCCGCTCCGCCTGTGCCTCAGTCGAGGATGTGGCGTTCTCCGCGCGACGACTCAGTCCGCGTGCGAAACCTGTGTTCATTTATCAGTAGATATTCGTGACCTTTCAGTGTGATTAACGTGCCGTGTATATGTAGTTTCCTAAACGTAATGTGCTGTGATCACGTCAATTTTGATAGGACCTTAAGTTAGTTTTAGTAGGAGAGTGTAGTGCGTACGCGCCGGTGCGGTGTCGTCCACAGGGAGTTGAATGTGAGTGCAGGTGCGGTGTTGCGCACGAGGTGGTGTGGATTGTGCAGTGCGGGAATGCGCTCGTGCGATGCTCTCGGTGATCGCGATGCGTCGGCCGGAGGACGAGGAGCTGGGAGGCCGCGGCGACGGCGACGAGTTCGTGGACATCTCGCAGATGCAGCTGCTGGTCGAGGCGGGCCCGAGCGGGCTACACTACGGAGGCCCGCCGCCGCCACACGCGCAGCCGCAGCCCTACGCGCAGCCGCCCGCGCACCCCGCTACCACCACCGCGTCCGTCGACGACCTGTTCGCACTCTACTTCACACCCACTACGCATGGTGAGCACCTAGCTTTTCATCCTCCTATTGCTTCTAATACTAGTATCTACATAGTACAATACCGTCTAGCTATAAGAAAGCCACAATTGATATGCAGAACCGGTTTAGTTCGTATTTACATAAATCGTCCTCATTCTTGAACTTGTTTTATAATTTTGATAAATCGTTATGACATAGCGAAAACCTGGTTGTCAAGTTATACTTATGTAGAGTAACGTATTTGAATATCACGGCTAATTAAAATTAAGTTATTGCATAAAAGTTATTATTTTAAATCTTTGTTTAATGGCCCATTTCTTATTAAGATATCATTTAGGTAATTCCGTGGTAGGTATTTTGTATATTTTAATAATCATGTCTAGAAGATTAGGTTAGAGCCTAGAATGTTAAATTAGAAAAAATAACACCACAAATGATGAATTAGGCGTCGAAGAACTACTCCACATCACATATTATAGCCTACACTTACCTATAAGTAAAGCTCAATCTAATTTCCTTGTTGTTGAAATGTTATTGTCATCAGCTGATTCCTTACTTTAGGCCAAACCTCAAAAACTCCATACACTTACACAGTAATAGTAAACATTGGAATCAATGTGCCAACTATCCGATTTCACTAGCGCGTCATCATCGCATTTAGCATCAAAGCGGCGATACAATAATTATTTTCATACGCACGGATATAATGAATGAACGTCGATAACCCATTCTCATGACGTGGAGTAGACACGCACCTATGACGTCCTCATGACGAACTTATGTAGGTGTCAGTAATCATTTATTCATAACGAACTAACAAATATTTTCATTCCAATGCAAAAGATTTTAACGCACACGAAACTGTCACATTATTTACTCATTTTATACACAAACAAACGGTAAAGTCATTCAAAGTAAGCTCGCCAAAGATTGGCTGTTGATAGCTCCCAATTGACCCCGAGCTGACCCTATGGCTGGTATTGTTCGTCTAAATACTTCAGTGAGTTACCTCCCAAATGTCCTAAATAGTCTGATGTCAGTTACTTTGTTATTATGTAGCGTACCTATCATATAAAGTTACTTTATCGAAGTTAACTTAGGAAACTCTAACTTACTTGCTGCTCTGAATTGAGTTACAAAACTGGTAAAAATAAACTATACTTACTAAGTTATGAATTTATAGAAGTATGCAGTAAACTATTAGCTGCTAATATATTTTATGATGCCTCAATGTATGTAAATAGAGCTTAGCTAGTAAGATAAGAATTTCAATAAGTGCTATAATCTTGCAGTGTTAAGAATGCCCACGGACATTGTATGGAGTTATTTCGTAAACGTCAGCTTCATGGGCTCGTAATAATTCGGATCAACGTTCCGGCACTCTGTTATCTGGACCGGACGGCGCTAATCGGCCGCGTCTGCGCAACCAACGCTATCATGTTCACCCAACATAAACATTGCCATACGTTTATATGGACCGTACATAGTATTGTGCTGTGACCTTCGGGATAACATAATTACCCTAAAACATGTAGATAAATCTTAGCATTTTTCTTAAATGGTCGATGTCTGATACAATTTTATTTTTCCAAGTGATATGTCTAGATCTCAAATATAAGCTTAGACTAAACAGTGTGGTCATTTGAACGCTTTACAAAACATGTGACGGTTTTAAAGTCCGCAACAACATGCAAATCGTGGGTCGATATTGCATCTCGTACCACAAACCAGTTTTCATCTCTACACTCCGATTGAGCGGACACAACTGTTACATTTAATTTTTTTTTACGGAAATACTTTGTATAGTAATGCGACATTAAAGAACTATGATGATACAAGAGGATCACAAAATTGTATTTTGTACCTGCCAATGCTTCTTTGGCTGAAAAACTGATTTGTTTTTTTTTTTTTTTCAAAAGCATTCATTCCTTCCTACTTAAGTCTTAGTTAAATAATTACAAAGAGAGAATTTCCAATAGTTCCAAGTCTAAATTAAAAAAAGGTTTTTTTTTTAAGATCTTATTTGGAAATTAAATTAATACCTATGTAGATAATAGAAACTTTAGTTTAAGAGCTCAAGGAATGACATCGTCAAAGTCTTAACTGTAGGCCCACTTACAGTCACTTGCTAGCAGACATCTACGTTTGCAGTTTTATAGTTCAACGTGGCATTCTTGCAAACAATTCGTACTGATTGAGCATTATAGATATTCCTTGTAAGCATATATGCGATTAACATTTTTTGTACGGTTCATTTAATAGGTTTAGGTACGCCTGGCCTATGGCTTATTTAATTAGCCTTTATTATTTGGGAATACATTGAAACATGTTTATATTTCTTAAGTCGTGGTGGCCTAGTGGGTAAAGAACCAACCTCTCGAGTATGTGGGTGTGGGTTCGATTCCAGTTCAGGCAAGTACCAATGCAACTTTTCTAAGTTTGTATGTAATTTCTAAGTAATCTTAGACACCAATGGCTGATAAAAAAGGTGAAGGAAAACATTTTGAGGAAACCTGGACTATAAAGTCTGAAATCACCAACCCGCATTGAGCAAGCGTGGTGATTAGTGCTTTTTTTTTAACGACGTCAAAAATCATCAAATGACCCCTCCCGCTGTGGGTTAGCAGCGGTGAGGGAGTGTCAGACTCTTACTGACTAAAAACCGTCGTGTTCCGTCATAGGCCTTTTATGTGCCAGGGCCGCGGTATCTCTTTCGAACAACCCGCAGCCCCGGCAGGCCTTGGCCCTGCTGGGCCCCGCTGGGGTTGCTGACATCTCTTTAAGGAGCGCGTGGAACAACGCGAGCCGTCGACACGAGTCTGTCGACTAAGCAGACAGAGGGACGATGAGCCACCCGAACTCACCGCCCACAGACCCACGCCTACGGTGGCCGGGAGTCATCACGCGACACCCGGCGCCTATGGTGTCTACCTGGTCCAGCGCGGCGGCCGGGATGAGAGGTGCGAACTCTCTGGCGTTCCGCCTCCTCCTTCTCGAGCATGACCGCTTCGCAGAAGGAGGCGATGGCATCCCATTCCCTCTCGCCCCGGACCATGGCCTGAACCAGGGCCGGACGCGAGAGGTCGCCGCCGCCCAAAGCCTCGACGAGAAACCGGCGGTGCCCTTCCCATGCGGGGTACACCTGGACTGTGTGGTCCACCGTGTCCTCGGGGGTGGTGATTAGTGCTCAATCCTTCTCCGTGTGAGAGGGGGCCAGTGCCCAGCAGTGGGACGATAAAAAGGCTGTAACGGTTTATATTTCTTAAATAAAATCACTCCAGAAAGAAAGAAAGAAAAACCATTTATTTAACACACAAATGACGCAGAAAACAAACACACACAAATACAAACAAATAAAACAATTAGATTTTTCACAATTAAATTACTCAAGGCAGTGAGGCAGTGTGGCTGGAGGCATAAACTGGTTTAAGAGTTAAACTGTGATAGGCTTCAAAATAAGGATAATCTATGTAAAAATGTAACATTACAAGTATGTTAAATATCTTCTTCATTTAAGAATGTCATAAGAGTAATAAAATTAAATTTGTCATAAATAAATAATAAAATACCATACATATATTAAGTTGATTGTTTTTATTGCCTAATTCAGGCTTTAAATATCTTAATACTTAAATATTAATTCATATAAACTTGTCAGTTTATAGAGCTGTCGATTAAATATTCAATTAAATGTTCAGTTTTTGTAAATTAATTACTAGCTGTTTCCTGCGGTTTAGTACACTTTAGTATAAAATACATCATAATAAAACTTCTCGTATCTTTTAACTGTAACAAATGTTTGATTCTGTTTGTTACTACATATATTAACCAGGATTCGGATAAGATTTAAGTACCCACAGAGGATTACAGTTAACAACATAATACGTAAGAAATACCTCTATAAACCTTTTTTGTATTGGTTTTCTATTTCTTTTTTTCTTTTCTATTCTATCTTCTCAGAGTTTGTTAGTTACACTGTAAGAGACAGTCTCCACGCATCATCCACCCGATCATGCTTCCTCTACCATTCTACAGTCACACATCATTATATTCGTATGATAATTTTTTTTCAGTTTTAACCTTATCGAATGTTTTTTTTTATTCTACAAATGTCCTATTTATTGCTACCTATGCTTATTATGCAGTATTCACATGTGTAAGGGAAAATGATCTTCGTAAGGTTACTGGTTATTTACTGATGTACGTAGGTATTAGATATTACACTAAACGAAATAATCAATTAATATTTGATCTGATCCATCTGAAATAACTTGACTTAAAACTGTATAACATACACTACAACATTAAATAGGTGCACCTACTTACATTCTAAAGGCTCCGGAAGTACTCAACTGATTTGGAAAATTCTTTCACCGTTGGCTACACTATCCCCGTTAGAAAGCACCTCTCCCAATCTTTGACAGCTGTTACGTATTTATTATTAAATCCCAACTGACGAAAGTCAAACAAACTGTTCCAAAATTAACTTCTTTTCAATATTCAGGCTTTTCAGTATTCCGCCGTTATTGGTTGTTACTTAAGGTCTTTTGAAACCGATGGCAAACCCAACATCTAAATGCCATAAGGAGGGATTGTAATCAGGATCAAAATCAGTAGGTGCTTAGTTGCGCTTCCGACCATTACAGTAATAGACATAATTATGAATTAGTAGTGTTATTAGTATCTATTAAATAGTCTATTTTATGAATTAGTAGAATCCTTTAATTCAGGCATCGACAATGGGGAGTGGTTAAGAAAACGAAGAGAACGCAACTGTGTAGGATTAACTATTAGAAAAGGTAGGTTTATGCCTATTGAAATGAAATATTTTTCTCAACAACTACTAATATTAAACTACCCACGAATGCCCACGGTACCGCCCCTATTCGTATAGAACTTTCCCCCATTTAAAAAGAGGCGTTGCCGACAGTAGTCCATGGTCTGTGATTGGCCCGAGGAGACGCGTTATAGCGTTCAATATTTTTTCTCCTGTGTCAAAAAATAGATATGTACCTACCTAACTATTATAAGCTGAGAACCAGACATAAAAAAGTAAAAATAAAAAGTGGCGCCAACTTTAGCATTCCCTGAAATATAAATTGAAGAGCATCTCTAACTAGTCTTTACCCAAATAACTAACTAAGCTAAGATTCCAAAAAAGTACTTCCCAAATAAGAGTTCTAGGAAAATATTCGAAGAATATTTTTTTTATTCGAGGAATAATTGCGTCTTTTATTTCACCAGCAAACTGGTATATTTTTTTTACAAGACTAAGAAGAACCTACATACTTTCAAAGCATAATTTTGTTAGTCTTAGGTACCTAATATTATCATTGAAGAATTAAAAAGAACAACATTCAACCTTATTTCAGTTTAATCTTCTGCTGTGTGTTTGATATTACATTTTGATGTTACATGTTTGATTACCAAGCAAGGTTTACATTTAGATCAAAATTTTATCAAATAATTCATTCATATCCTTTGAATATATTTTTGGGCAGTAATGAGTGGTTCACCTTCTCAAAAAAGGTGAGTAAAAGATCAACATAAATAATAGTCCAGGTAGACTCTGGATAGCTCAAAATACAAGACTCAGCAATTGACAGCAATTCTTTATAATTAGTAAATTTTATATAATTATCTTTTATACTCCACTCTTGGTGGTTCGCAAGGCCCTTTAAAATTGTAGCTAAAACCTAGACAGCACTTTTAATAGGGATTTAATGAGATTAGCAACGAGAGCGAAAAGTTGGCTAATGGAACCTGTTAATAAAGACTTGTTTCTACTAGATTCTTAACTACAGAAATCAAAACAATGTTTTTAAAAAGATTACGAAAGCAATACCTACGAATATTGGAATTGCAAATGAATAGAAAAGATGAAGGGATGTAAACAAAATTTTCTTTCATTGGAAACCGTAAAAGATATGCAATTATTTACTGAAATCAGGCATTAGTTAATTAGAAAAGCTGGAAGTCCTTAAAGATCACGGGTCTTGTTGTTCATTCTGACGTCCTATTTCACAATTACTTCAGGTATTTTCTCGAAGATTATACTTACCTACCTTCCTACATAGAATACAAAATTAGAAAAACATACCAATGTGAATCTCATTTTATGCGCCCTATAACATACATTATTACATCGTTCACACATATAAGTGATCACAGAAACATTGGACATAGATTGTGCTGAATGAATTTTGGTAATGTAAAGTACCTGGATCAGTCATACCTACTAATTATTATTATTAGTAGGTACGTTAAGATCCATGATTGATTATATGCTACCACTTGCAAATATTGTTTTCTACTATCCAAGTACCCAGCAATTCAAATTATTCTGCTAATTAATTTGAGCTTATTTCCTCATGTTTCGTTTATATTTAACTTCTAAGTCATCTTAGTCTTCTTAATATAATAATATTGTATAAGTAGCGCTTACTTACCTACAATATTTCCGACCATAGAGTTCCGAAACCCTAAAAAGTAAGTTTCAAATTGAGTTAGTAAAAGTTCTGTTGCAACACCATAAACTTAGTAGGTGCTCTTACATTAAAGGTTGCGCACCCAAACGTGGCGCCAATAACGATGCTATCACTCAACATAAGAGCTCCTTGTAATCCGTGCTGATACTGTCAAAAAAGGCGCATCCCACGCCGAGCGCGTCACATCGGAAGCGGCGGCTCGTCAGAGGTGCCCACATGAGGGCATTACACCTCTCTGGACGTTCCCAGATGTGCGATAGTCGGTGCACTCGCTTTGAGCGGCCCGCGGTGCCACGGGGGCACGCACGTGCTTTTGAGTCGGCCCGCGCCGTCTCACGTCACCACACACAAATTGACAATCTTTCCTTTACTAGACAAATTCGGCTTCTATCCACGCCTCTAAATCTGCTTTGCGCCGCCAAAATGCCGACAACCGTGTAAGCAGCGGCAAGCTAGATAATCTTGATCCATAATGATAGCAATATCAGATGACCAGGATTTCTTAAAATCTGACACAAATTATTCGGATTCACACACTGATGTCTTCAAATTCAGGAAAATCATACAGTGAAGTCACATTTCTGGACTCACATTTGCTATGAAAACATGAAAAACCGAATAAGCGATAATTAATCTCACAATTTCAAGACTATATATATATAGCATAGAGCTCAGGTAATCCTAAAACAAGCACGTCCAGGTTACCCAGAGGCCAAAACTCGTGCTTTAAAATCATAGATAGAAAGCGGGCAGGTGACACGAAGCTTTTCACAATCTAGTTCAGTCAGTCTGCGTTGTAAAACATTTTACAAGTAAACCGTCGATTGCATTTGTAAGTGACGACTGTCGGGCCCCAGCAAGTTTCCCTCGAACTGCCAGAGTAAGTGCACGCGCACCTGTGCTCAATGATGGAGAACAAATGCTATCATTAGGGCCCATCGCCGTGAGCCAAGCCCACACGATACATATTCAAACGCTGCTACGACAATGCAAGTTTATTTTAAAGACAATAAATTATCGCTAATGCCCAATTTGCGTCGACTGGTTAACAATGCCCGTTCCCGCAATTACTTAAACTCGTGTAACTGCGTAGTTGCATACGATACGATCTGTGTCCGACCGTCCAACGTCATTGTCTCACTCGATACATGCTCCGCAATTACACTGTATCGATTACAGCTGACTCAGTTCACTTCGATTCGAACGATTGACTGCGACTATAAAACATTGTTTTTAGTACACGTAATTAGTGTTCCGATAAAACGATATTTGCCTTCTTTGTCGACAATCTGCCTCTAAATCTCAAACATGTACTTTAAACGTGAGTAAGTAGGTTTAATGGTTTGAAAAAATGTCAGGTAGTGTACCTACTGAGTCACACACTTGACTTACCCAAATGAAATTCATGTCACATAACGTATAACCAAACAGCTTCTGGAAATCGCAAACGATGTAAACTGGGGGGACATGTCGGTTCGCAATCTGCCTTATCTCGGGCCGGAAGTTGACAATAGCAGTATTTCTGTTCTAAGTCAGTCATATAAATCTAGCTCAAGGTATATTCTACAGCAAAGTGAGCATGTAAGCTTAAACAAGGTAAAAAGCTTTCTTAATAAAAACACAAGTAGGTAAATAACTAGCTGTTTAGAAATTTTACAGCATTTTTTCATGAAGCTGAAAATTAATCTTTAAAATTCCTAAGATCCTGGTAGTTTACACAAGAAGACGCACATAAATGTATCTCTAGTACCTACTTACAATGTAACAAAAAAGTTCACTTTTAATTTATTTAGTACCTACCTATATTTTATTTTCGAACCGGAATTTACTAACCACTTGGCGAAGCTTCAGAATATGAATCCTGAGTAGTTGCAAAACGCAACAAAAATGTGCTCATAGCTTGAAGCTTGGCATGAGAACAGCAGATAATGCCGAATTCTCCCAATGTTTGCAGAATGTCTCAAGATGAATAACAACATACGCACCGTCGCACAGTGGATCCAAATTGAAAATTAGTGGACATAGGCAACAAAGTTCCAATATCGATTCGATATTTTTTTATGTGATTCTACAGGATATTCCAGACAACTTTTACTCTTGTGAAATTTCTTCTAAAGTCGATCGTTTGTCTGAAAAAAAATAAATTAGATTTTTTTGTATGGAGCGAATCACGTTTATTTTTTTTTCTTCAATTGTACGAATATGTTAGGTCTGTGGCGTGAGTATATGATACCTAGGGTCATTCTCTATCCAAGAAAAAATATATCAGCGCCGGCCATCTGCAGCCGCGCGAGTAATCATTCGGTAAAAAAATAATATTTTCTATGACATTTTTTGCCTTTTAAGATCAATTCAAAGTATATTTTCTGTCTCACTTGCTCTGGCTGTTTTCACCTTATTTTTGGTTAAATCTCATCCTCATCCTCCGAGCCTTTTTCCCAATCATGTTGGGGTCGGCTTCCAGTCTAACCGGATTCGGCTGAGTACCAGTGCTTTACAAGAAGCGACTGCCTATCTGACCTCCTCAACCCAGTTACCCGGGCAACCCGATACCCCTTGGTTAGACTGGTGTCAGACTTACTGGCTTCTGACTACCCGTAACGACTGCCAAGGATGTTCAATGACAGCCGGGACCTACAGTTTAACGTGCCATCCGAAACACAGCCAATGGTGTCTAAGATATACTTAGAAAGTACATACAGACTTAGAAAGGTTAAATATATAGTTTTAATGGCACATAGGTACTCACAACTAGTAATTCTAGCAGAGGTTTTGTTATTATTGCATGTTATCGGTGGCACCTGGATTGTGATTGATGACTCATTTGTTTGTGCGCTCGTCTAAGCGCACAACTAATTAGTCATCGAAAAATGCTCGTCTCTTATTTGTGAACACGGTGAAATACTTTTGTTTTAATATTTACGTTAGAACTATGGCTGGATTTTGTACCAACCTAGATCTTTTAGTGAAATTAACAAGTGGTGGTGATCTGAAAAATTATATGTTTCTATATGAAAGTATAATTTCTGTTTTGAATACCACAGTTTCTGAAGAAGACAAAAACCTAATCAAGGAGTTCTGTCGGCTTTTTTGTGTAAGTCTAAATAAAAAGTGGACAGAGTCAAGTAGAAGTCAAAAAACTTTTATGAATCGTATAAATAATCGCAATTGGTTGGAAAAAAATATCAACTGGCCTGTTTTTGACAGTGTTGACCTGAGAAGTGAGTTGGGCTTTTCGGACGTAGACTTATCTGAGCCAGTGGATGTGAATTCCATGTTCCTAATCTTGCAGTATGTACTACGGAAGCGGTAACATCTACACTCTACAGAAAACCGTTCGAAGACTTATGTAATAAGCAAAAAAAAAGACGTTCTACTTCCATAGTAGAAGAAAATTCAGAGGAAGAGTTGTAGGACTGGTACTTAACAAAATTGAAAGACAACGGCAAAACGAATCTGGCAAAAGTAGTCGAATACCTTTCCAGTAATCCGGAAACGCTATCCCAAGTACACG
This sequence comes from Helicoverpa zea, assembly GCF_022581195.2. Classification (NCBI taxonomy): domain Eukaryota; kingdom Metazoa; phylum Arthropoda; class Insecta; order Lepidoptera; family Noctuidae; genus Helicoverpa; species Helicoverpa zea. The sequence continues at coordinate 6,196,619 of NC_061461.1, read as the reverse complement.
AGCGACTATTCAAAAAGCAGAGCCTAAGTACCGTCTCTGAAGATAAGTGCTTAGCTCTTTATACCTCACTTGCGCTCTCGAGATGGAAGTACTTAAGACTTCAGAAACGTCAGAGAGAGACAAACTCGGAAAACGGACAGAAGAGCAACAAACGAAGACATCCTCCCATGGACTTCTAATAAGCTCTGATCCCCACATATCCTACATAAGGCCTAAAATAACGAAACAGGTTCATGGTGAGTTGTTGCCTGAAGCAAATCAGTTGTTACAGACTACCGAGCCTCCCTGTGATAGCGAGATTATGGAGGAAGAAGAATGCCTCATAGCAGAGTCCGAAAATTTGCCGGACCCACTTCTGGAATAAGAAATAAAGTGATCCGGCTCTGGACTGTTCCCACAAAAGCCCATCAGGGCTGGTATGATAAACAGCCCCTTTCAGGGCTTTAATAATTTCACAATGTTCTTTCGATCATACGTACGATAACTTATACTATACTTTACATACGCTTGATTGTGTAGATAATGATTATCAACGTCTTGCCCATAAAAAATCAAACTATTTCACCTATATTTGACAAATAATATTTATTTTACAGGTAGCAGGTAGTAAAAAAAATTACAGCCAATCAGAGACGAGCATTTTTCGATGACTAATTAGATGTGCGCTTAGACGAGCGCACAAACAAATGAGTCATCAATCACAATGCAGGTGCCACCGATAACATGCAATAATAACAAAACCTCTGCTAGAATTACTAGTTGTGAGTACCTATGTGCCATTAAAACTATATATTTAACCAAAAATAAGGTGAAAACAGCCAAGTGAGACAAAAAATATACTTTGAATTGATCTTAAAAGGCAAAAAATGTCATAGAAAATATTATTTTTTTACCGAATGATTACTCGCGCGGCTGCAGATGGCCGGCGCTGATATATTTTTTCTTGGATAGAGAATGACCCTAGGTATCATATACTCACGCCACAGACCTAACATATTCGTACAATTGAAGAAAAAAAAATAAACGTGATTCGCTCCATACAAAAAAATCTAATTTATTTTTTTTCAGACAAACGATCGACTTTAGAAGAAATTTCACAAGAGTAAAAGTTGTCTGGAATATCATGTAGAATCACATAAAAAAATATCGAATCGATATTGGAACTTTGTTGCCTATGTCCACTAATTTTCAATTTGGATCCACTGTGCGTCGACTTGATTATAATCTTGTATGAAATTCCTGTGAGCGCGAGAATTGCGTCCCGGTTACGTGTCGCAATAAACTGAACTAGCCAGTGATTATTATTTGACGAACACAGAAGGAACAGCTCAACATTTGTAGATAATGTAGCCTAACAATAAATATATAACGGTATCAGCAACATGACCAGTTATATCAAACTACGATTAATGAATAATTTTCAAATAAACCGTTGTAATCGTTGTAACGATATTGTAGACGCTTCTGAACTAAGTTTATGAAGTGGAGGCTGGTAATGATGTTGTACTGTTACAAGTAGTAGTTAAAGTATCAATCAAACACGTGCACACGCACTCATAACCATCCACTCGCATATTCAAAAGCTTATTCAAATCGTATTGAAATTAGGACATTGTGTTTAGTTTATATTCGTGATATTGATACGATATACTGCTTTATAAATAGTCTGCGAGTAGACACAACCATTGTAACAAAATGTTATTAATAATAGAGTTATTTTGTTCTTGCGTTTATCTTCAACTCCAGATTTTTTAAGAAACTAGAGGACAGTTTAATAGTATCGGTTTTGTAAAACTGGATGTGAGCCAATGTTTGTCTAGTTTTAAGTTTTGTGCAATCGCCCTATTTTTCTAAACTAAAACAGTTGCACGCGACACGCTTGAAGAGCACCGGAGTCGTTTTCAATAATATTTAGCGCTTGAAACATTTACACATGGCACCGTCACTACAAGCTCACTGTGCGGAGATTTCATAATATTTTGATAGTTTCTCTCGCATTACTTTAGATAAGTATACTTATAATTTTACTATACTTATCAGACAAGGTTCGAAGTCTTAACGATGTAGGTAGATACCTTAATTATAACCAAGTAAGTAGGTACCTACCACGCTTTCGATACTATCTCTACTACTCCTCTTTAATGTGACATACACGGTTTTGACTAGACAGAATAAAATAAAACTTGTAACACAAACGTAAGACTAATTAAACTTGGCCTCCCTGTGATTCGTTTAAGACATAAAAAAATTAACTGTCATCATGTCAGACGCGTGCCCTCGGACTTGACTCATCGCCTTACAACAACGGAACACTAATGTAATAAACGGCTTAACAGAAAAAAAAAATGCGGATACTCTAATTAATGGACAAGAGCAAGACCCTGACCGTTGATGTACACTGGACAAATGAACTGGCACGATGCTGCAACGCCAGTACTCCTAAACGTCCGACCTTGTCACGGGCAAATTATTGTAACGCAGTGCTATTTGCTTCCGCGAAATGACATGTCATCAGTCTTAGAAACTCATTAAGAGCGCCATAGAATGCTTTAGCAGACTTCCGTGTATTACAAAACAGCTAGCTATCATGAATAACACAAATTAAAGCTTCAAAGATGAATCCTGTTTAAAAGATGATATTCATTTATCTAAAATGCTTAGTAGGTGTTAGTTTCGCGGCTAAGGTGATAAAGATAACGCCTAATTTATCGATGTAGTGGTTAAAAATGTCACTGGACTTGAGTGATACAAGAAAGAGCAATCAGTTATCAATTAATGTTTGTCTGACTTCTTAAATGTATTCAAATTGCCAGAAGATCTTACATTTATTTATGACACTATTACGATAATGTATCGCGCATGATTAAATAAGATGGTCTCTTTTTAATGTTAGGTTCTAAGCTCTTTCAAACATACGACATTAATTTGGCAAACCTGGCAAACCCATTTGTGAGTTGATACAAATTTTGTATCTATTTATTTATAGAGGTATTATAATAAGTACATACCTACTTACAAACATTGGATAGTTTTTATTCATGAAGTATTTTACTGAGAACGCGACTAAAGCTTAAAGCTTAGGGAGAAAGCAAGTACTTATTTGTTTTGTTTGGAACATTTACAGTTAAAATGTTTCAATGTGAAATACTCTACCATGAACACCCAAAGAACTATCATCTTCTTCGACAAATAAGTGATAATTAAGTGAGAGCTCATATTACACCTGAGTACCCATATTGCACATTTACACAAATATGATTCTGAGACCGCAAAAGCCGTGGTCCGAGATCTAGCTGTCCAGTGGATAATTGTAATTGGTGACCGACATAAGTGAGTCAGACACAAGTGGCGTCCTATATCGTTGATTATTTACGGGTTGCAGCGCAACTCGTAATTGCGGTCGGGACCCCGCCACAGGGCTCGTTTATCTAATTAGCGTCCCGGTGCGAGAGTCTGCGCGCACGTCGCCCGGCCGCAACTCGCAACCGCGCACCGCCCGGCCTGCGCCAGCGCGTGCTCAACCACCACTTATATTAACTAACACTGCCATGATTAAATGAGCCATAACTGATAGTAGCAGGAACTTGTTATGAAAACGTTATGAATGCGTTAAGTCAAAACGAATTTGGTGTTGTTTCACTGAACTGACAGCTGGAATATGCGTATTTCACTTACAGTCGCTTACATAGTATCTACATATAATTGGTCATTTCTAATTCGGTTCTGGTTCTGGTCTATTAGTAATTCATAATTGTTCGCATTGCGAATATGATTAGATACTGAAAAACTTCAGAATCTAGGAAGGTATAATTAATTATACCATATCTGAATGATGAAAACATTGCTAATCAATAGGACTGTAAAAAGGCCGATGATGATGATAAAAAATAGGTAGTATTCTGGGAGAACCACGTCAAAATTTTTTAGCAATATTTTCATTTAGATTTGTTACATTTTTTTTCATGAGTTCCGTGAATATCCAAAAAATGGAAGGTTACAAAATCATTAGTTTTGATCGAAAGCAGATGGGAATTCAAGGTTTGTTCTCGGTACTTAATTACAATTCCAAAAGCGAGCATCGACTCAGGTCAGGCTCGGTCACTATTACTGACTTATGTTCCGATTTAATTGCTTTGCCCGATATAGCTTCCCATTAATAAAATTTACATCATGACAAACAAACTTTAGTCACAGTTCTGGGTAAGTAATGACTATTTAATATAAAACCGTTGGAGCTGCGGTTTAGGTAATTCTAGACTTATCTACCTTATGCATAACAATGGAGTTTTTATTCCAAAGTAATACATGAAACAGAGTCTGTAGGTCAGGAAAAGACTGCATAAGACTTGCTAAAGTTGTTCCGTGTATCGTTGTCAATCCAACTCATTCCGAGAAAACGTAGAAGTACCACACAGTAAAGTAGATGGCAAAGGTTTCCCAAACTACTTTCCGCGGAACTTAGGGGTTCCGCTGAATGGTCATCAGGTTTCTACCAGAATTGTCTTTCAACTTACTACACATTAAAAAAAAATCTTATGCTTACTATTCTCATTTGTAATTGATATGGAGTTATATAAAATAGCCACTAAAATAAAATAGTTACCTTTAATGTTTGGGAACCCTGGTTGTATTAGCCAGGACAAATTAATATGGAAACTACTTACACTTTTACATTCAAGATTACCCCAAGTTTATCTTGACATAACTCTGCTCAGTTCTCTGTTCAGAACTGCATACTACGAACAAACTAAGTTAGTTAAGTAGTGTTCAAGTTCTCAGAAAGCTGGAAAAAACTTAAGAATTTGAAAAAGGTTGAATACAAGCATAAGTTGTATTTACATTATACGGGGTTACTGGTAAGTAGACCGCATCCTTTCAGGAGGTCATAGTATAGGTCAATACGGACAAATTAGACCATGGGATACACTGGGCAAAAGTTAACCCGTTTCAAGATAATCGAATTTCAAGATCAGTCGTCTAGGTACACGTATACATTTTCATTATTAGTCAAAAGTCTCGTTTTTGTGGATTTTTGTGTGTTTTTGGATAGAAGATGAATCACTTCATAATAACAAACCATAAAACTGTACAAAACACAGAGGAAATTATAGCGAACAGCAATTATTTTTTAGTAGCTATTTTCTCAAAAATATTCCTCTTCATTTTTTTGTGCAGAATACTTAAAAAACATATCCAAAAAGGCACAAAATACACAAAAATCCGCAAAAACGAGACTTTTAACTAATAATAAAAATTTATATGTGTACCTAGACGATGTGTAAAGAAAAGATCTTGAAATTCGATTATCTTGAAACGGGTTAATTTTTGCCCAGTGTATCCCATGGTCAAATTTGTCCGTATTGACCTATACTATCACCTCATGAAAGGATGCGGTCTACTTACCAGTAACCCTGTATACTTATTCATCATACATAATAAAAATGTTCAAATTCAAAGGTGTTCATATTCAAAAACAAAAGCAGGAAATAGGACATCTTATGCATACAGCGAAAGAAGCTTTAGCAACACTAAGCGATTAAAAGCAAGCAAATGAATAAGCGTGAACAAAGAACACAAAATCAAAGATGTAATTCGGTATATTAATTTTATGTCTCCCTATAAACCATGATACTTTCGCTTGTCCCCACTTTGTAGTCCAGAAGTCCTGAAGACAAGCGTAGAAGACACGCGGGTTCAAGACTTCTTGTAAGTAGGTCCTTCTTATCCGCGTTGTCACCTTCCTAATGTGTCCTAATGGGATCTGAGCAACATAAATCCCGTGTAAAAATTGAAAAGTTTAAAGCATAATTAGAGAATTTATAAACTTATTGTCATGCTCAAAAAAACATATTCTTACAAGCATAATGTGTCAACTTTCAAGTATTATCTTACAGACTTGAAGCTTCCAAGCACTAACTTAGGAAGTCTAAATTAACAAAACATAAGACGTAGGCGTCATCGCCAAAATCAAATCTTTACAAGTCAATTTTGTTCAAATTGCCGCTATGTCGACAAAAAATATGAATGGCTCGGAGTGAGTCAAAGATGTTCCTAAGCCGCCGACGGCAATGGTTCTGTTAGTGTGTTGGCGGGAACAATGCTTCTAATCCGCGCCAGTTTCAAACTTGCAGACCTTACCTTGACTCCTACGCCACAACTCCTTTTACTGAACAGAACCTTGTTCATGAGTCGTCTAGATAACACTTCCACCCAAACTGGAAACGTACCTATAAGCGTCACTTTTACTTACCAATTTTCCAATTTCCGAAACATTTCTACTTTCCACATATTGGTGTCTTGGTGATTAGGTTCATGAGTGCCTAAGACATTGTAAAACAAAGCCCATTTTTTTTTACCTAAATATAAAGTCATTCCTTTTTTTTTTAATCAGCAGGACATATAGTACATGATATGATGAGGGAACCAATCATCCCAAATTCGTTTAGATTTAAAATTGTAAAGCGCCAATCTTTATACTATACTTAGGTACAAGTGAACGCACGCAAATTAGTTGGAGTAAACAATGTTGCAACACACAACAAAGTTGACACTATTGACAGTTTTTGTTATGGTATTATTCATGAGGAATGGCCTCCGAGCTAATGAATGAATGGGCCACGCTCACTGCGTGCCGCCCACGGCTACTTCATTCATACGTAGCCCTGCGTGGTCGCGGACTTGTTCTCAATGTCGCCTTGCAACGCTGTCCCATGCACTACTGACACCTATGCTTATCGTTTACGCTACCATTTATTATTTCCTTATACATATAAACTTAAACAGTTTATAGGTTAAGGAACATTCACGAAAGACAGCACACACCCCGTTCTCCTACACATTTACTACAAATGTCAAAGGTTTATCCAAAGGCCTTCTGAAATATTGTAGTAGGCCGAACACCTGCGTTATCGTCTAAAACAGTAAACTCAACTCAACAGGTTGCCTCAAAAAGGTCACAATCGATAAGAAATGGCAGAGTTGAGGATGAATAAGGCGAGCCGCCAGCTGTGAGGCATCGCCGCAAGAGTCGGGATGAATGGCAAAGGGGGTGGCGAAGGTATGGGTTAGGGAGAACCGGCACGTGTTTCGTGGCCATGGTCACGGGATGACGTCCGACATTTAACGGCGCATGCGCGGTACAAAGCAACAAGGTTCAAGGACGTAGCATCGATCGTGCTTAATGCCGTTCTGCCCCCAGCCACGGCCGGACGCTGCTCTTAACCAGGAGGAAATCGATGTGGCTGCCATTGCCACGGCCACACGGAAGGCCGATTCGCCGGTGCAAACAATACGGGATTTATACTATCGTAACATTTACCGGCTACCGAATGATACCTAAATAATTTCTGTTAAAACATTTCCTTTGATAGGGGAAGCCTATGTTCAGCAGTGGACGTCCTATGGCTGAGATGATGATGATGATGATGAAAACATTTCCTGTAAATTGCAATTGTGTCTCTGTAAATATTACTTATTGCACTATATCAAGTGATAAATAAAGAATTGAAAGTTGCGTGTTTTATTTCCGCATAGAGAAACAGTAAAATCTAATAAACTTGAATATAGGTAATTTTCGAATATCGTATACTGCGAATAATACAAAAAACAAAGTCAAGTCTATTAAACTTTAACATAGAAAAAAAAAATATGAACCACAAAAATATAAGCTAAAAAAGGTTAGAAGTCCGGCACAAAAACCTGACAACATTCCACGTTCAATTCTGCACATTATTCTGTACAAAAACAAAATAAAAGCATAAACAATACATTGTGGTTTATGACAGGAGACAGAGCCAGTCAGTTAGTGCGGTAACTCCGTATTCTTTCGGTGCGCGCGAGTTGATTGCGCGCGTAATCCGCCGTAAATAAGGGACGCGTGCGCACCACTGATTACATTACAGCCGAACACGCACATCGAGATCACATGAGTCGCGTGACAATAAAAATTAAATTATACTTAAGTAATTATAATGTGATAGCTTACAATCTTCATAAGTTGATGTTTTATTAGATCCAAGAAATACGAATTCTCGTATTTCTTTCTCCATTCGGTGCTACTATATTATTATGTTCGCACGCTAGTTCAGATCATTTCTATGAAGATCTTCCATAATTAATGACCCATACCGTTTAATAGAAATGTTTTCTAGGTTAAATTAGGTATATTAAACCTTCAGGAATTTTGAAAACACAAGAAAAAAACTGTTCGTAAATATTGGAAAGAGCTAAACCAAAACAGCTGGTTTCTCCATAGTATTATGTATGCAATTGCACTGATTGCGAATGCAAGTGTCGTACGCGCGTGTCAAATCGTCGCGCGCCCACGCATCGCATGCACTTCCCGACATCACCCACTATCTCACACACATTATTTCCACATACACCATAAACCGCATACTATGATCGAACTTCTCCTCAAGTAATCAAACCTACTGAAACATTGTTTATGCCGCAATTTGCATCTACAGAACACAGTATTTACCTTATCGCTGTAATAACTATAAGGTAGGCTCTATTATTGTCATATTTGTACAATACTGACGCCATTTGCCTCTTTAAACATCATGACATCGACCACAAATTACGGAATTTATGTGTGTGCGCGCCATTCATGAAGTTGCCACGATTTCCCCCGAATCCGTAGTGTGGGGAAGGTGGGCAAACAGGGTAGTGGGGTGGGGTGCCTCCCTATTTATGAATGAGGCCGTACGTCATTGATATCGATCGGGTGCTCGGCGTTGCGCGGCCCCGGCAGAGGTTACCGCACAAGGGCAGTGTTGGCGGTCGATCAACAGGTGGCCGGCTGACGCACGCCGGCAATACAGCCTTTCCGCAAATTTTTGTCACTTCTGCTATGACGTCAGAATGCTGATACCACATAGTTTGCACTTTTAGTACCTGCGTTATCTCCACTTCAGCGGACCTATCTACTTCAAGGATTAGAAGTCATCATACGTATAGGGAAATCACCCTTCGTCACTTACAATATCGATAGTAAAGCATCGGGAAGCACACTAATGAATTTTCATGCTTAAATGCATGTTAAACTCTTGCCTTTCAGCACATTTTGATTTATTCAGTACTAGTTGATCTTGAAATTTGCCAGGTACTACGGGCGTTTGAATTATAAATAAAATCTTGATTGTTTCATTAGAATCAGAAACTTTAACAACACAATTCTTACAGCAAAGTACCTAAAATAAGCTATAAAGTTCTGTTTAAGAAGAGCGACATAGTAGGTAATATCGAACCCACTTCACAGGATTGCGTTCTTGGAGAAGCCTTAGTTATATAAGTAGGTAATTTGTGGAGAAAATGAAATCATATCGACTGGCTCTTTGCAGCAGTGGTTGTATGTGTGGCACTATCGGACATCACTCTTCAACTGAATTATATTTCCAGTGAATGCAGGACAAAACTACATTCGCATTTATTAGTTAGGACTCCACGATGACGTTCATGATACAAAATAATTATCAAACATGACATGCGTAATATTGGTATCGATGCGATAGCTGATCTACACTCGAGTTATTTATCGGAAAATAAAAGTGTAGCTAAGTGTCGTGCGTCACGCGAATAATTCCTGCCACCCGAGAAGGCTTGGGGGTCGTGACGTCAAAGCCACCCCACAGTCCCCCGATTCTCGCTACTCACTACTCTATTCATAATTTTCAGAATTTCCTTTACATTCACGACATGAAAAGGGAGGGTTGTTTAGACTAGCCAGTATGTATTTAGGCAGTAAATTTACAGATGTACCTATAAGTATTCTTTTTATCTGGGACAGATCCTAATTTATCAATGAAAGACCAACGACCGGTAGACAATGAGTTGAGCTTTAATAAAAATGGTGGGCATAACTTACGTAAAAATAGTACCTGTTACTTGACTACTAGCATGAAAAAGATTTAAGCATATGTTCATGTACTTGGTTCCATTGTCATTTACGGTATTAAAGCATATTTTTGCAAACGTTATCCACAATACTAAAAATATTTACATTTAATCACCGTGTTACATTAAGCTCGTAATAAAGTACATTGCAGACGTGGTGGTGACTACGTAAATGCGTACGAATTACGTTCACACAACGATTACACAGTTCTATTAATGTATCATGATAAACATTTAGCTGTTTAGGGTGTCTGTGTACGTCAGCAAGCCAGTGATAAATCTGCACAAGATTAGAATTATCGAGTGTTGATCGATGGAAGCGTAATTATAAGCATGAGTGCGACGTGACGCGGTAAACCAGCTCATCTTGACGTGACGAGTGCCAACATTACTTTCGCGTCACCGCACGCTATTTCAGCGGCGTTATCGGTCAACGGGCAGAAGGTGCTAACCTATGTGGGCGCTTTGCGCTTTAGTTGTACGCTCTCAATACTGTTTGTTCGGCACCTACTCGTGTCTGTGATCGGTGCTATTTTTCAACTAGCTTCAAGCGAGATTGGAATGAACTTCAAATATTTAATAACTCTAGTCTAGTTACTATTTGAGGATTTACTACTTGGTATTTTAAGAACAGTATTATTTTGTAGTTATGCCGTAAAATAAAGGCAGTCTTAGGAACACCCGCACCCTGAAGTTACATTGCCAAAGCATGAGTCTTTATATTTCCTGCAATAGGTAATTCTAAAATGCATTTACCTAGTGTTCATAAGAAAATTGATGTTCAGTTCATTTTGTCATATTTATTAATGACAAAACCTATCTCAACATTTGATTAGGTTAAGGTACTACATCATATCATATCCAACACAAGCAGATTTTTGCACTCAGGTGGGACTTACATAAGAACTGCAGAAAATATTAATTAGAAAGCAAACATACCTTGGCAGCGAACAGCAAATGATCATGATTCATCAATACGACTAATGAAAGATAATGTAACAGTTTATATTAATAGTCGCCGGCGGCGTGGCATCGTCACCTAGAATTGCATTTGCAACACAGGCGGGTATTATTAGCCTGAGTTCACACATGCTCGCCAAACGGCAGCAGTAGGTCGACTCATTGTCGAACCACTTTCTATTACTACGGCTTATAACACAAGTGTTTACTTGGTGTCACGACGACAATGATACGTTTACGGGGGCGTTGCTGCTACTAGAACTTCGTAGGCGGCCACCTATCCGTCTTATAAGTTGTAGAGTGTATTGAATCGTGCCTGGGAAACCTTTGATAGGGTTTCGTCTGGGAAGATATGCAGATATACCTACCCAATACCAGATTCTATTCAAGATACATAGTAACATGCTTAGAACTAAGTACTTAGGTGTAACATAATCCTTACTATCAAATCTCATAGAAAAGGTATCTCTATCGCCGGTATCATTATCATCATTGACGGTCATAAATCTCAAGTCTAATAGGGTCAATACGTGTGAAAATGAGAGTTTGATTTGTTTAAAAATCAGTATTGTAATGTTGCACAGCAGATATTACTGAATACTTGCTACGTCCGTCGCTATTTCATCCACGATACCTACTTCAAATGACTTTCAATGTTAGAATATCTGATATGTTGATAGAAAGGTGACCAAGAAGTCATTCATTGTCAGTGTCTATAAACAGGCAAGTAGGTACTTAAAATTTAAGTACTTCAACCATCGACGGATGATCTTGACGGATACTTAATGCCAGATAGCAACCATTCATTTTATTATTGGTTGATGCGCGTAATTCAACACAAACATGCTGACTATTTCGTTGAACCCATAAACTGTGAACAAAACAAGCCCCGTTGAACACCAAGTCATATGACTGACACATACTTCAGTTTTCACAAACATGAAAGCGTGAATAATAATCTAGAAGAAACAAATAGTAGCGAGATGGAAATAGACATCGGTATTGAAGCAACGGTCCGAAATAGAACCCCGCCTCCGAAGTCCAAACCAAAAGCAGTCAAGTTAATTATAGAACGATTCCCGCAGGGACGTTTTCATCCCGTGATTCACCTGCTGAAAACTCGATTGTTCGCATTTTACGTCAATCGGTTGCGTGGTGTTTACGAGCGTGCGCGGCGCGACGACGGCGCAGGAGCGTCAGCTGACGGCCAGGAATAGCCCTGACATCGCGGCCACGCTATGCCGCTTGCGCCCGCGCACCCACAAATAGCGCGCTATAATTAGACGTCGGTGAAATCGTGGGTTTGTTATTTTTCTTTATCGTCTCCGTTACGCGATAATTGGGTTAGCGTGAACGACTGCATGTGGGCCCAATCGGGCGTCGGCGTGTCTCGGACAGTGGCGGCAGGCCGGCACCACGCACACAGCTGCGGCCATTGTCCTGCCACCGCAACACAGCACGCCGCACTTACTCGCATACTTGCCATACATATTTTGCCTTTGAAAACTGCCTTGTTATTATTATGTTCCTTGCAATTTTGCAAATCAATATTTTAATAATTTGCTGAAAATTAGGGTTACAGACCTGAATATGTAGAAACCCCCTACATGAAAACTACTATACCTACTGTACTTTACTTTCTTACTTTTATAACTAATGGAAATCGTTACAAGTACTGTGAAGGTACCTACTTTAAAAAAAAAAACTAAGTGATATGATCTAAAAAAGTTAATCTCAATAATCATGAAAATATGCAGACGTCAGAAGTAATGAAGTGGCGAGTGACGACCGCGTTTCTGTCTGTAAATTACCCTTACCTCATACAAATACCATTAGTTGTTTATGTAAACATATTTTCATGTTTCATCGTATCCGTCAGAAATAGATTTTACTAACATTTGTTTTTCTTTTATTTTTGACCGGTGTTTGTTCCACTGATGATGAAAATACACCCAGAAATAAATATTGAGTATTATTTAAAAAATATAACTTAAGAAAAACTATTGTAAATATTGGCTAGGAAGCTAAGAATATTGCATTCATTATCTCGCCATATATTATTTCCTTGATCTTGAATGGTCCAGGTCAGCCGCCCACCAGCGAAACCTACACCTAACGACTTGTAATTACTGTTATCGATACGTTTAAACAATTTATTAATTATTATCTGATCAGTTTACTATGTCCACAAAATGTGTGTCCTTCAATTACCCATATAAGCTTAGAAAACGCCCCTAAGTTAGACCATGGTTATCATTAAAAATCCAGGCTTATTTTTACTGATAAGTACAGGCGCCAGTAAAACAAGCTACTCCAATGTGGAAAAAATAAATAAATTGAACCTTATACTTAAGAATTAAAGTTGAAAATCTATTTAAGAAATTTGACAGATAGTAGCGTAGTAACTTGATGTGCTGGCTCAGATAAAAAAAAAATGAGGTCTTTATAAATACCCATATAATTTATATTTCTTCTATTTGCACAGATAAAATTAAATAAATTATAATCATTTCATGACATAGTCGTCATTTTCCGAATCTTTACATATTAACATATTAACCTATATTAAAATGTTAAGCAATAGAAACGGATAAAATGTTGTCATAAATATTAGTGAGATTTATACATCACTAATTTGTGTTTAAAATAATCATTTAGAGCAGTAAAAATATAGCCGTGTGTCATGAGTGTAGAATGTAGATCACGGCGACATAAAATTCTACTTATCTACTAGATCAAAATTTAAACACCACAATGTAATAAATTACATTTAATTCCTGAGGCAAAAACTCTATTTGCATAGGTCATATAAAATTTTATGAGCTAAAACAGTCCAAGTTATTTTATTAGTTATAATACTTAAATAAGTTTATTTAAAAAAAAAAAAACGAATTTCTTAAATGTCCCAGCTCCCTGTGCTACGCATTAAATAAGTATATTTTATATAATGCCTCTTCAGTAGAACAATCTGCTGCCAAACAAAATAATAAATCAAAGTTTAATTGCAAGTGTAGCAGATCCAGTCAATCATACAAAAAAGTTTATGCAAATTATTTGAAAAATTGACCTCTTATATTGTACGTTAATAGCCAAAAAAACTATGTATAAATAACAAAATATTATACTACACTTTAAAATATAGTCTAGAAATTATTTGCTATAATTCCATTTAAATTCGAATTAATTTAAAACTAATTTACTTTAAAAGCGACAAAAATAAGCATTCTTTTTCATACACTTAAAGGACAAAAAATTTATTCCTGAAACTTTAGCCATTCTTACCCTATCGACCGTAAAATATCATTAACAAATTTAATCTTATTATTACTTGCAGTGCTTCGAAAAGTCTAAAAATATATTTTTCTTTTTCGTCCTCAAAGGATGCAAAATAAAGTGCATGATTGCATGGTACGATTTTATTTTTATTTCGACAAAAAGTCAGTCGTTAGCGTATAATGTGAATTTTCCAGGAATTTTCATGACATTAGGAGTATTCAAAGCAAAGTATACGTAGGTAGTATTCAGGAGGCTCGCGTGCCAAGTCACAGGGGGCAGGAGGAATACGGAGGCTTCGTGGTCGAAGCGGGCGGCAGGCGGCCCGGGGGGGCGGCAGGCGGCCCGGGGGGGCGGCGCGGGCGGTAGGCGGCGTCGGGAGGTGACGTCAGCCTCGGGGGGGCAGCGCGCCGCGCGATTGGCGGAGCTGCGCGCGCCGCTACCGAATATGGGACCGCGGCTCCATTGATAAAACTGCGACGCGGGGTCGCGCGGCGCCAGTCCCCTTCGCACAGGCCACGCGAGAGGCCGTCTTCACGCTGGCGTTGTTCGTAATTCCGCTCGGCCCGTGGGCCGAGGAGCAGGTGGTGCCGGACGGGATGGGCACTGATGCTGATCACCCGACCGGCCCGCACCTGCTCTCCCTCGCTGACGTGGGCGCGCTCGGGTTCGACTGCGCGCTGAAGCCGGTGTCGGCGCCGACGCCTGCCTCCGGCACGCCGACGGACCTCAACACGCCAGTCACCACTTCGGACCTGCCCGCTTTCTTCCCGACGCTGCTAGAGCCGCCGTCAATATCAGGTGCGAGTCCATGCCGCTGGTCCAGCGCTACTACCGAAAGCATGCGCCTCGCCGGGACTTGTAGGCGGCCTCGCCCCCGCCGGCCGCCGGCCGATACCGTTGTAAATAAACAATCCGGACTCCTTTGACATCGGCATGTCCTTCAATGCCCTTCATAATTTGCAGTTCCGTAATTTTCGTAAAAACGACAACTTGAAATGATCGCGTTATGATAGGTCTTATAGGAGTTACCCGGCGCGCGGTACAAGTTTCAGTGTTTAGTGAAATGGAAAGTTCAGCGGCCCGTGTCATATGTTCGGATCGATACATGAAGCTGAATGGAGTTTCCCGTGTGTACCTAGTCGCCGGCGCTACAAGGCGCTGACGTTAGCGTTTCATAACTCGTATCCTATCATGTTTAATCCCTAAGTGCGTGTCTAATTACTATCAATATTTGGAGCTATCAAATCTGGTATGTCTTAATGAATCTTTTTTAAATTCTCAATGCGTCTGCAATACAGTGAGTACCAGGAATCATTTTGAAGTGCTTTTTTTGCAACAGCATCAAAAAGCAGGACATTATCTAATTTCCTAATACTGGTATACCTTGGTTTCTACCATCTTTTTTGATAAATAGTAGAAAGGTGCCATTGCATTTAAACGTTAGAACCGATTTTAAATTATAATAAAATATATCAGATCCTCAAGTTTTAATTAAATTGAACACATTTGGGTCTAATTTACACTTTTTATCGACTTTACATTTGTGAGCAGACTGTAAATTAAGGCCTTCTGGGAAATAAAATAGCTATTGTATTTTTTTAATTGTGGCAAAAGAAGATTTCGAAATATGCAGAATCGAGTTAATTGGCACAAACAGAAACCTAGCATTACAACACTGAGGTTGTGATCGGGGAATAGTTATGAATATACATAATGCGTTAATTAAATAGTCAAATAACCTAATAAACCTTTGCAGAAAACAATTGTTTTTAGGTTTAATTATAGTTGTTGGGCTATTGCCTCAACTAGTTTTTTTTTTTTAAAATAGAATAACTTACTGCTTAGAGCTGATTCTCATAAAATAGAATCTATGTTAAATAAGTAAATAATAATTTTAGTTATTCAATTAAAGTGTTAATGATTTTAGTCATCCTAATAATATTTCCTAAAGTAAAAAAAAAAACTCATCCAATATTTTGTCGAAAAACACTTAGCAGTCGAGTAGGTGACGGTCAACGGTCAAATGATCATACGGCACAAGTCCGGATAGTTTAGAGATACGCACTTATCGACTTCCTACGTTATCGACGGCGTAGCATTGCGCCATCCGCTCTGCCGCCCGTGCGTGCAAAAATACTACCTACCGATAAAAGCCGTATTCTACCTAATTACAAATTATAAACATAAACAATATCATTCTTATTCATAATTTGATTTAAACGTGGACTGTAATTTGCACGCGAATTAGCTACTCCTCTACCGATTTTGAGACAAGCCTTTACTGTTCGAGTTCGTACTGTTACCTATCGGAAATTTTCAATTTATGAGTGTTGCCTTATTTTGCACACTACCAATTGAATTAAATGTATCGCTGTGATTCGCTAAAATCTGCTAATAAATTTACTGTAAATTAATAAAGTTTTATTTTTGTCGTAGGTACACTGACAGGCGATGAGCTGTCGTTAGGATGCTCACCTCGACGGCACAAGCACGAAGCATCGTTGTCACCGGGCGCACGCGCCGAGGACGCTAGCAATGCGTCAAGCGCTAGTGCATCATTGTACGGGCCGTCGGCCGGCAGCGGCGGCAAACGAGCGCCCTCCCCGCCGCTGCAGTGGCTGCTGCCGCCCGGCCCCGGCCCCGGCAGCGTAGACAAATACTTCCAACAAGAGTATGAGGAGCGCGTGGAGCTGCTCCCTCCGGAGTGCCAGCCTTACTGTGCCCCGTCACAGCCGTGCCCGCCACCGCAACACTGTGAATACCGCCCTCCGCCGCAACCACAACAACAACACACGTGGGAGACGCAGGAGTACGCTAGTGCGCCGCAGCCTACCCCCGGACCCTCAGGCCTCCCAAAGCGCGAGCCCTACCCGAGTCCGGCCGGTCCTAGCGACAGACCAGTGCAGCTAGCAGAATATAACCCGTCCACGAGCAAAGGACATGAAATCCTATCTCAAGTGTACCAACAAAGTGCGCAACCGCTCCGGCTCGTCGCGGTCAAGCCTCGCAAATATCCTAACAGGCCGAGCAAAACCCCCGTCCACGAGCGGCCATACGCATGCCCAGTGGAAGGCTGCGACCGTAGGTTCTCGCGGTCAGACGAGCTAACGCGGCATATCCGCATTCACACTGGCCAGAAACCGTTCCAGTGTCGAATCTGCATGCGGTCGTTTAGCCGATCAGATCACCTGACGACGCATGTGCGCACCCACACGGGCGAGAAGCCGTTCGCATGCGACGTGTGCGGACGCAAGTTCGCGCGCTCGGACGAGAAGAAGCGGCATGCTAAAGTGCACCTGAAGCAGCGACTGAAGCGCGAGCGCGGCGGAGGTGGCGCGCACCACCACGAGCATGGGCACGCGTCGCTCTAGCATCCGCCCGCCACCGCTACCGCGGTGCGGCCGCCGGCCGACTCCTCCGACGAAAGTGGCGGTGACTCCTCCACGGACAACTGAACTTTTTTATACTTTCACGTTGAAATTATCGAATAATTTCATCGCTTAGGTGTAAATGAATTGTCTTTAACAAAGCTTTATTAACTCTACATTTGTAAATTCACTGAAATTTATATATATCTTTTTATACATATTTGTAATTACTATGGTAGGATTCGATTTGCTCGATGTATTTATTTTATTAGATAGGTTAATTGAAAAACTGACTGGGAACAAACGTAGATACGAAGCGATGTGGCCTAATGTGTCCAGTGTGCGTGTCGTTACGTTTCTATGCAAAGAGAACTTTGTAGCCTCGTGTGATGTTTAAGTCACTGTCGTCCTCGGCGTTATGTGAACACATATCTTTCTGTCTGATGATGGCAGTCCAACGGATAGGCTTAACAGTGTCTCGCATAGATATTCTCTTGATAAGCTATCGATTAGTTATACGTTGTTGTATCTGTATTTAACAAGTGACTATTATGAAGTTGAATATGAACTGTACTCGTAACTTTGACTGAAACCGTCTTCTTGACATCGACAGCGAGAACTAATTGATACCTAATGTGACAAATTCTGGAGGTAAACCTGCCTAGGACTACCTACTTAAGTATTGTAGGTATATTTAATATTCTTATATTTGACAAACTAACGTGAAACTGTGCCATTAATTTAACTTTACAACGTGCCACTGCAATTTTTATTTACATAATTGTGTAATTAAATAAGTATAACACGACTGCTGAATAAGTGATAACTATGATTATTTCGTTATTGTACTATATTTCTAGTCGAAGATAAAGTATAAACGTGAGAATGTCGACTATTATGTTTGTTTAGATAATATTAATATCTGCCATTACTAACATTATGTATTTACGTTTCGACAGCTGCTGTCACGATCTTCTCTTGCTCAAACGTTTAATTTAACTAAATTTGCTCAATTCTGCTTCTGGTACGGACTCATCCTTGAGATATGGCTACTTTATATTTCTACTAATGTTCTTCGTTGCGCTCACATGTGTTGCTCTCTTCAGGCACTTGTTGTTCAATCATTTCACTATGACGTTTTCCCAGTGGCATATATTTTTATAGTGTACGTATTATTAAATAGACTAATATAGTAAAAGTTTAGCATGTAGCGTTTAAATTATGATCTCTTAATCATTAATAATTATTTTCAATCGTAGCGAAGGCCCTTTATTTATAATACTCATAAGTTTCTGTATAGATGTAACTATGTGTAAGATTCATTTTTTGGATTTCTGTAACTGTGATGACGATGTTACACTAGCTATTATAATATGATAAAATTATGGCCACATGCCAACCATTAGGTAGGTAGATGACCACTGCATTGCTTATTAACTCTGTGACATTTTGCCATTATTGTAATATTTAATAAGACACCTATATTTATGGTACGACTCCTTACTATAATAACTTTAAAAGCATATTGAGTTCTTAAGTAATGCAGTTCGAAAACTGAGTATTATATTCTCCACGTTTTCTCATATTTCTGAGTACAAAATTAAGCACAAAATAGTCGTAACTTTGTCATTTAGATACTTCAATTAAAAATGTTTTTTACGGGACAGCCTTCGCAACTATGCTACTTTTGTACTAGTTCCAAGTAAAAAATATTTTTGTTGGATAGGTACATAATCCCAACACATCAGGTCTTTAGATTAGGAGTAATTCAACAAATAGTGCAGTCGTAACAATCCGGAATTAAAATGTCAACAAACAAACAGTGATAAAGTACAGGGTGGGCCTTTCAGTAACGTCGGTCATTATGAATTTAAGAAATCTGACAATAATATTACTAACTCTTGCGCTTGCAAGCTACCCACTAACTGCAAATGGGAGCGGTACCTATGCCGCCGTGGTTATCGTTTAATTTAACGTGGACATTTTTAACTTCAATAGTAGGCACGTCATCACGTCTCTGCAGAGCACCGTTCCCAAGCTATACCGTCGCTTACGAAGCTATGTAAGACGAAGTGCCAGGGGCACGTTCCATGCTCCCGCGCAATATAACAATGTGGTGTACGAGTTTATAATGTTTTTACTGTTATAGACGAGACGAAGTCTCCGATAGACAAGGCTAGAGTAGATAGGTATTAAAAATCGTATTCATGTTAAACAAACGAGTGAAAATTGAAACGGAAAAGACTAAATTCTTACACATTTACATAATGTTGCATCGCGTTCGCGTTAACGTTATTGATATACGGTGTTTGTATTAGGTTACGAGTTACGACTTGCCCATTGTTTGCATCCGCGGGCCAGTCTCGCGGGTTGGGATGGTGGAGCGATCTCGCATTGTTGCATTATGTTCTACATTCACACAACCCCGTGCTTCGATGCCGCGCATCACACGAACACTTCACGTTAATACCTAGCTCATAAAGTACTTTTGAATAAATACGATATCTAAGTAACTTGTATGGTGTTCACCTGATAGTGAATGAGAACGAATTCTTTATGAAATTGTGTATGGTTATTGTTTAAGCTATCTTATGTATTTCACCTGAGTGAAAGATGTTGTTGATGTTCTATAAATATACTTAGTCATAAGTAGGTATTGTTAAATCTCACTAATTTTTACTAAATTCTATTTAATTAAAATATTTGTAAATACACTCTGACTAAATTTGAATTTAATGTGTATATAAGAGAAATGAAATTTTTATTTAATGAATCCACCTAAGGTGAGGAAATACAAATTGTTGAAAATTTGAATTTGGAGTTTATGTTTTCAATTTACCTCCCATGTATAAAATTCAGAACCTCATTTATTGAAAAACCTCGGTAAGTACTACAAAGGAACCAAAGCAAAAATAATAAAGAATCATATTGACGATTTCTGTTTTCCCTGGAAGAACTACGAATTCACACTTAAAAATTAAATCTGAGCACTGAAAAAAGTACCTACATCATCATTTAAAATTTCTTAATTAAGTGAAGTCTTATTAAACCTGACACGTATACTGAGTTAATTTAATTACCGAAACTGACCCTACTAGCGCCATCTATAAGACTGCAGTGAAACAGCGACCACGCAAAGCGCACTACTGACTACGAGTACTATGACGCAATCTTGATCAACGATCAGCGAAGAGGTATAACAACTCACCACGAGAGGACGCTCTTCTAATGCTCATACAGACCAAAAGCATTTCGACAATTCGCATCAGTGCAAATAGGGATGGATGAAATGGCGACAAGTTGCAGGTTGCGTCAATTTGCAATCCGTGGATTAAAGGACTAATCAATTAGATCTGTTGTTTTATACGGATCAGAGTATTATGGATTGAAAATATTGAAATGCAGGACGAGAAAAAAGTGCATGTAGCAGAAATGAGAATTTTAATAAGAACAAGAGGAATGATTACATAATAGGGAATTTGAAAGTAACAGAAAGTGACGGAAAATGAAGGGAAAGCGGCATCATGAAATGCCCAACTTCAACTAATATTCCATCCGAATTCCTAAGACGCTCGATATTTTCGTATTTGAATAGGCTTCTGACAAAGTCTAACATAATGTGTTGTTGGTTAACCCGAAAAGTTATGTTTGTAATCAAACTGTAAACCATTACATGTTTTGAATTAGTTTGAAGTCAGAAATAAAATCACGTTAAAAGTATCGATTCAAACTGAAACATCCAACAAAAAGTTGGAGTGCCTCAAGGTTCAGTCCTGGGAACAACAAACTTTAGCGAAATAATAAAAAACTTTTCAATTTACTGATCGAAATCTACAAAGTTATTTCTTACATTTCAACATAGTAGATAACCAAATGTAAAAACATACCTATAATTTAAATATCTGGTTTTGTTACTGGAAATTTTCTCAAACAATATATATCTGTCATTCATTAGTGAGGGTGCTATCAGTTTATTAGTAAGTCTGTGCTGTGCTTCTGTGGCATATATTTTAAAAAAGATTTAACAGTACATAGTCCATAACATAGTATACAATTTTTAGAAAATTCCAAGTATGTTAGTAATTCTCTAAATTATTTAAGCATATGTATTTGAAATGTTTATTTTAAAATTGGCCAGCCAGTTCACATACAATATTAAACCATATAGAACCCATTTTAGTCATAGCTTGATAATTTATATGAAACCATACACACATTGTCACGCTGTTGTAGGGTTATTAATTAATATTTTAACAAGTTTTCGAAAATAAATAGAATTTTATTATGCCAGGAAGTAAAGGAGTTATTCGGTTGATTTTATTAAAATTTACATTAGATAATTTTCTAACAGTAGGCGTAAATAACATGGCATCTTAAACTTATGATTATCGTATACCTGACATTGTATATCGAATAAGACGAATAAATTGTATTATTGTTAAAGTTAAGTTCTATTAGGCGAATTGAAAGTAGCGATTGTTAAATATTATTCTATTTTTATTTTACTTCAATTGGATAGGTATGTTAGCACTAAGGTATCATTATTTTAGTACCGCTGGAATGATAAAACAGTAAATATTGGAACTATGAAACGTTCTAGTTGTATTAATAAAACTTTTACAAAACAACAAATAAATAAATATCATTTGCTATATAAGAAACTGAATATATTAAGCACCTAATTTAGATCAGTCTTAGATTTTAAGCTATAACGTCCATTTACCTATCCGAATTAACGATTAAGGTAATTTAGGCTACGTCTAAGACATATAATTACAAAAATTATATTAAATAAGATATATTTCTGAGCGGTCCTAGGCCCAATCTAGTCATTAATTTCCTGTTATGTGTATAAATATGTGTAAAAATGTAACTTCCTTTCTACCATGTATGAAATAAAAGAAACATGCATGTTCAACACGAAAAATGTTTAATTTTATTGTTTTATATATTAACAATGTACAACTCGACGTCATTCATCAGTGATAGAAAGCAAGGTACTTTTAACTAAATATCTGCTTTGTTCACTTAAACTCTGTTTCACCGATAACGCGTAAGGATCTGACGACCCGAGCATAGATCATTTTTTAAAATATTGTCAACACGAAATATCTAAAATCTAAAAAAATATTAAATATAAAACCCAGTCAAATCTAGTATAAAACAGTACACACATCTGAAAAACCAAATCTAGACGAAACACGCTAGTTTCTAATCCTCGACATTTTCTTATAAACAATCAGAGAGATATCGTGAATCATTTTTATTTCTTTTCATAAAAAGAACGAATGTGTTTTTTAACCGTAGACTAGACCGCGTAAGGTTACAGTTGGATGTTTACCATGGAGCACGGGGTGTGCTATGTGGCCTCCTCGTAGTGTTCTTCGGCTTTCACAAGATTGGGTTCGGACTCGGAGCGGCGCTTGAGCCCTTCCGCGTCGGGGGACAGCGGCCGCTCCGTCACTTCAGCCTGGGCGCTTACACTGGCCGCCTTTATATCCGGTGCACTCCTGCTTACATCCACCTAAAAATAAACCATTTTTAAAAGACGCGTAGATAATAGTAAAGTCAGCGTTTTTATGTTGCGTATGTGCAACAGATTTGATGTTATTATAAAATATTGTATATACCTCTATTCATTATCATCTTTTAGGACACTCATTATCTCATTGACTAGCCAGGAGCAGAAACCAAAAAAAAACCTTTTTTACATTCTTCGAACAAATGTCGTGTCTTTTAACAACCTTATTATTTCGTTAACTTGTGAATAAAATTCTTGTAAATAATTTTAAGGACATTTTCTTAATAAAAACTTAACTTACCATTTCAGTATCAAGGAAGTCACCGGCCTCTTGTTTGACTTGCGCGTTCATTTTGTCATTCAAATAGCACACGCCATTTAGATCAATCGCGCTGTTCGAGAATATCGCCGCGGCACCAACTGACGCGTCTACCAATGGCTCGCTCTGATCAACAATATAAAAGACACAGTAATAAACATATGTTGTTTCATTTGAATTTCAATAAGCTTTAGTGAAGCCCTCATAATTATATGTATAAAGAAATAAATATACCATAATAACATTTTCAGGAACCGTAAATTTCAACTGTGTTGGCTTCTTAGGTGGGGGCATCTCAGCTTCCGGTGATTTGTGAGTATAGGCTATGTCTTTTGGGGTCATATCCTTTTGTTCTCTGAAAATGATTGTTATATTATTTCTTGCTTCTAAAGTGGCATTCTTAGTTGAATAATGTAAGGAAAGGAGCTCGTCGCTAAATAGATCGATTTCTTCCATATTATAACACCTGTGTAATAGCTGTGTTTGTGCATCTTGGACAGTTGTTATGAGTAGTCAGAAGCCAATCGAGGCATACCTGGTAACTGGGATTGTGCGTGTGGCTGTTTAGGGTAATTAGCCTATTGATGTTTCCAATTTCATGAAAACATCTAAAGATTTTAACATTTCTGAGCATTGAAGCTTACTTACTTTTTAGGCGTAGCGTGGTAGCTCTCATTTTTCTCCGTCTGATGCTGTGTAATCAAATCACAAGCTTTTCCAAGTATCACAATCGATACGAGAACTCTTACTGATATAAGGCACAAATATGCAATGGATATTAAGAAGATTGCGGCAAATCTGAAAATTAAGGACACTGCTTTAAATACTCTGCAAGAAGAGTGTTTACCAACTTGCAATTTTGGTGAGGAATTACTAGAACTATGTACTCACCCGTCGACTTTAACAGCATGTACCAATACTCTGGTAATAACAACTCCTAGAGGCAAAGGTATAAAGCCCATTCTACGTGCCACTAAGTCTGAGTGGTCACTGAAGGCGTACTTCTGCCTGGTTTGTGCCACATCGTATGCCAAACTCACTGTATATTCTCTATATACTCCATAGGGAATCTCATTGAACCTGACCAAAACAGAAGGGAGGCATGTTCAGTTTAAATACCAATGACAAAAAAAAATTCAGTAGAACAGAAATTCATAAATGGTTTCTTAATTAGTTTTATTAACTGACTGACTAAAGTGAGAAACCCTGATTTTAAGCGCTTTTACACTGGCGGATTTTCGTCCCGCCTAACAAAAGTGAGCGTATATGCATGACACATTCAGAGCGGCAAAAACCTGACGCTCGATTATAAACTCGTCAACTATAGTTGTAAAAACTATGACGTTAAGCAGCTTATTTTCAATTTTTGGCTCCGCCTGTGCAAACTCGGCGGATAATCCGCTAGTGTGAAAACGCGGCATAGCCAATCTTTTTAATACAAGTGTGGAGCCCAACAGTAGGTGAGCAGCAAATAAACAAAAGACGATGTTAGCTAGGCATAAACAGCAAAAGCTTTCTATTAAAATAACTCCTCAAATAATTTATTAATTCTAATAACCTGGTAATAAAAGCATGCTTGACCCAATCAATGATGACCTCAAAAGTGAGCACCAGAACACAATCAGGTGCAAGTATCCAGAATCGTTCTTCCCTCCACATGTACTCCTTCATAGTTTGCAGAACTACTATAAATAGTAGCACAGACAGATGCAGCCGTTCTCTCACATCACTACATGACACTTGGAAGAGATTGTTCTTGTCAAACTTCTTGAAGACACTGCCTTTTAATTCTACAAACTAAAAGCCAAACGTTTTAAGATATGTTACATGCAATATGTTTATTATTTAGCAGTCTCATTTGACTGAACATTAGCAACAAGTGTTTCAAAGTAATGAAAATATACATTTCAACATGAGTATTTGAACAAGTAGTTCATTCAAAACATAAAAAAAAATAATTACACATTTTTCATACTAAGCTATGCCATTAATGCAAAGTGACTCTGGATCTGTGTTTTTCATAATAAAATTATTATTTTTGTTATTAAAAGAATGTAGAACCATATTATAAATAAATAAATGAACCATTGTTTCCAAGGCTTATATAGCCAGTCATGAATACCTAAATGATACTTACATTGTTCGACATCATTATGATAAGAAGACTTTTATTATTAGAGTTAAAGGCTACATTCAGTGTTGTAGCTTGAAACAGCACCAGTAAACTGTGAAGAACTGAATTATGCCATTAAGGAAATAAACACTTAAAATATCAAATTAAAATAATTACTAGTTTATAAGTTGCCTAATATTTGAATTAAAAAATTTACTTAACAAGTCTAGTTTCTCATTGGATTTTTCTTTGAAAACAAACCTCCTACAGAGATTGAAAAGGATACACACATAGATCATAGCAAACAAAAGATGAGGTATAACTCCCAGATGTTCCCTCCTTCTATCCCGGGGTTCAGTAGCTGTCCAGAACAGTGCATCAATAGTATCCTGGCCAAAAGCTGAGAACAGACGGTCACCAACCTCCAACATATTGTAAAATATATACAATTTCATGACACTCTGACTCTTCACTAAATGATACATCATATTTGTATCTATATAGCACATTAAAATACTGCAAATGACTAAAATGAAACCCTTAAGCATGTCACATGTTTCAGCTGGTTTCAGTATACTTTTGCGAGAATTTGAATGAAATCTGAAATAAAAGGAAAACTTCCAAATAATTTGCTTTCAATAAAAAAAAAAATTGATACATGTGTTACATGTTAATTAATATAAATATATCTTACCCGAAACACTTCCTGAAAAGTCTGCTAAAAAAAGTCCAAATGGCCATGATAAACCTTAGTGGAAGGAATGTGTAAACAAACAGCAAGGAGTCTGCACACTGAAAGAATCCATAGGCCATGAACTTTTCCAATTCCTGAGGAATTTTAATAAAGGAATATACTTTTTCTCGTCGGGCTGAAAATCTTTCTTCGTCATGTTCTAATAAATATCCTCTTGTTAGTTCTACGTGCAAAAACGCAAATAAGGAGGCTGCCTTCTCAGCATCTGAAATTAACAATTTTAAAGTTTGTCGGATTCATTGCGCCTCATTGTACCCCACAAAGTTGTCTCAAAATCTAGTATTTTACCTTTATATTTCGTTTCCTTCACTCCTTTATCAAAACTCACATCGCCGGACGAATTTTGTGAATTGGTTATAGATTTGAACCGTAACCTTTTAGTGTGTTCCTGCATATCCTCGTTTTTGACTATCATGATGTTCAGATTCCAAGTATATCAAAGTACAAATCCCTATCACATTTGTATTGATTTTGATAGAATTTTTCTTCTAATGCGGTAACTAACGATCCAAAAATTTATTTATTGACAGATTCAAATGACAATAATGAATAATGATGACAGAAATGACAAAACATTGGATCATTTGACATAACTTTGACCGCTTGAATTTCGATGTCGTTGACATTTAGTGACACTGTGCTAGTGAGGTTTCTTAGTGAACTTAAGAAATAGATAAAACTAAACTAGAAGCCCATTTATACTACATTGAAGATAAAAAATGCCCCTCAAGGCATTAGAACAAGATGAAGATGATTTTCATAATAATTTCAACCAGTTCCGACTGACTTTCAGCGTTCACAGCAGTCTAAAGAACAAATCGTGCTTAATTTTTATGTTTTTAGGGTTCCGTACCCAAAGGGTAAAACGGGACCCTATTGCTTTCGGTCCTCTGTCCGTCCGTCCGTCTGTCACCAGGCTGTATCTCATGAACCGTGATAG
The DNA here is from genome assembly GCF_022581195.2 of Helicoverpa zea. Taxonomy (NCBI): domain Eukaryota; kingdom Metazoa; phylum Arthropoda; class Insecta; order Lepidoptera; family Noctuidae; genus Helicoverpa; species Helicoverpa zea. The sequence continues at coordinate 6,169,471 of NC_061461.1, read as the reverse complement.
TTAGAGAGTTGAAATTTTCACAGATGATGTATTTCTGTTGCCGCTTTAACAACAAATACTGAAAACTAGAATAAAATAAATATTTCGGGGGGCTCCCATACAAAAAACGTGATTTTTTGCTCAATTTTGCTCGATATCCATAAATATGTAGAATATTAGTTTGGATGGTACGGAACCCTACGTGCGCGAGTCCGACTCGCACTTGGCTGGTTTTTATTATATGATTGTAGTTAAACTGAACCTAAGTATTATTCAATCTAACCCATATAATTTGTTTTTACTTTAAAATCCTATTTATTTTAAGACAACAACCCCATTGATGAATAATATGAAATCGACTAAAATATTTTTTTAGTCTCTGGTAAACTCACTATTTTGCACGCTATGCTGTCTGCGCGACATCTTCGTCTGGTTAAAATCAGTGTTGCCACCTTGGTGGTTTTTCCACCAGAACTAGCGGTTTTTGAAAGCCTTTAGTGGTATTTTTAAAAACCATGGCGTTTTTATTCTTTTTAGTGGTTTTTAGGGGTTTTTTCAGTACGAAATCTGGCAACACATTTTTACCCACCATTATTCTCTACTTACTCTATGGCCGGGAAATCCCTAAGCACAGTCAGAATTTCATATTGTTCTATGCTTACTCTTTGACCGGGGAATCCCTTAGCGCAGTCGTTTGCTAATGTTTTCTGTGAATCTTGTCATTCTATGTCTTGAATTTAGTTCGCGCTGTCGAAAACGCGAAAAGTTTGATCAAGTCGTTTTTAAAAGGTCACAGTGTGTGAAGTCGTGACGCTCAATAATATCCAATAATGGAATTTCCATCCAAGAAAAAAAACTATGCACAAAAATATAGAAAGGAGTGGGAATCTCATGACGAATTCAAATCCTGGCTTAAACCTTTACCTGGTGATGATACGAAGGCTTTTTGCACATATTGTAAGGCAGAATTATTAGCAAAATTGGTAGACTTGAGAAGACATGCTGAAACAAAGAAGCACAAACAAAAAATGCAAGTGATATCTGGCAACCAGATTTTACAATTCAAGCCCGATAGTGAGAAGATTTCCAACCTAAAATCGCGCAAAGCTGAAGGAATGCTCGCGCTTTACATTACTGAACATAGCTCAGTTTCCTGTATTGATCATCTAACAGATTTAGTGAAATTGGCTTTCCCTGACTCAAAAGCAACGGACGACTTAAAAATGCATCGTACTAAGTGTACTGAAGTTATAAAAAATGTCTTGGCACCACATTTTACTGAAGAACTAATAAAGGATATAGGACAGCAAAAATATAGTCTTATCATTGATGAATCAACTGACATCAGCACGAGCAAGCAACTTGGTATTGTAATCAGGTATTTCAGTAGAAAACTAAAAAAAGTAGTTTCTTCGTTTCTGGCTCTAGAACAACTTGAAACCAGCGATGCAGTTGGTATTGTTAAAGCCCTTCTTTCTTGCTTACAAAAATATGGATTAAATAAAAATAAAATGATTGGATTGGGAACAGACAATGCGTCAGTCATGACTGGAATTAATAATGGAGTGTATAAAATCCTGAAAAATGATATACCTAATTTAATTCTTATCAGATGCACTTGCCACTCTTTACAACTTGCTGTATCTCACGCTTCAGAACATACGCTACCAATAAATATTGAATTCTTGATTAGAGAAACGTACAATTGGTTTGCCCACTCAACAAAACGTAAAAATGAATATCATGAAATTTACGAAACTATTAATTGTGGTGAAGCACCTTTAAAAATTTTGCAGGTATGTGACACACGCTGGTTATCCATTGAACCAGCGGTGCAAAGAATTCTGGCACAGTGGAAAGAACTGACTTTACATTTTGGGCTTATGAGAGATCGATGTTACACTGCAGATCTATTATATTCTATATACAAGGATGAATCAAGTTATTTATATTTGCTATTTTTGAAAAGTGTACTAAACGATGTGCAGATCGCATTGAAAAGCTTTGAAAGCGAAAGTGCAAATCCTCTTAAATTATTAAATGTGCTGATTACACTATTACGTTCAGTTTGCAACAGGATTCTGTTACCGAATGCAGCTATTACAGATAAGGATTTTTTAAATATTGATATCGACCGACACCTTAACCCGGTCCCATACATGGGCTACCTCTTTGAATCGGAGCAAGGAAAAACATCGTTAACAGCTGACACTATATTAGTCATAAAACGTCGCTGTATTGAGTTTAATGTAAAGCTAGCCAAGGAAATTCAACAAAGACTGCCGACCAATTACAATGTGCTGGAATCGATGTCAAAATTAGACCCAGAGATAATACTCCGCCAAGGTAAGGATAATTCCATTTCAGAACTAGCTAAAGAACTTGGCTATACTGCTAGTGACATTGACAAGATATTGAATCAGTGGCACAATATCTGTTTTGTCCAATGGAAAAATACAAACGATGTTATAAAATTTTGGGTTGAGGCAGATGATTACCGAAACGCAGCGGGTATAAATGACTTTGCAGAACTAGTTGATCTTGCCATATCATCGTTATCTTTACCCCAATCTAATGCAGGTATCGAAAGAATTTTCAGTGTCATGAACATCGTAAAAAATAAACTACGGAACAAGATGGCTGGTCCTCTTCTAAATGCGATAATTTTTATCAGAAATAGATTAAAAGTTACTGATGCAAAATGTTACAATTACGAATTACCAAGCGATGTCATTGCAGCTATTGGAAAAAACACTAAGTACACTTTTAAAAATCAACCACAAGCAACAACATTTGCATCCACGTCGACGTCATCGGCAGTAGTTTCGGCCTCTGTGAATTATGATGATGTTATGGAAGATATAACATTTGATAACCTTGAATTTTAATTTTAATTGTATTATTTGTTCCTCTTAAGTCTTAATTCATATTGTACTGATTATTTACAAATTAATAACAAATCAACATAGTTATGTTGTTTTATTTCATTGCTTCTAGATTATGTACTAAATATAATTTTTAAAATAAATTTTGTGCTGTAGAGAATATTATATTTTTGTCGAATTTTGGCACGTACATACAACATACTCCTTCGTTAAAAATTTTCTTGAATGTGATAATTTCAATGCAATAATATAGCGTTATTTGGTGTTTTTTTCGTTTTCCAAGTTTGTAAAATCTGGCGACATTTTACTTTTGACCTAGCGCTTTATAAAAATCCAAGGTGGCAACACTGGTTAAAATTCGTTGCCTACGTTAGCGGATTTTCCTAATTTTAGGACCAATTTAATATTTCAATGTTTTAAATCTTCATCGGATATAACTATCTGTATCTCTAAATACATTATTGCATCTTTTAAGTGAATTAAAACCACAATTATGGCTTCGAATGAAGGGCGAAGTGCTCAGTCAAACTTGCATCAGCAAGACCTAACCAAATTGGTGAGTTAAAATATTGAAATATAACATGAAGTACAACATACTTTATCTTAATTTTGCTTACTCCCATGAATCGTTATTCAGTATTGTCAATAAAATCATTTATATTATCTTAACCTATACATAATTTAACACATGCACTGTCCTAGAAAGTATGTACTTGTACTTATTTCCGAAAATACGGGCCCCAGTTTTTCCCGGAAAATCTTCATTTGAAGTTCCATAAAAATATTATTTTGATTTTCAGGATGTTACCAAACTATCAGCTCTTTCTCCTGAAGTTATATCGAGGCAGGCGACAATAAACATTGGCACCATTGGTCACGTAGCTCATGGCAAGTCAACTGTAGTCAAGGCAATTTCAGGAGTGCAGACTGTCAGATTCAAAAATGAATTAGAAAGGAATATTACTATCAAGCTTGGTATGTATATGTATCTTTACTACGTATTTATTACTCTTAACAAAAATAAACTTGACTTATCTAATTACAATTTGGTTGTTGAAGTTCTTTGTAATCCTTTTTTTTTTCACCTTACCATAGCTGGGTAATTAATCAATTTTTTTATTCAAAAGGTAATTTTAAAAATTAACCAAATATTTTTAATTTGTATTGTTATATTTCTTTGCATAAATAGTAGTTATGTAAGGCGAGTTACCATTAATAAATTGTTCAGATGCTAAGCAAGATACCATGTGAAATATACTATGGCATATTCCTGAGAGTAAAATGTTATTAATTGTTGGTCTTATAAGATTAATATAGTTGATCTAATTTAATAAAAACACATGGTATGTTGCAGAGCGCCTGTCCGACTCGGTTGTTAAAATGTTTCGTGAAAGAGCTGATGAGAGGGATGAAAATTTATTCTTTGAAAAGTTGAAGAGATCCAAAAAGAGAAACTTTTGTGCTGATTCTGAAGATGAAGATGCACCAGCCCCTAAAAAACAAAAGAAAAACAGAAAGGATTCTGAAGAATTCATTATTGAAAAAATCCTTGAACTTAAATTTGAACATGGCAAAGAATATTTTTACATAAAATGGAAGGGATGGCCAGATAGTGAAAACACATGGGAGCCTATTGAACATCTTGACAACTGCCCAAGTATTCTCAAACAATTTCTTTCTGATGAAGAATTAAGACATTGTAGTAAAATGGATCAATTGAAAAATGAAATTTCATTTGATAACCTGCTGAGTGAAGAAAATCTTTTGAAAAGGTTTGATGAAATAGAAAGCAATGATATTGTGAAATTAAAAGATAGCTTAACATTAAAATTACTTTCAATGATAATTTTATCTGAACAGTATGAAAGTTTTGCCACAGAACTTGTACAAGAAACTAGAGATATTTTACAACTGTATGTTGTATCCAGAAGACGATGTCAGCAATTGATGAAATTACGAAAGTGGGAAGAACATATAAACCAAGTAGATAAATCTAAAAAACTTCTTGTAGAGAATAATTTTGACCTAGCTGGACCACCAGAAAATTTTACCTACATTAATCAAAGCATACCTGGTAGTGGTGTCACAATTCCTGATGATCCACCCATAGGATGTGAATGCACAGCCTGTAACTGTCGCTCTAAGACATGTTGTGGTATGCAAGCTGGTTTGTTTGCCTATACAGCCAATAAAAGGCTTCGAGTTGCTCCCGGTACTCCCATTTACGAATGTAATAAAGCATGTAAATGCTCATCAGACTGCTGCAATCGCGTGGTACAAGGAGGACGAAATATTAAATTAAGTATTTTCCGAACCTCCAATGGATGTGGATGGGGAGTTAAAACAGAACAAAAAATAAGACAGGGGCAGTTTCTTTGTCAGTATGTGGGAGAGGTTATAACATTTGAGGAAGCTGAGAAACGAGGAAGAGAATATGATGCTAATGGGCTAACATATTTGTTTGATTTGGATTTTAACTCTGTTGAAAATCCCTACGTAGTGGATGCAGCTCATCTGGGAAATGTCTCACATTTCATAAATCATTCCTGTGACCCTAACTTAGGTGTTTGGGCCGTGTGGGCAGATTGTCTTGATCCTAATCTGCCTATGTTGGCTTTATTTGCCACCCGTGACATAGAACCTGGAGAAGAGCTCTGCTTTGATTATTTGCAAAAAGCTTCTGACAATGATGATGCTGATACAAACAGTTCTTCTATTAGTAAAGATAGTTCCTATGATAATGAGATACCGAGTGGTTCTGAAGCTACCACAGGTATCAACCCAGTGTCCCCTGTAAAGTCAAGATTTGAAATCCAACAGCAAAATAGAGCAATGCTAAGAAATCTTACTGAATGCAAGTGTGGTGCTTTAAAATGTCGCAAATATTTGTTTTGAGTTTAGGATTTTAAAATTGTGTTAGATATGAACTCCAGTATTTGGGCAGGTTTCAAATTAGAAGGAATCTCATCATTCTATGTCAGCCTTGTACCAAAGAATTCTGTGAAACTCTTTGAAAAAATCATAGAATTCCTGTTTAAAAATAAACATGCATCACAATTATTTGTTTACATCATCTGAAATTCTTAAATCTTGTGTCCTAATCATGATGGTTATTATACCAGCCTTCTGAAACATGTATTTGAATTGGTTATGAATTATGCCTGCTAAAAGATTTGAAGGTGCTGATAGTATGCCTTATTTTTATACAACAGTACGTATAAGTATTATAGAGAGAGGAGTAAGGATTCTTTATCCATGTTACATATTGACAGTATAGTTATGTAGGTTTATGGTTAGGTAAGAAATTGTTAAGTACAAACATGTTATTGTACTGAATTATTTTGCTTCAACATTTAGTTATAAATTGAATAACATTTGAACTGTATTGTAAGTAAAATGACATAGTAATTAGTTCTTTATAAAGATTTTCCATTTTTGTTATAGTTTAATTGAATAAAGTTTAAATACCCATAACATCATTCTTATTTATGTGCATGTGAATGTTTTTTTAGTATTAGATACTATGTCCTATCCAATATTTTCTACACAGAAAAGTACATCCTGACCTGAATTATTGGAACCCATGAATGTGTTTTTTTAACACTCAATATTTTTTGAATTCCCGTGGCTTCAGGGCAGCCGTGCACACGCTACTACAGATTTTTGTATTCGATCAAGTTCTAAGCATACGGTAGATGTCGGACACAATCGTGTCAACATGAAAAGTCCTCTTTTGCCATCACAAACATACACTTAAATATTATTTATTGTATTTAAGGTTACGCTAATGCGAAAATCTACAAATGTGACAATCCAAAATGTCCGCGACCGACGAGCTTCATATCGGGAGGTTCGTCAAAGGACGATAGCTTCCCCTGTCTGAGACCGGCTTGCACGGGGCGGTTCCAGTTGGTGCGTCACGTGAGCTTCGTCGACTGCCCCGGGCACGACATCCTTATGGCAACCATGCTTAACGGTGCCGCGGTCATGGACGCCGCTTTGCTTTTAATCGCAGGTAAATTTTACACAAAAATCACACATTATATCTAGGCACTAGCCGTTTTCCTGCGGTTTCACCCGCGTCCCGTGGGAGCTACTGCCCGCACCGGGATAAAATATAGCCTATGTTACTCGCAGATAATATATCTTTCTAATGGTGAAAGAATATTTAAAATCGGTCCAGTAGTTTTTGAGTTTATCCATTACAACCAAACAAACAAACAAAGTTTTCCTCTTTATAATATTAGTATAGATAACATCTTTATCTGGCTAACCTTTCCGTAACTGCGTTGGGGTTGGCCTTCAGTCTAGCTAGATGCCGCTGTGGAGGACTACGGAGCGACGGCTCATCTGAGCTCCTCGACCTAGTTACCCAGGCACCACAATACCTCTTGTGGGACTGGTCAGACTACCAGGCCTTTGACTACCTATAACCTTATTGGCTAGCCAGCTAGAAATAATTTCGCTGAGCTTATGATAATAACTCTGCTTTGTTTAGGAAACGAGTCTTGCCCTCAGCCACAAACCAGTGAACACTTGGCAGCCATCGAGATTATGAAACTGAAACATATACTCATACTGCAAAATAAGATAGACTTGGTAAAGGAGGGCCAAGCTAAAGAGCAACATGAACAAATCGTCAAATTCGTACAAGGCACTGTCGCTGAAGGAGCACCTATCATACCCATATCTGCTCAGTTGAAGTATAATATCGAGGTAAGTTATTAGTTAGTAAAACCACATCATCTTAAAGAAAATCCATTGTCTAGTTGCGTAGACGCGTAGTGTTCACAACCGTTCGAATGCTCAAATACCCATAACTTTGTAACAACATCGGTCTTACCGACGGACACAGAAAAACACTCAGGCTGGAAACAGTGCTCGCAATATGTGTAGCTATATCTGTGCAAGTCTATGAAAGCGCACACAGCTACGCTGACGGTACGCACGTGATTTTGTATGTGAATCGGTCGGGACGTACGGTCAGCACTCACCAAAAACAAGCTAAATATGCGCTATGATAGGTCCCTCGATACAGCCTCATTTACAACTGTTGAATACTTCCAGGTGTTATGTGAATATATCACGAAGAAAATTCCGGTGCCTCTGAGAGACTTCACGTCACCACCTCGGATGATTGTCATCCGTTCTTTCGATGTGAACAAACCTGGTTGCGAAGTAGACGACCTCAGGGGAGGTGTCGCTGGTGGCTCCATTCTGCAGGGTGTACTTACTGTTGGAATGGAAATCGAGGTAACTAGAGCTTACGACAATTATTTAAATTAAAAGGGTAGTAGCCAGTGTTTGATTTTGTAGAATATTTAAAAACAAGGCACCGAAAAAATACCTGATGTTCTTAAAATTAGTGTGCCCCATATGGGAATATGTAGTAGACACGTCTTTGTTGCACATAAGAAATAAGAAAAAAATACATAACAATTACTTATTTCTAAATGTGTGTGAAAACCTCTTTATTTTTAGTTCTGATTCGGAATACCATTGCATTAGATAGAAAAATTTAGTTTAAAAAATTAGTCAATTACCTTATTACCGTCTTTTTTAACTGTTTTCATTTCACCAGGTCCGACCAGGTCTTGTAAGTAAGGACGCTGACGGCAAACTGACTTGCCGCCCCATCTTCTCCCGCATCGTGTCACTATTCGCGGAACAAAACGAGCTTCAATACGCCGTGCCTGGAGGTCTCATCGGAGTAGGAACCAAAATTGAACCTACCCTCTGTCGTGCTGACAGACTTGTCGGACAGGTAGGTCTACTATATCATAATACTTACAAATATTGCCAGGATTATATTTTACTACTTCCACCCGCGGCTTCGGGAATTATGTATATTTTAATTTATAATATACTTTTCACAGGTCCTTGGTGCTGTTGGTGCTCTACCGGGAATTTTTGTGAAGCTTGAAGTTTCATACTACTTATTGAAACGTTTACTTGGTGTACGTACAGAAGGTGACAAGAAAGCCGCCAAAGTACAAAAACTAACTAAGAACGAAGTATGTATCATAACATCCAACTTTCAATAATAAAGGAAGATTGAAGGGTATTTGATACTTATTTGTTACTTCCAGGTCTTGTTGGTCAACATTGGATCTTTGAGCACAGGTGGAAGGGTAATCGCTACCAAGGCCGATTTAGCTAAAATTGCCCTCACCAACCCTGTGTGCACCGAAATTGGAGAAAAAGTAGCCCTCAGCAGGAGAGTTGAAAATCATTGGAGGTCAGGACATTTTGACATCAACATATACCTATATGATCTGTTTTAGTTTAGTATTTATGATTAAAATCAAATTTTGTCCAAAAAACTCAGTCAATTCAGATTAGATAGTTTCTGCTGAGCACACACTTTGTGCATGTGACAGAGATTAGGAAGGCGAAATGCCTATGTACTACTGAGGGTAAACTAGCTATACTTATAAAACACGGTTTTCTAGCATTTAAAGACATTTTACTATTCGCCATAATACATATATCTATTTATTTCAGATTGATCGGCTGGGGTCAAATTCAAGGTGGAGAGACAATCGAGCCGGCAAAGAATTAATGTTATGTATTTTACTTTTATACATTGAACTATTATATATGTATTTAATAAAAGCAAATATAAATGTAAATAAAATTATTATTTAATTTCAATTAAACTAGACTACCTATAAAATAATTGAAAAGTGAGTTCATTTAGAGAGAAACATTTTCTGGGTAAACAATTTATTTGATTTTTGATCATTTATGCTTGCAATAATGAATTTTAGGCCATATATATAAAAGTGTTGATATCCTCGTCATCTCGTCGCATATATTTGTGTTCAATGAGCCATTCCAGTTGTTCCTTGATCATCTTCTTCGAGGGCAAGAACATGTTCTTCAAAATCTCAACCAATTCACTCTGAAAAAAGTTTATATTTTTTAGTAAGTAATGTTAATGTGAAACTGAGCAAGGTTTGTCTTACGTTTTCACAATAAACCTAGTTACCCCCGTAAATTTAGGATTCTACTACCGTTTGAAAGATTGGCAATACATGACAGATAAATATATGTAGTATGACTCAAAAACACGTCCACAATCCAGACCTGCAGCGGCCCTCTACTAAAACTACTACACAAACAAAATCCGCGATATTTTGAAAAATGTTTTGTGGCTCTATAATCAAAACAATGATCAAAATCAAGAAACAAATACCGATATCGAAGTTTAGGAAACTAGTGCATATTATTTTACCCCCATAGCAAGTTACTCAACTGATGTATTTCAGTTTGGCAATTTATCTACTATTCTCTGTCTCCTGATATCCTAAAATATTTCGTATAGTTTTACTATTTTATTTTTTTATAATCCTTACCTGGAGAGCAGTATTTGTAATTCGTTTTCTCATTTTCAGTATCTTTATGATGGCTTCTTGAGTCCTTAATATCCGAAGTTGAACAATGGAATGATTATCTTCTATTTGAGATCTCTCAGTACTCAATTGTAACCTGCCAATCAAGTTTATTTTGCCTCTACGTTGAGGTTTACCATTTTTGATTAGGGCAAATTCTTGATTTACCCAGAATGTTGTGTTCTCTGTAAAATCCTTAGGATTCTGAACTGCTGGTTCATAACACAGTAACTGCCTTTTCAGTTTTGGAAATGCAACAAGGGACCATAAAGTCCTCCTTAATTCTGGATCAGGGAGCTCAGTGGCAAGTCTTAAGTTTTCGTAACTTATTTTCTCCATCGGTCTTTGATTCCATGCAAACAAGACTGCCATTTGAAATGTAGTAACATCCAAATCGAATCTACCAACAGAATTAGCAAAAGTGATTGTACCATTGCTCATATGATGATACCACTGTAACTTTCGCCCTGAATGTTTCTTCTTGTAAAAGTCTTCAACTTCAGGTATATAGTCTTCTAACTCTAATGGAAGGCTAACAGTAACTCTTTCAGATCCACGGGCCCATGCTCCAGCATTGAGTATTTTTATATTTATAGCATCATGACGAGTAGTGTCTGCTCTAAACTGAGTATTAAGATCTTCACTGACCTTAATATCTTGAAACATTCGAGCCAATTTGTTTACATAGTCTGCGGGCATACCCACCTCTCTCAACCACTCCACCATGTCCTCTTCCTTCTCAGAATCTGCACTAGAATCTAATATTAACCTTCGAGTCAAATGTGCTTTGTGATATCTCATAAAGACATCCTTGTTTTCTATATACTTTAGAACTAAAAGTACATCTCTTAACCTGGATTCTATCTGTTCACTTGTTAAACGTTTACTTAGTGGAGTCTTCCTTAGCAACATGTCACAGTAGTTTGCTAGGAGCTCTGGGCATTTACTCTCAGGTGCTGTGCCTTTGCTGCCCCTTATTAGAGCAGAAGATGGTAGCTCCAACTTAAAAACTGTGGTATCATTTACAACACATTTGTAAGCCTTGTCTCTAGCTGTTAAAAACCTTGGATCATCCAGAAATGCATCTTTAGCTAAGGAGCTAAACCGTTTGAACAAATCTAATAAGCGTTCAACATATTTTTCTGAATCAGAAGTGATAATATCTGCTGAAGCAACCATATCAGCCAATCCTGCAGACACTATGTGTGCCTCTAGATCTCTTAAAATTGGTGTAACTCCTTCTGGGACTCTGTCAAGTAAACGGAACATAAGTTGTAATTTTTCTGTTTGACCAGCTTTTATCAAAGGTGCACTCTCTGCAAGTAGTGTGGGAAGGTGTTCTCCAATTAAAACCTTCTCACAACACTGTGTAAGTGCTGCCACACTGCCACTTCCTGGCTCCAAGTATCTATGGGCTCGAGCTTCTTCTTCCTTCAGACGTTGATCAGCATACTTCATGTAAGATTGGACTCCATTAGCCAACAATTGTTCACTAGCTTTTAGTTTGTAAAACTCTTCTGTTGCTTGCATGTAGGCAGCTTCAAAATTTTCTCTGTATATTTGAAGTTTATCCACAGAGTTAGAGCACAAATTAACTGTAAACAAATTAATTAAAAACTAATTATTGATAATGCACTAGATCAGACTAGCAAAGGGTGTGCAAACTCGCAAATACTTGTGAAAATGTAGGTGAATTTGACTTACCATAAGATTCCCTTACACCAATGACCAATTGTGAGTCAAAAGATTCACCATTACGTTCAGCTTGTACAAGCTTCATTGCAGAATCTTGCAATCTCTGTTTAATATCCACAAAGATGCTTTGATTCCATGAGTCTAACATTAGTTTCCTGACCAAACTATCCTCAATATTGTTGTTGTTATTCTTTTTTTGAGTACTGGATGCATTAGAACTAGCAACCTTGCTTACATTGTTGATAGAGTTTTCTAACTGTCGAAAAGGAGTTGGTAAATAGTTGCACTGAGTAAAAAACTTTCCCCATTCTGCGATGTAAGCCTTGAGAAGGGCTTGGTCTTCCCGCTGAGCCAGTACGCGGTTTTGAGCCTGTTTTATATACATCATTATATCCTGCTGCAAAGCATCCCTTAGCTTATATGGCCCTCTCTCGTCCCATAAGCATACAGAATGAACAGAACCAAAGAGATCTTGCCATTCTGTTTGCGTAACTGGCTCCTGCTTGAGAAGTTTCAAGACTATTGGCCGCATAGCAGGCCATTTATCCTCAAAAGTGACTTGTCCTTTATCCTGTAAAAGAAAAGCCATGAACACTTTTATCACGATGTAACACTTTTAAGATATATCACGTAAGACAATTTTACAAAACAGACCTTTAACATGATTTGAAAATTAAAATAATACTTTATTCACACAAGTACACTTCTCATCATCAAATATATCTGGCGGTGGCGAATTATTATACGATAGTATTGAGTAGCTTTCACGTCAATATACGTGAAAATATATCAAGCCGTCAAAAGTTATTCGACTACGTACCAATACACCCAAGCAATAATCGACTATTTTAGACAAACGAAACTGAAACCAACAAAACGATGTTGGCAAAAAAATATATTTTTCATCATATTTTAGCTGGTTATAGAAATAAATTTGCTGCGAAAAAAAAACTTATTTGAATTATACGCTATACGCTTTTCCTATATAGGCCTTTTTAGGGCTTCGTGCAGGGGCAGATCCAGGCCTGAAAAAATAGTTTATGGGCATTTTCACCCATGTTGAAAACTCACATTCATTACCGTTCGAATTTCGATACATTATATGGAACACTTTGTGAGCAAGTCTGAATAGCAGTTTTTGGTTTAGGGTGGGCCTCACAAATTATGATTAACCGTTATCGACGTCTCTCATAGTTTTCCATCACTATTCACTATGCTATCGGAATGACAGCATTGACATATGAATGACAGTTACAGGAATGACACTGACAAAACTCAACAAAACACCGATTCATTGTTTTTAGTTTTCAAAAGTTACAGTTCCAGTTTTATTCATATTTCTTAGACTTTAAATTGTTAATATGAGTACTTTTGGTGAAATAAACGAACCGTCCAGTCGAACAGCATGGGAAGACTGGGACGATGTTTTTGTTACTGATGATTTTGTAAAGTAAGTTCATCACAGCACTTGATGATTTTCATTTTTTGTTGGTTAGAAACTTGGTGTTGAGTAAGATGATGCTGACTGTAATTTTATGTTACGATACCCCAACTCTTTCTATATGCTTCTTTTGATATTGTACTTTTACTATTTGCAGTTTACGTCTGGATAAGGAAGTTGACGTCCCTAAAGAAATTGATACTTTCATAATATTAGAAGGCAGATACTTGTACGACTGCGTCAGAGCACATCATGACCTGGAACTCGTCAATTCTAATGCAGAAGTTAATTTGTGTTTATTCAAGACAAAGAAACAGAACAATTATGTTTGTATGATAAGAGATTACAATTTAGTTTTGAGCAGTGAAATTGTTGAGTTGTTAAAAAAATACATTACAATTAGTACAGATGTTATAGCTATAGTAACAAAGCCCATGGTGGAATACCAAGTATCTGAGTTGGTCACCAAAGACTATGTTATCCGGAGTATATCAGCAAGCAAACCATCGACAAGAAAACTGAATGTTCATTTCCCAAATTTGGAACAACCCAATATAATATCTGGTGTATCTGCAGGAGGTAATTTACTTTAAGGAATTATTGCTTGTATGTAAAATAGCTTGAGTTACCTATTTAGCAGTAAGAATTAAAGAAAGAAAGAGCACTTGAATTGATAAGCAATACAATCACCATTTTTCTTCCAGTATTGTAACTTTATTCACTGTTGTCTTATTCATCTTATTTTATTTTTTCAGTACTTTGTTGGAGAGAAATCATTGATAAACCAGCAGTAGCTATCATATGTTACATTGAGCATCCAGAAGAGCAGCAGATACTAGAACTTTATGAATTACTAGAAAGATTTAAAATAATCCCAGATATGTCAAAATTTCACAGAGACAACATATTCAACTCAAACTTATACATTTGAATAATTAATTATTATTTAATGTTATCTTTGTAACTACAAAATTGAATAATTACAGCAATGTATTATAATTTTGCAAAGAAATATACCATATGTATTTGAATATATTTGTTATTTTTTATATCTGCTGCTTTTGCATCTGCTATTGACTGGTTGGTGTAATTATAAGCATGAGTGGTGTAACCTACAACTGCTCAGTCCTACTATTTCCAAATAAATAAATTCGAGGAATGGTTTGTAGTACTGCCATGCCTGGGAATTTGTGGTGAAAAATACCCGAATCAACCTGTCGGGGGCAACGGCATAAACAAAAGAGGCTTTTATCAGAGTTATCCTTTCAGAGACCTATTTTTTCATATAGGTAAGGGTTTTTGTCAAGTATGTACAGTTCTCGACTTCTCGCAAAACTTGATGGCGGCTCAGTGTCTTAAAATGTAGGTATGCCTCTGTCGCTAATATCTCCCTGCCACTTGCTACTACCAAAAATGGCTGCTTTCCTTAACGACACCAAGTTTGGCGAGAACCATAGTAGTTTTATCAGTAAAAATAAAAACATTAATTTCTAAAATTATACTTATTATCGTAAAATTTTATTCAACATTAATACATTAACATACATTTAAAAATATGTAATAAAGAAAATAATAAAAATTAACATAAGAAAACTTACATAAAAAATATACAAATAACCACAGCCTATTGGATCGCAGACCAGTTTGAGTTTGGTTTGTTATGTAACGAAAATAAAGTACTATTTTATGTGTGGACTATGTACTTACAGGGTACATACAATTTAAAAGGACAATAGGCAAAAATTATTATTCTGAGCTGGTCTTGGAACCAATAACAACCAAATACGTCTCTCATTACTTGAATTTGTTTTTGATATTATTGGTCCTTGTGAACTTGTAGAATACTTTGGCCAATCCTTTAACGGCGACTACGAATAGCATTGATTAAATTTCTGATTCCTTTGAATTTTCAGAGATACCTCGATGTCGAATTCCCTATAAAAAATCTCGCAATGTTCTTTTTATGTCCAGGCAAATGCAATTCTTTATCGATTCTACTATTCGTAGTCCTGAAACGGGAAGCATAGGAATGCTCTCAAAGACTTATGACTGTGTAAAGAATAACATTAACTTTTTCCGATCGTTAAGTGACCTTTAAGAATAAACAGAAATTAAAAATATATTTACAATTAGCCTTAAATAGCAAACGATATAACGATAATATAAACTTGAATATACAATTACATAAATATTTAAATCAGAGTTAAATCTATCAAACTACAACACTATACAAGCAACATGATTGGAGCTCCCGAATTCTTAATATTATTAACTTTAAGACATTTAAGAAAAGCTTATGCCGTCCAAATTGAGGTATTTTTATTACAATGGTATGTATTGTATTACCTAAATATATAGCATTTTTTATGTCCAAAAATTTATTTTATAAAAATATCATGAAACTTTCGTATGTTTCGTAACCTACCACGAAAGAAGGAAAGATAGCGGAGACGCCATAAGGAAAGTAGGTCAGGCGCCTTCTTGTAGGTCAAGCAACGTACGGTAGGCGTGATCAGTTACTAGATGTTCGAGCTCCTGGAAAAATCAAAACCGATCTGTCAAAGATTGGTCTTGACTTATTGGTGATTTTATAATGAAAATAATGGGTGGGTTCCATAGAGGGCGTGTAAGGGCGAAGCTATTAACGTACCCCATCCGTCGAACACCTTGGCGCGCTACTTTCTGAGGAGATTCTGCGTTATGATATCTCCGCTAGTCATTTTGTTCTCCATGTAACCTATCAATATTAAGTATGTGAAGAACAAAAACTAAATTAGAATTTACGAAACAGACTGCTTTTCTTACGCTCATCAGCTGTTCTGAAATTATTCAGAGTGCTCGTACACATCAAATAAAAAAAAAGAGTCGCAAAGCAGTTTTGTGTACAAGCCCTTATACTCCACAAAAAACAATATCCTTAAAATTTTGAATCATTCCAGATTTATCGAAAATAAGGCAGTAGTATTTATGAAAACCAGACACAACTAAGTTACATGGCGACCAAAATCTGGTTCTTGAATATAATATGCTTAAGTATCTAATCTATTTATCTAAATTGACTTAAATGGATGAATTTTAAAATGTTGCTTGATATGAAATATATAATTTTAAAATATTGGCAGCATTCACACCATTTACGCTTGCTGGGTACTGGTTTTCCTTTCACCTCATTTTTTTTTACATTTAGTCCCTGGATAAACTTATCTACTTACATTCAGTGCGTTTTGATGTGAAAACTTCCTTGAAATGGGTACAAAGTATTATAAATATTTTATCTTCTACATACAATCTAGTTATTTTGCAGATCATTCGTGTCGTACCACACGTTTCCACTAGTAAATTAATCAGTTTCAAAATTATATGTTGTGAGCGTTTTCACAATAGCGGATTTTGCCGCAAGTATATGCACACTCAGTTTAGCCTTCACGCGGTACAAAAATCTGTCGCACTTACGCGCTCGTATTTGAGTGTCAGCAATAGAATTAAGCGCGACAGAAAACAGCGAATAATCTCGTTAGTTTGAAAACGCCATAAATTTTGAATCTACTTGTTATTTATTCTGAATTATAAAATTTCATTCAAATAATCTAATATTATTACCAACAATACTTCAAAAATATTGCGTCCAATTGAAAGACTGACTTTTAATACGTATTTTACGTTTTCATGAAGTAGGTAGTGGAAACGGAGTTTTAATTTACTTATATTTTATAAAAAAGCAGTCACATAAAAATATTATTCCAATCTACTAATTAGTTATAAAGTTTATAAGAAGATTAACTCCATTAGAGGCAAGTGATTAAATGTTGTCTTACGCCTATATTATCAACGAGCCTTCTATCGGCAGATTTGATTACTGAAGATAGATTTTGCAATACGTGTTGTGTGACCGAACATTAGGACAAAATCCTGTACTTACATTAAACAAATTAACAAAATTGTCGTTTTGTTCGTAATAAATAACTGGCTTTTATAACAGAATTGTTGCAAAAATCGAGTCAAATGATACAAGCTGATTGCAAATCAACGTTATATTCAGTCATCGTACTACATCACGTATCTATACGTAAATATAAAGTATTATATACCCTTTCCATTTTAATAAGAAATATTAAAAATATGTAGTTATTTTTTACGATTACAGAAAAATATTGAAAATTAGTTATACAATGAATTCAATGCATACATGCTTAACACTAATTGGTGCACTAAAATGTAATGATATTTCTATATTCAAGACTTTTTCAAGAAACATTTATTTAGGTGTTTCCTTGAGTTATTGACATGGCTGTGGATTAACCAACTTAGTGTATTCTTGTGATATGGGGCACATATCATTGTGAAATTTATTCATTCATTATTTACGTTAATTTTGTGAATGTTTACTTAGACAAACAAACCCTTGCCAGCCAAATAATTTTTGGCATTAAAAATGACAGTAATAACTTATTGCGAATATAATTTTCCGATATGTTATAATAACGACTAAAAGTTCATTAACATGTCAATAAGTAAAAAGTATAAAATAGCTAAGCCATCCTTTCTATTTTTAAAATACATTTAAGAATGTATATTGTGCCGTCATATTTACTTACACTATTACACATTTATTATAATAAACATTTACATGATTTTAAATACGGTTTCGTAAACCCATCTAGGTATTTAAATGATAGAATATTTCATACATCTAGGTACTAAAGAAGACGGATCACAATCCTTACAAAATTGCCCTACATCCTATAACAATGGGACGTATCTCAAAAAAAAGACAAAAATGTTTAAAAAAATATGGCATACTCTCTAACTTATTTTTTTTACACCTTCATACGAAAAAATTGCTTTAAAAATATCATTTAATAATATCATTTTTTGATGATTATGGAACCACCTGTGAGGTGTACCCTATCAAACAAAAAAATAATGAAACAAAATATGCCATAAATAATCTTATTAACGATGTTTTCATAACAGCGCCTGAACAATTTTTAAAGCAGTTTTTTAGTATGAAGGTGTAAAAAAATAAGTTAGAGAGTATGCCATATTTTTTACACATTTTTATCTTTTTTTTTTTTGAGATACGTCACATTGTTATAGGACGTGGGGCAATTTTGATCCATCTTCTTTATGGAGAAAACTTGTATAAAACTATAATGATTATTTATGTCATACACATATAAATCACTACTTTCCCATTCAATATAATTACATATTTAAATAGTTGACACACAGCAAAAATGCTTAAGAAAAATAATACAGTGTATAAGTGTTTTTTTTTTCATATGTATTTGCAAACATGTAAAATTAAATAAAGGAATGTAAAAAAGTTATTTGATTTTTCTCACTTATAAAGCACATCTTCATCATAATATACATACATATCGGTAATTCCTGACTAGATTCACTTTTAAATATATACCCAAGTGCACATCACTGTGTGATCCTTAACTGTATTATTTTTCACAAATGGTACACATGTGATTTATTTGTGTAATTTTTTATCATATAAGTAAGCCCTATCAGCGTTTAAATTAACTGAATGCAATTAAGATGCTGTCAGTGTTTACTACTATAATGATGTAAGTTAGCCTTAACGATAACTTATAAAATATAAATGACACTGACACCTAAATCATGGCGTAATCATATAGACGAGGAGTACATTAGTACTCCCCCTAGTTGCCTTGTAAAGCTTCTAATGACTAAATCTACTTCGATACCATACAAAAATAAAATTGTCTTAGACAATAAAGCTTTTATATGATAGACATAAACTCTCTTCTCTAAATAACTTTGGAGGTACATTGAACAGCCTTTCGTTTTTTTACTCACATCTGAATTTGTTTGTGTTTAGTATTTATATGTCATTTAATCCACCATTATTTTGTCCTGCTCTGACTTTATCCAGTACTTTGTTGACGAATTCTGAAGTTTTGCCTGCTATTTTTATCTCTGTAAAAAAATAGATTTTTGTTATCCACAAGATAAGGAATGGCCTTGGTCTGTACATTTGTTTAGCTTTCATGATTAAACTACATTCTGACGAAAGAGCAAGCTACAATAACAAACCAGTGCATACATTATTATCACAATGATAGAAGAACTAATTCAAATCTGATGATAATTTGATTCCAACAATAATTTAAGCATATTTTAAAATTTTACCTGTGGCTGTATTAACTATGCTCGTTACATGTGAGTTCCAGTCAACGTTATTCTGAGAGTTAGTCACTCGGCTGCTCACAACTTGTTTCATTTGTGCTATGCCATTCATAAGACGCCCTGAAGTGAAAATAATAGGGATATAATCACAGCAATCTTGTAATGATGAGGTCTTGCGACATTGGAGGAATAAGTTTTAAATACTTTAAGGATGATTTCCAGTTTCCACCGTTTAGCTATAACAATAACCAAACCCTAACAAGCAGTGTACTTGTCGCGCGCTTTCAATTTATGCATCCGTCAAGAAACGCATAAGTTGAAAGCGCCCTAAGTCGGCGATTTGACTACTTATAACGGTTTGGTTATCATTATAGTTCAATAGTGCAACTTACCATCATGTCTTGTAAATTGCACCTCGAATTAAAAAACACATATGCAATATTGTGAAATAATAGTCCAAAAAGATTACACCATAATGTTAATAGCGAAGGTAACATAACACAGTACATGTTTTGCTTGAAAATAAATTACCGCACCATTATATAAAAGTCACTACTGTTCACAACAAAAACATCTTTAGTTTAGTATCTGAAAAATTAAACATGACTTACTGTGTTCCTGCTCCAAGCCATGTAGCTTTAATTTATTTGCCTCATGTTGTGCCTTTTTCTTCAGTCTGCATGCCCGCGATGCCAATTTATTTTTCTCTTTCCTTGTTTTTGGTCTAACATTGAATGGCAGCTCACTGACAGGTATCATGTCATTTATTACTTTGCCCAAGTTATCTAGTTCTTTACCAATTAAATACAATTTTCTTGGATTTGGAGTAAGATCATTTCCATCTCCTTTCCTGGCTTTTCCGCTGTAAATTATATTAATTTATGAAGACCAATAAAAAAACTTAATTTGAACAGACATAACCAAAAATCTGTTACCTATGTTTAATACCCCTAACACTGCAACTGGGGCTGAATACCGGATCAGTTACTGAATTTAGAACATGTGGGTCCTCAGATTTATTCTTCAGTATAAGTCTCTGACCCTTCGGACCTTTAGCTTGAACATTGTATTGCCAGAAAAATCTCTCTTTCTTTGAACTGTGACGAGACTGTTTGCCTTCTGTTTCATCATTTGACTCTGTAATTAGGATAATTAATAATAATCATAAATTAATTAAGTGACATGTTTATTATCTGCCTACAGCCCCGGATCTAGGGGGGGGCAAGCCGGGGCCTGTGCCCCGGGCGGCAAATTCAGGGGGCGGCAAAATCAGGCGGCTGCCAAATTCACACTTCATAGACCAATGGATAACGTGTTGTAGGTTCAGAGTAGTAGATAGATGGATAACTCATCATTTATTTAACTTTGACCACGGAATAAATAATAGCACAAGTACAGCAATTTCATGGCCATATCAACTTGAGCGATACCCTGCACCACTGCACGAACATTTATTATTCACGAGGCGAAGTTTTAGCAAACTAAAACTGATTAAAAATTATTTGCGATCATCTATGAGCCAGGAACGCTTATCGCATATATTTATTTTTGTTTTAAATCCTACATCACAGATTACTGTAATGGTTAGGTACCTACAGCGCCATCTTAACCGATGATGCAGGGTGTGCGCATGACCCGGGCGCCTTGCTCGGTCTCATGGGCGCCACGGGACGCCCCACCACCAGGAAATTTCGATGAAATTACATTTCGATACTGACAAGCAAAGTTTCTAAAAAAGTCGCATTCGCTTTGTTTGATTGATCATTTTGATTATTTTTTACTTTTAACATCCTCCAACTAAGTGAAAAAATTGTTGCTCGCTACGCTCGCGGCTAAATGACAACGCGGCTGTTTTTCTGATTGTTTATTATTTTTATTGACTCGGTCGTCGGTCATTGATTCAGTCTCTAATCACGTTTTCTTTTTATTTGTACATAATTCCCAGTTTAATTTGTGAGTCTTCAAACAAATAATTTAAAAAAATTCGCGCTCGCTACGCTCGCAGCTACTTGTTGCTTTACAATGTCCTTTATCAGGTACTTTTGTGTCGCGGGCTCAAAAAATTTCGCAATATTATACATGCATTGCCTCAATGACTTCATAAGTCAAGTCCACACTGCCTTAACTTTTATAAGTCAAATGCAGTAGCGGCGTAAGCGGGGGGCGGAAGGGGCGGTCCGCCCCGGGTACCACATCTCGGGGGGTGCCATCTTGGTCGACACATATCTGCATGACCAGGATGGCGCGGGCAGAAGGGACAAGTCACATTCTTATCTGCGAAGCCTAGGTTCACTACCATTTACTGTTTCATTTTATTTATATTCAAATTTTAAAGAAAACTACGACAGAGCATGCGCGAGACATCGAGGCGGTCACCCCTCTCAGTCCGACTGTCACCCCTCTCTTATTTGTTTGCTTTATCTGATTACTTAAATTAATTCCTCAAAGTTAGAAAAAAAAATCCGCTCGCTTCGCTCGCGGTTCTTTCTTAATTTCTATTTTGTTCTGCCCTTGCTTTTTGAGTACTCAATCTAACAAAAATTTAAAGCACCGAAGTAGCAAAAACAACTGACGCTCGCTTCAGTCACGGTTTCTTTTTATTTGTGCTTAATTCAGAGTTAAATTACAGTCCTCAAAAGTAACAATTAAAAAAATTCACTTTACAGTGGTTATTTTTAAGTTGTTTAGGCGCTATTTGTAAGCGGAGGTGGAGGACTTTGGTATCCCACATCCAAACAATTTTGCGCAGCTGCCTCACTTTCCGGTGGTTTTTTTTTTTCAAACTTGTTTGAGTACTTTTGTGTTCCAAAACTCAAAAATTTCGCGCTCGCTACGCTCGCGGCTTCTTCACTGTACAGTGCTTTTTTTCAAACTTGTTTGGGTACTTTTGTGTTAACAAGCTCAAAAATTTCGCACTCGCTATGCTTGCGGATTCATTTACCGTTTTTTTTTTTTAAATTGGGATCTTTTGTGTCCTACATCTCGAACATTTCTGGGGCTCACTGTAGGTTTTTTTTACTACGTGATTATATTCTGTCGTTTTTTTTGGGGAGGTGGGGGATGCTCGATAAGTAGTCCGCCCCGGGTGCCACCCGATGCTACGCCGCCACTGGTCAAATGTAGTAAAAAATATATATTTATGGAGTCCTCAAAAACAAAAAAGTTTGCTTGCTGCTTATTACAGCGCTTTTTTAAACTAATTAACTTTTTGTGTCCCAAATGAAAAAATTTGCGCGCTCGCTTCGCTCGCGCTGCTTTTTACAATTACATCGTTCTGTCTCGACTTTCATAACTTAGACCGCCAACAGTTTGAGCCTACAATGAATTGGACAAATTTTTTGAAGTCCTTTACCTACCAAATAGTGCACTTCATTCGAACGTTCTTATTTATATTCCTTGTAACTACTCTAAGTACTTCAATACATAGGTGGCGCTTGGGTGACGATTGCACCCAGGCGCTTGGGTGATGATTGCACCTAGGCGCTACATGAGCTAGAGACGCCCCTGCCTGCCTACATATTGATAGCTAAAATTATATGGATGATAAAGGTGAAAATAAACATAAGTAGGTAGGCGGGGCGGCATTTTACAGATTTTGCCCCGCCTAAAAAAAATTGAAGATCCGGGGCTGTCTGCCTAGCCTTTTCCCAACCATGTTGGGGTCAGCTTCCAGTCTAACTAGATGTAGGTGAGAACACGTGTCTATCAAATAATTCAATAAGCATGTTTATGAATTAGTGAAATAACTCTTATGACTTACCATCAGAAGATAAATCTTCATATCTGTCACTATCTTCATCTGTCTCAACGTCACGGTCCTCTTCATCTTGTGAGAAGTCAACGGTGCCAGGACTGAGAAGCCCTCCAGAAAGGGATGATGCAGACCCTGCTTCAGCCAATGAGCTTGTAGACAGCAGATGTTTACGGGGCTCTCTACGCTGCCAGATCTAAAAATGATCATATTTATAAGTTATATTATACCCATTGGCTTCGTTTAATGTTATCATGACGTTGATCCACTGTTGAACATTATATCGGGTGAGTCGTTCACAATCACATTAAATGATATGCGTTAATATACTAGTTAACATATGTCGATTAACACAAACAAAAAAGAAAAATACGTAAAAATAAAAAAATTAATGGTTCAAACAAAATAAAAAGAATAAAAATGTGCGAAAATTAGAACACCATATAAACGTCAGTCACTAAAAACAACTGAAATTCTCCCTGAAAACTGACAGCTGTCAACTGATCAAAACATTCGATACTCCTAACTTTATCTCTGCTTTACACATGATGTTGTAAATTATAAAAACGAAAAATGTAGGAGACATTTTGGCTAAGCCACTGGATGAATTAGTTAATTTTTCTTACAATTCGCCATAGAATAACATAAAGTATATGCGATAGGATTTAATGTAATTGTGAATGACACACTCTGTATTACACCATTGAGTGTTTTGCTAATTTACTATCAATTCAGATAATTTCTTGAAAACAGACAATTACTGAACCTTACAAATACACTGGGTTTTAACTTATTATGTAAGATTACTTCAATGTTTTAAATTCTGTATTAAAATTTTATAGGAGATTTTTTTGTTGTATATTATCACAAATTATTGCAAATAAAATAATCTGTGCATATCAACTAACCTGTTCCATGGTGAGGTGTGTAGGTGCAGATGAAGAGAGTTGAGTTTGCTGAGGTTTTACACTTGTTGGGTAAGGGGGCAGCACAGTGGACGCTGGGACTGACTGCCCTAGAGCTATCTCACCGCTGTACCCATCCATCCTCAGCAGCAATTCTGGCAACTGGTTCATAGGCTGAGCAAAACTTGATGAAGCTGAGCTATGTTGACTTGCAGGTGAAAATGCTAGCTGGGCACGACTATAAGGACTGCAAGGGCTCTCTGAAGGCATTATGTTATTCGGCTGAATTGTGATCGGGCCACGGCGTGAACCACTCATTGCTCCACCAATCTGTATGCAATAACCACTCTCTTCAGGTAGTAAAAGATCATCAAAATTCAAATCCTCCAATAATGTATCTGGATTTGCATTTAACTCAGCCAGTGTAGGTCCGCCTATAAGATCAGCTTTATCAACTTGAAAAATATCCTCATCATCCATTTTAAAACTATCCACTTTAGATGTGCTGTCAGTTTCAAACACCAGCTTGTTGTATGATAAATTGGACATATTGTAGGAGCCAACCAGATTGTCTTGTAGACACAAATCGAGCTCAGTGTTGAAGTCCCCTATATCAAAACGGCGCTGCGGTATGGGCACAGAAGCTGACATCGTGCCCATCTCTATCGGCGACTCCTGTTTAATCTCTACACCTGGCTCGAGAAGAAAATCATGTGTGTAAATAGAATCCGACATCGCACGTGTTTGTGACCAGTGACCTTGACGTATAATAGTCTTGTTGATAGAGATTGGCGCACGCGTCTTACGTCTCTATCGATTTATTCTCAGCGAAACCCACGTGTTGTGATTATTTCCCCAGTCCTATTCTCTAACAAAATCTAATAAGAAATTCGTAATTAACTTATCGTATCTTTTAATCTTATATACTTTTAAATATCTCATCCTTCAGTTACATAACTGTAACAAAACACAACCCTCTAAACAAAATTTGTAAGCAACACTTGATATTCACAATGACTTTCGATATCGAAATTAGACAAACAATAGTCTCGATCAAATAAGAAGCTTCACCGTGAATTGTTCCAATAACACTTGTTATTTGAGTTTCACACTGTATCAGTAATGAAATTCAAGATGATTTCACTAAATTCAATTGATAGAATAGCCACAATAACAAAAACACTGCTGAGCTATACGAAGTAAACAAAGATTTTATTATTATTATTCAGCAAATTCAAAGGTCATTGAAGCGAGAAAACCTTATACGATATTTAGAAGTGTGAAAGAGATATATGGTTTTCTTTCAAATTCTAGCGAGACGGAAGTGGAAAGGATCCGCGAGCTAGGGACGATTTTCTTACTATTTTGTTTGTCTATGGTAATATAATTCGACTCTATTTTTGGAAGGCTTTTTAAATGAAATGTTATCGTGTACAATTTAGTCGAAAGTCTTGTTTTTCTTGTAATGACTTAAACATTAAATTAAAACTCAATAATATTTGTTTTGTTTTAACCAAACGTTTTCTTTGACTGAAGTATTATATGCTTCTACTCGACTCTTGATAGAGAAACTAAATATAAAAATACGGACTAAAAGTTAGAAAATCAGGTAAGATTTGAGAAGAGAAAAGATTTGCGAACAATAATTGAAATAAATTATAGCAGTTAAAAGATAAATTACATACTTCGTCAAGTAGGTCATTAAGGACTAGAATAAGAATGGACTGAATGGTTGGATGAGCAAAAAACTTCATGATGCACCACAGAGCTTAATTTTTTTTCTGTGAAGGTCTGAAGGACAAAGATGAAAGATGTCGTAACCAGCTGAACGTCAAAAGTGCAGTGACAATACTGACAAAATAATACAAGTATTATTCAATTTTCAATATTATGGGCGACGAAAACTTAAATTCTAGTAAAAAATGTGATACCAATAAGTGTAATATCCTTATTATTGGAGCCGGCATGGCTGGCTTGTCTGCCGCCAATTATCTTCATAAAAATGGCATGGAAGACTTTATAATTTTAGAAGCTAGAAAACGTATCGGTGGTCGTATCATTTCCATACCTATGAAAAATCAGAATGTAGAGCTGGGAGCCAATTGGATTCATGGAGTACTAGGTAATCCAATTTTTGAAATAGCAATGGCTAACAACCTTGTAAATATTATAAACATACCTAAACCCCATAAGGTTATAGCAGCAACAGAGGATGGGAAGCAGGTACCTTTTGGAGTACTTCACGAGATACACGAAGCTTATGTGTGCTTTCTACGGCGATGCGAGGAGTACTTCCTCTGTCAATATTTACCGCCTCCAGACATCCACAGTGTCGGTGAACACATCAATTTAGAAGCCACCATATATCTAGAACGTCTACCATCGTCGGAAGAGAAAAAGTTACGAAGATTAATATTTGATTGTCTACTGAAAAGAGAAACATGTATATCTGGTTGTAATAGCATGGATGAGATAGATCTCCTGGAGTTGGGAAGCTACACTGAGCTACAAGGTGGAAATATCATGATACCATCAGGCTATAGCTCTATATTAGAACCACTCACAAAAAATATTGCTCCTGACAAAATACTAAAAGATCATGCTGTGAAAAAGATAATTTGGGATTCAAATGAGCATAGCTCACAGAGACCTCTTGAGGACTTAGGTGAAGAATCTGAAGACTCTGACCAGACAGTCATTGAAGACATTTCTAAATCATCATCTGACAAGACTATGAATCCTGGTGAAGGCACCTCCTTCACAGACGTCACACGAAAACCAAAGAAAAAGTTCCCTAACTATGTTGAAGTAATATGTGAGAATGGAAATTCTTACTATGCTAATCATGTGATATGTACTATTCCCCTGGGTGTTCTAAAAGACAATGCTACCAATTTGTTTGAACCCTCTTTACCACAATATAAGATGGAATCACTGGAAAGATTATTATTTAGTACTGTAGATAAAATTTTCTTAGAATATGATAGACCATTTCTAAATCCTGAAATCACGGAGATTATGTTACTTTGGGAGAATACAACTACTCCTGAAGATATATCAGATTCATGGTATAAGAAGATATACTCATTTAGCAAAGTATCAGAAACCCTGTTACTAGGCTGGCTGTCAGGGAAGGAAGCTGACTATATGGAAACTCTTTCCAATGAGGAAATCTCTACTACTTGCACAAAAATTCTGAGAAAATTCTTAAATGATCCATTTATTCCTGAACCTCAGAAATGTGTTTGGTTAGTGTTTTACTAAATTAAATCTGATTTCTGTGTTACTATTGTTTATTTGATAAATGATTGTTAAATTTCAGCACAAGTTGGAGGAAGCAGCCGTTTACGAGAGGATCATATACTGCAATAGGTGTGGGGGCTAGTCAGAGTGATATTGAAAGTTTAGCTCAACCCCTGTTCAGAAATGTACATGATAAAAAGGTGAATCTTAGTTATTCTTACAGCACTCAAGATATTTTTCATGGATTCCTGTCATAAAATAAATGATTTAATAATAATATTTAATATAATACATGTTCTAACATAAATGGAACTGTGGAATAGCTAAAAAGGAAAATATTGCTGATGAATTATTATATGTATGTAAGTACTTAGCTAAAAAGTAAATGGAAATAATTTTCCAAAAATTCTATCTACATCTTTTATCACTTATTTGTAACATTCCTATCTCAGATAACATTATAAGCAAAAAATATTTTTAGGTAGGTTCAATCTGTCTAGTACTTAGATAAGCAATGATAAATAATTGCTAATTCACTTAAGTAGTGTGTAAAATTTTAGAGGATGAGAGAGACATTATTTATATAGTGACACTACCCATTTCACGAGGTTTCACCCGCATCCCAGGGGCCACGGCTATTGTTTGATCTTTGAATCTTTGATAGGTGTCATACCAACTATGTTACAAACATGATGTGCTTAAAAATGTTTTCGAATATAATTTCAGCCTGTTCTGCTCTTTGCTGGAGAGCACACACACAGCAACTTCTACTCGACTGCGCATGGTGCGTATTTATCCGGCCAAGCGGCGGCGCGGCGGTTACTGGCCCCAGACGAACCAGAAGAGAACTTCCTTGAGTGCCCCGGATCAGCTGACCTGAGTTCATGGATACAAGGAATACAGCTTGAGGGCTAGTAATAATACAATGGTATGTAGACATGCTTCATATGCACAGTGCCTAGGTACAATATACTCTCATTGTATTTATCCATTATACATAATTACATGACAGAGGCTTGGCCCATTTTACTCGTAGGAATTGTGATTTTGTTTAATACTGCTGTTATTAGGCAATAGTTTGCTGTTATTATATAGGTAGAAATTTTTCCACCATGAAAATTTTAGTGGATTTATATTATTTATTTCATGTATTAAAACTATGTAATTTATTGTAACAAAGTAAAATTGTATGTCTGCTCTCTTTATAGTTCTAAACTTTTGCTTGGGTATATCTCTGGAACATATAAAATGGGTGCAGAGAGAAATAAAATATTAATGAAGTCTTTAAAGCAAAGTAGGGCATTAATTCATACAACATAATAAATTATGGAAATCATTTGAAAGATGGTCTAAAGGTACAAATGCACAACATTAAATAGTGTATTATGTAATTTGAACAGTTGGATTGATTAATCTACGTGTTGTAATTCATACACCAATGCATAAATATTTTTTTTGTTGACAAGAAAAAGGATGTTGTCATGATTTTATTTTTATGTCGATTTGTTTTTTATCAAATGGTCGCATAAATTATTAAGAATAATGATTAATTAGTGTACAATTAATGAAATAAATATTTATTGTGAAGCATGGTTACCGAAATTTGTTAAGATGACTATAAATTGCCTCAATTTAATTTGTTTTCATACTGATAACTTCTGGATATGGTTGAGATTACATTTAAATCAAATTAATTTGTGTTAATGTTTCTGTTCTTGTTATTCAATAATCATGCTAAGAAGATCAAGAAGACTCGCCTGATATAATTTTCTTCTCCTCTGGAAAAGAACTATAAATACCAACAAATGGGATAAGAATAAAGTTCCAAAAATATTATTCAGTTGAGTTCTGCCACCTCACAGCACAGATCCTTCTTTTTGAGACATACATTTATGTAACCTGTACCTTATATGCTACCTTTCAGTACAGTCATTCTTGAACGACTTTACTGACTTTAAGAGCACAGTAATAGTAAATATTATTGCCGTGTTAAGGGTGTTATTATTACATGATTACACTCGCCAAAATCTTGGCTCAATGTACTGTCAGCAGCAAAAGTCTAACTACATCAAATTACGGGGTATAGTGATTGACCAAATGCAAGCATAAAAATCAAAATGTCTGCAATATTATGGGCAATTTCATTGACTAATTAGTAATACTGAAAATTGAAAAAGCAAACTTGGATTAAGATATTATTTGGAAGTGTAGGTAATATAGTTCTCACAAAACTCAATGGCGGCTCACAAATTGCGAGTCGCTATTTAATTTTCTTGCACAAGTACCTACGCGCATTTGGCTCACGCCCTTCGCGCTCCACCTTAAGTTAAACTTGTTTTACGCGAAGACGTAGTTTGACGATAACAATATCACCACCATACCAAATAAACCCTAGTAGAGTAGTTTAAGAGCGCTTTTAACAAGCGGGTATTCCGCGCGGCAACAAATTTTGAAGCCAGGCGTAAATGCCACTACCTATTGTAGGCCTAGAAAAACAAATTTAGACTTTCTTTAGGATCTCGATATCCATGGCATAATTAATTTTGTTTAATCCTAGAAGTTTACATTTCTGTTTCTGATGTAGGTACCTACCTATAATGTAAAAAAATGGTTTAATTTGTTGACGTCCCTTGCCGTTATTCGTGGCTAACGCGTCGTTCTTGTCGACTTTAGCCGATAAGTTTTATAATTCGGCTGTTATCGAAAGAATAGGATTAAATGAACTTTACCTTCAAATATTAGAACTCTTTTCAATATTTTTGTTTATTAAAGCCCAGTTCTAAATATGAATTAGTTTGGATTTGAAACATACCAATGCAAAACCAAATTACTGACACATTATTAAGAAACTAAACCTGCGCCTTGAAATAAGTAGTTTTTCTGAAAGGCAGTTCTATCTCAAAGGACCATGGGCAAAAATGTATGAAGCCTGGGCTCACCCACCAACAGAGATGAGACCACTTTGAATATACTTGTAAAGCACTAAATATAAAGATTTAAACTCATTTTTGCGAAGAATCCATGGGGTTATTTTGCTATAAATATTTTTCTCCGACCATAAATAAACTAATATTCTGCAAAAAGTAGTGCTGTTATGGCAGTGTAGGTTTTGTTATTGAACACCTTTAACTAGTTTTAATTCCAGGTTTAATGTATACATAAAAAATAAAACAGCTGCTAACAGTTAAAATTATTTTTGTTAACATTTCAGTCAATATCTATACATCTATACATATAATAAATCTGTAAAAAAACTGTGTCTGTACATTGAATATATTAAAAAAATAGTAATTGGGTGGGGTTTAGAAACAGTAATGGAGCACAAATCCAAAAAAAAAATTCTGTCTGTTTGTCTGTATGTCTGTATGTCTGTTTGTTTGTACACGCTAATCTTCGGAACTACTGGACGGATTTCAATGATTTTTTCTTTGTTGTATCAGTATTAAGCCTGGTCAACATATAGGCTATAATTTATCTTCGAAACTTGAAGACCTGATGCAGAACACCAACAGACCAACAAAACTATAAGAGATACAAATATGGTGCCATGGCAAAAATTGTTTCATATGATGAGCATTTTCAGCTATAATAAATTTTAAGATCTGGAACACCTGATGTGGAATCCCAAGAGCCCAGCTTCTCTGTACCATATACAGGTATGACGTTTTAGCAAAAGTTGTTCAATTTAATAAGCACTTTCTATTGACTTATACAAATTGAAGATCTAAAACACCTGATGTGGAACTCCAGGGGCCCAGCTAGACTATAGCATATAGAGGTGTGACGTTTTAGCAAAAGTTGTTCAATCTGATAAGCACTCTCTGTTGACTTATAAAAATTGAAGATGTAGAACACCTGATGCGGAACGCCAGGAGCCCAGCTAGACTATAGCATATAAAGATATGACGTTTTAGCAAAAGTGGTTCAACCTGATAAGCACTCTCTATTGACGTATATACATCGAAGATCTGGAACACCTGATGTGGAACTTCAAGAGCAATACTACACTTGAAATGTATAGAAATGAATGTTATGAAATAGGTAGTATGTTGAATCAAAAAAAGTAATTAGTCCGTCTTTTACATAATCCTAAAATAATGGTGAGGATACCTCGGCGGATTTTAAACGCAGATTACGCGCTCCCTGTGGGTCACTTACCACGAGGCACCTATCCTCCGAGCAGGGCTACTAACCCTGCTCTAGCGACTCCACTCTGGACGGCCAAGCCAAACCAGAGGCGTGAGACCTACCCCCGTCATGGTTCACTCCGACCGGCCGGAGATGGGGGACAGTATACCCTGGAGAACTCAGTATATATAGCCCACCGGGGTCGCTACTCCCCGTCATCAGCCTCAGATGTCCTGCGGTGCTTATATCTCATTATTATTGTCGTTATTATCTCAAGAGCCTTTGTCCCAATTATGTTAGAGTCGACTTCCAGTCACGATGTAACTGAGTACCAGTGTTTTACAAGGATCAACTGCATATCTGAGCTCCACAACCCAGTTACCCGCTCAACCCAATACCCCTTGGTAAAACTGGTCAGACTTACTGGCATCTGACTACCCATAACGACTGCCAAGAATGTTCAATGACAGCCGGAACCTACAGTTTAACATCCCCTCCAAATAACGATCATTGGTATCCAAAATATACGTAGAAAGTACATACGAACTTAGAAAAGTTGCATTGGCAGGTACTTGCCAGACCAGGAATCAAAGACATATGCTCATACTTGAGAGATTGGTTCTCTACCCACTAAACCACCACGACTTCCACTAAGTCATCACGACTTTGTCATCTCAGTAACATTTAATGTTTTTTTTAACGTATTAATACGTGTAATATTTTTGCCACACACAACTTAAATGCGGACTAATTAGAATCACTACTTTTATCCCTATGGTCACGTCTTTTGCGGTTCAGTTCTCAGCGTTTTGTTTAGTCTGCTGTGCTTTTGCCGTTGAAGTACAAAAATTAAATATACGGAACGTTTCTAATGGCTATGCGTATTCCGTTGTTTTCAAGTCAACGGGCCCTTAAAATACAATATCAGACGGTTCAGATCTTTGATTTTGCTCACCCCGTAGTCGCTGGCATAAGGGACTTTATCCGCGTACGAAGTCGCGGGCAGAAGCTAGTCAATAATAATGTCGTCTAAATATCCTGCCGGTGGATTAAATTGTGAGTGCCTGCCTAACCCTAGACACCATATTATTGAAATGATATGAGCACAACTTCCTACTGAGCGTCTACCTGTTAGACACGAGCAGTAATACTGAGCGATGGCATCTCGACCCATTTCGTTTAAAAGTGTGAAAAGGTGTCCCGACATTATTATTAATATAATGAACAATTTAGGTGCATATCTTTTTTTGCCATGGAATTGAAGGTAGTGCCCAAAGTAACAATTTTAGTACAAACAAAAACCTTCACAACGGCATATGCTATAACTCTGTTGGACAATGACCCCAATTTGACTCATGGTCCTTTTTAAGCTTTATGCTAGAGACCATCATTTAGTTGTTCCATGCGTCTTAGAAAAAGCGCACAATTAGAAGTTAGTTTTGTGCGTATTGTGAATAAAATTATACAAGCCTGTCAGTATATTTAAATGACCAGGATTCTAGTCCAGCTGGATTGTAAGAAATACACGGACCTATAGATCGTGTTAACTTGCTAATTCATCTTTGTATGTGTTGCTGTAGCCCGCATAATTGATAACGGAGTTAATCTTACATACGAAGGAAAATGTTTTATCAGGCTAGAATTGTGCATACTATCTGAGTAGGGCTGCCATCTCTAATTTCGCCAAACCCGGACAAACATTTAAAAAACCCGGACATTTGGCGTAAATCGCATTTTTTCCCCGAACGAGTACGATTTTTTTTAACAAAATAATACTTCATTTGTAATCCATTTACTATTATCATATACTTAAATTCAATGAGGTGCTTCCTTACATGACAAGTGTCCGGGTTTTCCCCGGACACTTCTTGAAACCCCGCCCGGACGGTCCCCGGACGGCCTCAAAACGAGGACAAATCCGGGGAAACCCGGACGGATGGCAGCCCTATATCTGAGTAATCTGTGACTATTGGTAAATATTGGTTTTGTTCATCAACATTTAGCACGTCTTTGAGGCAAATCCTAAGACCAAGTGTGGTGTTAAAAGTTCGGAATAAACAATGATCATAGAATGGTTCGGACTATTACCATTGAGGGATTTTCACCATGTAAATAAACGATAACCGTACAATTGATTGGTACATCTCAAGTATTACTGGAAATTAGGATTACTTTAGAATAACATATACCTATAATCGCAATTGAAATGAAAACTTTTAAGCAGGTTATTGTCACCATATATCTTATCAAACAAATGAGGCGCAGTTAAGTAGTTTTCACATATGTATATGTAAATAGACAAAATGTTAGTGAACTTTGTTCAAACAAAATGCTGATGGCTATATAATAAATATGTAGAATGAATTTTGTACTAAGAAGTGTTTACTTCTCCTGTGGCCGTCTTTTAGTACTTTTATCCGTGGTTTATTCATTGTTCCTTAAAATAATAGATAAACTGTGGACAAAGTACTCAAAAACCAGCCATTAGTATAGTTAATTTGTGCTAGGTTTTATTTATGACGGCGGGTGCATGCAAGCTAAATTGGCAGATTTAAACTGTACCTAGTATTTGCATACCTAATTACTATGTTATTTAATGCATTTCCAGATTTTAGACTTATTAAATATAATTAGGTTACATTATTCGATTTTTCTAGTCAATGCAATGTTTTTTTTGTATCGCTTTAATAAATCATCAAATACACTAAATGTTTTATTGATTGATACCTTTATATTAAGTAATAAGCAGTTTTATGTAATAAAAATTTATTATAATTTTAGTAATAAACAAAAGAAGCAAGATTATTAAAATAACAAAGTATAATAACATGTAATAAAAAGGAGTACAAAAAATATATTAATGGCTACATAAAGTAGTTATAAGTTAAATTAAAGCCCTCTAAATATTTATTTAACACCTTTGTTACAATTATGTTGGGTACAACTTCTATTTGGTCAACATGTTACAGAAGGATTTCATTTTATTTTTTTATAAAACAGAATTTACAATATTTACAGTTTGGTATGATACAGCACTTCAGTTGATGCTTTTAATATTCCTATATTCCTATTGTGAAAATGGAATAGAACATTATTTTTAATCTGATCATAATTATAAATTGTTTCTAATTAAAATTAAAACTATTTCCTGTACATTTTTAATAATACTTTTAGTTCAGCCTGTTAATTCTAATAGATAATCTTTTGGGTTGTTTATTCTCTTTTACAAAATTGAGACTTTCATTCCATCAAAGTTAAGTTTATTATATGTTTTTCCAATGAATTCTCCAAACAG
Source organism: Helicoverpa zea (assembly GCF_022581195.2). Lineage (NCBI taxonomy): Eukaryota > Metazoa > Arthropoda > Insecta > Lepidoptera > Noctuidae > Helicoverpa > Helicoverpa zea. The sequence goes on along the minus strand of NC_061461.1, from coordinate 6,134,593 downwards.
ATCTTTTACCCAATTGCAGGTACTTTACAAAAAGTTAATAACTTTCATATACATGTGATAATAATACTATGTTAATTAAACCATGGAATGTCACCACTGTTAGATAATTACAGAAAAATACTGAGTAGTACAATACACAACAATTACAAAATAATACAACTTATGCATAACTTCCCATGACTTCATTGATTTGTGATTTCAAGTTATTCTTTTACTTTAATCCCTAAGGGACTTTCGAAACTTTTCAAACATGAGTGAGATAATTATAATATACTAGTCTATTTGAAATATTACAATAACAGATCTATAACAAAAGTTACATTAAAATGTTTTCTTCGAATATGAAGTTCATGGGGAACTTACAAATCTAACTGATACCAGATCTAGCAACCTACAATTTACTTAAGTATAAGTAATATTATGTATTTAAGCCCTATGGACGGATAATCTTCTATCAACTGGTTCAATAATGGCAAATAACAAACCCGGCGAACTCCGTTCCGCCACCAGATGGCTTCGTTTTATGTAACATATTGTTTGGTGATATTTTTTTTTGTTTTTCCTGAATTTTCTTTGCTATAAACCTCACGGAGCCCGAGACCTTTCCAACGAATGCAAAACCGTGGAAATCGGTTCGTGCGTTCTGGAGTTATAGCGTCAGGGAGGAAAACCGGACTTATTTTTATATAGTAGATTATGTATTTAAGCCCTATGGACGGATAATCTTCTATCAACTGGTTCAATAATGAGTATTCAACAAATAGTACATTAAAGTAGATGTCATGATTAATTTTCTTAGCTATAGCTTACAGATAGAAAGTAATAATTTCATTTATATTTTCATAATCATTCAATTTTCTATTGCTTAAAACAATCTTCACTTTGAGGGTAATTTTTTTACTTTTAAATTACCAGTTTTTATAGAAATGCATTAGCAGTTAAAGCTAAAGAAGGTAATCTATCTGCAAGCATCATAACAAGGCTAGTTCAAAGACTAACGTACAACATGTAATTCAATCAAAGAATCTTTTGCAGTTATGTTTGTAAGCAACCTTTTTTCATCTTCACGTGAAACTTCTTGCCAAACACACTTCCCAATAAGGGGGACCTCTTCCAGGGGTGGTCTAAAGGCTACAAGTAAAGTCAGACAGCAGCCATCAGCTGGTGGGCCATGTTCAATGTTCAAAAGACCCAGAGGTCTGTGTTGGCCTACATCAGCACCAAACATTTCTACCATAAACCTTCTCAATGTTGAATGAATGCTTTTCCCAGGATTTATCTCGCATGTAGGGAAATGAATTGCAGTTTTCTCACTCAATAATACATGCAATTTGTTTGTACTCCTCTTCTTTATAACTACAATCAATCTTAACAAATCCTTGATATGAGGTATGGGTGCTGGTAAAATATCTCTGTGCCATGGACTATCAGGTTTCCTGTGTTTATATGATTGCGTTTTTTCAATTAGATGCAAAATATCATTTGATCTCAATGAAATTTCTTGAACATTGGAGATCCACTTGGCTTGCAATGATTCTTTGTCAGCTCTGGCAGGTGTTTTTAATTCACCACCTATAACTTCACCAGTTAAAACAAATCTGTACCACATTCCGCCAGCAGTTTCAACTACTAAAAGAGTTGTGGGATTACAAAGAAGTCCTGTCTCCTCGAGAACCTCTCTGGTAGCAGCCTGCACGATGCTCTCGCCCTTTTCCATGCGTCCTGCTGGTAAGTACCATTTGCCAGCACAACTCTCTTTCGCCTCTTGCATCATTAAAACTTCATTAGATTCATTTATAATCACACAAGCGACGACGTAAGTGACGTTGCTGCCCAGTACCGGTTTGAAATCGGATGGAGTGGTAGGTGTAATGCCCTGAGATTCGGCGACACTATTTTGGTCAGCAATAGTAAAATCACAAATTTCGTTATCTTCTCCGTCCAGACCAAGACCATCAAGTAATTTATCAATATTAATGTCTACTTGGCGCGACATATTTACCTAATTACTTCTGATAAACTCAACTCGAAATTATATGAATGAGCTTCAAGGTTGCTTGAAATGATACGACGATTTCGTATAATTAGATGCTTAACTGACTAGCTGTTACTGTTTTTTATTTCAAAAAATACTTTGATTTAGAATTTTTAGCACATATCAAACAAGAATGACATGACACACATGCATGAATAGGTACCAAACACACCAACCAAACATGAAGGGAAGGCCAACATAACATCATTCATTCTGACATTTTTCACTCACTCATTCAACTCAATTATTATAATAAATATTATATAATTATTATATATAATATTATATATTATTATATAATATTATTATAATATTATATATATTTTATATTGGTATTTATTTATTTTCCAGCATATAATTTACATTTTTAAATATTAAATATAAAAATAAAAAACATTTAAAAATATAAAAAATAGGTTGCCACCGATATCGGGCACAGGGTCCAAGGTACCGGTGGTTAGGGTCCCAGAGACAGAAACCTCCTCACAATACGTGCCGTATCAAGGAGTACTGCCTTCTGAATCAGTCCCTTGATCCAGCCGCCCAACGAGAGCCTCCTGAGGTGTTCGTCGAGGCTCTTGGCTATTAAACCATTGGCCGTAACGACAATCGGCACAACAACAGCCGTGTCGACACTCCACATGGCGACAACCTCGTGCGCTAAGTCGAGATACTTTATTTGTTTCTCTTTCTCAGCTTTCACAAGGTTCTCGTCATGCGGAACGGCGACATCGACTATCATCGCGCGGCGCGCTGATCGATCTATCACCACAATATCAGGCTTATTGGCTACAATAGTCCTGTCAGTGATGATAGATCGATCCCAGTACAACGTGATATGGTCCTTTTCGAGAACTGGGTCGGGCGCATACTTGTAGTACGGTACCTCAAGGTCTACAAGGTTGTATTGCAGAGCAAGCTGCTGGTGGATAATCTTGGCCACTTGGTTATGTCTGTGCAAATATTCACCATTAGCCAAACGAGAACAACCAGATATAATATGTCTGATAGACTCACCCGGATGGTGACATGCCCGACATATGTCAACCGTCCCGTCTTTCACGATATATCTCCGGTAGTTATTCGTAAGGATAACTTCGTCCATAATTGCACATACAAACCCTTCGGTTTCTCCAAACAAGTCACCGAAGCGTAGCCAAGATACGGACGCATTGAAGTCTACATCGGGGCCATGAAGAGCCCCGAAGAAGCGTCCGTGTAGCTGTTTGCTCTGCCATACCTCCTTGCGATCATGGGTAGTTAGTACCACAGGTCTGCGCCAGTTCTCATTTGCCAACGATAGCGGGGTGAGTCCTTTGTCCACTGCTACCATATCACGATGCATACCCACGTCGCTTTTGAGAAGATATTCTCTGAGACTGCACACCTCACGGTTGTGGAGCGTCTTTGCATTTAAAAAGCCTCGGCCTCCACATTTCCGTGGGATGTACAGTCTCATCACCGACGATCGTGGGTGATGCATTCGTTCTGCGGTCAGCAGTGTGCGGACTCTCCTATCCAAGGCATCCAATTCAGTTTGAGTCCATTTGAGTATGCCGAAGGAGTACATCAGGACTGGCATGACCCAACCATTATAGGCGCGAACCTTGTTGCCGCCTGATAAGGAACTTTTTAGGACCTTATTCAGGCGGCCAAAGAAACGCTCCCGTAATGACTGTTTCATGACAGCCACATTGATGCCTAACCCCTCCGCCATACCCAAGTATTTATATGTATCGTTTGCGGAGAGTGATCTCAGGTTTATGGAATCTGAGAGTTGTACTCCCTCAGATTCCACAATATATATATATATATATTATATATATATATATTTATATATATATTATTATATAATTTGAGATAGGAATAGGAACGAACAAAACATTGACTTTTATAAGGCTGCGGGTTTAATTTTGGAATCGATCAACCAATTATTTTGATCCAGTGTGTAATAAACGCTACGAAAGACTAGGCAAATAGATTATACAATACTGACTAGGCGGTATGGTCAAAAGAACTTAGCCTGCCTTATAGACAAATTAAAAAAATACAGTGTCAAATGTGTCAATGTCAAGTCACCCAGAAGGACGAGGGGATCGAATCGATCGAATCCATCATCGAAACTTGCTGCCTGGTGCCTGTCCTTCACGGCTAGAAAATTTATATAAAATAGTCACATCTTTGTGTCGCTATGTCTGTCATTAAAGGAAACATGCTGGTGATTATTTATGTTTAAGAATATTTATTTCAGGTACGTGATGTTGACGATGTTAATTACGTAATATTTTGTAGGTTCGATCCTTGAGCACATCGGCAGCAGCCGGCCAGCTTGTTAAACCACCAGTACAAGTTTTTGGTTTGGAAGGCAGATATGCGTCAGCATTATATTCTGCGGCAACCAAAGCTAAGAGTTTGGATGCAGTGGAAAAGGAGCTTACTCAGTTCCAACAGTCCATAAAGACCGATGCTAAGCTGAAAGAGTTCATTGTTAATCCTATTCTCAAGAGGTCTTTGAAATCCGAAGCTCTAAAGCATGTGGCTACTCAAGTAAGTCTAAATTATTAATACTTTCAAAATCATTGCTATTGATTTTCTACTAACCCATTCATAACATATGACTTACATCAACCTAAAAAAAGTGGCAGCACTGTGTAGAGCTTGTAAATGAGTGCATTTTGGGTCAGTGGGTCGTCTCAGGGGCAGCGTTGTCATGATGCAAGTTGAGGCAAATGGCTAAAGGCCCAGAAAGAAGAGGCCCAGATGGGATAACCTGGACCTGGACTATACATTTTTAAAGAAGAAGAATTCCTGATACTTGTGTAGGTCTATTTGATAGTTACTTGAAATAATAAATAACATAAGCATGTTTCACACAGTTGTATTGTTCAGCAGATGGTAATTGACCACTTGATTCAGAGTCAGTTTACATGAGGAATGGTCTATACGATGAAGGTTGTAAAATAATATTAACAAAATGTGTATGTTACACTCAATCATTTATTATTAGTATACTAGTAAAGTAATTATTATTATTTTGAATAAAGTATTCTAACATTATGTGGGATAGTTAATCTGTAGGTATTGTTATTAGTTGATGTAGTTGATAAGTTATAAAGTATGTAACTGGTGTAGATGCCACTGATGTGCACTGAATTAAATAAATTTTATAAAATTTTCAGGCTAAACTGTCTCCTACTACAAGCAACTTGTTGGGCTTATTGGCTGAGAATGGTCGCTTAGACAAATTGGAGTCTGTTATCAATGCCTTCAAGATCATGATGGCCGCCCACCGTGGAGAGGTGACTTGTGAGGTGGTTACTGCCAAGCCCCTGGACCAGGCCCAGAGACAGAATTTGGAAGCTGCTCTCAAGGTATTATACAACAATGACAAATAGTTGATTTCACAAAAAATAAGCATATTTTTCTTTATAAACTAAAGAGTAAATTTTTCACTAATCAGTTTCTCCTTACATATAAGTTTCCCTCAGGTAGATTGATAAACACTACTCTGCAAGATCCCATTTTTAGTTTCACATTTCTTATTTATCCCATTACAACTTGTTTCTTTAGTTTTAATTTAAATAAAGTCAGGACCTACTTGAACAGTGTACCCATTGGTATTACAACTCATATTAGAAAGTTAATACACAGTCATAAAATTCTGATACTGAAAGGAAATTACTATTACATACCAGCTCTAATAATTTTTATTGTAATATTTCAGAAATTCCTGAAGGCAAATGAAACTCTCCAGCTCACAGCCAAGGTTGATCCGTCTATAATGGGTGGTATGGTTGTTTCCATTGGCGACAAGTATGTGGATATGAGTGTTGCCAGCAAAGTGAAGAAATACACTGAAATCATCAGCACTGCTGTTTAAATAATGAAATAACAATTGAACTGTAAATCTTAGTAAAGCAATTAATATTTAAATCAGTTACTCATTAGACTAGTTTGTTTCATTTCAATCTTGTCACACTCTTCTTCAGGGAACTACAGCTGTAGCACCTATATTATGAAAGGTTTATATTGGTCACTCTATTATCAAAAATGATTTAGCTCTTCTGCCATTTCTCTTGCATCTAGAAGAAGTATTATGCACCTGTATAAATGCAACTTAGTATACTTTTTATTACTTATCTAGGATCTAGTTTGATCTTCAATGTCAGCAAGTACGAGTAGCGGTTTCATTATGGGTTACCAATTAATATAGACTAGTGAGGGACACATTATTTGTCTATACCATTCATGACTGTAAGTATAAGAGCGGTCATTATAATTTGGGTGTTAAATCGATAGGTGTTTGTTTACCTACTGAGCAGGGTAATACCAAAAAAAAATCAATCCTAGACTGTCTGGAATAAAGTAAGGACAATTCAAGTAAGACAGTATATCCTAGTTAGGCATCATGCCTGTTTGGGTTGTCTTTTTGAGTAAATAAAACATCAGTTACAATTAGAACACAAAATTTAATAGTGCTCCTCGCACTGCCAAATTAGATATACTTATAACAAAAATAATACTCTCACAGTAATCATAACACTAAGTTATATTTCTCTAGAATTAACAAGAATATTTTAATCTGAGATCATTTTCATAGAGATCTTTAAATTGAACATGTCATTATGTATGAAGGTAATCAATCAATAATAATAATAATTATGAGCAAAATTTTATCCTTCCGTTGGGGCCGCCTCTCCCCTGAGCAGAGCATTCTCAGCTTCCAGCTCGGCTATGCGCGCTCTCGCGGCCTCAAGTTCATCGTCGCCACCATCAGTTCCCAAATGTTTTCGAACATACTCTAAAGCATCTTCCGGCTTATCAGGTTCTTCGTATAAGCTAACAAGAACCTTCGTTAAGGCATCCATGACACCAGCACGCTCAAGATATCGCCTAAATTCTTCTCTTTTGGAATCGATGGGCTGTAAAAATAAAATTGATTGAAGTAAGCATTTAACAGTGACGAAACTGTAATATTTTGTGTGGTTAATAACAAAATATTACAAATTCTTAATTATGTTTGTTACAAATTCTTAACTGGTTTGTTTACGAAGATGAAATTGACGAATTACCTGCCAATTTAAAACACTTACCTTGTACGAAGACATTTTGGAATATTATTTATAATGAACTTAATACGTGATGAGTATTAATATAATACTTTTCCTGTCAATATTTAAGAGCAGAAAAAAGCAAAGCAATATCAAGAGAACCGTACAATATTATAATAATTGATCTGACATTTCAGTCGGTCAGAAATGACAATTGACAACCGTAATTTTCTACTTGACATTTGTTTTGTTGAAGGTTTTTAGGAGTGCGACCTCCTTCCTTCCTTTGCAAAAACAACTAATAAATAATTAATTGAATTAAAAAATATTTTCTGATAGCATTTAGTACTTGGATATCGAAATTTTAAATATGATTTTATTTCCTTATGTAAATAAACACGAATCTTATATAAAGAACCTAAAAAATAATCTCCAAGCTTTTCACCGATTTCTCTCAAATGGTTTTTATTCATTTCTGTAAAATTTACTATTCTAAGGCTGTCAATGGGCGGTGTAGCAGCCTTCGGCTTCTAATCTGCCTTCTTGTTGTAGTGCGAAATATAAAACAGCCTCCACACTACCAAGGTCCCCAAGATACAGGCACAGCCTAGTTTGGGGACCACAGAACTGATAAAAATTACTCTCTTAATATAGTTACAGTTTACCTTTATTGTAATCTACCTCATAACATTAAGAAGTGATTTGCGAATGTAACTGTTGGTTTAATTTAAACCTACTCGCGAAATTGGCGTGTCCGGCAAGACTGCTAGCCAGAGTAGGTATATTTCAGACATACTGTGAAAACGGAAGCAAAAAAAGGAAAAACAAACTTTTCTGGGTGGGTTTTATAAAAAAAAAAACTTCATTCAAATGGTTTATCCGTTTCAGAGAAACTGTGCCATAGAGAGACAAATACAAACCCAGTGGTCAATGAGACTTGAATGTGGAAGAGTGTAGTTAAACTACGAACTGTGTTAATTTTTTTATTCTGTAATTATTTATTTGTGATAACCACTCTAACGTCCGTGGATAGTACAGTATCCAAGAAAAAAGTAGCGTCATACGCCCATGGATACTATAGTATCCAAAGCGATGAGTTGTGTTTAACTCCATCTATTTTAAAATACGGTATTATTTGTTGAGTTTTGACAGATTTTCTATATAGCTGATAAAATAGTTCGACGAAAAAATAAGAGATGGTAGTGTAACAAGCTTTTGACAAAAAAAAAAAAATTAAGTTCAGTTGACGCGTTTGACGTTCGTTTCGTTAAGTGTTTTTATAAGTGTCAACTATTATGTCGTTTTGTTTTATTTATTTTACAAGTGTTATACATCAAAATAAACTAGAAGATTTGGGCTTTACGATGATGTTTAAATATCACAGTTTTAGCTGATAAATCTAGTCTAATTTTAACTTCAAACGATTGTTGTTTCGAAAAAAGTCCGGTCAAGGTCATAGGCCAATCTTAGTTTTGTTTATACATATTTTACAAATTTTGCATTAAAATATTATATTTAATATCGTAATAAGCAAAATAATACATTTTTCAAACAGAAATATACTAAATTCATTGAAAATTTCGTAATAGCCTTCTCGAGCGCGGGAGACATCGCGGTAAAATTACGAAGAGTAGTGTTTTGTTTCGATTTAATTAAAATACTTAGAGTTAACCGAATATAATCAAATATACATCAGAAGAAAGGGTAATAAGCCTAGTTTGTTTTGAAAATATTTTATTGATAAAATATGCAACAGTTGTCCCTTATATTTTAAAATGGTAGAAATAAATGTGTTTTTTTCTCCTTAAAATCATGTTTAACCCGGATTTTAGTATCAAAGATTATAACTAACGATTTTAAAATATCATTACCTTTGATCTGTATTCTTTAACCATTTTTTTCGTATTTTTTTCTTTATTTTAGCCATTACGGTTCAGTAGCTGTATAGGTTTTTTGTTACGACGAAGTTGCGAGTCGCGCGTGGTTCGGGTGCCGCGCGCGGCTGGACGTTAGAGAGAGAAACGGTCGCGCGGCCCGGACATTAGAGTGGATAAAAGATAGATAACATTTTGTAGCAATTTTACTGTCGTAAAGGCAATCTTATTTATTTCTTTACTACACAATGTGGTTTTTAAAAAATTTAATTACTACACAGAGTTTTGCGAACAAAACTTGATAACAAACAAATAAATATGCAATAGAACCGAATTGTTGCCTTTTTTGTAGGTTATACAAAGCAAATTATATTATATTTCAAATTAAATGCAAGGTGACATTATGTTATTTTAAAAACTTAACTAAAATACTTTGCGACTTTAATAGTAAATGTAATTTTAAGATTCGTCATCACTTCCCGCCGGTGCTTTAGGTTTGGGCCCGCCTGCTCTCTTTGCCATAATAATTTGGTCCACCTTGAGAATTGTTGCAGCTGCGCCAACGGCGTATTTGAGGCCCCAGTACTTTAAGACATATAAATCCAATATGTTTTTCTCTTTAGCGTCACATACACCATTGTTTTCGGATTCAATGTCGTAACCTGCATTTTTGTTGCCCTCCTGAGAAAAAGACAAAGTTGATTAGGTATCTGATGATTTTGGGTATATGTACTGGCAACTGAAAAATTTTAAGGAGCCTTAATATTAACCGAATCATTAAAAAAAAGGTTTTATTTACCTTGTGAGCTTTGTAAATGTTGTTGACAACTTCTGTGGCATTGGCACCAGAATTGTCAGCTAAGGCACGTGGGATGCTTTCCAAAGCAACGGCAAACTTCCTTACAGCATATTGTTCTAAGCCTGGCAGTGTGTCTGCATACTGAAGGAGTTGCTGAGCCAATTCAATTTCTGTTGCACCAGCACCAGGCAAAAATCTGAAACAATTGATATTTAAGTTTTCCTCCTACACTTTAATTAGAAAGCTTTCTTGCTTTCCTTCTAAGTAATTAATACTTACTTTCCATCCCTGGCAATTCCCTTGAAGGTATTCACACCATCATCAATGGCTCTTTCAATGTCATCCATGTAATTGTCTGTAGAGCCTCGGATGACAACTGTGGAGATGCGTGACTCAGTGCTGTCCATGCGGAAGCAAACAACACGTGTGTCTCCCAGCTCCTCCACACCAACGGAGTCACAGTATCCAAGCTCTTCAGCAGTCGGTGTTGTAAGTCTTGGCAGCACCTAAAAATATAGTTTTTTTAGTTTATTGTATTTAATTGAAAGCCACATTGAATCATGATATATTTTAAAGATCATTTACTTACAGTAGCATTTACAGTCCTGGCAAGGCGTCGGATGTCGAATTTAGAGTTGAGACGAACGGCCATTATGCCATACTTGTTCAAGAAATGCAAAGCCATGTCACCAAACTTAGCACCAGCAACTACTACTTTGACTCCAGAATCTGCAATCTCTTTAATTTGTTTCTCCAGTTGAGACTCTTCTCCCCTACTGAAGTTAAGAAGTTCATCAGCTGATTTGATCAAAACGGTTCCTTTTGTTTCAGTCTGAGTGATATCCACCGGGCATGAGTACACAGCAACTTTAGCTTTTGTTGCAGAAGGAACATCTCCTTCAACCTCTCGCTTGAACACCATTCCAGAGAGAACTTCAGACTGTAGAAGACCTGATCCTAGGATCTAAAATGAGAATTAAGATTGTTTTATTATAAATTGAAATACATTCTTTCTTTGAATTTAAATATAAAAATAAATACTGTAGTTTTGAGGCATACCTTGCATATTCTCACATTATCAACATTGAATGTGGTTTTTTCAGGAAGAATAGCAACACAAGCCTTGGCCACCAGTTCAGCAATAAAATCTTCATATCCATACTGCTTAGACATAATTGAGGGAGTTATTCCCTTCACAACAGCTTGAACATTTTTGCAATCTTTAATTTCTTCACAAACTAGTCCTGGCAGGATTTCTAAACATTTCTCTAGGGCTTTCTCATAGCCATCGGCAATTTCAGTGGGTGTTACACCCAGGCGCAGTAATTCCTCAGCTGCTTCCAATAAAGCACCAGAGAAGACAATCACGAAGTTGGTGCCATCTCCCACTTCAGAATCTTGCATCTGACTGGCCAGTACCATCAATTTAGCAGCAGGATGTTCAACATCAAGCTCTCTGATAATGGTACCAGCATCACTCGTAACAAACTGTTTATCAATGTGGTTGATAATCATTTTGTTCATTCCATTGGGTCCATATGCTGAACGCACACTTTGGGCAAATTGTTTACATGCGTTAATGTTACGGTAAACTGCTTCCTCTAGACCAGAGAACATCTAGGAACAAAACAATAGTAATCTTATAAGTACAAAAATCTTTGGAGAGAATAGTGAATACTTTCTTTGGGACTAGGGTGTTCATTAGTAGCACATTTATAATTCTAGGTTTGCCTTTAGTAGATAACATCCAAGTTCGAAAAGTAAAACCTTTTTTTTAAGATCACTGCTATAAAGATAATTATGTGACAAATCTCCATTTTTTATTATATCAAAGCTTATTTTTCACGATACGCATTAAGTTTTTCATGAAATTGGGAACTAATAGTCTATATTTAAGAAAATATCAGATAATTTTAAAACATGAGTTGTCCGGAGTGGGCGCTATGATTTTTGGTTATGTGTTGAGACTTACCCGTGCTCCTTCCTTTAACATTTGGGGTACACCCGGCGCTTTCGGTACGTGTAAAGCCATTTTTTCTTGGAAATTGAAGCACTTTCAACTCAAACAAATTATCTTGATTTCCTCGTGATCTGGAAAAAAGCGATAGAAATCACGGTTCCAATGGCATGAACAATGAATGAATCATGAATGAAAATGAACGATGGATGGAAATGGACAGACAAAGCCGGGCCGGCAGTGTTGTAACAAATAAAAATATTTTTTTTTGTTGGTAAGACTTGGTAAGGTTAAAAAAAAAATATTGCACCGAGTGCTTTAAAAGTTTAAAAGTAGCTTGGTTCAAGAGTCAGATTTCTAGACAAATAGAAAGAAAGAAAATACATGTTTATTCACGCATGTGACACATGGACAAATGGATTTCGAAATCTTTTGGGATATTCGTATAATGATCTGACTGACTTCTTTTTTCCTGTTATTCAGTTTTTATTCTCTTTTTTCTATTTTGTTAAATTGTTGATGACAAGTACCTACTTTTCGTTATACGACCTAAAACTTATTTGTCTCCGTTAGGACCGCTGTCACAACTCACCGATCCTCTCGAAATACATATCGAGAGTTGCTACTTAATTGCTACCAGCTACCATTAGTTGCTACCAATTGCTACCCTCGTGGTTTTGAAGATATTCAGCATCCAAAGGTGACAGCCATTCTAATATCAGGATGGCTGTCACTTTTTCCAGTGTGAAGAAACGGCGCAAAAGTATTGAGTTGTTTTTCACCCAGAGTTGCTACCTTTTTGCTGCCCTCCAGAATTAAATTTTAGACCACATCGATTCCGTGGGTAAAAAGATATTAAAAAAAATAGTTTTTGCGCTTTGCAAAAATAAATTAGCAAGTTGGCATACATAAGTTAATATGACAGGTGGACTATAGATAGCGCCTAACTCAAAAGTACTGTTTGTATGGAACTGTCAACTTGCCAATTTATTTTTGCAAGGCGCAAAACTCATTTTTTTATATATATTTTTATTCACGAAAACGATTTGGTCCGAAATGTAATTCTGGAGGGTAGCAATTAGGTAGCAACTCTAGGTGAAAAAAAAAACTCAATACTTTTGCGCCGTTTACTGGGAAAAGTGACAGCCATTCTGATATCAGAATGGCTGTCACCTTTGGATGCTTAATATCTTCAAAACCACGAGGGTAGCAATTGGTAGCAACTAATGGTAGCAATTCTCTATATGTATTCCGAGAGGATCGGTGAGTTGTGACAGCGGTCCTGATGCAGACAATTATTTGACGTTGATAAGATACCTATGCCGCTTGTTCCTTGCAGTAACGCACCAAGATCAGCACCATCTAGGCATCATGTAGAAAAAGAGTAAAAAGAAACTACACATTAGGGTCCGTTCACATAGACCGGCTCGGAGAGGAGAACAGATTCTTAACACGTCGAAAACTGAGTTCTTAGTATTTGTAGTAAGGTTTATTTTTGCATGTGCTCTGCTTTTTTCAATAAGAATGCTCGAAGGCGCTTGTTGTGAAATAATAAGAGGAGCTGACCGGCTCCGATCACGTAGTTTTTCTCGACGTTTGGCTCGGATTGCATGCCCTTTATGGTATCGCAGCCGATCGGCTCCGGTCTGTGTGAAAAGAAAAATGCGCGCCGATGCTCTCCGAGCCGGTCTGTGTGAACGGACCCTTAGCGTTGTCGTTTCAGCCAAAAAACGTCCACTGCTGGACAAAGGCTTCCCCTAAGGTTCGGCCCTTCGTTGATCTTGAATAGTAATAATATACCTCAAAGTAATGATGGCTTTATTTTACTCCCGAAAGTTCTTACAATTTGAATTTAATCCGATAAACTTTTCAATGCAGAGTAATATCACATATAGGATACTGAATTGTGGGAACTTCAAATAAAAACAATTTTTTCGCTACCACAATATTTATTAAAAATACATCACTGGAGAAGACATACAGAAGTTGGTAAATTTGGCAACATGTCTAATTCATAATATACCTACTAGCTTCTTTGTAATACTAGGAAAAATGAACTACTTACAATAACCCTAACTAAAGCAGCTGTTGATGAGGCAGCTGCAGTCTGTTTCCCTTTGAGTAAGTAAATATATAGGTACTGCAAAAATAATTCAGAATCTTTTTAAATATATAAACAAAAAAAAAACTATTCATCTCTTCATATAAAATAATATCTAAAAATTATTGATTACACAACTTTCTAAAAAAACGAACGTCCCAAACAAGAACGACTGTATTTCCTTTATTTATATTTTTCATAATTTGGCAAGGATGCAATATATAAAAAAAAAAAACATTCTACCATTTAGGCCAACTGTCTATGTTCCGTGCTTTCTTGCCAAGCCAAGCTGTACACCGTCGTAGTTCTAGTAATACATTTCAAGGAGCTTAGTGGCCAAGTATGTCCTAGATGTCCAAACTGTGGAGTATCTATATAATCAGCAACTTCGATAAAACTATTCATCAAACACAAGCGAAAAGTTTGGCCATTGCAAAGCGAGTTGGTGGCGCCACTAAAGCCACACGAAATATTTCTTTCTTTCTTTAATTAATCAGTATTTACCCTAGCAATTTCCTAGCACTAACATCACAGAATGGTCCCCTAAATCATTAAATTACAGAACCAAGTAGTACAAAAATAAATGTTACTTAATACTGTTTCAGCAAAATATTTATGGAGTACACAGTGTTTAATAATTCACTATAAAATATTTAGTACCTAACCAATTTGAAAAAATATTTTACTATTGAAAAGCTAGACTATCCCCGAGAAACATGGGCTATATATTTTTCCGGTACAGGAAGAAGTTCCTGTGAAACCGCGGAAAAACAGCTAGTTTTACAGTATTTTAAGATTACAGAATTAATAAGAGTATAAACTACTTAACTACCCTTGAGTGCAGATGCCTGCTATTTTATTGTTTATTATATAATAAAAACGTTGAGATGGGACAGTGGCCCATGTTTATCCATATTTCTCATATAAATCTAATGTTGCACGCGCGCATCTGTCAGAACCGACTCGGGCGAAGGAATCGAAATCTATCAAATGTTATTATGATTCTGCCAGAATCGGCCGCATCGACCGATTCGCCACTTACAAGAGTGGTCATGCGATATCATATTATAAAATTCAATTCATTCGCCGCACTCGAGTCTGAGTGTGTAGTATTTATAAGTACTAAACAAATGACACAACACTAATACAGAGGATTCAAGTACTGTGCCTTACAATAATACCACCATTTTTTTTTAATGTTATTATTCGAGCTGTGCTCAGACCAAAATATTTTATATAAATTGAAGCTAAGACCCTATAGATTAAATAATTCATTTAATTTCACAGCGGCTTGTATAAAAACATAATATAAGTAGAGAAAACCGAATATAAGTGTTAAAAATTACAAGTACATAGCAGGTGCTGAAATAAGGTCTCAAAAAGATGCACCGATCGTAAGTATGGTCATGCTAAAATTGTAGATTTACTTTATTTTACTTCATGAAACATCAAGGACATAATATGCTTATATAGTGAAAGAGATTTTTGAAATGTCATTTACAGTAAAAAATATGTTTAAACGTGCACATTTAAGAAAACTCCAAGGCAGTTTACACACAGATATACAATTTCATTATTTGCTCATTACAAAGTTCATGAAGGATATACATAAAAAAATAAATGAGAGAACTTATAGTTTACTAGCAGTCTCCTATATGTAATAGATAATAACTAAAACTAAGAATAAGTTACACCATCTAACTATAACCAAATCATAACCAGCCATGTGCTTGGCGCCCATTGGTCAAACCGGCGCATTGACAACTTAAAATGGTGTGGTTGTCGCTATAGTTAAATCGTGCAACTCACCGTTAATCCTTTATTTCGCATTCTTAGTACTGAGATCACCAATTAAGATTTAATGTCAAATGATCAGAAAGATGATAAAATGACTTTTAATTTATTTGATAGATACTAAGGAAGCTGCATCTATGAGTAATGAGAACATTTCCATTATTTGAGTGTCAAATTATAATAACCATGATTATGAACTAAAAACTATAATTATCACACTGAATATTTATTAATATGTTAAAAAATAAATCTATTAAATACAACGCATATAAGTCTAGCTTTTAAATTCGATAATGGAATCAAATATTTAATAACAGTCTTGAATTACGAAAAAGAAACCAAAAATAAACTGTTTATTTTATTTTCTATACATTGAACAACACAAGTTTACGAAACCATTGTCAATTTTTGTGTAACTTTAAATTGTTTTTAGTCAACAAGTTTATGGATCTACTCGAAGGAGAATGGCATAGTCAACCAACAACATAGTATTTTTTTTTTCAAAGCTTTACACCTTAATAATTTATTAAAGCTTAGGGTGAAAAAAGAAAAGCTAGAAAAGAATAAGGAATAAAAATGTTACTTACACAATCACAGAAATGGAAAGTCAATTGCGAAAAATAGATGTAGCATCAAAAATCTAAATCGTGGATTACTATGCCTGTTAGAGTCTCCAATTTACGTCTTATCACATTTTATTAACGAATTAATTTTATTTGTTTAAGTCAGTACAATTTTAGAGTTTCATTTTGGACGTTGTTAGTAGTCATCGTCTTCGTCCTCCGGGTCGGACATAGAGAGTACTGGGATGAACTTAGCTGTGTCGACCGGGCGTTGTGTGGAGTTGTATCAGAAGACGTTTTTGGGCGGCGGCACGGCAACCACGGCCGCGCCCGCTCGCCCCGTGCTTAAAGGAGCGAGTTTCCGCCAACAGTTGGATTCAGAATCGTAAACTTCCACTACACAGAGGTATTGCACCCCGTCGTATCCCCCTGAGAAAACATTATTTTGATTTAGTGTACAGTGACAAAAAGAAAATATGTACATTTATTTGTAAAAATAGCAAGCGTAAACGCCTCACGTCAAATAATTTTAACCGTATAGAGTCAGCAATTTCATTAAATGAACACTACGCACAGCTAGTTTTGTTATTTGAAGTTTGGAGTGAACTGTGGTTTAGGTTAGTTATAATTACGATGTGAATGAGATTGAGAGATGAGCGATTGTTCAACTATGAATATTTGACATTCAAGTCGGAAAAATAAATAGCTCCGCCCCAGTAAATACCTACTTTGCGTGTCCCAATTCTGTAGTTCTTGAAACTGAAACCATAACTACCATACTGCCATACCATAACATAACTGTTTGGCTT
Organism: Helicoverpa zea; assembly: GCF_022581195.2. Classification (NCBI taxonomy): domain Eukaryota; kingdom Metazoa; phylum Arthropoda; class Insecta; order Lepidoptera; family Noctuidae; genus Helicoverpa; species Helicoverpa zea. Next base: position 6,117,610 of record NC_061461.1, on the reverse strand, counting down.
TTATATTAAAAAACCAAAATATGAACTTACCGACAGCAACAATCCGATCACCGAGTAGACAGGATCCAATAGCATCTCTGCCGTAAGACAGTCGAGCCAGTAGGATCCAAGAATCAGCTACCGGGTCGTATCGTTCGACGCAAGCCAGTCGGCCGCCGACAGTGTTGGCCGGCGCCTCGTGGCCTCCCAACGCGTATAAGTAACCACCCGCAGCGCATACCTGGAATATAATATTTTTTAAATGCATTTCTAATATTTTACATGGATTTCTAATCTTACAGTTAAGTTGAACGACAACTGCAGTTGATGATGAAGATGATTTGAACATCCGATTGAGGAAAACAACATATAAGTAAACCTTTTATTTTGGGCTTTTGTTCCTAAATCGATTGATTCCCACAATAAGATCGGAAAAGCAGTAGGTTTCCAGCCTACTAGTTAAAAAAATAAGCCATTTAAACTACTGACTATGTAATTAGCTGTCGGTGTAATTGGCCCTAAGGAGATGAACCAAATGAGCAGGACATATTATTGCGCACAAGCATTTGATCGAAGCACCTTTTCTCTTTAGGTCTCTCTGGTTTAGCCAAAAAAAAAAAATTGGGATTAGGAGAAACGAGAAATGTGACGAAAATGCCACCCAGAGGTCTAGCGCATCTGTGTTTTTATACATCAGTATCGCTATCAAATCAAATATCTTTATTTTCAGGCTGCATTGGCCCATATAACCTTAAAAACATAAACGCATTTTAGTAACACTTCATTATGTACTACAACAATACAAAGACGCTATACTCACGCTAACACCGCCTCTCCTGCGCATCATAGGTGCACAGTTAGTCCAGTGATTGGTGGCGGGGTCGTAGCACTCCACGGAGCGCAGACACGCGCCGCCGTCGCGCCCGCCCACCGCGTACAGGCGCCCGCGCAGCGCCGCCACGCCGCACGTGCTGCGAGCCCCCGTCATCGGAGACACTATCGTCCATGTGCGGGAACAGGCGTCCCATCTGAAGAACAACATCATCTGTATTCTCTCCGTTAAATATTTAGTCGTTATGGAAAATTCACAAGATACATATACGGGCATATATGGGCCACATGCGTATATTTATATCCGGACTTTCGTTTGGCGAGAACAATATCTGTTTAGTCAGCTTCCACCTTAGGTGTGTGGAAAAACTTCTTACGGACGGTGAATTTACCATAGATTTTGACGTTAAGAACATACCGTGTATAAAACGGCTACGAATACGGCAAATTGGTTAGCTCTTCTCTTCTTTGGTATTGAGCTCCCTATTGGTATGGAGACTGTTATTTGCTAGTGAATTCTAGTTAGCTCAAAGTCGGATCATTCATATTTCAGCAAAAAAACCCACGCTTTTTATAGAGTATTTAAATGGTTGCAATTTTTACTACTCATCCCTAAAGCCTGGGCTTTATTATACTGGTAAAAGGACAGTCTTCTACAAACCACAATAAATAAAGAAATATATTCATGTTATTTAATCTTACCTCTCAACAGAATTCAAGTAGATCCAACCATCGTGACCGCCAACTGCGTAGACAGGCGAATTCGGTCCGTCGCCTAGAACAGCCACGCCTAGGCCGTGACGATGTGTGTTCATAGGAGCCAGCACACTCCAGCTTAGAGAAGTCAAGTCGAAACATTCCACCTGATATAGAAATAAACTTCCTTGTAAGGACGAAGATGGTAGGTATTGCCTGGCTCGAGGTTCCGTGGGCGGCTCCGAGGAGTACAAAAGATAGTTTATAAGAGAGTACATAGAGGTAGTACATAACGGCGTATACTTCAGTATGTAAGGAATAGATAAGAGAGTAAATAGGGGGTGGCATATAAGTGGATTATATCTATGTAGGAATACATAAACAGAAGAAGGTTGACGGCACAAATAAACTAGCGTTATGGGTCATTTAAGATTGAGAAGAATTTTTTTAAACCCTGAAACAATTGACAATCAAATACCGTGTTCAATGTTTTGAGTCCATCTCTGCCACCAACTACGATGAGTTTGTTCTGCATAACAGCGACTCCAAATTGCAGCCTCCTGGCACCCATTCGCATAAATGGAGTCCAAGTGTTGGTTCGCGGGTCGTACATTTCCATATTACTGGCACCCTGAAAAAAGCCAGAGAATTAGGTGACAGCACTTACCAATAAGAATGAAAAAAATTAAATAAGGAATTTTGATTTTTTTAAAGTACATAATTCGATTATGTCTTTGTTAAGCTTTCACAATAAAACACTTGATCCAAATTAAAGATTATGGCACACATGATATAGAACCCTAATGATTGTTACGGATTCCTTATAGCAAGCTTTGCAAAAACATAAGCACAAAGTGAAACCGTACCTTATATCCGTCCATGCCCCCAATAGCTAAAAGCCTTCCAATCGTTGATGTCCGTGGCCTTGTGCGGTGTGAAAACAGAAGTGACCTTCTTTCAGGCAGAAGATGCCATTTCACTGCTTCCATAATGAGGGGCTGGCATTCTGGCACATTACCGCAGGCTAATTCTACTTTATCAATTAAGTACTGAAAACAAGATAATTACATTTGAAAAACTAAGGTATAATTCAGTCAAGAGTATGGGTGTTGCAGGATATTTTTCTTTATTTATATGCATTTTACTTTTGATGTAATGTAAACTTATGAACGGGATGTTCATCAGTTTACCTGATTTATTTTTCTAAACTTTTCCGAAAATCTAATCTGCTCCCTAGCTAAGCTTGAACAGGTTTATTGAATAGTAGCTAAAACAAATGCTTGAAAATGGTATTGGGAAGTTAGAAATATTTACCTCTGATGATAGAAGGGGTAGCTTGATAAGTTTTAACAAAGTGGCCAAATGGCTTTCTCTATTGGCACTATCATGTTGAACCCACGCCATGAGGCTTTCAAATACATTTTCTTCAGTCACTACATTGAGATCATCAGATTTCAGCAAGTTAGCTAGCTGGTCTGCTTGGAGCGATAAAAATTCTTGATGTTTCACCACCTAAACATAACATTATATGTAAAAAAATATGAACAGATTATTCACAAAACAGAAAACAAAAAAAAAATTGTTGTGTTTATTCAAATAAGACTTATGTAAACAATAAATAATTAAGAACCTGCATGAAGTTTTGGTATGTGTATTTCAAAGCACTTTTGTGTAAATCCAAACAGGACTGTTGTTCAGCAAATAAAGCTATTCCCAGACAGTTACAAGGGTCCAGCTGCTTCTTTAGAAAAGCACAACAAGCATTTGTAACAGAATTAAGCTGCAACAAGCTTGATGTTGAAAGGAGCACCTCAACCGTTTCCTCTCTCAGTTCTGCAAATTAAAAAAACAGTTGACAGCATGAGATCAACCTTTAAAGAGTAGAAAAGTAATATGTTTTTGCTTATTTAAAAAAAAATAACTGTGCATACACATTGCAGCAAAAAAATCTTGTTTCATTTAAATATGTGCTGTTTGAGTGTGTTATAAGAAGTTAAGCTGCAATGAATATGTATATTAATAATATAAAAAGTAAACCATAATATACTAGCCTATGGTGCCAGTGTAACAATAGTGTACAAGATCCTGCAGTGCTTGCGGGTCAACTCGCTCAAGTGTGATCTCACTTGACTGAGCTTCCCTCAGGGAGCCAGTGAACATTGCTGCGAAGTACTCGCTACATGATGCAAGGAGGATTTTGTGTGCTGGGATTCTGTTGTAGAAAAATAAAACATTTTAGATGACACAAACCTTTTTTGTGGATATATTTTTTTTAAATAGAAGATATAAGAGAATAGAAGTGAAACTGAAATGAAATATAACAATTCCTGTATATCTGCTTATATGTGTCAATTTCTGACAAAAAGTTTAATTACGTCATAAATAAGGAACATAAATTATGAAATACATAACAACTGAAGTACCATTTCTAGGTTTCAAGTGCATCTCTCCTTATCATGATTCTATTAAGAATATAGTTAATAATAATATGTTTATGACTGAGAGTGGTGGTAATCATAGAAATTATAATTAATTGCACACTTCCTTTGTTACAAGCAATACGTGCTATGTGAGAGAAGTGTTGAAATAGAAAATTTATGTATGCTTTCCTGAAAAAGGTGCACACAGGGATGAGTAATATCCTGTTCTTTGTGTTTACACCATAACACAAAGAAAGCCATGTTGCTCATTATTTTTCACTCTATTTTTAATTTTCAAAACAAAGCATCCATACTCAATAATGTTAGGCGAAAAACAAGTGCATTTTGATGATGAATAAGGGTTCACGACCGTTTGCAAAACACCTGACCTTTTTATTTATGCCTACTTGACAAAAGTAAATAAACAAACCTGCATCCTCCTGCAATAAGAGTAACGTCACACAACTTTTGAGACTGATAATAGCCGAATATATTTTTCAAAGCTGCACCCGAATGTCCTGAGTCGCAAAAGAATTCATCTTGACTTGAAGCACTTGAAAGACTTAGCTGGCTTAGTTCTCTCGGCAAGCCTTCATCGATCGAATTGCTTGATATGGTATCCTTTGAACTCTCAGGTTTCTGTGTATCGGTAGCCGACATCGTTAATCCTGTCGACACTGATACTATTGTTAAAACTGCTCAATTATTTATTTTCTATCAAAATTTCACAGTTCATAACAAAGCAACGACTCGACATGAATATGAATTTGAGACAACAAACGAAAACAAAGAAAGACATTTATTTTTTACTCCTTGACAAAGGCACAGATTATAATAAAGTTTTAGAGCTGTATTTGCTGTTCAGTGTAGTGGATGCACTCAGAGGCTCAGAGTGAATGAATTTTTTGTCTATGGCACGGAAATTGATGTGGCCATAGGATGTGGCTCAGAAATTAAACCCGATTGTTTTTCTGTTTACAGTTTAAATTCATGGCATAGAGGCAGATCAGAAATGCATTTTAAAACAGGCAACAGATTTTTGCCAGATTTATACGCTTATTTTTGAGTGTGTAAGCATTATTAGGGTGGTATTATACTTGAGATATATTTTAGCCCGACTGTGCTTTTTAACTTCCTGTTCATATTATATTATGGCCTGAAATAGCGTTTAAAGTGCTACGTCATGCAAGGGTACGATTACAGTTTCAGGGTTCAAAGTTTTATCATTGAGTTGGTCGATGCTTATAGCGGGATCTACCTTTGTGGGTATATCTCCAATTTAGGTACTTAAGTCGTTACACTTCTTCCTTCTTTTTATGTACTTCCCTATGTCCTTCCTTATGAACTCCTCTTATAAATTCCCATATAGAGTACACCTAAGAGCTTCCTTGTGTACTCTCAATACTTATACCTATGCTCTATACTCTTCTATAAGACTTCCCCTAGGAACTATCTTATGTGTTCTCTCATGTACAGATACCGGCACGGATATTGGGCTCTCGGCGGAAGAGTGGGGATCGCTTTGCGCACCCGTACGCATAAGGCAATAAGGCAGTAAATCGCTTCTGCGCAGGTGAAGGTCATGGCTCGATATCCGTGCCGATAACTGTACTTACTTACTCCCCTTCTAGTACTACTTTAGTTACTACCTTATGTAAAACTAAACATTATGTACTCCCCGCATAAACCCACTTATATACTACCCGAATGTACTCCTTCATCAACCTACTTGAATTATGAATGTGAATTTTCAACCATATCGGATGGATGTGCCCTTTTTACTTTTGGTAATACGACGACGTAACGACGAATGAAAATAGGAGAGGTTCACTATTCGGATAGGTATAGCTACTTTTTCTTATTGACTGAAACTGATACGGATATAAGTTTATAAATAAATACCTTTGCATGGAGGCTACTTAATTTAAGAAATAGTTTATAGCGGCCACCTTTTGTTTTGGTTTACTATGACTACGACCGCATAGTATTTCGTATTGATGAGGTTTTATGAATTTCATAAGTACATTTTTTTTACGACGCTAAAAATGACTAAAAACCGTCGTGTTCCGTCGTAGGGCTTTTATGTACCAGGGCTGGGGTAACTCTTTCGAACAATCCCGCAGCCCCGGCTGCCGTTTGTTGTACTTTACATATGTATTACAGCGATTTTTTATTGGATGTCAGGGAAATAAAACAATTATTATATTATCTGGCTGAGGCATTTATTAACATTTATTTTTGTTTTTCAATTTTTTTCTTAATACAACATACATAGTAATTAACAATACATAATAAATAGTCCAAAAGTATATTACGCCTACAAAATAGCGTAGTCGTTATAAGATTATCGCCATATGAGTTGCTGACAATGGCATGTTCTGCGAAATGTCTAGGCAACTCCATGACACGGTTGAAAAGTGAGAATATTCTCAGAGAGAATGACAGTGGAAAGATCATCAAGATTATTAAGCATAACCTCTCTGGAATGTGGAAGTCGATTAACGAGTTGTTGTTCGTTACGCGCTCATGTATAAGCGTGGCGAATATTCTCTCAGAGGCTATTCCATTTTTCATACTAGCTATGCGATGACAACGACCTGTGTGGCCTACCTGAGTGAGCACGAGCGATTCTGCCTTTCGGAGTCAGTTAACATGACAGAGTCCGACAGTACGTCACTGTCCACGGTATATTGTGAGTCAACAAAGTTTCAACGGTACAGTTTGTGCGGTATCAGAGATAGTAAATTGTTTGTCTTTTGGCAAACACAACACTATGAGAAAATATACATATGTTAATCTCTATCTAGTGGTAATCAATCAAATATGTATCTACAAAAATAGTTGCATTTTTAAATTATAATTCCCTCAAGAAGAACGGCTAATGAAATAATGATTTGATTCGTCCTGTGAAATGACGAAGATTAGGTAACGCAGCAAAATTTCTATGAAAATGTTTTATGTGTATTTTTTAATTGACCAAATAAAGAGTTTTAGTGTAATAATTACCCACTACAAGTGTGACATCTAAAAATATGGTTTTCCAACAGTAAATATCGTCGAAGTACTTTTCCCCATTTGACTTGTAAAGATATTTTAGGTAAGGTATACCTTAGGTACGTTATGAGAAATAGATATTTCAATAATATCTAATTTGAACTGAGTTCGGAAGATTTAATGAGCATCATTCTTTCCTTTCCAAAAGAGGCGTAGAAGTACGGTTTTCAGTCGCAACAAACTGCGAATCGTATAAAAGTGTCTAGAAACGATGTGTAAATGTTAGATATAAGTAGGCATTTATTATATTTATTTGACAAGTTGTGCTCATAGATCGTGCTTACATATATTGGAACAATCATTAGATATAAATACAATAAACAGGTATAGTGAGGGGTGCGTCGAAGTAATGGCGAAGACACATGAGCGGTCTCAGTGGCGACGAGAAGCGTCCGACTCGCGACTCGCGGCAGTGCGCCGTGTCCGCGTAGCCGCGTAGCCCCGTAGCCGCGTAGCCGCGTAGTCCTGCGTCTCGGTACGAGTCACCATACTGAGACTGGACTGAACAACGATTAGCATCTTCATTATTCTACATACACATACAGGTATATATCCATAAAATTGACCAAAATTGCAAAATGTTTCTCAAGTAATAAGGACACAGGAACAAAAATAAGAGCCATTTCGAAACAATACGAGGTTGAATACTTGCAAGGTAACTTTTTCTAATAGACATACAATAAATAAGGTATCCATAGATGTGCAAAGCCTAAACAGTATCTAATCATGATGCGCCTGTATTTAATACAGACTAAAACTGTGACGCAGGTATCATAGGTACATAATAACTAATACATATATTAAATTAATGTTAATCACATTGATAGGTACATAGTCTATTCCCGAGATCTTGATTTGCATCTTAACCTATAATGGTCTTACTACAAAAACTTTAAACCCTGTTTTACAGTTATCTAATAAAATTTTGGCTGCAAAATGAACCATATGTCAACGTCATAATTTGACATTTTTTTAGACAAGGCATAAACTGACGTTTAAAAGTTTTTGTGGTAAGACGGTAGGTATTTAAAATATCACAATAAATTGCTGTGCACATACGAAACAGGCAAATTTTAGTGCATTTAGATTAATTTTAAATATAATTATTTTCCGTTCTAATAAAACATGTTGAAGTGAAATAAAAAAATATGAATTCACAAAAGTAAATACAATCATAATTATAAATGCCGAGTAGTCTTGGGGTATAGTAAAACTATTCCATGTTTTAACTCTACTTCGATAGCAATAATAAATAAATCATAATATTTGGCGGATAACTTATGATATGCTACTTCAATAGAACTGTAATTGTCGCTCCGAATTCATTGACATAACCATTTGACCTCACTGTATCGCTGTAACTGTCCCATCGATCATAATAATTGGTTATGCATTTTTCCAGATGGATTAAAATGAATCGAATTTAAAATATGAAGCCATTCTGTATTACGGTAATTGAATTTTGAATAAAATTTTACTGGATAATATTTGATCATTAATTGACTGGTTAATACTGAATTTTCGATAAGTCTTATATGAGATTAACATCAAAGCAGGTAGCCAGGTATCGATATATTTGTTGATCAAATTTAATACTCCAACAGAATTTGTGTAAATGTCGTGTTAAATGTAAATACCGCTGAGTCTGTTGGCTCAAGAACTCACGTTCTAACAGACTATAGCGGTGTTTACTCAAGTTTTTGTTTATTACGAACTATTAGTTAAAAGGAAACTTCTACGTAAATAAGTATATCCTGCTTCGATGTGCCTCCTAAGTCTCAAATATGACTTATCTTCTGTTCGTTCACATCCACTTTAACATAAGTAATTTAATATCATATACATTTTATAATTTGTCTAATCTACATTTTGCTTATGAATAGAATGCAATAATGATTAATTAATCTTAATTTAATACTTGCGACAAAACTGATTATTCTATTCACTAGCTACACACAGAATATGGGGTGCTAGACATAATTTTATCAAATGTTAATTGGTGCAATATTGACTACTTACTACCAAACGACGTAGACGGAATCTCTATGTGCTACCTTATACACATAATAAATATTCCTAAAGAGTATATAATGTTGACATTTTTATAATAAATTATCTCTACTTTATCTGTTTATAATTTTAAAATCTAAAAATAATACAATAATGGGTCACGTACGCAATATAGCGTCACCTTCATTATTGAATTATATTTCCTTAATAGCTAGCTAAATGTAGTGGATGTGAACATTGAGCGATCTTTTTCGTTTGACATAGATAAGTAATAAACATAATTGCTTGTTCCATAAAATCACCTTCATTGAAACCGCTTATTAGGTACCATGAGTATCTGGTATATTTTTTATTAATTTTCATGCTACACAAGTTTTCCTTTCAATGTGCCAGCATAATGTTCGATTGAATTTGTTATATTCATTGAGTATTTTTTTAAACGATTCGGTGCGATAATAATGTATATCAATGAATTCGTGCCATTTGTTACAGGCATTTGGCCTCATTTGGTTTGTCGTTGCAGAACAACGCTTGTTTAACAGAACTAATAATTTACTGGAATAAATGTAACAAGTTATATCTAGGTATTATATAAAATTAACAACACAACATAGTAAATAATAGGAACTGATCAGTGACTAGAATATTTTCATCAAGTGTAATCCCAGACTTGATCGGCATAGGGCAGTAACAATTATATTTTTCAGTCGAAATACTAACTTTATTCTAGCCATATTGAACATATCAGTAACTCATACATACATTGACAACTAAACATACGATTACTCAAATTAAGGAACAAATAGTATTTATCATAATGGATTATTTTATAACAGTACACAATATAGCTGCCTCTAGTCGAGATTAATTTATGTTAAAATACATAATGCTCTCACATTTATCTTAATAATTGTCTTTTGAAAATAATGTACTTAAGTAAATAGTTATCGACAAATCAGGGAAAGTAATAGACAATAGTGCCGCCGACGGCTGAGCACCGCGTGGTACGAGGCGAGCTCGTCGGAGCAGTCGTCGATTGCATATAGGCCGACTAATTAAATAAATATCAAATAATTCATTAGGTATCTATCTATATACAACATATTTTAAATTTTCTCTTATATACTTTACAACCCTCATTATAATAAGGAATGTCATAACTTAATGTAGAGTAAATACATAAAGTGAATAAATATTTTAACAAATCGACAAACATTTACGTCTTGCCAAATGAAGAACTATTCTAAAATATTTATGTATATGTTCTACTGTCTAACAATGTTGACTACCAGTCTCACATTTTAGTTTAATAAGTGCTAGAAGGTATGAAATACTTGGAAAATAAATCAGCTGCGGAGAAGTTAAATTGGGACGAAACCAGATCGTATCACTGCTTTCCTTCCTCCAGTGGGTAGCGCGCACCAGCACGCATCGCGTTCGGCTGTCTCGATTGTCGCAGTCGGAAACCTTACACTACACTTTAAGTGGTCATGTTTTGGCATAGGCTGCACCACTACTTGATATGTTTCATTACGTCCAACGCATGTACGAGTTTTGACTGGTTGCGCCCGAATACTATTCCTGGGAGTTCGCAGCTTTCACTGATCGTATATAAGCACGGGGGCCAATCGATCGTATATTTTACATGAGGTCCGTGTAGCACTGGCGGAGTATTAGAGCACTAGGGGGTCAGGGTCCGGGAGGGGTGCCGTCCTTAGCGGCCGCGCGCCCACCGCAGCAGCGCGTCGGCCAGGACATCCAGGTGGGCCTTTGTCTGCAAACAAAAGGGGTGTTAGTCTCCCACTACTACAATCTAATGACTCTTTAAATACAGTAAATAATGAAAATGTTTCACACTCGTCGCTTCAGCGTTGGGTGCTATTAGTTAACCAAACGACGTGTCCATTCATTCACCCAGACACTAATTTATCTTGATCGGGACACTAACGGCGGCCTCTCCAATTAATTATTTATCCTTATATGGGAATTACTTCCGACTCCAGGGTTGCTTCCTATGGCTTATACACACAGATATACCTCTATACTCGCTTGGGTTTATTTAAGTGCGAATACTTTGTGCTAATACTGAAAACTGGCCATTTAGATATGGTGTTTTGCATGGCGTTATTTTTAAGTTTATCCAAAAAAGTACACTGGAAAATAGATTGTATTTTTAAGGCGCCGTTGATAGTGGAGAAACTGTATTATTACTATTATAAGTATGTATAGAATCACCGTTTTATAGAACATGCAGGCCTGTCGGTCTTCATCCTCGCCGCTGGGGCAGTCGATGAAGCCGTCACACAGCACATGATCGTCAATGCAGCGGTAGCGCCCTTGCCGGTCGGGCGTGGGGCACGCGAACCGCTCCATGCCGTCCGCGGCAGGTGGACATTCTGAAAACAAAGCGTCTTTTGTACTTGCCGGATCGAGTGAAACAACACAAGATTGGAAATTCCTTTCAAATAGAGGGCAACACACGGATTGGATGATTTCACTATCTGATTTGTTCTCTATGAACTACACTTAATTGCAGAGCAGTCGTTTCACACCAATATCCAACCCAGGATAATCAAGCTCTGCATACATATTCAAATTTTAAACGTAATTTTCCACGAACGGTATGACAAATTACTTATCTATTGTGTAACATAAACATTCTTCATTAATAATTAAACATGCTACAAAGCTATTACCCATCGGGTTTCGTTTCATTTGGGTTTCGTGAGGCCATAGACAAAAATTGTACCTGTCTATAACGGTTTGAATGTTAATAGTCATTACTTGAGCTGAGGGTAGTGAACTTTGACCTCCGTTGTAAACCAAGTCACTTTTGACTTTGAGTTCTTTGTTCTTTTATGAATTGTGCTCCGAAGTCCGTCTCTTGGAAAGGTTTAATGAGCTGTACTAACAGAGTACACAGGATACTATGTTATGAGGGTGAAATATTTAATGTTTATGTTTATTTATCACTCGGATAAAGGGCCGAGGAGCTGTTATGATAGAACTTGAGCTTAATTTCTTGATTTACAATATTATTGCATTAAAAGGTTTTTTTAATGTTTAATCATAAGTACTCTATGCATAAATAGATTTACCAGTCTATTATTTGGTTAAATATTAAATGTGCATTTCCTTTATGTGGGGGCAAATTCTTGAAATCTTATCAGACTACAAGATTTTCTATTACAAAACTCAATTTTAACTTAAAGTACTTCATCTTCTTTTCTTTTTGTTTTCAACCAGAAATAACAACATTCTATTTTCAAAGATTCTAAGGTTTTATCTCACTTTGTAACGAGGGAGGAAAAACATCGCGAGTAAACCCCCACGTATGTAATAAATTCTTATAAGTCTGATAGTCTTAAGGAGCGCGATAGGTTACATACTTACATAGCAACGCTGTGCTTGCAAGGGATTAAAGAGAACATTTTATCTCCCACAGTAAAATTCTACTAAGTACTTACTTACGTACACAGAAAACATCAAATAAAATTCTGATATTATTTGACCGACAAAGTTAAATTAAGTTTCCTTGATATTTACCTATCTAACTTTTTATTGGCGTAGGACAAAATATTACATCATGATATTTAGATGACCTTTTTATGACGCACTTTGTAGACCTATAACGTGTACTCAAAGATATATTACATGATAAAGTATAAGTAAGTACATGAAAAGTCGACGAACGCGTTAGTGGTACGATACATCAAAAATATAATATTCTCATCCATTCGGTTGCATTAAGTGAGTGAGGCTTTGGTGTTTCCCGGAGAGGTTGTAAGTTTCGGTCAGTTAAGCGTACGATATTCGGAAAGTCGGCGAGTAAACTGGTTGCTTACACAGACTGTGACGGCAGGCCACTCTATCGCGAGCGTCTATTTTTAGCAACGCCGGGGTGTGTGCGGCCCGTGGCTCGATTGCGCGCGCCCTCTATACACCTCTACCCTTAGCCTCTATCTATTCACTTTGTGGGAGGCAGTGACGACGTCTTGTGCATTCGTAAGCAGTATCGGGACTGTTCGCCGAATTAAACTTTACGGTTATCAAAACCTTGGTTGGGACTATTTTTATGTAAATTTATTGTTATTAAACTAAGATAAAACAATCGAATAAAGTGCTTTTTGTTCCTTGTTTTATAATAATTTTTTAATCAATTGTAATCTTGATTAAGTATTGCTAACTTTCAGGTAGTGTTATATGAAATACAAGGATATAATTAATCTTATTTTAAAAGAATGTAGCTAGTTCACAAAGTTAGTGTAATTTATTTCGTAAGCTGATTATTTATCACTTCTTAGATTCAGCCATAGTATATCTAATTATATACTTATATTTAGCACCAAGAACCAGGATAACCTAATTTATATTTGCGGTGTCGTTTCTATAACTTGCGTAGGGCGACAAGAAACTGATACATTAATGTTTTTCTCTTGTATTAAAAGAAAATAAAGAACTAATTATATGATTAGCGGAGTTTTTCTTCGAAAAGATAACAAAGCGTGGACTAAAGAAAAAATATACATGTTTGTTTTCAATTAGAAATAATAGAAATATATGAAAGAAAATGTATTATTATTTTATGTTTGTACTCAAATTATTTTTAATCGACCTTTATAATATCAAAGTATTTATTTTATGAGAAACTTGTCGAAAAGAAAAATAAAAAAGCAGACTTAAAAAACCTAGCGGCAAAGCGACTATCATATAACAAAAAAATATAAACCACATGACATGTGGATAAATTATTATTTAAAACATGTTACGTATGTATATTACCTAAACATGGAAGATTCCTATATGTGTATCTGAACTAGAACACAACACTAGATTACCTGGCTATAAAGAAGGACTAATATTAGACTTTGTTTATTGTTTATTTTGTTTTTTATACAAGGTTTGACTAATCTATATATATAAAAATGAATTGCTGTTCGTTAGTCTCGCTAAAACTCGAGAACGGCTGGGCCGATTGAGCTGATTTTAGTTTTAAAATGTTTGTCGTAGTCCAGGGTAGGTCCAAACGGTGAGCAAATAAGGAAAAAAAATTGCGAGTAAGATTCCCGGGACGGGAGTGATTAGACAAAAACCAACTTACGGAATGCCGCAGAACCACAAAAGTAAAGTACTAGGACAGCATAATTCACCTTAGTAAAGTATACCAATAACGAAATTTCGATGCAACTGCTCACCATGTACCAGGGCAGCATAACTTATATGAGTATACCAATACCAAGTGTAGGTAGACGCTACTGCTCACCATGTACCAGAGCGGCAAAAAATACACCGGGCGCGGGTTATACCGCGGGGAACGGCTAGTATTATATATTTTTATGTACTGTGGTTTATAAAATTGATTTTGTTAATATTTTATTTTTATACAACTTTGGATAAATATTATTTATTTTAAATGACTTGTTAATTAAGAAACTAGATGTTAAGATATGGTAATACTGTAGTAGTAAATACAACTTGTCCACGATACAGATAGTTTACACATTATGTACTGTAGAATCCTTTTGATTCATCATCCTCCGAGCCTTTTACCCAATCATGTTGGGGTCGGCTTCCAGTCTAACCGGATTCAGCTGAGTACCAGTGCTTTACAAGAAGCGACTGCCTATCTGACCTCCTCAACCCAGTTACCCGGGCAACCCGATACCCCTTGGTTAGACTGGTGTCAGACTTACTGGCTACTGACTACCCGTAACGACTGCCAAGGATGTTCAATGACAGCCGGGACCTACAGTTTAACGTGCCATCCGAAACAGAGTCAATGGTGTCTAAGATATACTTAGAAAGTACATACAAACTTAGAAAAGTTGCATTGGTACTTGCCTGACCTGGGATCGAACCCGCGCCCTCATACTTGAGAGGTTGGTCCTTTACCCACTAGGCCACCACCACATCCCACTATAGAATCCTTTTGATTATTTGTTAATTTTAAATTATAGCTCTTCTCGCCTGAAACACAGGATATCCTAGTTCAGGCACGTAAGACTCGGATATAAGTTTATATTTAAGACTCTACGTAATTCATGCTGTAATGAAATTTAAATAAAAATATTATATTATATTATTATAATTTAACTCAGGGGAAGGCGTATATTCCGTACGTAGGTACTACTGGTACTTTGTTAAGGTACTCTGCGCTTTATGTTCGAACTTTGTCCTTTAAAAGTACCTAACTACTAGTTGCTTCATATACCTAGATCGCAATTGTCAACGTCTGTATATTTTTTTCAACATAAACAATGTTCTGAGTGAGAAAATTCTTAGAACATAAAACATTTGTTCCAAAGCTAGTTGGCTAATTTGTTGTTCACCCAAACAAAATACATATATCTTGCTAGAAATATACGCATTTGAATAATGAAAATTGTAAGATATGTAAGTGTAGAGAAGATAGTAGTTACATATTTTATGAAAAAGGATAAGAAGGTATACTAAAATAATAATGATGTAGGCAAGTTTTCAAGAAGCCAAAGAACATAAAATTTTCTACGAAATTGAAGAAGTAGATAGCAAAAAGTTAAACTCGACGAGCATCCAAAGACGTGCTGTACGAAACATTATTTACAAAAATAATATTTTCATTGCATCCCTCCTTTAAAGGCGAGGAAAAGTCCCTTAGCGTCATTTCATCAAATAGTAGACCGTAGTTCTATAAAAAGGGTACTGTACGCGACTGTAAAAGTAAAGTTACGTGCTCGCGTAAAGCTGGCATCAAGTATTCACGGCGATGGCAGATACAAGTCACCTCCGGGATATAAATACGCCTTTTAAGACCTCGCGCTTTTGAAATATCTGTCATTTGTAACGCACTTTAACGTTTAGCTATTTGAAGATTCACACCTTAGTCGGCTAGAGATTTGATGCCTTATATTTATTGGTTGAGCTTTTTACGTTTTATTTTTTATTTAATAGTTATACTAACATTACAATTGAATAAAAGGATATTTACGTGTTGACTTGATGAAATACTTTTTTATAAATGTAGATGGTTTGATCTCAGAGGTGTCTTATTGACAAAATTCGACTAAAGACAGTTCAATATTTCAATGAGGACTTTCTATAGTGTCTGCTTATTCTTCTACAAACTCATATAGGTCAAACAGACAATAAAAATAGAGAGTACGTTACGGAGCTTTCAGAAGCAGGAATAAAATATTTTTACGGCAGTAAACGCTAATCAAGTGATATTCACACAGCCACAAGGACCCTTAATGCGCTGCTACATTCTAGAATGTACTCTGAATAACTCACGTGATATGTTAGTCTAACGTGATAACGTTTATATTACGGAAATCCCCATGAGAATTCTTTTCCGAGTAATCTTTTGAGCAATACAGAAGTAGTTAAATTACTTGTTCCACTTATTTGCCTCAAATATTTATGATACAGAAATAGAAACCATATTTTCCATCGCACATATTTTCACAGAAAATTAAAGCTAATTTTAAGTGTAGTTTCAAAAATATACGACGAAAGTTATTTAGTTTCATTCCGGGAAAATCTACCATAATGCGTGTGTAGCACGCATCGGTTTCTTTATTAAACTTAATCGTCCATAAAAAGAAACTACTACGAGTTTGTAGGTTACTTACTATTAACATTTCCGCAAATTAAAAACAAAGTAAATTCTGTGGTTTGGCCAACTTCTCTTATCGAGATTGTCGTAAAAGGAAAACAGTTTCCATCTGTCCGCTGATTGTACGAAATTGTCAACATCTCTATGTAGCGTTACTTGTCTTTGATAAAATGTTCTTTTGAGTAGGAAGTACTTATTACTGTTAGATGTGCTTTAGAAATCCCACGCGCTTATTCAGTCGGTGACCCCAAACTTGTGGACTACCTGTTTACTAATGTACCTGCCTACATAATTTTATTATCAAACATTCATAACTAACAGAGAAATTAAATAGATGTTATTGAATGGAGGAGGTATCTTCTAATACGTTAACGTTATGGAAAATAAACAAGTGAAACAGCAACTCCATAATACATTGCGGCGAATAAATAAAAAACTAACAGGGCTGTACATAATAATATGTATATTATTGTGGAATAAAAAAAATGATAAAATTATTAACAAATAATAGAAAAAATAATACACTTATGAGTTAGTTATGAAGTGACGTAAGCAAAGAGTACTTATTATTTATTTATTTATTTATTTATTGCTTAGAAGGTACATTTTACATTATAAAAAATATAAAATGTCCAACAAAACTGTATACACAGTTTATCTGTTGGATCAGATTTCTAAACTATTGACTTACTATTATATTACTTGTTAGTCCACATCTCGTTAATCCATATAATTTACGCCTTTTCCAGAGACTAGACGACATATTTTATTAGCTTACAAATACTTATTGGAAAAGTTGTTTTTGTACAGAAACCCACCATATTTTATTAGAAGCCCGGACACATAGTGTATAAATGTCTCATATACATAAACTGCTTACTTATAAAAACGGACAGCGATTACTTAAAGCGGCACCAAGTTGGTACATACGTCAGAGGCGTGGGTGTTATCTTGTATTACTCATGATAGTGATCGCGGAATCGAGTACGCAGCAGACTTTTCGGCGTCGAATACGTCATCGGTCGTTACCACACTATCGAATGACTTTCATTCGAAAAGTGTTAGTACATAAATGTCCAACTGCCTTTAGTTATGACAATAACATTGTTTGCGACGGTTTAGTCCACGATAGTTCAGAAATGGTAAACATCCTCAATACCAAAGTAGAAACGAAATAAGAATTATATATTTTTTTCTTTAACTGAGCTTACAGTCGAAGTATTTTATGTATTCCTTGCAAGTTAGCGCTCGGCCATCACGTGCTATAACTTGGATTTAAAGCTTCGTTCTTGGACTTCGGTTGGATTTAACTCAAACTTCACAGAAGTGATCGGATTCGTTTTATTTATTTCGAGTTTAGTATACTAAAATCAAAGTACTTCATGTAATAAAGAAAACTTTTAGTGAGAAGGTACAACGACCACTCGGACTTGCTTGCCCTATTCGTAGCAGTTATAGTTAAATGTAGGACTTTTATTAGTAGTAAGGAATAATAAGCTGACCAGCTAGCTAATAAATAAATACCCGCCAACAATGTCAAAGGAAAATAATTGTTTTCTTTCCCAAAGAAAACATCAGTGGTTTTATTTCAATCAAGTGAGAGTAGCGATGTACGTCTAGCTATGCTATTGTGGCCATCGATGGGCTGCTAAGACCCTTTCAGCTGATAAATATTAACAAGACGTCGCAGTACGTGCCTCAATTGTTAACGAGGCATGTAGCCAATCCTCCACTTTATCATTCTCCGCACACGAGGGTTAAGTCAGCAGCCACGGCATAAAGGTACATCTTTCTATTACACATATTAAAGTACATGTAAAGCTACCCGGATTTACATGTAACTGGTGAGACGGTGAGCATTACGCATTAGCATGCAAGCTCTGTATAAGCCGCGGTATTTTAAGTACGTGTATGCTTCCTTTTATGAACTCATTCAAGAATTTCTCCAGGAATTTAGATGCATACACTGATAAAAAAAATAGTGTGTCCAATAAGGTTCTGTTTTTAAATAAAATATTTTTTTTTTTTTTTTTTTTTTTTTTTTTTTTATTTTATTTTTTTTTTTTGTGGTTAAATCTGCAATCAGTCATCATTAACTATAATCAGATGAGGTGTCTAGATGTTGTTATGTGGAGTGCTGTCTCCAGTGAGACATCTACTCTCCTATGCAGTATTGCTACAATCTAGACTGTAGCTTCAGTATGTCATGTCTCTTTAGGCGATTGGTATAACTCTGAGATATTAGTGTGGCTGCCAATTCATTGGGGTGGTATGTCAATCGATTTTGGTATTTCTCAGCTGCGTTTCTTATTTCTTCCTTGACTGTATTCATTTGTAGGTGTTCGTGAATTTCATTGTTTCTGATAAACCAATGGGCATTTGTAATTGTTCTTAGGATGATGTTTTGAAATCTTTGTATTATGGAGATGTTCGAATCACTTGCTGTACCCCATAGCTGTATGCCATATAGCCAGATGGGCTTGAGGACAGATTTATATATCAGCAGCTTATTATCAGTAGACAATTTACTGTTCCTTCCAAGTAGCCAGTATAGCAATCGATATCGGATGTTTATTTCTTCTCTTTTAGTTTTCAAATGTCTTTCCCACGTTAGACGACGGTCTAGGTGCATGCCAAGATACTTCACACTGTCACTGTGTGGTAGGGTGGTGTTGCCAAGCTGCACAGGCGGGCAATCTCCTTTCCTTAAAGCAAAAGTTACTTGCACAGATTTGGAAGGACTGGCTTTGATTTTCCATTTCTGGAGCCATTTATTAATTTCATACAGCCCCTGCTGAAGGACCTCAGACGCCACACTAGGATCCCTATCACAGGCGAGAATGGCAGTGTCGTCAGCGTACGTTGCCGTGGTTAAGCCAGGTATTGTTGGCAGATCTGCTGTATACAGAATGTATAAAATTGGACCCAGTATGGATCCCTGAGGCACTCCAGCTCTCATCTCCCCAAAAGCCGAAGTGGATCCAGCCTCTTTCACTTGGAACATTCTTTCGGAGAGATAAGATTCCATTAGTAGGTGGTAGCTGTGTGGAATACAGATTCTAATTTTGTATAGGAGGCCAGGGTGCCAAACTTTGTCAAATGCCTGTTGAATGTCCAAAAATGCTGATGAGCAGTATTCTTTTCGTTCTAGAGCATTTCTTATTGTTTCATAGACCCTGTGAATTTGTTCTATTGTTGAATGCTGTTGGCGAAAACCAAATTGATGGTCAGGTATTATTTTGTTTTCTCTAAGAATCGGTTCGATTCTACGCAGGAGAACTTTTTCAAACAGTTTGGATAAAATTGGTAGCAGGCTGATCGGTCGATATGACGTTACTTCATGTGCAGGTTTTCCTATTTTATGGATCATCATTATCTGCGAAATCTTCCATAGTTTAGGATAGTACTGGACTCTCAGTATTGCGTTAATTAGGACTGTTATGAATACAAGAGCCTTTTTAGGTAATTCCTTTAAGACCTCTTTGGTAATCAGGTCGAAGCCAGGAGCTTTTTTATCTTTCAGTCCATTTATGGTCCTTGCAACTTCTCGTACGGACACTGGCTTTGGGGGTAACGACATCTGATAAGGCTGGTTGAGGCATGCCCGTACATTTTCTTCCGATTCAGGATCGCTGGTCTCATTAGGAGTAAACACATTCGACAGGTGAAGAGCAAAAAGGTTGGCCTTTTCCTGAGCAGTTCTTGTCCAGGTAGTGGTTTGGGTGTGATTTATCCTAAGTGGTGTTTTGGCGACCTGTGGGCGATTGTATGATTTTGTGAATTTCCACAGTGAGTAATTTGTAGCAGCAGTCGCCGACAATGATTCCAACTTGGATTGCAGTGTATCGTCATGCCAACTGTGAATTAAATGTTTTAGCTCCACAATTGCTTTATTTAGTGCTGTTTTGTCCGTTCCTAATCTGCTTAATAAATAAAAGAATATAAGATGTTTTATGTTTGTGTTAGAATAATTATTGTAATTTTGTAAAATAATTTATTTTAAAAATTAAAAATAAACTTATATACACAACTTAAAACTAATACATTGCATCAAAAAATTGCTCCTCATCACTGTCACTGGGTAATGTACCCAGAAGGCTGGCAGCATTGCCACGTTGGATGGCAATGCTCAACCTCTGTGCGAAATAAAAGCCAGCCCTTGGATCACGAGAAGTGTCAACAAGGCGCTTAGAAATTTCCTTCGCAAGCGCGTGAGCACTCGGACCCCACGGCCCGAGAGTTTCAACCCCAAACGGCTCAAACATGTAATTCCCGATAAGGCTACTATATTTGCGCCGTTTGAGGTCCTCTGCTTGTGAAGCGGCGGAGCCAACACAACACGCAGTTCTAGGAAGATGGGATGGCGCAAGAGTGTCGACGCAGGTCGCGTCCCACACTAAAGTCCTACCCATCTTCCACGGAAATAGCGGCATACCGTCTGGTCTCTTGCCATCGTCGCGTGCCAAACCATTTGGTTCAAGTACGGCTGGCACGCCGACGGCAACAAGAGCCCGACGGATCACGTCATTGATATTCGCATGTCGTGGTATGCGGCCCGCACTCCGACTGCACGACAGGCCGTGGTGACCGAGGCTGTTGACAGCTTCCCCGCAGTGGCAGCGGTGAGGAGTGCAGCACGAAGCACCCAGACGCAGGCAGACAGCGAACTATTTTGTAAAATAGTTCTTGAAAACTGCAATTGGCGTAGCGGCGACTGCTACGTAAGCGCTACGCGGCGTAGGCGGGAGAACCGAATTGCGTAGCAGTATTGCTACGTGGGCAGCTCATGGTTGAAGCTCTCCAGTCACAAGCAACTTCATAGTCACTTTAAGTAGAATACTCGGACTCATTTATTGCTATGATAAATTATCTACCCACATCAAGTTTATTGTTGTCAATACCTAGAAACCTGAAATAATATTACAGTTATAGATTAAAGAAAACCCGATCTTCTACTAGACAAAAAGTTTTCAAGTAACAAAGTATATCGATCAGTGACAAATAAAATACTTGTTGTTAACTTTACAGTTTTAGTTTCAGGTTGAGAAAAAGTTTCCGATTTACGAGATATTATATTTAGTTTCTATCCATCGTTGGAATTTTAATCGTTTTGAAGATGCGGTCACGTGAAAGTTGTATCCTTTTTCGTATTACGTAGAAAATCTTGTGATAAAAATAGGCAGATGGTGTTTATTTATTTACTAGATAGACTTTATTTTTTGTTGTTATTTATAGAGATTCACGCCTGGTCGTAAGTCGGGTGTCCTTGTGGCCGCAATCTTGATGTAGGTACGAAGGAACGAGATCATGGCCGTGACATCTCCTAACGCAAACATTGATCATAGCTTGTTTGCGTCAGGGGTCTAATTTTTACTAAGTATTTGAATAATTTGTTCAGTATGATCTACACAAATGTTCACTGCATTTCCAACGTAACAGCTACTCATTAGATGTGATTTATCATCGACATGTCAGCACCGTTATTTGTACAATGTATAAGAGATTTTGTAAGTATGCTTTGTTTATATGTTCTTCCAACAATTTCTAAAATGGACTATTTCAATTTGTTTGTAAAATAACCCTAATGCGACAAAGTAGATGTAACCCCAACCTCCACACACTTTGACAATACTATAAATAACAGCAAAGTTAATTAACATTTGTGTTAAGTGGAAGTAGTCCTTGAATCCGTTTTTAAGCGAATTTAATTTAATACCCTCGGAACAGCCTAATTTTAATTCGTTTAATAATATTTGCTTAGCCAATTGATTCGACCTTAACATTTAAGTAGACCTTTATCTCAACGGAAACTCAATATTTGTTTACTAAACGTTCTATCGTTTTCCTTTAATTTGTATCACATTTTATTGAACCTACATAACAATGAACGATAAAAAATAATACAGCTCAAATGTCTCTTGCTTTTGTTAAAGATTGTGTAGCTTTATGATATTTTTATAAGTTCGAATGAAAATATTATTTTATTTTGCTATTACGTTTTATTATCGTTGTAGTTGTTGAGTTATGATCAAGACTTACTACTACTCGAATGGGTGGGCGTCGAGCGGAGGTTGCAAACCCATTAATCATACTACGATACTTTATTGCTTCAATGGGGCGCCGATATAGGACCGTTCAATGTAGCTGAATGGGGCGAGCGGGCCGCTCACGTCGCGCCTATCCAGATACACTATTCAGTTTTTGCTTCGCATTTAGCAGGCCGAAACTTCAAAGGCTATTGAATGACGTCACTATACGTTTGAACTCTCTCTTGAATTATATTCAAAATCGCTAATGCTATGTGTGCTTAGTATGCCTTTATTATGTCTTGTTTGGGTTTCAGTGTTTCTTTTCATTTTACCTACCTATTCTTATATAAACAACGATATGTTCAAATGTTACGTGAACTTTAATTAGCTTCATCGCATTTTATAGGTTAGATATACGGTCATACACGACTACGGGGGCGATGTAAAGTAGAACAGAACACATCCCATGTGTTTAGTTAACGTAGTCTTAGTTAACTGTACCAGGAGCGTGGGCTTGCTACCCGCAGCACTTGGCACATTTCGAGACCCTCAGTATAAAGCATGAAACGGTAATGATATGAATTCAAGTTATTTCACTTTTAACGACTTATTTTTCCATTAAGTTCCAACTCATTTTCTAGGAAGCGTAGGTTTATTCAGAATTCAGCTACAGGCTGTATAAATAAGAATCTTTTATACAAATTGTGAACGATATTTAAAGGAAATTGGTTTTGTCACCATCTTTAGAATTAGGCGGGACGTAACTGAAAGTAAATCCGTGTCATGATTGAAATACCAAATGATTTTGGAAGTTGTATTGATTACATTATTTCTTTGACTTCAACAATGCTGCGTGTATACTTGAATTGCGTGTGATTACGCCAAATATAGGCGCAGTAAATATGGTGTCCGAAACGACATCGATCGGCGAGCTTGGTACTAAATTATGTAGCTTCCTTACCTAACCACTTGGGGATATTTATAACAGCATCGATGAGCGGGTTGAAGGGTCATGTTAAAAATATAAAGGTCACGCTTATTTTAATACTGCGCGTTAAACATCTGCTATAAACTGTTACCCTCTTATTATAAAAACTGCCGCAAGTAGTGGTTTAAACCAGACTGAAGACGTCTTGGTTTGTTACGGTACTTACGATAGTCTTTACATCCTTATTACAAAACGTAGACTAAGAGAAGACTGTTTGGTACTTCGATTTGTCTGTGGTTCAAATAATATCCACAGATTATAAGCAACAAATATTTAAATCATTCGTTCAATCGTTCTGAATTCTATGCGCCGTTCCTTTTTACATTACTTTATTAAGTGCATTTTGATGAAAAATAAATAACTATGATAATAAAACAAATATATATGCGGTTGAAAATATTACGTTTTATTATTTATAGGTAATTTTATATTTCTAGTATCTTTTAACGATATACACGATCCAATTATTCTCTTTTAAACAACTATCGAGTTTGCGCGTATAACGGAACGTCAGTTTGTTATGTTTTGTTTTTATGTTAGGAATAACTTGGATTACTTTCATCCCGATTGAAATGATTAAATAAGACGTTGTGCATCTTATTAGAACCTCTTCAAAATTAAATGCACAATAACTTATAAGTACACAGTATATCGTGTGCATTAAATTACCAAAAAAAGGAAACAACATAAAAGTAGAAAACTATCTTTTATTCCGATGTCTATTTATACAGTCAAACGCACTGATACATGTTGGAAACACAATCACACAATCTTGATCCGAATCTTGTTCGTATTATTTCGAAAAACGTAAATCGATATTTATATCGAAAATTGTCGTCAGGTAATTTGAAGAGATTTTCTCGATGACGCACTCTGTTGGGTCTCCGGACACTCTCAATAGTATTCTAACACATCCAAGTATTCCAAATCACACATATTTATATCCACTTTCGTTTTTTTCATCACAAAGCAAATAACCTCAAAAGTAAATAATGTCGGAATTTGATGTTTGTCGACTAAGTACTGCAGTTAAACTAGGGGGCTCGATGGTTTATCTTTTGTACTACAGATAGTAATAGGACTTGCGATAAACTGCGTTTTGTAATAACGTTTTTTCAAGGTCGTACTTAAAGCTGGATTAAAGGTAGTACAAAAGCCGATACTTATTTGATACCGCGTTTTATAATAAGAGGGTTAGAGTTTATAATAACAATTTGTGTTGCGACGTCATATGTTCTTACGTAAAGGTAATTATATGTGCATGAGCGTAGGTATTTTGGTAAGTTATTTTTACTTTATTTAACAACAATTTTCTACTAGAAGGTCAGTGAAAACTGCTATGTGAATAAATTAAAGGCGCTGTAGCAACAATGGATTAATTCAGGCAGTCCACGAGTAGCACGAATTATATTTAGATCAGGCCTACGATTGTTTCTTATAAATGTCTAACATTAGGGTACGGAAACATTAGTAAGGTGAAGAGACTCAACTCTTTGTTTTTACTAACGGCCAAGTAGAGTTGTTTTTTGCATGTAGTTTGGTATCATGTGTGTATGCGTGTAACTGTAATATTCTTTATTACCTCTGATAACCCCATAACTACCTTCGAAACGACCGAATGGATTATGACATTCAGCATTTGTTCCTGTTTATAGATGGTTTTCCATCATCATAAGGATTAAAAAATGGTATTTCATTCTGTGAATTTAAATAGTACCCACTGAGTGCACACCGCAAACTCTTAGTCAGCCGATATTTTGTTTAGTTGGAGCTCATAAATCAGAATGGAATGGTAGTAGTGGTATCAGGTATTTGGCCAGTATTAGACCGACAAAAAACTTTGATTGGAATCAAGATTTAAAAAAAAAAATAGACAACTATCAGGTTAGCTGTCGGGTAAAAAGCACGCCTAAAGCAGTGTTTCAGTAGGATAGCGAAAATTAAAAAAAATAAACAGAAAATGTTGAGATATCGAGTTAGATTAGTTAGTGAGCTGTTGAATTTGTCATTGTCCTTTATGATCGTTTATTGAGGTTTTATGGATAAAGAAAAATATTATCTGTAAGATAAAAAAAATCTGTATTTAAAGAGAAGATAAATAGTTTTTATCGTTGTGCATTTATTGTAGAAGAGTAAAATATACGTGAACATATTTGTATGCCACATTTTGAATAAGCCTTCCAAAGGGTTATGATGAGCAACGTTAATTTTAGTTTATCCATCAGGGGTAAGTGAGCTATTTTTCATATGCTTTTGCCCCAAACAATAGTGGCTAGACTATCGATGTGAGCTTTGTGCGTCAGTGGCGAACAAAATCAATGATCTTCAATTTATTTATAGTAGTATGAACATCGCTTAGCCTTTCTTGAATACTATAATTGCTATTTCTAACGAAATGCAATGATTAATAGCTTATCCATTCGTAATAAGTTTCAGGCACGCACCATTCTATCGAATAATTGGCGTACTTTAAATACAGATCATTTATATTATTTGCAATATAAAATGATCGAGTGCCGCGATCCGCGAACGATGTTCGATTGGAACGTGCAATTACATTTGTTCTTTTGTCAAGTGAAGACAGCAGAATAGTTCTCTTTTCCAAACTTATGTGTTAATATTCATACATTATAGGGGTAAAGTACTTAAGCTGACAGTGCAGTCGGTCGGCGCTGAGTTAAGGTTCGATGCCAAGAGTCGGAGATGCCAAACAATAGGCAATATGCCGCTGCAGCGCCGTGTCTGTGTTATAGTTCCGCCTATTGCACTGTCGAACTCCCGCGCCGGAAGTCGTTGTGCGCCATGTGGCCGCTTCCCCCCGCGCCCGCGCCTCTCGCGCCCTCTCGCGCCTCGATACCCTCTATATGTGCCATAAACTAACATCATGCACATACTTTATTGCCTTTCAAAATTGGTTTTATGCCATTACAATTTAGTATTCCAGATAAATTGAGGCAACCGTATTAGTAAACGATTCGTCGTTTAGCTGTCAAGTGCTCTCATAAATGAAGAAGCATTTACAACAAATTGAGCAATAATTTTCAGAGTTAACTCGTAGCAACAAAAATTACTAAACAGATTTATTACTTATATATAATTTTATGAAACAACAACAACTTTGCAGGAAAGAGTTTAATGCGTAAAGTTGGTAAACATAATTTAAATTTTGCGAAACAGCACTCAATAGGATTGTTAGTGAGTGGAAGGCTTCATTATAAATAGCAATTATTCGGGTGTAATTAGAGAGCATACTGTAGTATAGGGAGCGAAAATAAGAGGCTTGGAAGTTGAAAGTTAATTGTGATGTCGGCACTTGTTGTCGCTTCGCGCGGCGGAGTGTAGGGCGCAGGGCAGGGTACAGCGGCGAGCGCTCCGACCGCAATTTATGCTTCGGCTGCGGCTGGCGCGCCGCCAGACGCCGCCGACACACTCGTTAGCTCCTGAAGCAGCCCACGATCTAATAGTTTTGTCGTCTTTCAGAGACCATTTAATCTGCTTGTTTATATTGGTTCCAAGTACAACTCGAATACAGGTCATTTTACGGTGTTTACATTTTCATTCGTCGCTATCGTATCATTTTTCTATCTCTAAAGTACCTATGTAGGTGTACCTAAGCATACTATGTTACCTACATATGTGCATTGTTGTTTATTTTTTAGTGCTAACAGTGTGAATTCAAAATGTTTTTGTGTAATAGAATATGTAAGTCGAAACTTAGTTATTTAGGCATTCGTAGTTATTAGAAGCCTCCTTCTACGAAGCTTTAAGTTCACTGCAATGTCTAATTTTATCCAAGTAATCGTGAAAGTTAAGATAATTTTCACTTCTTATGGACTGATTTCATTATCTCCATAAAATAAGTCTCATAAAGTAAATATTTTCTAAACTAGTTTTAAACAAGTTTAATGCGTAGCGTTCATTAAAGTCTGATGTGTTTCATAATATTTATTTAGTAAATTATGATAGCATTAAAACACGCTTACATTGTGTGAATTATTAAAGTGTATGAAGTGAATGAAACGTAGACGGGGGTCTGTTATAAATCTGGGTGACTCTCATCAGGTCAACGCAAAGCCCGGACTTTGCCCGCTCAATCTAGACAATGAAGCGGTATACAGATAAACTGCCATGTGGAGGTTTTCTGACGGAAAATAAACCGTTTTTAACGGATGAATGTTTATTAATGATCTAAGATAAATTGACAACATATTTTCCAACAATGTTAGAAATCTATGGAAAGTAAACCGCATATGGTGAAAATTAAAAAAAATAACTTACATATATGTATCTATAGTCTCGGAAACATAAAACCTTATTTTTCGTTTGGGGACTCCCTGAAACCGATGAGAATGAAAAGGAAATACAACTTAGGTATATTTTGACATAAATAATGTAGACGTCTTCAATATTTTTAGCATAGAACTGCTCAAAAGTTGGAACGATTTCTTATTCAGTAGCAAAGTTTTTCCAATTATCCAGTTACCGGGCGCTTACCAAGTTTCCATTGGTTATTTATAATCTTAAATAGAAGGTCGTATTTTAAAGCGAGTTGTTTTTTATTTTAATTGTGCGACAATAAGCATGTTTATACAGATTGATGGCAGCAATGCCTACGCTCCAATTTGTCGAGTGCTTGTGCTACGGCGCAGCTTTTAAATTACTCGACTAATTGGGCAGATCACGGTGATTTTAGGCCGTAGTGTAAGCCTTAATTGGGGTTTCAGGTGTAATCGTCGATCGTCAGATACGTCGAAGCCGAGCTAAAAATAAACTTTATGGATGCGTGCGTGAGGTTTCGAATAACTAAAACGGTACAAAATGGGGCCATTTCCCTTTCGTTGGTATTCTTGTTAAAATTTATTTTTACTCCTTAAGTAGGTTACAGACCGGGTTAAGTGTGTAAATAACTTCAGACATAACAAACTTTTTGTGTGGTTACTGTTTTTGCTAATTCCAAAATTAGTTTTATTATTGCGGATCACGTTACCCACTAAGCATACACCATATATTAGATTGTGTTTCAGCAATGTACCGTAACTAGTATTTGTATAATTAATAAGTAGACAGACATGGTAGTTACGCCGACATTAACCTTAAACGCGTGCACGGTTCGTTCCCGCTAAGAATAGACGGCCCATCTTTTCTCATGGGGACCGTATAACGCGAGCAAGGTGTTATAATGAGGTGACTAAGCAATAGCGCCAACATATACGTGTTAAGATGCTTTCCTAAAGGTCGGATTGCAACTGCGTAAATATGTTGCTGGTACTTACATTAAGGTAACTTACAGTGCTGATTTTGCATAAATAATTTCTTTACCGTTAAAAATAAGGCAAACAAGGATTATTTGTTGTTTTATTTATTGTTTATTTATTCCTTTTTATTAAAAAACAGGAATATCATTAAAATGTATATAATTTCCTCAAGATTACCTGCTACAAATGTAGTAAGTCCAAAAATATGGCATTTTATTTGAGATTATAAAAAAATCTAAATTAGGTAAAGATGAAAAATTGTCTGCCTTAGGTAATGCAAAATATAGCTACCTGGAAATTTGGTCCGACACACAGTTGCTTGTTGACGTTTTCCTACAAGAAATATTAACTTGTTTACTTGATCGCTGACTTTACAACGTTCATATAGCTAAACGGTGCCCTAAAAATAAACTTAATACGGCACCTGAAGAGTTAACAACTTTTCATAAATGATAGCCTACATGTCCCAATTTATATTGTTTTTACCAAACCATCTATTTTAGAATAGACAGTAAAATTAACTGTGATTGGTAATTATGCCGAAGCTATCCTTTTGTGTTACATTTCCAGTTTTTGTTCTATTTGAAGTATCAGAAATTGTCTTTCAAGATAACTTTTGAGTCCCTGTATTTGGAAATCAAACAATAGACAACAATTAATTATTCCAGTAATGACAGCGCCTTCCAAACATTTGGTCTGACTAGCTAGTTTGTAGAATGCCTATTTCTTATCTACGCAATCTCTAAGATCTAGGATTTATGGTTGTGACGTAAATTGTACGATTTCGCTTACTACAAAAGAGAAAACGAGCAAGAAAAGCTTCGCAATAATGGAGTATCTTCAGCAAATATTTTTTGGGTTTGATAGTTTACGATTCGGCTATTTACGGTGGGTGCGTTAGTTATTATAATGTGTCACGATCTGATGTCGAAGTTCGGCGGGATGCGCAGGGGTGAGGCGAGCACCTGCGCAGGATGCACCGGCGTGCAGTCACCGCGCCAGCCAGTCTGGCGCCTATCAGCCGCCCCCGCCGCCCCACCCCGCGCCCCTCGCACCTCTACGCTCCACCCGCCGTACGACTCCCACGCTCGCGTTTGTTTTCAACTTTGATTGATAATTTGTTATTGGAGTGCGTATAACGGTTCGAAAACAATACTACGTTTCACTCAAGTTTGTAATCGCGATAATAGTATTGGTATTGCTCATACGCTGAGATGATAGCCCGAAATCATTAAACATGAAATTGTGAATATTGTTTTCAAAATTAAACGGATTCAATATTGTTGTGCTCTGATATTATCAAAGTGCCTATCAATACCCAATTTAAGCAAATCTTATCGCAGATTTCGAATCAGAGAATTAGATCTATTTGTATTTTTTTGGTGAAAATTTGAAAAGTATAATAACTGCATTTACATAGTCTTTATATTTAATATACTTATACACTTTCAGCTTTTGTCTAAACCGTTTCTAATTTCACCCAGATTTTGAGCGCTATAGAATAATCTTACACTTATAGAAGTGAATAATTTTATTAATCCATTTCATGCAAGCTTAAGGTTAGATTTGAAATACAAATTTAGTAAAGTAAACAGTATTGTCCATTTAATTCCAAGGCTGTTGTCACCTTTTAATGTTATTGAATTTGGTAACATAATGTGATCTAATCGCGTTAATAAGAGTGTTAAATAATTTAAATATTAATAATTTATGATATGATCCAATCATATTCATAAGGTCAGCATTTATATAAAAGCGTTATTGAGTCTGGCATACAATATGGATGTTTTAAATCAGAGCCTGCCGCACAGTATAGAACTCGAATTCACCATAGAACTATCGATATTCAAGCAAAACTACAAACTGCAAAACTCTTTTCTTACCAGCCACCGGAACACTGAAGCAGATACCTGAATTTTTGGTACGGAATACTAAAAATCGATCGCGTCTCAACCGGGAAGTGACATCGACAAAAATTATAGTACAGCGTAAACAGGGATACCGATCGTGCTCCACCACTATTCACGCAGTCACCGAGTCACACGGATAATTAGTACTTACCTACACGTGACGTACTATGCGTCTAATTATCCCTCTACTTGATTAGGTGCCTGATCAGAAAACACTACTTATGTACATTTAAGACGGATTACGCGACTAATGCGTATTAAACGGCAATGTGTCGTACTCGGAGATTCAATTGAGCGCTAATAAACCAAATTAGCGAATAGCGATTACTTCGGGGTGGCTAATAAAGTAATGGTGTACACGCAAAAATATAAGGATCAAGATATTTTATTATTTTAACACAATTTGACGGATCGTTGTATGGTTAATCGTTACTTAATGATCGCTCACGTTAACGAACGTCTGTGGGTGTGGCAATTCGTTTAATTAATCCTTCTTAAGTAATGGCGTATGTTGGATGTACCCCAGGGGACAAGTTTACCTGACTCAGGATCAACAGTGAAGGTATCTCAACAAAAGCTCCGAATTCAAGTAAAGAGCAAATATAAGTGTTACCCGAAATTTTATGTTGTATTTGTTATGGGCCATAAATCATGATTCTGTGACATAAAAGATGAAATAAAACTGGCTGCCGGACATTTCGCGGGTATAACAATTGTACCTACATACTTATTTTTGCATTTTAATGTCCTTATTTATCACCGTGTATTGAAATAAGCTGGGTGATAAAATTGATAAACGCACCGAGTGAGTATTTGTATAGTTTTATTTGTTGGTCATCATAAAACATTAAAAATATATAAATAAATTAATTTTGACATTAGAAATACGTATACCTACGTTAAAGAAAATTGCATTTTCATTTAAAGGAAAACGTAAGTGTAAACATATGCCTGCGCATGACCTGCCCCTTGCAACTTGTTGGAGTGTTCATGCACGATTATAGAAACCATTCGAGGCTCTCTAATATTTTAAATAGGACAATACTGCTTATTTTATCTTTGTTTTTGTTGTTTTCATATTCTTACATGAAGATGCTAACGACACGTAACAGGTTATTTAAATATGCCTTCCCACATAGTCCAATTTATACACATATTGAATGAATTAGGTTATTAAATGGATTATGGGTGGGGTGTGACGTAGATGAAGTGACGTCAGCGGTTATTGCGCCATCACTGCCAAAAAACTGGCTCAATTTCTTGGAAAAACAAAGTCGCTTAAAATGATAACGTTACGTACCAAACTGTTTTTAGAATTAAGTTACGTGGCAAGTATTAGACATAAGTTTTTTCTAACGTCACGCTTAAATGCTTACTGGTATAGCAATACAAATCTCATTCTAAGTGTATCATCTCTAAGCTTTCTCACGAGAATCTACCCGGCTTAATGGAATTGTTCTTGATTTTCTATGCAAATGGATGACATAGTAACCTTATAAACTATACGTATATGATGTCTGAAATCGCAATGTTTACTTGTACAATAATATCCCTGTCTGAGAATTACACAATGTTCCGGCTATTGTGACCTCTTCAGACTTAAGTCGTCCATTGAAGATGATCTATTCTTAGCCATGGAACATAATATGCTGCTCCATTTGCCGCTCTCGTTGAAACATTATTTTACAGAAACTTGGACCTCGTTTTAAGCCGTATTGTTTTAAAGAGCGCAAGTAGAAATTTTAATACGTAGTGAACTTTAATTTTTAGTTTTTAATACAAAGTTTTAAAAAATATACCTACCTATAATACTGACTTGAAACTAAAACTATTTTCTTCTGCAAAGTCTTGTAGCTCATATAATTATAAGTTTATTATTTCCGTATCCTGGCAAGATGCCGTAATGTTAGTTACGCACAAACCTGTACAGTGACTGTACAAGGCCTTCTTGGGTTCCTCAAAGCACTAAATATGTTTGGTTAAACGCCAAATACTTGTTCTTCTTCATGATGTTTATAAAGATTATAAATAAATAGGTATTATCAAATTCAGTTAGGTACATGTTGGTTTTATAGTCTTAGTAATGAATAAAACGACACAAAACCTGCAACTGTAGTACAACTACCTAGTGGTGATGAATATGACGGTTATTCCACTCTGACCGGCCCTTTATTTTTAACTATATAAAGATTACTTAATTATTCAGTGACGACTTTCATATTTCCACAAATATTTTAGCTCGTATTTTATTCATAGCCAGCAAAAGGATTACAGAATTTTTAATCTCCTCCAAAAGAGGTTTCATTTTCGAAGTTTATGGCAATTTTTTTTAACTGTATTTTTTATAAGCCATTGCAGATTACAAAAACCGAGCATAATTACTGTAATGGAAGGATTCCACCAAAAATTGTGCACGCACCAAGATTGCGTTTTTGCGGACATTTTAAACATGTCCGCACTAATTTTCCACATTTCTCGAGTGAGTAGACTACAGACAGGCAAATAGACAGATCTTAGACTTATAAACACAAATAAGTAATTACTGTGATAAGTTAACAGTACATTTTTCATTTTAGCAGTATTTTATTTGAACGAATTACTCAACACGGAATGGTCTCTGTTGCAGTTAATTCACATGCACAACAGCACGCGTTACTAAGCGTCCGTTGATAGGCTGCGGGCACACTGCCTGACATGTCAACGTCATATACATCAACCACACATCGTTTGTACCGACGTATTGTTTTACTTTCTGAATGGCCACTGCCCGTTGTCACACTGTTTAACTTTTTACGTAGTCTGTTATGCTTTGTTTTTGGACAAAGCCAATTCCCGACTACACGGGTTTTATTGATTCATTCGATTCGGTTTTAGAATAAAATCTATTTCAGTTCAAACGTTCATGTTAACGTTTTAAATTTTGGCAATAAAACAATTCTCCTCTTAACGAGTACACACAAGGTGATTTCGGCTTATTGTATGATTAAATTAATTCTGCGGAAGCCAAGCCTAATAATATTATTGTTATTTGGCTATAAATTTAATTATCAGCTTAATCTGACGTTACACTTGACTGTTATTTCGTATTAATGGTATGCATAGTATATAGCATCTCATCAATACATGTAGTCATTACCATAACGATTAGTTTGGTTAGTGGTAATCTGCACCGGAATCGGGATTATAAACTCCATCATGTATATACATAACAATGCATATAAAACAATTTAACGAGTATTTCATTTTAATCCTCTCTAATACTTTAAAATCGAAGTATTCATGTCATAGATACCATTTCTTAATTTCGGCTAAATTATAATTTCTACTGAAAATGATATAGCAAACAATTCGACGAATCATAAAATAATTCAGATTACCTGATACATTTTGATTTAATTTTAGATGCGGGGTGGAAGGCGTTTAATATTCAGAAGGTCTTCGTCTAAACTCATTTGTCACGTATTCTTGTCATTGACAGGTGGGCTTACCTACCAACAATATTATTCTGCATCATTAAATACAGTGTGGCTCTAAGTAGCAGGTATTATGCAAAGGGCAAACGTGCAGCCTCATGCGCCATCACTTACATTTACATCCTACGCAGGTAATGAATACAGCGCTCTGATTGCATGTTACAGCCGCTGGACAATTAAACGAGTCTCCATCCAATTGCCCGGCCTTTAACCAACATCCGAATTAATGTTTTATTTTACTACAACTACCTCACTTTTATAGCTCTTTAAGAATAATGGAAATATTTTGCCTATAATTTCACCAAACTTCCGCAATGTTTTTTCAAAGGATATTTTCCAAAACTTAAGTCGTTACAGTAGAGCGAGGAAAAACGAGGTTGTAAGGGCCTCAAGGTACCAAAATACCTGTTAGATATAACGTTTTTAAGTTCGGCTCCTGTAACTTTGCTCATTTAAAATAAGAGACAGATTTTTTATATACCTAATACTCACAAAAGTTCAACATCAAAAGATAATTGTTGCGTATCTTATACTATACGTTGAAAAGAATTTACTTTAGTACATGTAGACAATAAAATGGGTAGTGAAATATCAACAAGGACAACCGTTAAATAATGGCGAACACCTTGAATTGAACTTGAATTGATTGAGTACTCCAAAAATCGTAGCAATTGCGGATAAACCTACGATCAATTATCGCCAATTAGCACACACGTGCTTGTAAGACTTTTACAAATTACTATGACTTTTACATACAAGACTTACAGAATGTTTAAGCAAACATTTGTGAACAGTCTAAATTACGGTGAAGAAAGGCAGAAAGTCCTTGAGTGACCTCTAAGAGTAAAGCGTGAGTGGCCGCCGGCGGAGTCGGCGCGTTCTTGTGTATCTTTGTTCTTAAATGAAATTATCTCTTTTAACCTCCACAGAAATCACGAGAGACCAAGGTGCTATTACTTCGTTTATTATTTTTCACTAAAATCTCATTGCATAACTTAGTTACATTTCATACTACTTGACCCTAAACATTTGCCGTCTTACCACAAAAACTTTTAAACGTCAGTTTAAGACTTGTCTAAAAAATGACAAATTATGACGTTGAAATAAGGTCCATTTTGGAACCACACTTTTTTAGACAAGTGTTTGACACCATGGTTAAGTTTTTGTAGTAAGACCATTGGAGTTTTATGGCTTATCGTGGACAAAGAGTTTGAAATGAAAAGTACGAAGCCTAACTGAAGCACGGACCACGAATAATATGGAAGCAATGAAGATTTCTTTTAAAAAACAGAGCTCATCATATGAATCTCTTGCAGTACATATGACATAAATTCTTATTAAAAAGATGGTGTGCAAATGAACGCAATGTAGGATTGGACAGAGTCGATGAATGAAGCCTGGATGTAGCCCGACTAAGCGAGACCTGTTCACGAGTATGGAAATAGGTTATTATAGAGATTAAAAGTGAAAAGAACTTGCCGGAAAACGAAACAATAAAATAGAAGGTTTTAAAACAATACTTTTTCATATCATCTTCCTCATGAAGGACGAAAAAAGTGAAACCACTTTCAAAAATGGTACACTGATATTTTATTGAATTCGCATTACATTCTACACGAATTTCATCTTTCTCTTTTTATAACCTCATGTTTATTAATGAGAGCCTCCGTATTAATTTCTAGATATGCGCTACTCCGAGAATAGTAGATCTATTTTTTGTGTTGGCGTACTTGGATGATATAATTGAATTGCAAATAGAAAGCCAGGTAAGATAGATAAGCAATAATATTTTTTAGTGTGCAGACTGTACCACTTATATGATGGGAGCTGTAGGAAAAGCCTTTGTACCCAGGCTTTTCTTACAGCTCTCATTTCATGTTGGTATTTGATAAATATAATGCCGTTATGCAGTCTGTTTTCAATTCAATATGCCTTTATGTATATTTTCTACTGGACTGGTGGATAATATCTCTTTGGTATTTGTAAAGAGAATTTAAATACAAGAAGACTTTTACTAAGATATATAATTCGAGCCTTGACATTTCCTCAGAATTTAATAATTCTGGAAAAAGTAAATGGAAATTCTATATTTGAATAATGTGTTATGTATCTAAGGGTGCGTCCACATCTGGCGAATGCGCCGCGAATGCGCAGCACGCGAGCCGATCGCGAGCTGTCCGCGAGCTGCGCGCGTGCATTTTTGTTCGTGCGCCGCTTCTGCGCCGCCCGCGCGCGGCTCGCGCGCGACCTAAGCGCCGCACGCGAGCGGCGCGCAGGCGGCGCGCGACGTCTGCCATCTTCGATAGTACTGAGCCAATATACGGAACTGTAAGGGCGAGAACTGATTGCGCGCAGATCGCGCGCCGCTCGCGCGCTCTATACGAGCCTTGCGTGAGTTGCGCTAAAGAGGCGCACCGAACTGTTGCAGTGACTGCACGCGCGCAGCTCGCGGACAGCTCGCGATCGGCTCGCGTGCTGCGCATTCGCGGCGCATTCGCCAGATGTGGACGCACCCTATTAAAAGTTGAAAAGATTTCCTGATTTTCTATCGGTGTTATACATATATAGTCATACATATATTGTTGGGATAGCCGCAGGGTAAGCCCTCAAACAATCCTTTGATCGCTTATTGTATGATCACCATCCATTGAACCTTGGACAAAATTCGTGGAATAGAAAACCCAAACTTATCCCGATAAACTTTAATGTTACCAGTAAAATATTTTACAAGGGAGCGTTAATAAAGCTTATATTTATTAACTTCGAAAAGGAAAAAATGTTTCCCTCTTGTATTGAAATTAAAAATGCAAAAGGTTATATCGCAATCTACCTTAATTAGTTCGGAAAACTTTTTACAAAAAAAAGTTCCAAAAATACTGAAAATAAAAAATATACTTTTTGGTACATCGCATCGCTCTGGAATTCGGTGTCTAGAGATTGCAGCTGCGTTCTATGTTTACGTCGCCACCAATTTTTGGAGCAATGTATCTTCAAGTACTTTTTTTTGGTTTTCGAGTATTTTTAGAAGTCGTCCATTTTTTGCAAAAAGTTTTAACTTTTCAGTGCTTAGTTCCAAAATCGTAAATCACCTATACATTTATACTGTTTAATAAAAACCTACTTTTTGGGAAAGTCGGTTAAAGATGAGAGTAGACCAAATATGATTAGCGTGGGTAGTCAATACTAATTAATGTAGAACATACAGACAAACAAAGGGAGGCATTCAATTAAGGCCTATGATTTTAATTAAGTAAAATACATATGTGATTCTGATTACTTAGTGAGCTTCCTAGAATATGGTGCAAGTAATTTATTAAAGAAAATACGATACAAAATGTATACTATTAGCATTGTAATGGCCGCGGGGGTGGAATATGATTTTAATATTTACAAAGCAAAATGCCTGCTTATTACTTGTTAACTAGATTAAAATTGAAATTGGACTAATTGTACAGTCAACAACGGTGATGATGGCTTTTTGCTATTCTGAATATCATCATTATATTTATGAAGTTAATGGATTTCCTTGTCTTGTATTACGGCCGTATTTTAATTAAACTTGGTAAGACGTAGACTGGCTTAAATACTATTTCTGGGGTTTCATAATAATCTTCGTAGTTCGAAGAAATACATTTTTAGCATAGTTAGATAGTAATTTAATATTGTTTGTAGATTAAGGAAACAATACACAATCTAGGCGGAAAAGCATCCAAATTATATTTAGCATGTACTTACTAAGTTTTGTTCTATAAGCTTCCACACAATTAGTATTCTGCCTACAGTATTTAAAGCAGAGTCTATATCAGCTGTAGATACAAACGTATTGATTAGCCACATTGAACCATTAACCGTGTACACTGTTCCTGACCTAACCACGATCGTTTATCTTAGTTCGAGTTGAAGTGCACAGGATAACTTAGTGGCAAGCCTGAGGCCTAAGTGCTTAGACGCAAACAGGAATAGCAAGATAGAAACAGAATATGTGTAGGTACATCTATCTTATCTTTACTACTTTGTAACTTAAGTTGTGAAGCCACTATTAACAATTTCACCACGAATAAAGATTGAGGTTACAGAAACTCGGAATAAAAAGCAATCTCAGCTGGATTTTCAGTATTAGCACACATGGCATTATACGGATCAGAACAGCAGCTTCATTGAAAATTCTATGATGTTGATGTTGTTTATACGTGTTTACTTGTTACCTAGTTTAAACAGGAGTAACGTTAGCGGTTGAAAGCATTTTGTAACGATAATAAAGTTGTGTGACGCTGCGGGAGACGGGATTGAGACAAGGTAGACTGAGAGTCGCCGCACCGCAAACGATGTTTACACTATTCTGGAAATAGAAATATTTTCCATACTGGGTCCGCTGCGCCAAATTGTAGGTCATGTTTGAACGTATTGTTATGTGCTCTTACAATTAGCGTATTGTAAAAACATAAATGTTCTGAGGATTATCCTAGTCAACTAAAAATTCCGAGTCAATGAAAAATTGTTATTAGTATAACTTCCATCGTATGTTTACAGGTGCATATACATTTGAAGCCAGTGCCACGGTAAGATGTTTTAAAATATATCAAAAAGCACAGAAATTGAATAAGACATAACATTTCGACACTTTCTCCTTTCCTTTATAATATCAAGAAAACTATTCATTCGCAAATGTACAGCAATATTATTTTATTACTACTGACATTTTGTTGAAAACAGTGTGCTTAAATGCCATATATTTAAGGAAGTTTTGAAGACGATAGTTGCTTATTAATTTAAAGTCAACGGTTAATTTTAGAAGTAGTTCTTCTAGCACGAACTCATACTATATTCTATGAATAAAATACAAAAACAACTTTTTGGCTGCTCACTTTATCAAGTTACAAAATAAATTCGGCGCTCGGGCCGTGCTTGCCACAAGAGTGAAGTATATAACCACTCATGAATTTGACTACATCATACGCTTTACCTCAATATTTTTCTAATTTTGTTGTGTAACAGAAGTAAAAAGATTTTCCGCCTTTGTTTCCCCTGGGCCTGTGATTTATCAATTTACCTTCTGTTACTTTCTTAGAATTTAATCTTTATTCTGATGTCAAAACAATATTTATAATAAACGTTATATTACGTAAATACGTACCTACCTATTTTGAAAGCCTATTGTCATCTATTTACGTCACAAATATCCACAACTCTTCATGTAAAACAAAATTTATTGTTATCACCTTCAAAAACATTGTGTTCACTTTTTATGACCGTTTGGCGCAGCTTAATTAAAATATCCAATCTCGGCAGACTTTTTATAAGCCCATATCAACAAAGTCTGTGCAATTTTGCTTCTGGGTATTGATACGTGAACTTTGACCTTTTTTTATTTCATAAGTTTTTAATCATATTTTTCCACGAGAAATTCAATTATTCGCCCATAAGTTATTATAATGAAAACCGAAACAAGTATTTAATTAAAGAAGTCGTTTGCCGGTCGGGTTAGTTTACCTCGGAATTTGCCAAGTAATTATAACATGAACGAAACCATTCCATCATCATACAATATTATAATAAGAGGGCCAAAAGTGTATTGTAACAGTTTTATATTTGTAAAAGTAACACTTCATTATCAATAGAGTTAATATCATAGTAGGCGACTATTAAAAGACCATAAACGATAGCCACATTGTGACAATAACAATGACATTGTCAATTTGATTGATACGTAACATTTGCTTTGGGATTCTCGCCACAGAGTGTTTCTGGTTAGCACGTGTGTCTAGAATTTTTGTTTATTTTGAGTGATTTAGTGCCTTTTTGTGACTTGTTTTTGTTTTTGTGTGTTGTCCTTGTGTGTGTTTCTGTGTGTGAACGTTTTTTTTTCCGCCAATTTAAGTAAGTCTTACTAATATGGACCGCAATAAACCGCCTGACCCTGATCCGCCTGACATCTCTCTTGCGCCGCCATCCCCTAACTATCCACTTTCCCAATTCGCAGATGTTGTTTGCAGCATCGCGGATTCCCAAATCCCGTCCCATTCCGATTCCCAATCCTCATCTCACCAGAACGGTAGGAAACGTTCTGGAGATGAAAACAATGCGCCGAATCACATTCCGTCTAAGCAGCAGAGAAACCAAATAGGTCGCAATAGATACTCTGCCACCGATAAAGCTCCGTTCATCGTACATGTCTCACGCTTGGAGTCCCAGCCTAATGCAGGTACCACATTACACCCTGTAACTTTTGGCATGTTCTTGGTGAACAACAGAATTGGTAACATAGTTCGTGATGGCGTCAAGAAAGTAGGTAGGAACAGAGTTTCTGTCGAATTTTCATCCCCTCAGGATGCTAATTCATTTCTAATAAATGGAATTCTTTCAAAAAATAGTTATGTTGCCATGATTCCCACATTTAACATAACCCGCATGGGTGTGGTTACTGGTATGCCTACCGACCTCACAGAAGAAGAAGCAATGAATTACCTCACTGTGCCCTCTGGATGTGGACAAATTCTTAAGGTTCGTCGTATTAGCAGGAAAATCTTTAGAGATGGTATAGCTGAATTTAAGCCTACCGAAACTTGTGTCATTACTTTTGATGGCCAAGTCCTACCAACAAGGATATACTGTTGTTATACTTCTCTTCCAGTTTCCCAATATGTCTACCCCACCATCCAGTGCCGCAAGTGCTGCAGGTTCGGTCACGTGGAGTCTATTTGTCGCTCGAAACCACGCTGCAGTAAATGTGGCCACGATCACCCTGGTGATGGTTGCAACATTTCTGAGGGCGAGGCCTTCTGTGTACTATGCTCTGGAAATCACTATGCGAATAGCAAGTCATGCCCGGAGCTTGGTAGACAGAAAGCTATAAAGAATATCATGGCTGAGAAATCACTTTCATATGCTGAGGTCAGCAAAACAATCCCACCTGTTTCTCGCAATTATGCAAATGCTGCAAAATCATCATCTCAGTCATACCGCAAAACAGTTTTCTTAAAGCCGAAGACCCACGCTCCCCTCTCACCTTCTTACGACAAAGTTGCTCATCAGAACATTATAAATTCTCCTCCACCTTCACAGCCTAATGGCTGCGCCCTAAATAACCCCTTCGCTGGTTCCAATCATTTATCTCCTATTATTGAAATTCTTAGTAAAGTACTTACAACTATTCTTTCAAATAATTCTGAAATACCGTCCAACGTCGCCCATCAACTTGTTACTCTCCTACTAAATATTAAGAATGGCGCCTCGCCAGGTATTCCTACAGTGGAATGTGAGGAGCGTGTTTCATAAGAAGCATGACCTCATATTCCTTCTCAATAAATACAAGCCCTTGGCTTGTTCCATCGCTGAGACTTGGCTTACCCCGAGCCTTAGCTTTCGCATGCCACACTTTAATATTTTGAGATGTGATAGGTCTGATGGATATGGAGGGTCGGCTCTCCTCATTAACAATAGAGTACCACTCTCGACCCTCTCCCTTCCGGTTCTGGATGGTGAGTTGAACATTGTTGCAGCTAAATTCGAGGGCATAACAGTAATGTCTATTTATATCTCCCACCCCCGTCAAAATTTTTTAGCCTCACTAAGAAACGTGTTCAATAATGTAGATGGGCCTATGTTAGTTATGGGAGATTTCAACTGCCACCACTTTAGGTGGGGCTCCAACCGTTGTGATGCGTTTGGGGAAGGTTTAGTAGAAATCCTCGATGACCTAAACCTGTGCATCTTAAATGATGGTTGTCCTACCCGTAGATCCCTTCCTGGGCAACAAAAGAGTTGTGTAGATCTCACATTCTGTTCTGTAGAGTTGGCGGCATCGTTCCATTGGGAATGTACTGCTCTTACGCATGGTAGCGACCACTACCCCATTGTTGTTACTTTATTAAATAAAACTTATCTAGAGAAAAGTTCTCCTCCACTTCTGAAGTACAACCTATCTAAACCGGATTGGTCAAGGTTTGCTTCTCTATTGGAGGAGAAAATTAGTCTTCTTCCAAATTTAACTTCTGCTTTCCCTCATTCTTCTGGTCACCACCATGCTAAGAGCTGTTATGAGGCATTCGTGTCAGCTATAACCTCCAGTGCTGATTCCACATTCCCCCTGCGTAACGGTGCCAAAAGCATAATTCCATCACCTCCGTGGTGGGATCCAGATTGCACAGCCACGATTCGAGAACGTAAAGAAGCCGAAAAACGGTACAATGGAGCGATGAACAACGAAAACTTACTACAGTACAGACGAGTCTATGCCCGATCCCAACGGCTTCTTCGTAAGAAGAAACGTCGTGGTTGGGTTAAGTTTTGCACCTCTCTTTCTCCCTCCACTCCAGTGTCCGCAGTATGGAAGAGCATAAACCGCTTCAGACGTGGGTGCTCTCCATCAATATCCTCCCCCATTACTAGACAAACCGCTGAATCCTTTTTTAATAAAATTGCTCCAGCCTACGTCCCTTTGCCTACAGAATTTGATCACCCGCCTGTGGGTGTAGTGGATGACCCTCTGGACGAACCATTTACAATGGATGAATTGAATGCGGTGCTTCGTCATGTTCGGGACTCTGCCCCGGGCATTGGTGGCGTTCCGTATTCATTTATAGTTCATGCTAGTTCAAACGCAAAATCATACTTTTTAAACATTATAAATTACTGTTACTCTTCTGGTTGGGTTCCTGATCAATGGAAAATTCAAATCATTATTCCTCTTCTGAAACCCGGCAAAAATGTTGATGATCCGAATGGCCTTAGACCAATTGCATTGTCCTCGGTCTTGGTCAAATTATTTGAACATCTGATTAAAAATAGACTTGAGTGGTTGGTCGAATCTAGAGACTTACTGCCGAGCCATCAATTTGGCTTTAGGAAGGGTCTTGGCACAATGGACAGCGTGGCAACATTAGTTACTGATGTTCGTACAGCCTTTTCCAAAAATGAATCGGTTGTAGCCGCCTTCCTAGATATTTCCTCCGCATATGACAGTGTCCTTCTTCCCATTCTCAGGCAGAAACTGCAAGAGCTGAGTCTCCCGGTCAAGATGATACAAGCCATATGCGGACTTCTTATGTCGCGGTCGTTGGTGCTGAGGGTGCAGGGTGAGGTATTTGAGGAAAGATACGTATGGAAGGGTCTTCCCCAAGGCTCTGTACTTAGCCCATTACTGTACAACCTGTACACAATTGACATTGGTTCCTGTTTAAACAGAGACTGCTGCATTTTGCAATACGCCGACGATCTGGCGCTCTATGTAACCAATGCTTCAATTGTGGACGCTGCTTCATCACTCTGCCTTTCTCTGGACTCTCTGCACCAGTGGCTTCTAGATCGTGGTCTAACACTATCTGCTCCAAAAAGCTCGGTTGTAATCTTCTCTCGGAAGCGTCTGATCCCTCGGGTCTCTATAAAAATCCAAGGTCAGGGCGTTCCTGTTGCTAAGAAGGCTAAATTTTTAGGGGTCTACCTTGATTCTAAATTGACTGGTACTGAGCACTTAACTTACCTGGTGAAAAGGTGCGAAAGGGTCATATCTATATTAAAAGTCCTTTCTGGTGTATGGTGGGGGGCTCACCCTTACACCATGAAATTGATATACAACGCGTTAGTCCGCAGCATTTTAGATTATGGCTCATTTGTATTGATCCCTTGCAACAGGGGTGCTCTGGCAGTATTAGATAGGCTCCAGTCTCAATGCCTTCGAATCATCTCAGGTTGCATGAAATCCTCTCCCGTCAACGCCTTGCAGGTAGAATGCGCCGAACCTCCTTTAGCCCTGAGGAGGCAATATCTAGCTTCCCGATTTCTATGCCGTGTGTATCCCAAAAGTTTCCATCCCCTCATCCCTAAACTTAAAGAGTTAGATTCTCTGTGCAGATCTTCCAAGTACTGGGAACACAAAGAAATACCACTCATCTTGAAAACGTTTCGCCATTTGCAAAATTTGAATTGCCCCATATCCCAATACCCCAGATTACCTCTCTTCAACTTTTCTTATGAAGTCCTCTGTTTTACTCCCAAAATATATTATAATGTCGGTATTTCCAAAAAGTCCCCTTCGGCTAATTCTGCCTTCAATGCGGTGGTGGAAGAACGATGGCTTGGGTTTCAGAGGTTTTTTACTGATGCTTCCA
Organism: Helicoverpa zea; assembly: GCF_022581195.2. Taxonomy (NCBI): domain Eukaryota; kingdom Metazoa; phylum Arthropoda; class Insecta; order Lepidoptera; family Noctuidae; genus Helicoverpa; species Helicoverpa zea. The sequence goes on along the minus strand of NC_061461.1, from coordinate 6,073,265 downwards.
AATTAACATCAAGCAGTAACACAGGTGCTGCGGTTTACTATCAAAATTCTAAAATTATTTTAAAATTTAAATGTCCAAAGGAGTCCTCTGTATTTACAGGCGAGTGTGTGGCATTATTGGAAGCTTGCCTGTTCATTGAATCCCACGATATCAGCTCAGGGGTTATCTTTTCAGATTCCTTGAGCTGCCTACAAGCCCTTTCCCAAAATCCATTTAAAAGTAAACTCCAAAGCCCAATAATCCTTAGCATTAAAAAGTCCCTATTATCTTGTAGCATCCAACAAAAAGAGGTCCATTTAGTATGGATACCTAGCCACTGTGGTATCAAGGGTAACGAATGTGTGGACGCCCTGGCTAAAGATGCTTGCACATCAGTTACAGCCGATCCTGCGCACTTCTCCCTTCAAGGGTATGACCTGCTGAACCTTCCAAAAGCGCATCTTGAGACTGCATGGCAAGAGTATTGGAACGTTTCCAGCAGTAAAAAGGGTAAATACTTTTTTAATATACAACCCTTAATTCAAAGTAAGCCCTGGTATTACCATTTTAAAAAGTTCCCTAAGCACGTGATATCGGTTTTTAGCAGAATCCGTTTAGGACATTGCTGCACACCTGTTTTTCTGCGCAAAATTCGTGTACAGGACTCGTCTCTCTGTGAGTGTGGATTGGATGAAGGTAGCTTGGAGCACATATTTTTCAGCTGCCCTATAAACTCCTCATCCTTCGACCTATATAACCGCCTCATTAAATTAAAGATTCCTGTACCAATCAACTTCCCTTCCCTTTTAACATTTTCCTCTCCAGAACTGATCCATATCCTATTGATCTTTATCCTCCAAAATAACATTAAATTGTAGACTTTGGTCAATTTAGGCCACTGTCTATGTGGTTGTGGTATTTTTATTTTTTATTTCTGTGTATATATATGTTTTGTTTTATACTTCTATGTACTAACAATATATCAAGTTTATTTATGTGTTTGTTTCAGTGCCGTCCTACTAACGCAACAAGTTCTACAATAAGTGCAAAGTTTTCTCCTTTCAGTTTTTAAAATTGTTATCGTACCTACTTGCTTCTCATATCACTTGTCAGTGGCAGAATCGTCGACATCAACATCGACGGCAGAGATTGCCAGAAACAAAAATAGAATAGAACATTTGCTTTGTAAAAAACGTTATGAATCAATATATGAATACAGAAGAATAAATATTACGAAAGAAAAGATAGCTGTATAAACATTTTAAAATGCCGCTTTATGTGTATTACATTATTCATAAAATTTGGTTTTCATACAAGCCGCCGAGGGTGAGAGATCAGAGGTGCAAAAATGTTTTCTCATATTCTAATGTTACCGGTAAGTCGTGAGGACTTATAAAAGAGGAATATGGCCACATTCACCGAATGTAGGTTGCTGTGTGTTGAGTGAAATCCAAATTATTTAAGCGAGTTTTTTAGTCTAGGAAGTTACAGGTGAGTGTGCTTGGTTTGATGTTTTTATGTTATAAATTCCTTCTAGTAAAAGATACATTTGTTTATAGATATCATAATGCGTAATAATACCCGCATAAGTTAAAGACAATTCCTAACTATTTAACTGGCAAGCAAGTCATGACTAACAAAGTAAAGCTACTTCAATCCATAATTCTAATCCAAACGGTATTAACAATAGAAGCGGAATCAAAAGTTCTATCTGCACAGCGATTCCTATCAGTTCAGCGCTTGTTCAAGCCTTTCAAAGGCATCTTGTTTTAATGTCAGAGATTTTATCTCGGCCGCGGCTGCAGCTTATTCCTAGCGATAAAATTTAATTAAATAAAAAGAAACACTTTATAAAAGAACGAGCAGTAAAGCTGCGTCGCATCTGTTGATGGAAATTATGTAGATACGTTCAGCTCAGAGCTCCATACTACGGAAACTGTATTTAAAAACTGTACGCCCGGCGGAATGGATTATCCATTAACAAAATTGACTGGGCGCAGCAAACAAGGTTTCCGATTAGCCGCTGTCAAAAACAGCCAGGGCTCAATTTGGACTGAGACAAACGACAAATTGGTTTATAATAGACAATTTAAAAGGTTATTTCGTATTTAATGATACAAAGATGAAGTATGCCCTTTGTTGTTGGAACTGTTTGAAAAGGTTTACAAGTGGACACCTACGTACAAAGAGTTTGCTCTCGTTTGGGACTTACATCAGTGTGTGCTCAAACGTACTTGACAGATTACCCAACCGTCAGTATTCCGAGAATTGTCTGCAAGGACAGCTGGATAACCGACGTGGCAGAGACCTCTATACATTTACACTCGGCAACCATGTTTTACATTAGAATGGTGTTTGGAAAATCGAGATACGTATTGAATTTTTCTGCTCCTTTGTGTCCTTTATAGAGGTTATTATTATATTGTGCTTGTTCGCAAACAATGTAAAGAAACTAGAGACTGCGGCAATTTTGTTGGGACGACAATAGTCGGTCACATGGGATTCTCTCAGTTTGATATTCGTATTGTTGTGATCTGGCATCCGATCGGCCGGTTGAAGGTCGTGTTTACTTTCATACAAATTGTATTTACACAATGAAGCCCTTATAATATTCTTCTTTATTGAAACTTGAATAGTTTATAAAAGGTTAGGTATATTGAGTGAAATGATATGTGTACTTAACACACCTCGTTGAGTTTATTTGATATTGAGAGAGTTGAATTTAGTGAAACAGTTTTCGTAGTAACTTGCAATAATAAAAGTACTTTTGGATTGCTTGGCATAGGGTATAATAAAAATATGGCAACCTAGGGCATTAAATACACATTATTATCAGCAATCCGACACCGAATAATCATTTTCATACCTCTATTTCATGTCTGAAATTAATTTGAATAAAGAATTGTGTAGATTTCGTACAAAGTTTTCCAATATACGACTGAAACTTGCATGATTTTTATATAAGTATACAGCTAAAAGTTGACTAGTAAAAAAAATATGACGTTTTCATGGCCGAGAGTGTAAGAATGAAAGTAGGAACAATCTCTCGTGATCCCAGCATTAGTTACATGATAGTGTGAAAGTTATCTAGTGCCATATAAAATGTGACCAAAATAGAAAGCCAGTTGCGGGCAGCGGAGTTAGAATGCAGTAATTTCTTGTCAGTTTTATCCGGCTAACGTTAACACGGGCGGGCACGGTCGCTAACAAGTGGTCGCGTGCAGCTGAGCGCCGAGGACTCGTGGATTAACTACTCACTTGCTCCTTTTTCATTCTTAAATGCTAACCATAATTGTATTTTAAAGGCAATTTATTTTAAGGATCTGTTAATCTAGCTAGCGGACAGAGGACAAAGAAAATGCTTTTCCATTAATGTTTTAAACAATTCTGGTCAGCTTTTACTAAGAATTTATTTGCTTTATCGTAACTTGGTTTGGTAGAATAATTGAACTTTTGGTGTAGGTTTATGTGTCTCAAGTTGAGAATTGTATCCTAACACAATATTATAGTTTATTCAAAATTTAATTCACCAGTTATTCTGAATGAATATCTTATGTTATCTTGTGAAATAACATGGAGTTGTTGTAAACTTTTCTTAAAGAGAAACCCAGCAGGCATATATCGGTATGTTCTGTCTTAGGAATTAATTAACAATATACCCCGGGGGTGTCGTGAGTGAGGGATACTAGATTATATTATTGACAATATGGACAGTCAGTAGCACCCACCTGCACATTAATAACATAATGCTACGTCACACTAGGTCGGATATCGAAATCCAATCAGGAATTATCCATATGGAGTGTATAGTGTTCCTGTTAATGGAACAATTTCGCTAGATGAGCATGTATGTGTCAGTTACATGAACGGTAATTTACTTTTAGTACAAATTGAGTGACTAAGTAATAAAATCTGATATTGTAAAATCTACCTCACCACACACACATGATTAAACATTTCAAGGAAATTTTAATGGAACTGTTCCTTTACATAAACACTGTAAAACAAGTGTAAATAATGCCTTGACTGGAGAATCATCACCAACAAACTTGCATTGGGAATCGCTTCTGAAACCCTATTTAATAGAGGATCCTATTATGTAGTGTAAAGCTTCACTTGGTTACTTAAGAGTAACTCTTAAGTAAACACTTAAGGGTAACTCTTAAGTAAACAGTCAGATTAGCTGGAACATCGAGTAGCACGAAGTTTGGGAAGGACCGATCCCAATTTCTCTTGAACTCTGTATACTACTAGATTTCGCCCGCGATTTTGTCCGCTTGTAAAAATAACTTTGTTCAGCATTTGCTTAACTTTGTGTTTACAGTATTACAAAGTATCACTTCTATAACCTATTTCATCCAAAACAGAGCATCAATTTTTGTGTGACAGCGTAAAAATCTCATTTTCTGTCTTGCAATAAGTTCTTTTACTGAAGACCAAAATCGCGTAGAATTTGGATTTATAAAATGACAGTAAGCTGGTAGTGGCTACTGTGAAAGTGTTCAATGTTAAGCCGTATTTAATTCAGTCAGTCACAGAATGAGACCATTTTTATAACAAACCGAGTACCTTAGTATACAGTTAGAACCGTCGCGTCCGTTTTGCGTCCGACCACTACCAAGTCATATCCGATCCCTGTCCCTGTGGGAGTAGAGATAGTAAGTAACTAGTTACTTGTACATATAGTTTGGTATTTTATCTAATTTAGCAAAAATGATTTTTGTAAAATACTAGCTGTTTTTCGTGGTTTCAACTTCTAGCTGCGCCTGGATGAAAGAGCATCTCTGTGTACCAAAAGTTTAAGTGTAAGCACGACGGACACGGACGGAAACTCTCGCATTTATAATCAAAGTGAAGATTTAAAATTTTAGGAAAAAGTCATTATGAGGCAGAAATCTATCTTGCCTCCATCTTGAGATTAGCATTATAAGTACCGACGCTCCTTGATGGGCGATGTAATAACCATTTACTGTAGTGCCATTTTCTGTTTAACATTTTAATAGACTTTACATACAGCATTATAGGTCGTTTGTAACCATTTTTAATACAATCAGTTTTATTTTATTTAAATCCTTGAATATTTTTGGATCCTTTTAGTCTATTTAGGTAAAGTTCAAAAGTTATGCCTCTAGGGATTATAGATAATAGAGATTCTAATTAAGGAATTGCCGTTTTAGCGGAATAGCTTCATAGTTAAAGCGAGTAAAACTTGAGCTAAGGACTACCTTTAACAGAGGGCAGTTCGTCTTTCTCAGCTCGTGACACAGAGGTAAGTGCGAACGCAAGAATGCACCGGAAGAGCCTTTGCATCGTTACCGTATCATCCTGCACAAGAGGAATGCACGAGAGCAATCTTGGTAAGGATGGAGTCTGCATGTCTTAGCCGGAATGTCTAGCATGTATTTTAAGGAGAGATAACACGTCATATTATATTCCAAGCTAACTCATTATACTACAAGACTTTATCTAGCATTAAGTTGACGGAGATAATAATAAACTTTAAATTGGACCATTTTTCCGTTTATGTAAAATTCATACTGCAATAAGTTGAGTAACTGTTGCTTTGTGAATTTGAATGATGTCGGTCATACTCAGAATCCAGTCTAAAGGGATCTTATAACCTTTCTTTTATTTTCTTTTGCAGTCATTATCATATCAAACAATGACTAGCCTCATATTGATTGCAGTTATAATATACATTTTATATCTGTGTTTGTTTTACAACAACCAGGGTTTAATATACAAATTGTTGTAGAAAAATTTGTATATTAAACCCTGGTTGTTGTTGTAGAAAAATAATCATTCATTGAATAATTTATGAACAGTACTTGGACATGATAAATAATAGTTGTTAATAAGTTTGCATATGCTAACATTCCCATAAACTGTGGAATCGAAGGATATTGTTAAACAAGAACTCGTGTAATTGATGAACTTCTTATACTGTTCTTGGTTTTAATCAGTTATATTACAGCAAGATATAAAGCAACAATTAAGCGATTTTCTGCTAAAACATTTTGATAAAACATCTGATTTATCTAAAGTATTTCCTTAAAACTAGAGATGTAATTTTGTGGTAATGTGTATTGAGGAATAGAATTTATCTTACTTAAAATAAAATTAAAATTTTATCAATGTAAATTATAGAAGAAATCCAAAAATCAAGAGATGATAATATTTATTTCACTATTTGAATAATAATAAAAAGTTGAAGAATGCATTCGAGATATCAGTGATTAAATCGGAATATCGGCTTTGATAAACGTGATTAATAATCGTGGCGTAAAATATCTGCAGTTCAAACCACTAACCAATATTTCGTTTAATCATTTGAGGTGATAAATTGTTGATGTTACACTAATTCGCTTAGTGGTAATCGGTGTTCGTTAATCTGTGGCTGCTCGTCATGTAGGTACCGCTGTACACTTCATTGTCGGAACAGCAATTTGAAATGTAGGTACAACTATTATAGATATGTTGTTTGGTTGGTATTGGCGTGTTTTTTGGTTTTTATATATCTACGGTAAAGTGTGTGTTCAAAGCATACGAGGAAAAGGTAATCCCGGAACCCCCGCTCCGCTATACAACTTCCAACTTGTGTCCCACTTCAGCGTTTTTTATCTCAGTCTTCCTTAAACATCTGACATACTAGCAACGAGAAGCCTCCAATATACGAATGACTTCCTCAACTTGGCGAAGCAAATTATACTTTCTCTACTTCCCATCCAAAATTCCGAGAACGTGATTTTTCCGCCTAACTTAAAATTATATCTGTTAATGGATTTCTTGAAATGTAATAAATTCGTCTTTTCATGTTGGCTCTAATTGCGAGCTATGATCCTTGAAAGTCATTTGCAATGATTCCTCCTCTCTCCTTTGTACAAACAAATTGAGCAAAATTACAAATGGCAGCGAATATTTCATTTCGATAAGAAGAAAAAATACGCAAATTAAGCGTGGGATAAAACAGTGAGATTTCCATTTCTCGGTTATTATATTTCTTGTTCAAGTTGACTTTGTTTTGTCTCCGGCAGTGAAAACACTAGTTTTAAGTGTCAACAATAAAATAATACTTTGTTCTTCATTTAAATCGTTTCGTATTCTATTGAAGTTTAATTTGTTTTTCGTGTAGGTATGTATCATTTGTTTTATTTAGGTGAATGTTATACTGGTTAGGCACAATAAGGACAACTAACTAACAACTAATTACAAACCAACTCATTGTAATTAGTTGTTATACAATTTATTAATATTAAAACTTTAATTTGCTATTAGGGCCATTTATTTTCATTGTAGTTCATAATTTAGTTCATATGAAGTTTTGTTTAAAATAATGGAAATGAATGAGAAGATACATTTTCGAAGTGATTTCACACCAGAAGGCTCAATAAGATGTTATCTCTGATATGTCACATTGGTTTAATGTGTTTCGTCAAGAAATTGGGTTCACGAGAAACTACTCGTGGCAGAATCGTATTATCTGTGAAACCTTTCACCTGAACACAATGCGTGAAGCCATTACCAAATATATTTCCAATCTTATATCGCAGGTGAGGTTGGTTTTCATCTCCAATAAAAGGTTGTGTGGATAGAAGCATGTTGCACGATAATAATGAATTTATGTTCTGACTAGAATGTAGAATGCTACGATATTTTTATTAGATAAATACGGATTTGGATTAGCTAGCTCACGAGTTTATTCATTGCATAGGTATTATTGATTTTAGAATATTCATTTCAATATTACCTGTCAGTTAAATATTGGTATGCAACTAATGCATTGGGTGAAATTAGTACTGACAGGCAATTAACCACTTATCGGAAACTCCCGGCTTACGTGCCGAGCCGCGCGCTGTTTGGGGGCTGCGTTTTCCGGGTTGCGCTGTGATTGACACCTAAAACGTGACTCGGTGTTGCCACTCCCCTACTATGATTACTCATGCCTAATCTCTCCGTCTGTCAATAAACGCCATCATGTCTCTCGGCCCAGAATACCAACGACGAAAATACGACAGCCGAGGCACAATAAGGAGTTTAATTTGCCAGTCTGCGACACATTTGATCCCATTGACATTTCTGAACTTTAATGTATTAGTTAGTTTAGCAAGGACAGTGAACTATCCGTGTCTGTGTAGCGCGGAGGTGGCGATAGCACCGTAGCATTTTTACGAAAGTGGTTTGTTAGTGTGCATGTGTTGTAATAACACCACTTTGTTGGTAGTGGGTGTGTGGCCAAGCATGTGTGCGTGTGTGAATGGGCGAGGGTAGCAGGTAGCAAGGTACAAGGGGGGAGCGCGGGTGGGGCGGGGGGCGGTATCGACGCGCGCGCCGCGCATGCGCCAAGCTACTCACCTGTTGCCGTGAGGCCATGGAAAGATACTCTTTCAAATTAATATAGACACCTGATACCGAAATAAAAGCAAAGTTTCAAGTCCAAGGAAGGAATCATTCCTTAGGCCCTATATTGGGCAAAAGTGACTTTCTGTGTAAAACTTGCCGAAATATAACTCCATGTGTGACTAACCTAGCAAACTTTTGACAGCTATAACGTCAATTGTTTATTGAGTTGTTATGAAAAGGAAGTCAACATCATTGAGTTATTAATAGTCCTTATATATATTTTAGTGCATTGTTGAATAATTTTAAAGCGATATTCATAGATTAACATTTATAAAGTTGACGACGTACCACATTTCTATGAAATTTATATTTCTGTTAAACCGAGTAGGTGTTTAGAACTATTTGCCATTTTATATCAGTTTAAATGCATACTATAAAAACAAAATAAAGAAATTTATCGGTGATTAAACTGTTTTTAACGAAAGCAAGAAATCAGTTTCCATCATTGAAAAAAAATCTAGAATTTAAAAATTACGAAATCTGCTTCATAAAATTATTATAGTATGGTCGCGAAGCACGTATTGGCAAAGCGTTTAATCAGCTGTTATATTTCCTCGCAGTTAATGGGGTCACAGGAAGCAGTATAAATACGTATTCATTTAATTTCGCAGTAAGTAAATCCATCTGTTCATGCGTGTGGTTTGTTGGGACACGCGTTTGAATACGTCAGCCAGGCAAGGGTTAAGTGGTATACAATGTTTAGTGTTATGGAAAGGTCCTGTTAGTTTTTGTACGAATGAATATAGATCGTCCTCATAATGGACGCACAGCCTCATGTTTTATGATCCGAGTGAAGTGAACATTCGTCTTACCGAAATTGTATTATATGGAATGGACGCGTTATGTAGAACATTTTTCTGGGGTATTCATCAAAGGGAAAGCGTATTAGACATAAACATTGACATATTTCGTTACGGCTAAATGGAGTGATCGTAAAAAATTGTTTGATGGGAATGGCAGTACAGTTAGTGCTTTTAAATGATATAGCTTCATGCGGCCACGGTCTGGGTGGCGTGGGCGTTTACAGCTTTCTGAACTAGGGGGAACCGAACGTGGCGCATACCACAATTTTCCAAGAAAAAGTTAATTTAATTTTATTACAAAGTGGCTATTTATTAATACTAATACTAAGTTCCATACCAGCGTACTTAATATAATGAATTTAACTTACAACGTATTTTAACTGGAATAGCTTTTATTTCGAATTTATTTACCGAGCTTGAACCACTCTCGGTAAAATTTTTAAGTTTGCTACGACTGCTACGAGTGCTACGAAAGTGCTACGAGATCCTGGTGAATGTCATTTGGTTTTCTAAATAAAACTAAACGTTATTTAAGGTTTGCGGCATTTTTTAGGTTTGCATCACTGTGAATAATATATCTCTCTAGGCCTTATTGTTATTTTCTATTTTTATTTTATTTTCGGTAAAAACATAAAGGCAATTTTATTTTTATTTTTCTGTCATTGTACAAGTTGTAATTATCTAGGCTGTCGTACTCAATATACTACAAATATTATTTATTGATACAAGGTATCCAATAAATATCTTCGTCAATTTTTTTCAAGTGGTACAGCTACTACGAAAGTGCTACGAGATCTTTGAAATTTTTCATGAAATCTATTTCGATTTTATCGTTTATTTTTAGATACTTGTAGGTAGTTTTGTTTACAAACTATTTATGACTAGTAATGAATATGTCGACCGGTATTTAAGTCGATAATATCAATCGTGGAAATCATTTATTCCTAAATGTACATTTCTGGTTATTGATTTGTCAATGGCATCTGCAGTAATTTCATACTTGTATGTATTTCGTCGCTTAGCGGTACGTAATACGTACTTACTATAATTATGCTAATTGAATGGATATAGATATAGAGAGAACCAGAACCTATTATTAGATGTACGCCTAAAATAACGTTCGTAAAATAGTACTCCATAACTAGCTGTAGACGTATGTAGTTACTTTTAGAAGCTTTGCATTTAGTTTGATTTTGTCCGGATTCACGAAATTATTTTCAGAACACCGCAGTAGCTTTTGTGTTCACCTAAATGGGAGATTAAGAATCAATTTTTCTATACATTGAAAGACCGTTCCGTTTCCTTAGATAAAACGTTTACCCTACAATATCCTGCACAACTCAGACGACATTCACTTATCACGACGTTGATGGAAAAACGTGAAGAATATAGTCGACATTTATGTTATGTACGTTTATGGACTGCCGATGATATTTTATTAAAGAATATTCCATTATCCTGATCGCGTCATGCAGGGAGCGCTTTTCGTATACAAAACAAGGGCACTTCATAGAGGGGGCATGCATAAACAACAGACGTTACCTACACTGTGACACCCACGACTCAACTATTTACATGTATTTGGAGCATAAACTAGACCCACAGGGAAACCAGTGCCGTTCTCATTTTGAAAGTAATTTTCATGTTGTCTCCGCTTCCAGCAGGTGACTTAGTCATCCTTATTTATATGGTAAACTATTCTTCTGCTTTGCAGTTATTGAAGGTGAATACAAGCGACCGCTCATTAATTTTCGCAGCGACATTGTAACACTGAGTTTAAAATGTAACATACGAATACGAACATAATAAAACTGTTGGTAAACCAAACTACCGTAAAACTGAAATGTGTTTTACAACAATCAAATATTATGTTTCTGCTCCACAAATAAAATTGGCTTAAAATAAATACATATTAATATGTAACTCTTAGAACTGAAACGTGTGTGAACCAGACGTGGTCAGAACAAATTAACTAGTTAAATAATTTAGATAAAGTACAGAAGTTATTAATGTGAAAAGGATGTTCGTTACTTTTTGAACGGATTCGGATTTTGATGTTGAAAGTATCCTTATTTAGTACAAAGGTTTACCCGGAAATTGAGGAGTTTCCATACAAAGCGTAGCCACCGACTGCCGCGAGCAAATATAACATAGTTTGTAAGGAAACTGCCGTATATACAAATTGTAGGAAGCTGTCACGATATTCTAATGAAAAAATGTTACAATGTAACGTAGTTATCTTTATCAATTCAATTATAGGAAATAAATGTATGTAAATAAATGTATATTAAAACCAGAAGTGGAAGCATGTTGGAAAATGGCGAATGACATAATTCCCAATCTTGTGATGTGACTTGACTTCCAAAGTCAGTGAAGACACTGGTCACATATATTTTATTTAAAAAAAATCTAAATACGCAGAAAAATATCATGAGAAGGTAAATGGATACATAAGAAATGAATTACAGTGGTGCTTACGACCACAAGAGAGTTTTCCCATGTTGCCTGGAAAGTGCTATTTCTCTTCAAGAAAATTATTAATCTTGCCGTCCGTGTGATCTCCATTCAACATGTCAGTCCTTAGTCGGTCCCTCAGAAGGAGATCTAATCGCTACATTCAAAAGTACCACTTTTAAGCGTTTAATTATCTGTTAAGCGGCTATTTGTCTTGTTATCGGTTAGTACAAAGTAATTCTACGCAGGGCTTTAAGCTTGTCTTCTTCGCTTTTGGCAATAAAGCGAAAAATTGGCGTATTCACGATGTCTATTACTCAGCCGTGAGTAATGGCAAATGGCTATTCCGAGGAGGTTAAATGCCTATGCTTTAAGAAATCTAAATTTCAGTCGTAAACGAAGACATTTTTCTAACGTAAAGTTTGAAGTCCGTTATTTTTAAATAAGAATTAAATATTGAGTACACTTCTCCATTTTATAAACCCCTATGAATGTTATAGGGTACCTGAATAAAAGAGCATTAAATAATGCTGTTTAGTATAAAATCGTGCGGGGAAAATGGCAAGCACGTTTGAACTTTGCGGAGACGTTAAAGCGGTTGTCTGTTTCCCTACATAAATATTCTATTTTTCCTTTATCTTGCCATAAAGCTTTCACCGCGAACGAAGCATGAAGTAAGTGGGTATTCTAATATTAGACACTCCAGGGTTTGTATCAGCTCAGAACTACACGTTTTCCTAATTTCAATGACGTGTCATTTTATTTGCTACAATTGGCAAAATTGTAATATAAAAAATACTTTAAAAAAAAATCAGTTAATTTGTCGATTAGTTTTACAATCCATGAATGTCGTCAACAAGTGTAACAAACATATTAGTTAACAAGTGTTGTAGTGCTGTCGGAAGTGCCTAATGGACCTGTTGCACGTGACCTATGAACACTGTCTTTAGCACAGCTACAAGAATGTCCGGCCTCGTTATCTAACCAAAAACTTGCCTTTTTATACGTAACTATTCGTTTTTTGTTCCAAACGAAAACGCAACACTACTTTTATTAGAAAATGGTTAAATCACTTCGTTAACCAAATATTTTGTATAATGAAAGTTTATGCAGTTGTCAAATTAATAATTAAAAAATCTCCACAATCTTTTAATAAACTCACAAAATGAACGAAGAATTATTAAATTCGGTAACCGCGAAATTCATATGATTTAATTGGATACAGTTAATTAAAATAACTGAATGATTTTAGGTATTGCGGTCGCACAATGTATTATATCCAGCAAACGGCAGCCACTAACAATTATAACAACTCGACAAGGCAATTAACATGGCCATTCGCACAAAGCCAGGGAGTTTACCATGAAAAATGTACTCACTGTGACTTCCGCGAAGTCGACTGATGCAAGTGCTCTGATTCACTTTTGTTTTTAACATTATAAGAAGTCCACAATCACTTTCCAGTAGTTTCCAGTGAGTAAGTACTAAATGTGTCATCGTTTTTTATTAACTGTTACTTATGCATTACATTCTGTAAGTTGGGTTTTGTCTTATCACCCCCGTCCGGGGAAAGCTTCTTTCCGTAACCGGATGGTATCAAAAACTATCCTACTATGTCCTTTTCCCGGGTCTAAGCTATCTCCCCAGATTTTCAGCTTAAATAGTTGAGCCAATCTTGAGTTGTAAAATGTGTAACTAGCACGACTTTCTTTAATATATGTATGTATATAGATTTATTGTCCTACACAATAAAATTAATACTTACTACATGGTGATTAACAAAGCTTAATCACCAAGGAGCTGGTTTTCAATGTTCAACTTCTTACGAAAGCCACTGAGTATGAGTATGTTTGGTCCGTATCTCATATTTGGCAGCAAAATTAAACGGAGCGGAGATGAGTTGTGTTCAGTTCATACCTATAGCGGAAATAGGTGTGAGGAGGTACCAAACAGTTTGCAACGATTTGAAGCGGGCTGTGGTTCTTACTATCATAATTTCTAGCTCACCTCCATGTGGTGATTTTATATAAAGTTCTGTTCAGTTCCAAACAGAAAGTCAATTTTTCTTCCGAGCCAAAACATTCTCATAATTTTAAGGTATTTCTTTCTTTAAGGATCTGTAATTTGCTTATGTTTCTCCAGTTGGTTTTTGTGCGAATAGTACCTAACTTAATTTGAAGGAATAAATAAGATCGGATACCTACATCTAAATAAATGGCGTCGACTTTTTATACTTTAGTAATTTTCTTGTTTGCATAATGTTCATGTCGAGTACAGTAAATAAGTTCTGATTTGCAACATTTCTACGTAACAACCGAATGTATTATTTGCATGTTTAATTTACATCGGTTTAAGCACACATCGAGAGCGAGTGCTTTCATCAAGTGGTTTAATTTACCGTATTGTATTACTGATACTACTTTAAGCACAAACAGATGGGAATTCAGAATTTATTTATCAGTGCAAATAATTACAATTACTACTTTCAATATTTTATTTGCGGAACAATTTAATCAGAACTTTGAAGCGAATTATGTTGTTGAAATATTAATATTATACACGAAAGTACTGGAGTGATAGATGGAGTCAAATGGAACGTCATTAGGTAGTAGTTCACGTTTGACATTTGATGTGACATTAGTGAGTGAGTGTGGAGTCGAGCTACAGGTGAAAGGTGTATATCGGAAAACTTGTTTAGTAATAAACAACTTTCGTCGTAATCTTCGTAACTTTTCAGCTTTTCAGTATATATGAGAATATCGTGACATTTTCTGCTTTTGAACCGAAAGAAACCCTATACAAGCTTTGGTATATCTATATTTTTAAATAATAAAGTTAGGTTTGGTTAGTACTGTGTACTGTGCTGTGTTTGTGTTCATCAATGATGCTACAGTTAGGCAAAACGTATCTGAAAATATTTTTTTGTTCTGATCGTCACAATACGAAAACAAGAAATCCTCAATTTGTCTACAACATAGACGTATTTTTTGTGATTCTGAAAAGGTTTTGAGTACTCAATTTAAGAAAATCGTGTTTAAGTTACGCAAAAACTTTCTACGTTAGATCTTCTCGATAAGATAAAAAATAAATTAAGCTGTGCTACACTTTCATATTTTTGCAAGACAGTAATTTGGATTTTATGTATTCAAAAACAAAATATATAAAATTACTTTTTTTTTGCACAGTACTTTGAATACCATTTGCTTTTATTTTTTATGTTTTCTTTATCTATTTGAAGTTTCGTGTAACGATAATCGCCGCAGGCAAGCTTCAGCTTGCATTTGCTGCCAGTATTTTTTCTTTGTCAGGACAAGGCCTAAGGGAATATGACACAAAAGTAACATTGTTTCAAAATTATATTTTTAAATTAAAAATATGTTAAACAATGATTCATTAATTGGTTGTGTAAGCCGACATTTGCGTTCAAATTGTTTCAAAATGACTTAGTTGTACTTAGCATATAAAGTAGCATCCCTGATTATCAGATTCACGCGTCTTTCTGAAATCGAAGACAATTGCAATAGGCGCTTCAGACCTCAGGCTGTAATCCGAGCAATCTCATGGAATCTCTTACCTCTTCTGATATTAAAGGTTTTAAACAGCTTCCCGGGACTTTATAAAAGGATTCCTGAGAATCGGAATACCAGAACAACTATGCCAGAATTAGATTTAACGAGACCCTACAGAAGTTTGAAAGTCTCAGAGATCGTGTTATTTTGCGTACCAATAAACTTATGCTATCAATATCTGTGAGACGTTATTTTTAGATTTCTTATTTTAGGAAATTGTAATCGTTTGTCTAATAATAGATGAAAGTTTCTGTATTATATATGGATACATTTGTATTCATGGATCAGACTCCTACAGTATTACATCTCTTTATGAAGATATTACATGTATTGTTTTTAATCAATCAAATTTACAACAATATTGCTGGCAGTAGCAATTTATTCATCTTTAACCCAAAATCATTATCATCAATGGAATAACAAGGCAGTCATTTCATATTATTTTTGACCTATTCAGTTGCCACGACAGCTAGGTACTTTATCCGTACATAAAGTAAAGTTTTTCAGGCGGAGTACATAACAATGCGAGGGATAATCACTCTGAACACACGGGAGGTATTATCCAGGTCAGTCACGAAAATCTTTATAACAACCGTAACTAAGAGTAGGGAGAACTAGAGTCATTATAAAAGTTGTAACTTAACTACTAACGAGAACAATGGGTTCCCATTGTCCTGGTTTCTTTACACAAAAACAGACATTGAGCCCAAGGATCAAGCTTACTTTACGAACAAACTTTCATCTAAGTTTCGTCATTTTGTGGAAATGTGAATATTCTAATTCTAGCATCGACAGACAGACTTATAATAAAATGTTTGGAATCATGCTCAAACTATTTCCACTAGTGGAAAGGTCACGAAATCGACTGTGAAAAAAGGGCAGTGTGCATACGATAAGTATTCTGTAATGATAGAGGGTAAAATCGATCGCTATCCTAACTCCACAACTAAAAATATATTTTACGATTGAGTAATTGTTTCATTTGTTGCTAAAACTAAATTAGATTTTAACTTTCTTTACTCAAAGTAATACCTACTAATACATGTTTAATAGTAATACATGTTTGTTAATTATGAGAAATAATAAGTGTAGCCACAAAATTATTTATTGGACACATGATTAAACTTCTAATTTTATAACTAAGCAACGGGGAAATGACATAGCCTCTAATAAACTAATTCGTCTTTTTTATAACGCCAACTACTAGAAAGCTTCAATAAAAGATCATCAATTATTGTAACTTGTCCTTCTTATTTATACATTGTCATCTAAATTACTAACTCGGCCTCATTTTTCCAAAAACGAGCCAAGAAAAACGAGATCAACGTTCTTCTTGGCTCGTTTTTTTTTGATGGTAGAATTTAATTTGGATTCATTTTATTTAGGTAGCATATTGCCATTTATAACCTTCAATTAAAAACATTGTATTAAAAATTGAAGTAAGTGACAAAAACGAATCGCTGCAAAACCGACTCCACGTAGTCTAGTCTGCTCTACCCCTAGAGTGCAATTCAAAACCGCGTAGGCGCGGAGGGGCGAGGCGGCCTGCGAGCTGAGGCGCAGGTAGTTTCAGCGTTCGCCGCCGCGGCTGAGGCTAGCCGGCCAGCAAGCCGAAGCTGCGGTGGTGAGGGTGAAAACCATCTGCGACGATAAGCTCGCAATGGACCGCCGGAGCCCCGCAGCGCCGGAGCCGTGACAGAAGCCATGCTTGCTGCATGTTGCATGCTTACTTCCATGCTGGGTCAATTAATATGGGATGTGTTATATATTAAACAAAAAACTCAGTAGGTACGAGTTAAAAAATTAGAAGGTAAATAGATATTTTTATGATGTCATTTAATAGTATTTAAGAAGTTTACTGTTAGAATGCATGCTACAAATTTAGATGCAAAAAAATAACCATCATGCTGAGTTGTATTTAGAGTGGAAGATAACTCGTGGCTAAAAAATAGTATTATTTAGATGCTCGACGCTTTATTAATTGTGGCTGACTTAGTAATTTAGAAGGCAACATACATTTTTGGGGGCGAATAATGATATTAAAAAGAAGCCTGTTTAATTAGCACCCGTTAGTTATTATGTGATCAATTCAAGCAATCGATAGTAATCGACTATAAAATTGAAGTTGGAAGGGAGGACTAAACGCTCAACATGTAAGGAATAATTTGCATTCTGTAATGTTTCAGCTTTGTAAAATGTATGTAGATTACGATACTCGTAGAAGGCACAGCTGGAACAATATCCAATTGTTGTTCTGATAAAATTGAGATAATGTGGTCATTGAGACGATAGCATTCTATATTTAGAGTAAAAGTTTGCCGACGAGAACAAATAAATACGGCGGTGGGAATTGGTAAGGGTGTCACGTCCCTGGGCGTACGTGGTGCGTCGCTTCTCAATCAAAGAGTAGGGACGTGTCCGCAGGCTCCGACGGAGCACCGCGCGCCTTGCGCTTCGCACACTACGTGCCATCTCCTACACAGCCCTGCGACACATCGAGTGTTCCCGCTCCCATATACTTCTTACACTATGCATCCAGAATGTTAATACACCCCACTTCGTTCTCATTAAAACAGGGTTATGAACTTTTAATTGCCAAAGTTTAGCAAATTATTCTTAATTCCAATGTAAATGTACCTATAAAGGTCGAAGGAATAATAATACTAAAACAAAAATGTCGCATTGCTTAAAGAGTTTGTAGGTATGCATTTAATTATTTTAACGTTTTCATTTCGAAGAAAGCTCGGCGTCTGTGGTTTTTATAATTGGTTGGAAACATGCGAATTAAAACTATGTGAATATGAATAGGATTTTTTCGGAACTTCGCATACTCTAGTAACCAATCTATGTGGCTATTTATCTGCAGGACATCTGAGTAACTTTTTATTGAAATCTTTATAGCAAATATTTCTCAATTACTTACAAGATTTCTTTAGAACGATACCAAAATTATCAAAAGAATGAGATCTTAAGAGATTTATGATTGATCGCACGATTTTATCCCCTATCAGAACTCGGGAGGTGTGAGCGTATTCTGGCCAACGATAAGGGAAAAAGCTTTCAACCTTATTATTGGATTTACACAAAATGGAAAACAAATGCCGGCAATTTAGGCGAGGTTCAGTTATTATGGCAAAATGTTAAATTTTGTTGAGGTCTGACTAAAAGGCTTTTGTACACAATTAAGGCATATTGTTTAGATTCGAGTTAAGTTTGTAAGAGCACCAATCTAAATTGGAAAGTATAATAAGTGCCTACTTACTTGCAGTGTAACTAAATAGTTGTCTATTAAAAATTATCAGTTTGTAAATAATTTGTGACCATGTGTAGCAAGCCCATAATATGAACGAGACTATAACTCCTAGAGGAGGCGGCAACTGAGCACCTGCTAATAATTAGCTCCAGTCGGCACGGGGGTGACGTAGGTAGCACGTTGACGACAGAACATTGTCATCCGTCGTGTGGAATACCGGAATGGACAATGCATTCGGGATTTCAACCACATTTACCGCACCTGTTCATGCCACAGTAAGCCTAAATAATCGAGTTCAATTGTCGTAGATCGACTACCGATGAAGTTATGATGTGCCGGCTCGCTATAGATCTACTTCATGAGATTAATCCTACTTAAGTATATTATAAACGTGAAAGTTTGTGAGAATATTATTCAATCACGCAAAAACGGCTAGACCGATTTGATTGAAATTTAGTATGTATATAGGTGATACCCTGGATTAACACATAGGCTACTTTTTATCAACACACCACGCGGGCGAAGCCGCTGGCGGAAGCTAGTGTGAAATACACAAGCTTATCCAACGTTTACGAGAGTATATTGATATTTTTACATCAATTTGTTAATACTCTGATTCGAAGTTCTCGTGAATCATCGGAAATGAGCTCGAAACTCTGTTGTGTATACGTGATAACTTTATAGAGGTATATAAGCAACAGCATTTTGTATACTTAGTATCCTTTATCTTCGATAACACTTAATGATTTACCAAACAGGTACCTACAAAGTTTCCGAGCTCGCTTGCATCTATGTTTATTAGGAGCTTCCGCTTATCGAAAACAATAATTTTTACAGTACACCTACGGCAAGAAAAACCGGCTTGTTTGTTGTAAGAACGAAGAGATGCGTGGGTCTGTTTGCTGCCAACACGAGTTTATGTTTGCTAAAAAATATAAAGAGACTTACCAATTTGGGGCACGTCATACGGTCGGTTGGAGCGCGAGGCTCGCAACATCATTTGGCTTGCTATCTCCGAGGGCAGCTGGTGCGGGGTTCGCTTGTTGGTGCGCGCGCGGCGGCGCTCGTTGTGCAGCGCGCCGGGCGGTAGCGGCGGAGGCGAGTGGTGCGCGTACGCATCGCCCGGCGCCGGCTCCTCGAACAGCTCGTGGAGCGGGCGGGAGCGCGCCAGCTCGCGGCCGCTGCGCCACTCGGCGGGGTAGCGGCGCGGCGCGGGCTCGGCCGCCGAGCGCAGCGCCAGCGCCGCGAGCACCGTCGTCACGCAGCACACGCGCATGCTGACCGCCCGCGCCCCCCACCACACGGGCATCGCCTGCTACTAAGTACACAACACGATGAGACCACCCGCTGGGCGCATGCCCGACCACATTATTCGACCTTCACCGCTTATAAACGGACCTTTTCCTTTTCCGCTTCAGTTCAGAGGTCTCAGGATGGCACTAATTTTAATGATGAGTAAAGTCCTCCCTCTATCTGAAACAAAACAATATTTTTTTAAGTCAATACGCAATGTGAAGATAATGCTATTTTGACTATTATGGTATACATATGGGCTATGACATTGAAGTTGAGACCATAAAGAATTCATGTGTTCTTTCACAGAAATCAATCGCAAAAACAGGTAGCTGTTCTAAGTGAACGGTGCCTCTACCTTAAACTGATAATGCCAAAACAAAGAATATATTCACATACTAAACTAATTGACTAGATTCAATTTCATTTAGCGGAACGTTTTCACGCTCTACTTGCAAAAGGTTTGATTACTTTAAATTAGATTTTATACGAGCAAAATAATTTGTAAGACAAACAGTACGACGGTTAACAAAGTTTAGCAACCTCTTCTGCGTTTATCCAGAAAATTCTTCATAAAGAAAATTGTGTCGTTATACTTCTAACAATAGCTGAATTGTATAATGGGGAATTGAGCAATATTTGTCTGCAAAAGTGAAGTGAAATATAGGAACCGGTACTAGTATGACGTAAGAAATGTTAAGTCTAGTCTTCTTTATCCTAGAGCGCAATAATAGGATTCATGTGGCATTGATGTAGACCCAACACAACATACCGCCGACATTACCGTTGAGGATACTGAAAATGTGGAAAGTTTTACAATAAAAACAAATTAACTGTGGTCTAAGTGCGGCTTTCGCGTCTGTTCTACGGCGACTTTCAGTATGAAACTTTTTCCTTAATCTTATTTGTAAGGTTGACTGAAGAGAATCGCAAAGTAATATTAAAGAACCCGTAATGAATTACAAACAATGTTACTGATCGCTGACTAGCTCTCACTGAACAACGACACTCTGTAACAAACCGAATTCCCTATTCAGTTACTTTTGCAAAGTTTATTTCTGAAACTCGTTTTGGTTTCTACATCACAAACATTGGTTCTTTTGATTGGTTGCGATTACTGTGAAATAAATTGTTTTTTCTTCTTACATTTCTATGTGAGTTGTTATATTGTTTTGAAATTTTAAGCATTTTTTACTTGTAAAAAAACAGTTAAAGTCACGCAATAGGGTACCTATCTCTGATGTTTACTTCAGACAAAGGACGAACTGTAAGTCAGCTATGTGGCAAGTGATACTGCTGAGTTGCAACATCAACGGGATTGTCAACAGACAGGTAACGGGTTAATAACATGGTTTCAGTTGGCCACTGACGGGAAGCGTCACGGGTCGGAGGACACCGCTATAATCACTAATCTATCACTAATCTGCTTGCTATATACCGTGCTACTGGCACCGGTTCAGTTCGACATACACCGAATAATCTAAACAAGGAGGCTGTACGTAACTAAAAGGAAAAACTCATACCAAAAAAACTTATGATATACTCCTATGAAACAAAAATGAACGATAAGGAAAATGAATGATTTATTGCGGAAATATATACACAAGTAGGTAATTATACAGAAATAAAACAGCTCTGGAGGTCTGAACTGTTTTTATGTGCCTAACTAATTGCTATATCAACTCGAACATGCTGTTTGTTGCTATGTGTTCATCTCCACTGAATATACTGTGAATACGGCCATCGTTTGTAAATTGAAGCCACACTTGCCACCTGTAACGCGTAGGTTTTAAATGTCACAGCGGTATTAACCGGTAACTGATTACTATAGGACGCGACGCCTACGTTCAATGTGCGAGTATCTATGTAGACACCTGTTTGTGTCAACAGATTTTGGCTGTTAATGAATATTATTTATGGTGATTTATGGTTATTGGTGCGTGGCGAAAGTCGAGTGGGAATCCCACAAATTGTGTTACTTACAGTCGGGAATTATTGGAAAAGTGAGGGAAGACGGTTTGGTTTCTCCTCTGCTCAAATGTTTAACATGCTTGGTTAGGTCTAAGCTTATTGTTCTTAGACAAAACGTGATTTTAACTCATTTAAAAAGAGGGAATCCGAGTTTTTTTTTAATTATATGTAACTGGAATACGTATTATAAAAATAAAAATTTTACACACGATGAGACGACGAACGCCTGGAAGCATCAACAATTGAATGGGATGCTTGCTTGAAAATTCACACTAATGTTATAAAGCTATAGGTACTAATATGTAATTTAAAAAATGTATTGTAAGATACATTATTGAGCCGGAGTAGTTGCAATTAGTCGCGAGCAAAACCACTGGCGGATCTAGTCTAGCTTTAACTTTAAACAAAGATTAACAAAATGATCTGCTTTCAATAATCGTCGTTGTAATGAGTAGGTACTTCGTTCAAATTCGTTCGCGTATCGCATAAATTACAAATGTTCCTTAAGAATATTCTTGTTATCATAATGATGAATACGAAATTAATTTTGGGTTAACGCACAAATACAATTCATTTCAGTGAAATGTCTATCCATCAACGCTAATTGTTGTGTAACAATTACTTGGAGGCGTCTGACGATGAATAATCCACAATCTACTGATCCGACAATATCCAAACACAGATCTGTTTTATTTTATTGTTTGCTTACAATTTGCAATAACATTATATTCCGCATATTTTTCTGTAATTTACCATCATACATGGGATACCTACCTGATAGTAAGAGAGCCCTAGAAGGGAATTCGGGAGTAACTTGAGTCCATCAGATTAAAAAATAGGAGAATTCTTGCATATTGCTGAAAAAGTCTATATCGAGTGCGCAAGTCTAGGGTAATCCGTTAAATAAGAAAAAAAAATGGAAACCGTCAGATTATGTGTCAGATGGGATGGGGATTAATCATGAGCTAAACAAACCAGTATTTATAGCTTTCGTAGGCTCCAACTCACATTCTCTCCGAATTACTGAAGCGCTCAAAAGAATATATTTATTTTATTTCTCTCGTTTGGTAACCACTACTATAGTGGTCGAGTAATAGTACAAGTATACTCTTTAAAAAAATCAAGTCTGTGTGTTTTTCTAACGTTTGAAGGGGAAACACTGTTAAACTTTTCATTTTTGTATTTAACTTATCTGGAACATAAAATAGGCCTCTATCACGCTCGAGAATCAACGGATTTAGCATCATTGCCTCCCCTACTATATTACGCTTGTATTTCTATCGCCATGTTATTCGTGTCATCATCCTATGTAATGAGATTCAGCCACGGATTCAGCCTATTGCTTTCCTAATGGAAAATCAAATATAGTCAGGCTCAGAGATCGATTTGGGGATTCTAGCAATTCCTATAACCTATGGCCTTATTTGTGCTTGGATAGGTACACGTGTTTCTTTTTGCACCAGTCTGATCACTAGATGGTAAGCGACTGTGTTGTTATTAGTAGCGTTAAACCTGAAGTAGATAAGGTAATAGTCACGTAATTACAGATGATTTTGTACCGTACGATAATGTCGATAGGGTTTTGTAATCACATGTAAGCTCATTAAAATATTAGCATTATGTATCGGCAATATCGGTGGCTGCTCTATTAATTACCTGCTCTAATGCAGATGTTTATTCCCACGAGATTTATGATAAATGTAGCTCTGCATAAGATAACGCGGTCAAAAAATTAATTAGTTATGTATTAAAATTAAAAATACATATTTAGCATAAAATAAAACGATGCTGAAAAACTACTTGTAAGTTTTATACAAAATGGCCTGCAACAAACTGTCTCCAAGTGATTTCATAAGTGTTCCGTAACGCCTTTGGCACGGAACACTAAAAATGAAATTTGGGTTAAAAGAAACCTGATCGATTCCAGTGCCCATATATTGAGATAAGGCATCTAAATGTAATAAATGCTTTACTTAGATACTATTTTGGAGGGTACTCCTACGACAAACAATCTATGTAAGTATATGCTGTAAATTCCAAGACCAAAGCACTTCGTAGTGTAACACGTAACTTTACCGTACTCAGGTTATTTCATCCCGTGGGGTTAACAAATCATCATATCGACCGTCGGGTATGGCACCTCCCATTGACTGCTAACGTTATTGATCAAAAGGAAGGTGCCGTAGCCACCACGCTTCGTGGACAGATGGGTGTTCACAAATTGGGTGTCATTAAGTGACTGGAGGTCGTTGCTGCCCATTACTGAAAGTTGAAGGTTCAAGATAGGTGGAGACTATAGTTATTTCATCTAAAGCATTTATTTGCCTCTCCATTATTTGCAGTCTTGTAAGTCTGTGGAGGCGGGTTACAGATCAGATCTTTTCATAACATGAATCAAGGGTGAGTGGCCATCCAAGTAATGAAAGATACTTTACTCTGATTCCCTTACTTAACTTACTGTCTGTTAGTGCCTTCGCGAAAACCGCAAAGAAAATACGGGAAATTCTCGAGAATCCGGATTATTTTTATCTCAGATTCTTTAGGTACGCTCAAACTTGCTCAAATACACTTGAAACGAAATTGACGGCGATTTGAGCTTCCAAAGTTGGCCCGCGTCAATACATTCGGCGCGTCGTGACGTTCGCATTGAATTTCTAAAGAGACTACTGTGCATGAATTCCAGCTGACATAACTCCACTCCAATTTACTAATTTAATAACTCTAATATTATCTTATACTTCGAACTTTCTAAGGGTCAAGGCGAAGAGATGCTTTTAATGGAACAGTTACCGAAGGTTCCCAAAATCAAATTAATTATCTAGTTTGTTGGTTAGTTACGCCAACTAAAACTAAACACAAATATATTGGGCAATATTATGAAATGTTTGGTATTGATTCGAAATATATTTAGTGCTGTAAGCTAAATTAAGATATGGATATGGAATGTTCAAGTTTACCCCTATAATTCAAAGGTCGGTTTCCTAACAACAAAACATTGTATGAAAAGATAGCAAATAAAAATAAGTTTAGCCTTTCTAATGTAAGAACTGTGAATGCTATAAGGGCCGAAACCTGTGGCGTGGCTATATTTATAATCGGGTGGTGCGCGGTGGGCCGTTGACGTCATCGCGAGGGTCGCGGGCGCCGAGGCTCGGGGGCGGCGGCGCGCCCTCCGATACGCACTTGCAAATTCGCACCTCCATGAATGGAGGAATTAAATTATCCTTAGCCGCGCGCCGAATTTACACGGACCTGACTTGGAACGCCAAATGCCTTTTTAATATGTATTTGTTCTGCTGGTTTACGATTTCGTGTGTTTATTGCCACCGTGACTCATTTTTATCCTTTTCAGGTGTGTTACACGTGTGAGTGCGACTGAAAAAGCAGTAAACATCTGTGAAACAAGAGCACTTTCAGCACGCGCTGTCTGCAAGATTTATGGTCAGGAAAGAACAAAACACTTGAAAAGTAACTAAAAATTAAGACTAATTTCACAGGTTAAGTTTTCTATTGTTGCAAGAACTTCTCCTACAACATTCTAACCATTATAGAGTTTAGACGAAGTAATTACGTCGAGACAAAGTAGCAGGATCTTGGAAACAATTTACTTTCATGGGCACAGAAACGGCACTGACTGAAATAAACTGTTACATATTAATAAAACTACCGGTAAGCCTAAGCATAGAGCATTTACTAAGCTAAACTGTAGGTCCCGGCTGTCATTGAACATCCTTGGCAGTCGTTACGGGTAGTCAGAAGCCAGTAAGTCTGACACCAGTCTAACCAAGGGGTATCGGGTTGCCCGGGTAACTGGATTGAGGAGGTCAGATAAGGCAGTCGCTTCTTGTAAAGCACTGGTACTCAGCTGAATCCGGTTAGACTGGAAGCCGACCCCAACATGATTGGGAAAAAGGCTCGGAGGATGATGATATTAATAAAACTACCACGTTATCTGGTTATTTCAGTTCTCTATTTATGACCAAAATAACCAATTGAATGTTAATCTGAAACGACATTTGCAGTATGGTTGTTGCTTGCTTTTCACCCAATTTCCTATTCAGTGAACTGTGTAATATTGAAATAATTGTTTTAAATGATGATGAATTGAAAACTGCTCATTTTGATGGGTACGTTATAATGTTCGTTATAAATAATCCTAGTATAATGTTTGGTAATTTATACTTAAGCATAGGCGTGAGTTGATGAGTTAGAGCATCTAGAAGTGTCGTGAGGACGCCGCGCCGGGGTCGTGCTCCTCCGAGCGGCGAAGGTGCGCGGTGCGTGCGCTTCAGTAAATTGGCCTGTTCCGTGTCCCCACAATAATTCCACTTGATGTGGGTTTCAATTCAATTATACGTATCACGCAACACGCTGCTTAACAAAGCCACGGGTAAGAAACTACGCAAACAAATACAAAACTTTTATAGGCATACCTAGCGAACTAAAAATAAAGTAATCGTAAAACTACATTTAGACCAAAGCTAAATTTATCAACTTTCTATACCATTTTCGTTCAATGTTTGTATGTTCATTATAACATAATGAAATACGTATAAATTGTATTTACCTACAATGGGTACAAGTTACTACGGTTATATTTTCTTGGCAGAGTAATATAATAAGCTGAGATGAATACTGCTCAGTAAGCCGGGATAAATCTGCGGAGTTATATTCTCGCATTTTTTTTAGTTGTGCAAATTATTTGAGGTCATGTGCCGTCTATTACAAATATGATTCACCTCTTTGGTGCTTCAGGGATTTCATTTTTCCTTATATGTACAAAGGTTGAGAAGAATCGATGCGTCCCAGGAGCGGAAACTTTAGAGATCATATTTCGAAAAATATTACGGATTTCTACGACTCGGATTTTCGTATTAAACAATAAAAATGTTGTTCGTAATAAATTTTCCTTCAAGCATAATCGTCGGAACGTAATCTGATTGTGTTACAATTTAATTAACTTGAGTGAAGCAGCACACATTTTAATATAATAATTTGTTGGAAAACGGCTTTTACATTCAGGATCTTATCAACTAAAATTGCACTAAAAGCTGTCTGTTTAATTAAACCCTGATATTTATCTACTCTTATTGTTCTGAATTCAAAGGTTTATCTTAATTTAACTGATTTTAATTGTTGTCGTTGTTGTGTGGGATCATTTTCATCATTTAATTTGGTTGTATAAATATTATCAATAGGATGGAAACGTGGCTAGGAAAATTACAGTGCCAGCGGCAAAAAACGAAACGGCAAATGGAACGGTTTGCAACATTTTTAATTGCGTACCAATTAAAAATGTGGAACACATGAGGAATAATGAGATTAGCTATATTTTAATTTTGTGATCTAAAGTACTAGTAGTATGAGTGTTTTTTCAGTAGTGCGCTGACAACTTTTGTTAAACTACTTGAACTATTGAGAGTATCGGCAACTGCAAGAGATAGTACCTAAATATCTACTCATTTATCGAGTTATTTTTAAGATTCCGTACTCAAAGGGTAAAACTAGGCACTAAGATCACAGCCTTTCTATCCGTCTGTCCGTCCGTCTGTCACCGGGCTGTATGTCATAAACCGTGACAGCTAGACAGTTGAGATTTTCACAGAAGATGTATTTCTGTTGCCGCTATAATTACAATTAAACTGAATGATTACACTATTCGAATAAGAAACGTAATTCAATGAAACTGCGACTAGAAACTACTTAGATAATAATACACACTTTATTGGGCTACCGTGATTTTTTTTATTTGCTTTATAGATAATGTTAAGAAATCTTTTGTGCGCAAGTCCAACTCGTACTTGGCTAGTTTTTCAATTTCCTTCCTTCTATTATGTAATGTATTTTTTCCAATAATACATCCTAGATATGTCTCGTAATCCAGAAATGTATAATTCATCGCATAAGCGTACGTGAGCCGTCAGCGAGAAACACAATAAGAATCTCAGTCCGCGGATGTAAATGATATGAGGATCTCAAGGCACCAGTGTCTTCATTGTACTGCCAACCTACTTGGCAGACCTTTGCTCTATGCTAAACTTTCACAAAGAAAAGCCATT
This sequence comes from Helicoverpa zea, assembly GCF_022581195.2. Classification (NCBI taxonomy): domain Eukaryota; kingdom Metazoa; phylum Arthropoda; class Insecta; order Lepidoptera; family Noctuidae; genus Helicoverpa; species Helicoverpa zea. Next base: position 6,045,484 of record NC_061461.1, on the reverse strand, counting down.
TTTCCAACTTTGTTGAAATATTAACTGACCAATATGCTCAAAGTGGAATTAACACTTTACGTTTCTTTGTGGTAGAATTTGTAGTAAAATCACGTTTTCTCTACCGAATGTACTTGTGATAGCTAAACCCACACAGTACGTGTGAAACCAAATGGATTTTACTGTAGATTTTGCTCGTGCTTCAGTGTTAAGTCCATATTTAATTTGGGTGGGAATTAGTGTTGAGTGCCTACATCATACTTTTTTATTGTATCAAAGGCTTAAATACAAAAAACAAATACTTCAGATATTTTTTGCCTTTTTGCTTTATTTCGCAAACAAATGAAAATATAGTGGGCATAATGGGTGGCATAACCGGTAACAAATAAAGTAATCTATGCGGTAGGCTTGCACATTGTAACCATAACAGTTTTGTTTTATTATGTTCGCCGTTTTACTTCCCGTTTTGGAGTAACTTTCATTTTGTCCAATATAAGTCGATTATTTATAGGCAACAATACAATAAAAAGAACATTAATTTATAGTACTTACGATATAAGTGCTTAGCTATATGAAATTATATAAAGTACACGCGCAACAAAGAACTAAGTGGGATAAGTGTCGTAATTGCTGGTAATGTCATTGTATTAGGTAACGTGCCTCTGATTCGTCGTCGAGGAAGTAATTAACGCGCGTGTGTCGACATACAAGGGAGTGAATTCGTCCGACATCTAAATAATATGTAAATAGAAATGCGAAGTGGCCGAGTCGTCGGCGCGCCGAGCGTACAACATTGTGCCGCTGACCTAATTGGCGGCGATTCTTCGGGAAATGTAAATTTTATGACTATCATGTTCCTCCTCATTCCCTCCACATTCTATTCAGTAGGGTCTGCTAGTTCGTAATTAATTGTTAAGTTTATCGCAGTGAAGGTTTCGCTTGTCTGAAATTGAGATCGTTATGATGTGTCAGTTGAATGTAACCTGTAACTCGCGGTACGTGTAGGTTACGGTGTGATTGCGAGGGTGTAGACAGGTATTGGGATGAATGAAAGGTGGCTTTACCTTTGTTCTCGCATATCATCTTGTGTCGATCGGACGAGTTGAATGCTTGATGGTGTGTGGGGAAGGATAGGCCGGGAAGTCAGGGAGTGGGTGGCGAGGGCCCGAGCCTGTGCGTCAGATCTCGGTTTATTTGCGTCGGATCCAAACCTCTAAACATCGGAACTCGCGCCGCCGCTATTCACTAGCGATTTCAATGGATTTTCGTGCACTGCTTATCTATAGGAGTTGGAATTATTTACAGAATTTAAGTAGATTAGATATTTGAAAACGAATAATAGTATTTGGTACACCGAAGAGGAAAACTATGAGTTACCTAGAATAAACGAGAGATTTTTCAGAAAGACATATCTAAGTAAAATGTGTACCTATAGGTAAACCTAATTTTCTTTGGAAAACCTCGCGTGAAGTTTTATTTATATTTAGCGCGACGACATTATGATGTTTATTTACTATCGGCGTCGGGAAATGTATTCGTAGTCAGAATGTAAAGTGAAATCGCTTTATGTGACACATATTGAATCCATAAAGTAAGTAATATTGGAGACGTATAGACGTATCAGAATAAATACTGCAATTACTGTAACAGGTATCGCTCCGTTGGAGTGCTCAATTGATACTTATATTCGATAAAAACTATGTAGCATATAAATCTCTCGATTCAATATAAATGGACTTCACAGTGTAATCGGAATCACTGACGAATTCGTGTTTCGAATGCAACTGTTACGATACGTTGTCCGTATTTTTTTATCCACTTTTGCTGGATGTTACGAAATTGACGGCTGAAATGTGTGTTTTATTCTTTTATCCGGCTGACGCGTAGGTGGTAACCCTAAACGGGATAGGGATAATGCAAAATGTTTTGTTTGCGCATGGTTTTACAACCACAAATCAAGTTGCTGTGTCCGGAGTAAAATGCTTACAGATTGCATTCCATTCTATTTTTACAAGAGCATTTTTTATTTGTAAAAATATTGTATTGATTACATTGGCATTCTGCTATTTGTTTGAATAAAAACGGAATTTTAACGGGTAAATACCGACTCGCTCAGTCGACGTTCTCTTGTTTTCAGAGTAATACGTAAATTGCCAACGTACAATAGGAACTTGCTCTAGCAAAGTGCATGTTTGAATACCTAAAGATGTTCTTGTTCAATCCTTTAGCTTCTTGTTCAATTACGCCCACTTTACGTAGCTTTGTTCACAACAATACTAAATAAATCCCTGTATTCTAGTGACCAGTGCATCTAAAACAGTCACGGTCACCTCTAGCTTACCTATAGGGGTTACGAGAACGTGCACCTCTAGAATAACTTATTGCACTTACCTTAAAGTAATTTAAGTACATTAACTAATTTGCTTTTATTAAAACGTATGGGTTGACAAAGTGAAACATTAGTTTAAAATGAAGTATATAATGATGGGCGCATGTATTCAAGTTTTGTCGCAAGTTGAGGCGAGGATCCATTTCGTGGCTATTTAGGTATTATAATCGAGCATTGTTGGCACTCACATGCACATTGTGACTTTGTTAGCTGCGCTTTGCATGTCAATGATCTCAGTGCGTTAGAGTACGACGTTGTGCAAGCGCTGTGAATCGCGATGTAACGTATTTTATTATCCTCACGTTTATTATGTATACTTTATTCTACATTATAAACGAGTATTTCAGTTTATACATTAGCTTTATAACAGTCTAATTGATTTCTGAATATTCCCTCTTGTCCTAAAAATCTGTTTAGTTAATTTTAATACATTTCCATATAAGAATGATTCATGTTTCTTTTTTTTAAGATAGGATTTTTTGCAGTAACTGAGAAAAATATAAACAGAAAGCGACCTTTAAAGATACAGAATACAGTGGTGTCATTCGTGCAATTAATTTGGTGCGTGTCTCGGTGTAAGATCTGTGACACTGTACAAACTCACATTAATGCTGTTTACTCACTAATTAGCCACGTACTAATGAGATAACTTCACGTGTTCGTTACATTATTGTCACGATAACATTGTATTTTCCAAGAAATTCAATCTACTTTCTTATAATACGTTAAATTACGTATGTTATTTTTGTGCCTATTTATACATTTTGTTATTAATTAAAAAAAGGGGTTAAGGGATAAGGAGAATTAAAATTAAGAATTCTAGAGTATGAGAAAGAGCTCAAGGAGGCACAACAAAGCCATTTGGTTGATTTTATTACCTCCAGCCAAGAACACGGCCGTCCTTGGACGGTGGAGGATAAAAATGTCCAAATAGATAATAAAACATTGTTTATGTGGTTTGAAGAAACACAAAAAATGCATTTTCTTAACTTATTTTTAGATTTAAGTAATAGGTACCTTAAGCACGCCTTAAGCAAATATTAAAAGGCATACTAAGGTTAAAGTTCATAAATTAAGGTATAATATGCCAAAGTGGTATTTAACTTGAGACTGCCTAGCCTAGCTATAAAATTAAAATTCATTTCAGCCATTTTCGACTTTCGAGAAGTACTTATTTCTCGTAGTGTTCGACTCAAGTTTAAAGAAAAGTTGTATTTGTGTTCTTCAGTTTCTATAATAATATTGGCATTTGGATTTTTAAGAAAAATAAAACAAGGAAAGCTTGATGCCTTAACTAGGTTTAACGAAGTCCAGAGTTAAAAAAATATATTTAAATTATTAAAGAAAAAAAAAAACTGTCATTGAATGTACTGAACCCCCTGAAACTAAATACATAATAATAAAATTTTGACTTGTAGTTATGCGTTAAGAAATTTGTATTTTTACATTCATTAAACGCTTTGAATCTAAAAGTACTTGCTTCTCCACTTCTATTATTCTTTTCAAAAACCGTTGGCCATAAATTATAATTTATATGAAAAGATAACCTTCTTGAGATTGCGACATAAAAACAGAGTGTAAAAAAAACATCAGAGACAATTAAGAACATTTAGCGAAAAGAAAATATTATATGAAAGTGGACGTTACGGTAGAGGGCAAAACGTTTTTTTTTTTTTTTTTTTTTTTTAATTGAACAAGGGCAAAACGTTTGCCCTGCGGTGACCTACAGTTGGACATATCTTTTGGTTAAATTATTATTATTATAAATGTATGTCTCTTCTAGACCTCGGGACTGCAGAGTCCCGGATTTTTGGGAGGCGAACGTGGGGCCGAAGCCAACACGCTGAAGCCCTTTTGAGACAACTTTAATGAAATGGTGACACAAAACCGACGATTATCCCTGTATACATTATAGAAATGTACCCAAGGACAATCCCTGGTTCTGTGCTAAACTATTGCTATATAACTATGGATGAAAACTACTCGGGCTATTGTGATGGGATGCTAATGGACTAGGAATGGGGAAACTACGGGAACTATGGCACCTGCCGATAACAATGTGGAGACTCGCCAACTCACTTACTGGGCCCCCGGGAATCAGTCGCTAAATCGCAACAAGAGGGCAACAGGTACATGAGCGGCTGAAGGGTGAGGATACCTCGGCGGACTTTAAACGCAGATCACGCGCTCCCTGTGGGTCCAGCATCACCGGCCCACTCGCCACTTACCACAAGGCACCTACCCTCCGAGCGGGCTGCTAACCATACTCTAGCGACTCCACTCTGACCGACCGATGAAGGCAAGCCAAGAGGCGGGAAACCTATCCCCCGTCATGCTTCACTCCGGCAAGCCGTAGGTGGGGGACAGTATACTCTCCCTGGAGCACTCGGATATATAGCCCCGCGGGGTCGCTACTCCCCGTCATCCGCCTCAGATGCCCTGCGGGGCTTATTATTATTATTATTCTTTATTGTACACAAAAACATTTAAAAGACACACACAACACAGAGAAGACATGTACAAAGGCGAGCTTAACCCAGAACTGGGTTCTCTAACAGCAAACCTTAGAGCGATAGAGAGATGCGATAGGGAAGAGAAAATTTAAAGTGCACAACATTTAACAAAACAAAGATGAAACTACATAACATAAAATATATACCTATAAATAAAACATAAAATATAATAAATAAATAAATACATACATACAAATAAGGTCATGTTGACAGGAAATGTTCTTTAATTCGTCTCTTGAAGACATCTAACGATGTGCTGTCACGTATACTGTGAGGCAGAGCATTCCAAAGCCTTACAGCGCGAACAGTGAAGGATTCATCATAACTGCTCGAAGTATGAGGAGGGATACGGAGTAAAAGAGATGAAGAGGAGCGACAGGGTTTGCCTCTAGGAACAAGGAACTCAAAGCGTTCCCTAAGATAATTTGGAGCGTTGGGATTGTGAAGAAGAGAGAAGAGAAAAGACAGAATATGAGCATATACGTCGTACGTCCGTGGCAATGACAACGTTGTTATTTCTCTTCCTCAGTTTTTTAAATAAGTAAACCAGTAAAAAGTGGAAAGTCTAACTATAAAATACTATCATCTTGAAGCCTGTGAAGTGACCTATCGAACAGTGTAATTTTTATAGTGATTTCGTTAAGTTGCAATAAGTTATATTATAGTTCGGCCATTCAGAGAATGCGTTCCTGACACGTCGCGATTGAACTGACGACGTAACTACATTCATTGATTATTGATATAATAATGTTGTTTTAATGCTCCTCAATTGTTAAAACGGTAAACACGGCTGCTCTTACACTGTCGTCGTCACCGGTTCGAGTCTCACAATCAGAGATCTTTTTTTTCCTCTTTTTCAATTTTTGTTTTTATTTTGTCATTTATATTTGTTTAATATAATTCACTCATGGCTGGAAAAGCTGTACATTGGGGGTGCTGCTCCGATGATAATGATGTAGGTGGGAAATCCATAAAATGTCCTACATGTGGAAAATTCTACCACTACGACTGCTTACTACTTAAAGGTCCTCCCAAAGACGCAGGCGCCTGGAAATGCCCGAAATGTTTAAGCGGTACCCCGAAAGTATGCAGGGACGACTCAACCCCGGTACGTAACATTACCACGACTAGAGGCTCTAAAAGACCAGCCATTGAATCTCCGTCTCCTCCTCCCACCGTCTCAAGCGATATGGACGAGCTCCGCTACGTTATTAAACAGATAATAAAGGAAGAATTTCAGGAGATGTTGACCAAGTTCAATACTGTTGTAGTCAGCACTATCAACCAAGAATTAGAGCCAGTAAAAAGGGAAATGCAAGGGATTATTGAGTCGGTTTCTTTTATGAATAATACATTCGAAGACTTAAGGAGGGAACATCAGTCATCTATGGACACTATTAAAAACCTTGAATTGAAGAATGTAGAACTAATGTCCACTGTCAATGCTCTTAATGATAGACTCACAAACTTGGAACAGCAGTCCCGATCCAATAACATTGAAGTGCAATGTGTGCCGGAGAATAAGAATGAAAACGTTGTCAGCATTGTTTCCCAATTAACGCGTGTGGTGAATTGTGAAATTAAAGACAAAGACGTAATAAATTGTTCACGTGTTTCAAAGCTCAACCCGTCCAGTAATCGCCCCCGCTCCATTATTGTTCAACTAGCTTCCCCCAGAATACGTGATCAGATACTAGCAGCAACTATCAAGTACAACAAACTAAACCCTCAGGATAAGCTAAACAGTTCCCATCTTGGGTACGGTGGATCAAAATCAGCCGTCTATGTTACTGAGCATTTGAGCCCCACTAACAGAGCCCTTCACGCCGCCGCAAGGATCAAAGCCAAGGAGAACGGTTACAAATATGTGTGGGTCAGAAGCGGAAAAATATTTGTAAGAAAAGCCGAGGGCACCGAGGCTATACAAATTAAATGTAAAAATACCCTAAGTAAAATTGTTTAGCAAGTAAGGTTTTAGATATAATTATTATTCTCTAATTAATGCATGATTTAATGTTATAATCTCGTAAAATTCAAGGATATAAAAATGTATTATCAAAATTGTCGAGGCTTAAGAACAAAGACGAATGCTTTTTATATTAACTTATGTAGTATGAACTATGATGTAGTGATACTGACTGAAACATGGTTAAATAGTAATATACTGAGCAGCGAGCTATTTGATGATCGTTATGAAGTCTACAGACGCGATAGGGAAACTACTGGGTTCCATCAGGGGAAAGATGGGGGCGGAGTGTTGATTGCAGTTAAGAGAAGTTTTAATTCTTCCCGGATCGATCGCTGGCATAGTTGTTGTGAAGATCTCTGGGTTACAGTGAATACACCCACCTCTCAAATCGCGCTTTGTGCTGTCTATCTGCCCCCACCAGTTACTCTTGTAACACTTGATCATTTCGTAGAACACTGCAACATAGTTTTGGATTCGGTAGATATGCCTGTCTGTATTATAGGAGACTTTAACCTGAGTAGAATTAATTGGGACTCAAAGGCCCTAAACGATTCTCTTCCCAAAACTTGCCTAAACCTGCTGGATTTTATAAATATTAATCAGTTAGTTCAGTACAATAAAGTAAACAATTGTTCCAGCCGTATATTGGATCTGGTATTGTCTACAACACCTAACTGTACAGTTAGCGAATCTATCTGCTCCCTTACCGTTATTGACAAATTACATCCCCCTCTTGAAATAACACTGTCTCTGGCTGGGGATTGCTACCTGCCCTATAACACGATACGGAGACCCAACTATTATAAAGCTAATTATACAGAAATTAACAACCATTTAAATAAACTCAACTGGAGCAAACTTTTTCAAGATACTCCCAATGTAAATGAGTATGTAACTATATTCTATAATCATTTAAAGGATGCTATTAACAAATTTGTTCCTGACAGTAGACTAAAAAATTGTCGATATCCGCCATGGTTTGATAAACGATTAATTAGATGTACTAAAGAAAAGAATAGGCTTAGGATACGTTACAAAAAATACAAAAATCCCATGGATAAAATTGAGCTTAAACTGATTTCTAAGCGATGTGAAAAATTGGCCTTACAATTATACAATGATTATGTAAGAAAAATGGAAAACGATATTAAAACTAATCCAAAACTGTTATGGAGCTACATAAAAGCTAAACGAGGAGGATCAAGTGCCTACCCGTTGACTATGACTGACGGACAAGTTATAACTTCCGACGGTTCTAAAATCTGTGATCTCTTTGCTAATCACTTTTCAAGCGTGTACGCATCTGACAATAATTCAGAAGCCTATGAATGTCCAAGTTATTTTCAAGCTATTCGTAATAATAGTCAGGGTTTGACTACTTTAAAAGTTGACGACGATTGTCTACTAAAGAAACTACAATCAGTTGACATCGGGAAGGGGCCAGGTCCAGACGGTATTCCTCCGATATTTATTAAGAACTGTGCATTAGCTCTAACGACCCCTTTACAAATCATTTACAATGCGTCCCTGGAAACAGGAATATTTCCTTCAGAATGGAAAAAGGCTAAGGTAGTACCAGTACACAAGTCGGATAAAAAAGACTCCATTAAGAACTACAGGCCAATTTCAATTCTGTCCACATTCGCGAAGATATTTGAATCAATTATTTGTCCTCAAATCCAGCAGCATTTTAAAATGCATCTTAGCAATTTCCAGCATGGATTCGTAGCCTCTAGATCTACAGCTTCAAATTTGGTAGTTTTTACTGAGACCCTTATCCAGACTGTTGACGAGGGCAAGCAACTGGATGTGATATATACCGACTTCAGTAAAGCTTTTGACAAAATGCCGCATTCCATATTAATAAAAAAAGCTAGCAGCATACGGTGTAGGTGGACCAATATTAAAGTGGTTCAGGTCTTATCTGACGGAACGCGAATTTTATGTCGTTGTGAATGGGTATCAATCCTCATCACGTATAATCGCCTCTGGCGCTCCTCAGGGTTCACATTTGGCCCCAATTCTATTCATAATTTTTATTAATGACCTTCCATCATGTCTCCAATATTCAAAGCCTTTTATGTATGCTGATGATTTAAAAATAGCACGAGTAGTTGAAACAGCCGAAGATAGCGAGCTGTTGCAACGTGACATCAATCAAGTAGTTGAATGGTGCCGCATTAATAAGATGCAATTAAATTCGACGAAATGTTACCATGCTAAATACACTAGGAGTATTAAGCAGATCGAATCGGAGTACTCCATTAACCAAGAAAAAGTACAGCAAGCTGAAATCATAAGAGACTTAGGTGTACTCTTCGATAGGAAAGTAAGCTTTATACCCCACATGGAACATATTATTAAGAAAGCGTCCAAAATGGTAGGTTTTATAATTCGAATTACAAAGTGTTTTCGTAAAAGTAGCACCAAGATAACATTGTACAACAGTCTCGTACGGAGTATCTTGGAATATTGTAGTGTTGTATGGAGGCCCCACTTTGCCACACATATTCTGCGTTTAGAACGTGTACAAAAGCGTTTCGTTTGGCATCTGGCTTATCGCGAAGGGAAACACAAGTCTCTGCCCTCGTACAGTTCTCGCTTGGATCATTTTAGAATGCAACCTTTATCCACACGCAGAGATATCGCAGATGCCTTATTTTTACTTAAACTGTTGCGAAACCAAATTGATTGTCCCAATTTATTAAATCTTATTAGATTTCGGGCTCCTTCTAGATACCCTAGGAATGTCATAACGCCACTCTGTCCACCATTTCGAAGGTCCGTGCTTGGATCAAACTCCCCAGTCCCCAGGATGTGTAGGGTTCTCAACAGCTTTAGTGATCTGATAGACATACACCATGACAGTATTCATACAATTTGTAAAGTTGTACTTGGTCTTAAATAATGATTGTTTTGTTTTTAATGTTATTAACCTGGTTTGTTTGTTATTTAATGTTATTTAATGATAAGTGATTTTAAATTATAAGTATGTAATTTCTAATTAATTTAATATACCAGTTAATTTATTAATGTATCTTTTGTAATCTTTTGTAACTTGTAATTCTAATTATTATTATTGTATTTTTTTTTAATCCATGGTAATTATCATGTAATCAGTTGTTAATATTGTACATATTATATTTACCACAATATTTGTACAAGCGGTGTTAACCTATAATTAATTGTTACACAAGTGTAGGATAACATACATCTTGTGCTGTTAATGTTAAGGTGTAAACAGTTGTTGGTTAACCTCAAATAAATAAATAAATAAATAAATAAATAAATCTCGACGCTGCCGAATTGGCAGCCACTTCAGCTGGCTCCGGAATTCATACACATGGTCGTATTTCCGGAGGCCAAAAATGAAGCGGATGCACAGATTCTGCAGACGCTCGAGTTTGTTAAGAAAGAAGAAACAAACATCAGCATAATCTAAAAGAGGGAGAAGAAGCGACTGAGCGAGAGTATTTTTTGTTGAAAAAGGCAGGAACTTCTGGAGACGTTTGAGTGACTGAAACGAGCAAAAAACTCTTCTGCTTACTTCTGCAACGTGTGAACCCCAGGATAAATGACAGTCCATAATTACCCCCAAGTTCTTGACCGTAGAAGAGTATGGGATGGCAACGCTACCATATGAGACCGGTGGTGGAGAAGACAGCTTATTGAGGAAATATCTGCCACCAATAATGAGAGCTTGTGACTTGGCAGGATTGACTAGAAGCCCGAAATCCTTAGCCCATCGACTTTTGTGTCCAAGATCATCATTGATGGCATCAATCGCTCTCGGAAGCTCTTCAAGTTTAAAGTGCTGATAAAGCTGCAAGTCATCTGCATAGAGATGGTAATGTGAAACTAGTGACTTAGTGATGGCGTTTATAAAAACGGAGAAAAGTAATGGAGAGAGAACGCCACCTTGAGGAACACCCGCAGCGAGTTCCCGCCACTCAGAGGAAACCTCATCAACGCGGACCGACTGTGAGCGACCCCGAAGATAAGAGCTTAACCACTCGACTGCAGAAGGAGATACATTTAGTGAGGATAGGATACCCAAGAAGATGTCAAAATCAACTGAGTTAAATGCACTGCTAAAATCCAGCAAAACCAATACAGTTAAAAGCCCCTTCTCCATAGCCAGCCTGATGTCATCAGTAATTTTGATGAGAGCAGAAACTGTACTATGGCCAGGGCGAAAACCAGATTGGTATGGACTTAGCAGGCTGTTAAAGGAGAGATAACGAGAAAGTTGATTGTTGACGACGAGTTAATATTAGGTTAAATCGATTGGGAGGTTTATTTCCAGCGTGACGGGCTCGCGGCGGTCGCTTCACCAACTTTGTAGTGTTCGTCAAACATTGCGTCGTTCTTGTCAAATAAGTTTGTCGTTCCGCTCTGTTCACAGCTACGTTACACACTGGAGCCACTTCGGCACCCTCATAAAGCCTAATTTTCAGGATCACTACGTCGATTACGTAACTGAGCGAATCGCTTGAATTAGTTTTACAGTTATGCTGAGAGATAAACCGAGAACTTAAAGTTCGTAATGCCCTGTTCGGCTTCTGAACACGGAATTATTCTAAGCTTGCAAAACATATATGTAAGCATAGTGTGATATACCTATAAATAAAAGCTTCTACGTTTTTCTAGCCCGAACTGTCCCACAGCTAGGCAATATTATTACTCTAATGTCGTTTGTTAAAAGTATTAATATAAACACAAGAATAGTTCTTGGGCTGTACATCTTCATCCATCTAATATAAGATCGGATGTGACAGACAAGCGAATGATCAACTTAAAAGGACTCCTTTCATAAGAAAAAACATGCTTGAGCCAACCCTAACTGAATATATATGAATATTTGATAACGGCCTTCGTCTCCAAGGGTTAGAATATAAGAAAAGCTAAATAAAATTGAATTTAATTGAATTGGAGCGTACTTTACTAAAGGTTTTTGACGAGTAGAATTAAGTGGGCAATGCACTAGGGATCTGTATTGTTTGATCCTATAAAGTTTTTAGATACCGATCTTAGATTGGAGCCACGCATGTAGTACATAGGTATCTAATCCAGTCCCTACGGACGAACGGACAATTCTCGTAATTATTAGCTATATTCCCTGCACATGTGTTGTCACGCGATGTGTCATTGTCAAACGGTAGCTTGAACTTTCACTGGAAATTAGTATAAGTAGCGGTACCTTAAATTATTTCTAAAAACACTCTATAAATTGAAGTGTTGTAATGTATGCTCATTAGTCAGTCTGGCAATGATACGTAGTCTATTTTTAATTGTATTTTAGTATACGACATATGTAAGTAATAATAATTTCAGTTTGACTTTTTAGACTGTAAGCATTGAAAAGTGTTTTTTTATTTCATTATAGGTTTGCAGATAAACTCGATTACTTTTAAAAAGAGAGTTAAAAAGTCGCAATTACTTTCTAACTTTATAATAGCTTTGTAACACAGCTACAATCAGTGAATTTATAAAATCGTCAATAGGACTGAAACCCGATACATATAGATAGCGTAACATTGTCATAGCCGGTAAATTATAATGACGTGCTATTTATGAAAGTTTTAATTGTTCATGTGAATATTAGATAACACGTATTTAAAATAACAATGCTGGATAGAGTCCTTGGAGTAAAGGTTGTCTTTTGTGTCAATAAATAAATTATTATTATTATGTCTCTTCCAGACCTCGGGACTATAGAGTCCCGGATTTTTGGGAGACGAACGTGGGGCCGAAGCCAACACGCTGAAGCCCTTTTGAGACAACTTTAATGAAATGGCGACACAAAACCGACGATTATCCCTGTATACACTATAGAAATGTACCCAAGGACAATCCCCGGTTCTGTGCTAAACTATTGCTAACTATGGATGAAAACTACTTGGGCTATTGTGATGGGATGCTAATGGACTAGGAACGGGGAAACTACGGGAACTATGGCACCTGCCGATGACAATGTATTAAATACATGTTAAAATGGCAGGTGGAGACTCGCCAACTCACTTACTGGGCCCCCGGGAATCAGTCGCTGAAAAGCAACAAGAGGGCAACAGGGACATGAGCGGCTGAGAAGGGTGAGGATACCTCGGCGGACTTTAAAAGCAGATCACGCGCTCCCTGTGGGTCCAGCATCACCGGCCCACTCGCCACTTACCACGAGGCACCTACCCTCCGAGCAGGACTAACCTTGCTCTAGCGACTCCACTCTGACCGGCCGATGAAGGCAAGCCAAGAGGCGGGAGACCTATCCCCCGTCATGCTCCGGCAAGCCGGAGATGGGGGACAGTATACTCTCCCTGGAGCACTCGGATATATAGCCCCGCGGGGTCGCTACTCCCCGTCATCCGCCTCAGATGCCCTGCGGGGCTTATTATTATTATTATTATATATATATATCTATATATATTTATAATTCCAGTAGTGACGTTCACAGGTATAAAAAATAAAATAATAATATCACTTACCGACGCCATCCTGGTAGCAGGAATACGATCGACCTACATACTCACATTTAATACATCCTTTACACAAATTCATGTTCGATTTTTCTTTTCTCAACACTATACACATTTATACACTCGTCTACATGATATCTACATGAGGCATTGCATAATAATTCTTGGTATGCCTCCGTCGCCATTACCTAATTCTCACACAAATTGTTTGTATATTGACTATTTGTGTTTGTGTAATGGTCGGCGGCATAGACCACAGATAAAATATAATTTTGCGAAGCGCGAGTGTCACTTCCAGTCGCATTCGTTCGGAATGCTGCGTAACTAGGTAGTTATTTTTCTCTATTTATATTTAGTTTGTTTTTATAGTAGTATTTTATATCCATAAATATATATAACACTTTTTATATTTTATATATTTAGTTTAGCTTAAATGCACCGATTGACGTCACATGTTAGTGCTGGCCATCGCTGAAAACCAGCGCAGCGACTCTGTCTCGCATAGGGTCGCTGCATAATGCTGAGCGAGGGCCATTTCGCGTGCTTGTGACGCATATTCTTATTATTCTTGTGTTTTCTTTTTATTGATGTTTTTATTTTATTTTTGTGTTTTTTTTTTTTTTCATGATTATGTATGCTACTGTTTGTGTTCGATATGCGTCATGAACGCGAATAAATGCTTTGATTTGATTTGATTTGATTTTGATTTGATTTATTAGTGTGGTGTGTCTGAAGCGTTTGTCGAATGGCACTCAAGGTCGCGGCAACAATAGCTGCGTAGAGCTTGGGTTGCTTGCCTTTAGCTTAGTCGGCTCCTCTCCCTGAATCTTGTAAAACTTGTAGTTAAATTGGATTGCTATTTCCACGAACGTAAAAGTATTCGTACATTGTGTGGATTTTATATATAAAGCACTTTTGGGGTTCTATTTCGAGAGCAATGGGGGAAAGGCACTTTACTCTATTGGAGCAAAGAGTGACGCGAGCCCCCAGAGCTTTATTACAATCATACTTTTATGTTAGACCAAATAACTAACCATTCAGTTCAGTAGCATTATGAGTACGTTATTAGTAGAGGCAGTTTTACAATATAAATATGAATTTTAATAAAAAAAGTACTTTTAAATCATGCTTCATTTAGTTTGTAAAATGCTAGTAAAATGAGTTTGATTCCCTGATTACCTTATTTTTCCTAATAATATTAGTTTGATACTGGGTCTAACTTCCCGAGAGAACATTTGATTTCTTTTTTCCGTGACTTGCTGACGTATCATCCGGGATCAAATCGTAACGAATATATATCTCCAGCATTCGGAAAATTCGTTCCGTTCTGATGAATCAGCAAATAATTCTTAACATGATATGTGATATACTTGTACAAATAGGTACACCGTACACGAGATCAGCTTTACAAAAACATCGCCTGTAGCAATACGGGAGGTACTTATTTATTTCCGTAATGTTTCACTTATTTGTCTTTTTTGTGAATGGAAAGGTCGCGACTAAATTAAGGTTTAGTTTAAAATAGAAAGGTAGAAAAGAATTCATTTTCTTTACTAGTAGGTACATCGGGCTTTTAGCGGGAGTGCTTTTTCTTTAAAATAATGAAATTGAAGCTTGAATAAATCAAATGATGAAATTCAGTTTCTCACGAAGAAAAAATTGATTTCATTTTCCTTTGATTATGGTTACGGCGTAGGCCTCTCCGTTTTGTGTCGTCATTCTTATTAAAACTTTTGGACAGATTGAGATTATGATATTTTTTATAATTCATTAAAATACACTGTGGAATTTGTTTTGTCTTTCGTTTAACTTTATGTAAATGGACAGATTTGTTTTATTTGCAAAAAAAATATGGGCAATTAAGATGGAAAAATCTTTGATTCAATTTATGTTCAGAATCAGAATTCTGGTTTGCAACTCAATTAATTTCTGACGTAATTTACTGACTCATTCGGGTTGACATCACGCCGACGATATACATTTGACTATTAAATGAACTGAAAGTCCTGGTAAGGCGCACGGCGGTACATACTTCATTGTGTTAGAACTTAGTAGATTACCTTGCGGATCTGTAAGCCTGAATGAAATTTGCAGACAGAATCTCTGGGGGCACTCTGTAACCTCGAGCTACTTTTCTAAGGTTGAATCTATTTGGGAAACTTTATGGTTGCCATCACTATTCGTGGAAAGTACCAAATCTCCTTTTGTTTTTATTTAGTTTTCGGCATCAGCATTTATATTATTACGTAATTTACTATTCACTATAATTTTAAATAAAAATAGAATCTTTGATAACTTAAACGAAGCCTTTTCTCATTACTAGTCTAAAACGTTTAGCTGTACAATGAAAATAAATAAAAAAAGTGCATATTGTAAGCCATGAAAGACACAAGTTCGTTGACTATGATCGGCATAAAAATAAGATTCAAATTATAAAACACTCCATTATTTTGCTCGAGCACCTACTCACAAAAGAATAGGCAATTTAGTAAGGGAGGCGGTTCGCTTGCGTCTATTGGAGGAGGTAACAGCTAAAGCAATTATTTATTTTTTCTGCTAATGTTTATAATCACTCTCTTGTCTGGTTGTATCTGCTTGCTTTTAGGAAGGCTCGAGTGCCCAATACCATTTGAGTGTCTTAAAAGGTATGTTCGTATTGAGCTAACAAGCCCGTAGCTGTTAATCACAGTGTGTAGCTAGGAAATGGTTAAGAAGACGAAGAACAACTATATAGAAACCTAGATGAATTTGCAAGGTTACTCTAAACCGCAAGCATATAGTTATTAGCGAGGTAATGAAGCTGATGACTTTATAGATGACACCAACTTTCACGTTCAATTTCAATTATGAACTTAGATTAGACAATCTGCTATCATAATTACTTTCTTCACTGTGATGAAATTTTCCTTAATAAAAAGATTCAGCGTCTTTGTGAACATTTAATATGATTTCATTCTCATTTACTTTAGTTTGTGGAGAACTAAATAACGTAAGTTCAAGAATCGACTAAAACAACATATTAAGAATCTTTATCGAATTTTAGAAGAAAAGCATCATTAGTTAATGTTCAGTAAAAATAGAACCAAACAATTTAAAAGTAAAATTCTTAAAATATAAACAGCGCTAACTCCCAAAGTATCGTCACAACAAGACAATAAGTCTATCAAATCAAAGACAACAAAAAGATTTAAATGTTTAGACACTTTTCAATTAATATTTCAATTTGAGGTGTAGATGATACCAAGCTAAATTAATTTATTCCACCCCTGTTCTAAGTAAAGGCAGCCATTAAAGCTGTTGTTAGGCCGCTGCCTCGAATTTTGCGGGCAGCGGGGCGGCAGCGGCGGCGGCGCGGGAGCGGCAGGATCTTACACGTATAATCAAATGGACCGGCCCTCGAATACAGCGGCGCGGGGAGCGGGCAACGAGCGGTGAGCTCCAGTCAAACGGTGACCGCCCGCGCCGCCGCCGCTGCCGCCCCGCTGCCCGCAAAATTCGAGGCAGCGGCCTTATAGGCACAACGGGACGTATGCCGCGATAGCTAGCCGAGTACTCTCACTTTTGGTCACTTGGGACGAGTTTGCTACAGAAACTCTATTAGACGCCGCGCTCACTAAGCCACGACAACTAGTTGGAGTCTGGAGCAAACAACCTACTTCACAACGTATACGCTTTTCAATTAATTTTGAGTGTTAATACTACGTTGTATACTAGCACTAAATATTGCTATTCTATGAGAGCGAACGGATCAGAAGATTACGCGCTTGACATCAGCAACTGGTACGTATCGGCGAAACTCTCACGAGTTCCATACGCGAGTTATTTGCATCTCATTTGAACAATCCGATATTTCTCAGAAATGTACACGCATAAGGTATAATAAGTCCTTACAATTCGGCACGGCAGCTTGTTTCGACTTTATTTATCGCAGTGGCAATATTCGCATTGTGATAATGATTGACGTAAAGTTGGATTATATTTTATTTAGAAATCAACCAGGAAAATCAAAGACAATCTTTTTCTATTTACAGTATAAGTTAGCGTATATTATTCACAGTTGAGTAACAAGATAATGAAATTAGCAGTTCAGTGTGATTACTCTATTTATTTAACTGTGGTGCACAGATATTTAATTGACAGTCTATCGTTGTTTCGGAAACACTTGGGAAGTTTGGGGAAAACCCGATATTTACTAATTTTATTAGTTGCATATACTTTGATTTGAATTAGCCTTTGAACTACAACATAATCATATCCCGATTGCTGTAACTATATCTGCTACTTGTATCAATCTGTTACATCCAGTATATGAAATGTAAAGTCTACAGATACTCTTAGGTAGTAAAATGCGTCAATAGCTATTAGTGGTAGCTTTTCACTAGCTAGGCAGATGTAGCTTTCCTTTTGGGACTCAAGTTATTTGCAGTTTTCATGTCTGAATATTCTGCAAAGTATTTTCTTGAAAGAATTTTCCCGACCAAATGCAAGTCTTACTTTCGGAATTCGTTGCTCGTGCCTTTTGGAATATGTACGATACTAAACTAAATTGGGTTTTATTCTGATTTCATAATTGTCGGTCTACTTCGGTAGTAGTTGAAGTTTATTTAAAAACTTAATTAAAGTTTGCAGCAAGATGACTCTTGTTTAATGCTTTGCACTTAAATAAAGACCTGTTTAGAATTTGATACGATTGTTATTTTTGCATCATGATTAACTAAATCTTTTGTTTACCTTAATCATGACAATGTTAGGAGGTTAAAAGTCAACGACAAAATAAAAACCCTGAGAATGTCCTAGACACAAACCCGTCCTCGCTTGATAGATAAAACAAACACGGGTTACAGATGTAAATTTGTGTTTGGACGAAACGGAAAACATCCTTGGGAATTCGCCGTTGTGTTAAATTAGGTAAAATGTGTTATAGTTCGGCCATTCAGAGAATGCGTTCCTGACACGTCGCGATTGAACTGACGACGTAACTTTGCAATGGCGTTGCAGTTACGATAAAAATATTTTTGCTGGTTGTTTACCGTTTTAACAATTGAGGAGCATTAAAACAACATTATTATATCAATAATCAATGAATGTAGTTACGTCGTCAGTTCAATCGCGACGTGTCAGGAACGCATTCTCTGAATGGCCGAACTATAGTGCACGGTCAAAGAAAAGCCCCTTAGAGTTTTTAAACAAAGCCGTAATTTTGAACAACGATTCATTTAATTCGCTTTTAAGACTGTTGCCAAGTATTTTATAAGTTTGGGTATTCATTCAAATAAAGATATTTTCAAGTAAAGCTGCTCAGAATGTTACTAAGTCAACCTGGAGTTTCCTCTCGCGAACGAAGTTACCGCCCCCTGAGGAGCAAGGTGCCATCAAGATTTAATGGATGTTATTATCATATAACGTCGAGACGAAAAAAAACAAAGAAATCAAATTACTTTTTAAGTTTACTTGTTTATTTGACTGACGTCATACTATGAGACGTTTGATATAAGTACATGAGACAATGCTTCGTTGTTATTTTTTTTTCTCAATTATACTTCACTATACCTTCACATAAAAACAGAAAACTATTGTTGTAAACAACGGCTAAAACTGGAAGATTTTAAAAGGTATTGCCAATAATTGCTGTACCACTTAACAAATTCAGTGATCGTATTAGGTTTCATAACTTCTTAGAAATTAAACGGAAAGTTAAGAAACCAGTGGAAATCTTCGTATTGGCTACACAGCCTGCCTAAAGGTCAGTTAAGGACAATGACCGCTTCCTTAATAATAAAAAAACCTTCCGAGTTTTTGCGCACGTCCTAAATGAACTAATTACTGCGCGATTCCTTCTTCTTTTTCTATAACATCTTAATTCTTGTTTTGCCAACTCACCTTCATTATACTCAACATTAAATACTTAGATCAGAAATTACAGTGTGATTTTCTTTCATTCACTGACTGAAACCGAAGAAAGCATAAATTAATCCCGAAAAGTTTTACATTACTTTCATTAAAACCAAGTTAATCAAAATTACAGCTTTAATATCTATTCATCATGATTTAGATTTAATTTTAAATAAATGAAATTACTGACTATATGTTAAGTTTCTTCGATTTAAGACGTGGGAATTAATCATAATACATTCGATACCAATGTTTCTAATGGCAACTACACTACGTACCCGATGGTACCACTAAATGGTATCTAACTAAAAGCTTATGAATAATAATAAATACAAAATAGCAAGCCATTCAAGAGATCTTCTTTGTAACCAACAAAGCATTCATAAAAAATGCAAATACCCAAATTATGAATCATTGTTATAATTTAAAAGAAAATATAGGCGCACTCGATTTAAATTAAATTGCAACAAGGTTCAACAATCTCCCCAGAGAAAGTTAAACGGCGGACGATCTGATATACTACATTATTAGAAATCAAAGCAGTATTTACTATATACCTACTTCCATAAGCGGAAGGCAGCTTACTTGTCGGCGATGTCTTAACAACAAGCTCACCTAAGATTCCTCTGAAATTACTTTACGCGCAATATTAAATCTAATTTAATTAAAACGTAATGCGATAACATTTTATGTAGGTGTAATATAGCTCAAGTTATAAGGGCGTTTGTCATGGTATTATTATAATGAATATAACACGTGTCCACAGAGCTCCAAGGCTGCCCTTTAATTTGAAAACACATAGGTACCAACGTGTAATAAAACAGGGACAATATAACAGTAGTGTAAAGGAGTATATTGGGTGATGCGGTTGGCCGACCCTTAGCCCATTCATTGTGTTACTTAGCATGAATGAAACACTAACGAACCTTATTTTTAATTTCAGCAACTCATACATGTAGGAGCGTAAACGTGATGTCACACATACACGATCCAAAAATAGCCTTTTCCGTTATAAACGAAAAGCTGATAAATATTCTTGCTTTTCAATTTATTTTGAGATAAATAACAATTCTAGATGTCCATAGACAATTTCTTTAGCTGGTAGTTATACATTTATGATTTAATTTCATGTAAATAATTCAAGTTGCTTAAGATGTCTAAAAATAACGTTTCTATGTAAAGTAGCATCTGAATGGAATTTTAAACGAATCATTCGCAGCTTACCGCCAGCTAAGAGAATACTTGACCCAAAAAGGGAATATTAAAAAGATAAGATAAAAGGGCGATTAAATAAAGTTATTATTCCTCATGAACTTTAACGACAAAATGTTATTCAAGTAAACAGAAACATAAATTCCATTTCTATTTTAACATCTTAACCTTAGGTTGCCCTACGTCAAAAAAATCGTTGTATCAATATCAAACGCGACCCCAAATGGAAATAGTAACGGGCTTGAATGAACGAAGATGTTCACTGAACAGGAAAACGTTTGTTATCGAAAGGTCCTAACGATCTAAGATTTTTGATAGTTCAGCCCGTAAACTGAAGACATATAGAACCTTTATGAAGCTTGAAGGTAATTACCACGATTCGCGAATCATTTGTTTGTTAAATTAGTTTAAAAGCATGTAGATAGCTGGTACATGTTGAGTGTACTAGCGTTCTACCGCACAATAATTAATCATTATTTACTTTTTAATTATTCATATTTTTTATCGTAAATTCTTTTCTTCTATCCTTGACGTTAATGCATGAATTTTGTTGCCTACTTATAGCACAGCCCTCATGATGTCGATCCGACGGAAAACTGTACACAAAATTGTGATTGATACAAGTTCCTCCGTAGAGAAATAGAAATCAATTTTTAGGGTTCTGTTGTTATTGGAATACTCTCCACACCTGAGACTATGAGCAGAGTTTTATTACGGCCATATTTTTGTTTTCTTTCGTCAAATAAAGACCTTACTGCTCCATATTCATTCTCATTTCTCCAGGAGATACCTAGTCAGCGGAAATTCTGTGTAGTGATCTCTATCGGTGAATTCGGTGCTGAAATGGATTCAAAAAGTTTCGTTTTGAAAAAGGTTTATAGTCTTCAATGTGACCTTAGACGGTCCTGACGTCAATTCTCGTCTCGAAGCTATACGTAAGTATACATAATTGCTCCTTTTGCTGCTGTACTTTCGAGGTATCTGCATAATTTTTGATTTTTTGCTATCTAACCTCTTTTACGTATTATCCTGTATATTTGTGGAGTATATAAGCTACATTCATAACTCAAGGATACAGAATAATGACCATATTTTCCTTTCAAAAATATTTTGCAGTGGATAGTAAATCATACATTACAGATCATTTACGAACGCGGGCAAAAAGTTATCTCTAGAGAATAAGACTTCAGTATGCAGCAGCAACCGCGTAGGTGAATCTATGAAGGTTCGCCTGTACAAGACAGGGCTATTTTTAGTCCTGGCGTCTCAAAATAGATAGCAAACAATAATAACACCTAGGAAGACGGTAAAAGAGCTTAACCTTGTTGCAATTTTAAACAACAGTTTGACTTAAATCGTCTTAACTTAATGACAGGCAATTAAGTTGCGAAAACAATCTTTGTTGAAGCCGTATTCTGTCGGAAACATAAACTTGCACAACTTTGAATGACATTAAATAACCATAAAGCAAAGAAGCATTTGTTTTTAAAAGCGGATGTCGAGGCAGTGTGAGCATAGAAGAAGCGGCATAAACTTACTTGTTGTGAGTGCGATCCGTGCGTGCGTCCTCGTAGTGGTGAACAATTAGAAGCACATAGTATAACAAGGGCACGGAGCTGAAGTTTGTTGTGCCGGCGCGGGCTGAGCGGGCGGCGCGGTGCGGCGGCTGCGGCGCAGGGCGCGGGAGTGGCGCGGACGTGCGGCTGGCGCGGCGGCGGGCAGCGACTGAAGGCGGCGCGCCGCCGACAGGCCGCGCAGCCCGCCCGCCCACGGCTCGGGCCTGCCGTCACGCCATTTACCCCACAATCTTTACATCACATAATATCACACCAAATATTTTTTCACATAAAATCGCAAATTGGAATATTTGATTTATTTTTCTACAACTTCGATCAATTCGTCTGATATTTTAACTTGAAGTAGGTACACGGGAACGCGTCACACATTTATGCTAGTCTATCGAAGTGTCAAAGGTTGATGTTTACACAACATGTTCTATTTATATCAGTTTTGTCAATAAGCTGATTGTTTTCTGTTTATATTGGTAAAGGGCTGGGTGGCTATGTTCAGGCCCTATGTCATGTTATAAAAAATCGACTTATTGAAAAATCGATGACTATCCTAATGTTTAAAAGCATACTATTACACATTTCACTTTTGTTCCTGGCACAGTTTATTCCTTTTACTTATAATTTTGTTTTTTTTTCCATAGCATTTGTCTTAAATGCGTCATATTAATCTGAAATTTTTGTGTCAAGAAAAAACCGTGAACTTTATGTCGGGAGTGAGTCACATGTTTGTGAGTCAAGTTAGTGGGATAGCTTTCTTCAAACCTCAGTTCTGTATAGCTACATAACAATAAAATTTGCTTGTCATGGTGCTCTTGATCTCTCCTCCCACGGCTTCTCTCATAATATTGTTTACAGCTCCACATAAAATGCTATAATAATACTAGATCAAGTTTCAGCGACACAAAAACTTGTACAGAGGGTAAAGGAGGGGTTCGTCCTTTGTAATTTGTTTTATTAAATCCTATTCGGGTCGGCAGGTAGTTTTGGAATTGGCGCCTCGACTTGAGCCTCTCTTTGTATAAAGTTAATGAAATTTTATAAAATCTAAGACTTAGGATGCTGTTAATCCTTCATTATTCATGAGAAACGCAATAGATATTTTTGCTTATAAATTATCGCAAAATATGGACGATATTTTTGTACTTACGTTCATCGGAGAGACTTTTTACAAAGTAAAAATTAGTAAATCAATATTGTGTCGTAACAAGAGAATTCAATACATATTTCCGTCTTAAATTTTCAACCTAAACGAATCGAGAATGTCAATTTCATAAAACCTATTCATTACAAAACGTGATTTCATAAAAATCTTGGCTAACGTATTTCGAGTAAAATATCGAATATGTTAGAATTAAGTAAAATCTACAGTTGGTTCATGTTTCATAATAAACCGTGACACTTTTAATTACCTATTACATTCTCTGTGTAGTAAATAGAAATAACTAGCTCCGAATTTACGAAACCTTCTCCGAAACAGTGTCAGCCAGCCGGCAAATAGGGAATTAATTTATGAATGGTATTATTATTCCTTTTCGAGGCTTGAAACCCTAAAACTTAAATGTTATTAAAGATGATAATCTCGAAATCTTACCTACATTAAGTGGCCTATCTCTTTATTTCTTGCGTGGGAGTCGCAGCCACAATTCGCAACCTACAGTATTTTTCCGTTACTTCTTTTTAGTAATTATTCGCTGTAAAGTAACAAAAGCTATAAGAACGAACTGGTTATAATTTAATTAATAGATACGAGTATCTTGGTCTAAAATTGCTTGTGTTATTATTCGCGTATTGCCCGTAGCAAATAAACCACCCAAACACTTGGCGTGGGTGTAAAGTATGTAACTAAGGGATTATTATACCTATCATAAAACGAGGCGCAACATCAAGCGCCAGATTAATTAACATCATACTGAAAAGTATTATCTATGTTACAGCACCTTTGAAAATGGGCTTAGTAGCTTATGTGAATTGACCTTTTCACTCATTTATATGTAAATATTGATATAATTATTGAAGTATATGAATATAACAGGATTGTCTTGGTTGACGTTGACTGAAATTGAGATATTCATAGATATTCGTAGTACCTACGTCGTAGCATTATGCGAGGCAAATGCCTACGAGTACAGTGGCTACGAGACACGTCTCCGACACGTAGTGTAGTCAAATTGACCTGTTATTTTTGTTTAATTAGCACATAGCTAATGTTACTGCAGGGAAATTCGAAACAGCTAATGCCTACATTATATTAGCCTGAATTTCCACGCTACGGCATAATAACTTCTTTATTGATAACACGGCCGCCGTGGCGTTTATTAAAATTCAGAACACACTTGTTTTAGATGATAAAGCTTTCCGGATTTTAATGCTAAACAATTTAAATCAGAAGCAAAGCTGTAAAATATAATTAATTTTATTTGTATTTCAAACGAAAACAACTTACGTTATTAAATTCGTGGCCCTTCATCAAAGGGATGATGTAGGTATGGTAAATCATTTTAGCCTTTGAAACATAATTAAGTAATAATTACAAAAAAATATTAAAATTGAAGTTTATGGTGTGAGGAGACGTTGTTGCATCATTTAACAGATTCTACGAGTACATAATTAGTGAAACTGCTGTGGTCTGTATATTTATATAGTCATTAAGTGTAATTAACTGAGAGTGTTGAAGCCTGCTTCCTCACCATTCTGTTTGCAAACGACGAACATAAATGTGTAAACATTTAGCGACGTAATAATACGAGAATTGCTTGCTTCTTTGAAGAGTGACTTTAACTTTATTGGTATACGAATATATTCATCCCACCAAAAACATTAAATGTAAAAAAGAAAGCCAATCCTCTACGCAATTCCTCCACCGTAAAAAGTTTTGAGATCGCATAAAAGCCAAGTCCTGTTCAACTTTATTTGTAATAATAAATCAATATTTTGTGACTATATCAATAGTTTTGTTCACATTACAATAATATTGACTTGACATGTGTTGCTGGGGAGTTTGTTCCGCCACTTCTTCTCCCCAGCCAAAACACATAGGAAGTGGCCAAGGGCGGGCGTTTTGGGGGCTGTCTTTTGTTCTTAGTAATTTTAATAAACGTTTTTGAATTTTGAGTTCTTTTTGAGTTATCTCTTTGTACGATTACCCTAACTGATGTCGGATGATAGTGCCATCCTAATGACCTCCGACAAGTAAATAATAAATTAACTTACATGCAACTAACTAAATATATAACAAACAAAATATGTACAGCTAAAGTAGCACGTAAACAACATTTTTTTTTAAATAAACTAAAAAAAATCGAAATTGACGAATTTTTGAATCGAATATCTTTTAGAATAAAAGAGATTTATTTCAGAGGTAGATGGCGCTATCACATGAAATTATTTGATTTTTTTTAAGTACTACTTATACTAAGCTATGTAACGAAACCATAGCGCGATTTAGACCAGGACAATGCCATCTATTGAGCGAGCATGCAGTATTTATCGCACTGCATTAATGTGAAAGATTTTATCATTATTCATTTCATTTTAACCTAGCTTTTTTATTCATATGTATGTATATTTAATACATAATAACAATATACCACACTACGTCACAATAAAACAAATAGTAACATTTTGTACATAAATAAATAACAAAGTTATCAATGCAGTCAAAATTCATACATAATGTTCTTGAAAAACCGCAAATATCATTTTGTTTCCTATTTTTTTATAAAGTTTTAAGGTTTTATAATTTTCCCTTTATATGTAGCTAATAACCTATCTTGGTGCCAAAATTGAAGGTTCTAAGTTGGCTAGAAGTACCTTAGACTTTTGATGATCGGTCAGTGAGTCAGTCAGTGACAAAATGGTGTAACTTTGATCGCTCATAACTCGTAAACTATTTATTCAAATATCTTGTAATTTTGAGACTGAGCTTGTTCTAATACTTACTCTTGGTCATCGAAAACCTAAACTCCTAGCTTTATTCACATGGAAGATACAGGGGGCTGAAATAGCCCCGAAACGCTTCGAGAAAAGATGGTACAGCCGTGCCCGCTTTGCTCGAGTCTTGGCTGGGGCACTGCCGTGCCCTCAGATATTATTCTCAAAAGAAAATTATCATTATTTTCAGAAGAACTTTGATATACCCACCTAGTAAAAATACAAGGATATTGTGCTTCCTTTTTCTTAAATATGAACTTTGATATCTGGATCGATATACATAAACTAAAAGAGAACATGTAGGCATTAAATTAAAAAAAAAACATTCTAAACCAACTGTGATGTTACAATGTAGCAACTATAAAATTCCTCGTTTATACCGCCGGCACTTATTGTAAACGCATTTCCCTCAGGCGATATTATACTTGTAGTATCTAGACGTAGATCTATCTCCCCGTTCTCGAAGAAACTTTTGTAGCCATCCATCATTACCTATTATTGCCTAGATATCTCGATAACCAAGCTCCCAGGACACAGGCCTGCCCCAGCCATCGAAACCTCTGTCATCATTTAAATAATAGACATTGATCTATTACTAAAAACGAAAGCTGTTATTATACACCATTACGTTCATGGCCCAAGACATTTATCATTGTAATAAAGAATCAATAATTTATTATTATTTATGAACGTCCAATTAACATCAAGAGCTCCGGCCACCGATATAATCGAAGTGTGTTTTACACAGTTACGTGACGCGCATTTACTTTACAACCAATTACTTACAAACAACAAATAAATAAATGCTTACATACACTTAAAATGTAAAACTTAATGAGGTTACAACACACTCTTTATGTTTTCATCGGAAATAAGCATTGTATACCGTGTTTATTCTCATGAGCTTATTTCTATTTATATCCCTTCAATCGGGGATGCGATTCAACGAACCAAGTAACATGTCAATAACAATATTTTCCGATAACTATCAATTAAACCATGGGACTGGAACATGTGTACGGATGTGAGAAAATGAAGTCGTCTTATAAAAGGAGATGGAATGTTGACTTCTTTAGTATTGCGTTTTAACGCACCTCGCTCGCACTCTACTCAAGTGCTTGAAATGTGAATGAGTATTTCAGGACTTACTGCAGTCGGTAGTGAAAACATTATTTTTGTAATTTTACGAAAAAACTGAAAGGTTGATTAAATTTCGGTTAAAGGCCACATGTTTGTAGTTTTCCTGCGACATCTTTAATCAGGTAGGCGGTTTTCCAACAGTATTACATTACAGCTAATGAACATATCATAAGCAACGCCAACGAAAAGTAATTAAATTACGAGTGAACATCAAGTATACTGTGTTCAAATAAGGCAATTTATGTGATCAAGCGTTAAGGATCTGATTGCTCAAAGTAATTTAATAAGGTTTCCGAGATTCCGTGGGCAGTTATTGATACGGGTGTAAGAAATATCGGCATTCAAAATATATACATTTAACTTAAATTATTTTAACACAGCTACAACCGTTTTATCGTCCCACTGCTGGGCACAGACCTCCTCTCATGTGGAGAAGGATTGAGCGTTAGTCACCACGCTTGTTCAATGCGGGTACGTGATTTCAGTCTTTATAGTCCAGGTTTCCTCAAAATGTTTTCCTTCTGCTTTTTATCAGCCATTGGTGTCTAAGATATACTTAGAAAGTTTAATATAATGTGTTATGTTTTGTATGTTTTAATACATAAAAAATTAAATAAAACCTACTTCATGAGACTTGTTACTGAAAATAATTATAACTATAATTTTAATAGAAGTTCTGCTGATGCCAGTTTATCTAACAGAAAAGCAAAAATATTTTCTGCAATGCCAAAATGGATTATGATTGATTAGGATCCTTGTCCAAATATTATTTAGAATCATAGCCACAGGTCGCAGCCATGTCTTTCAATCATTTTAGTTAATATATATTACAAAGTAATTCGTTCATTCTGTTTTTCATTGTGGTAAAAACAATTATAAAGAGTTGAAGACATTTTGCGAGAAATCGCTTTCTTTATCAGTCTATAGTTTTCAGGTTAAAAATAATTAGTAGTAGTGTTTTTTTTTATTATTAGCCTATGCTGTCCCACTGCTGGGCAAAGGCCTCCCCCATAGCCTTCCATCTGTCCCTATCGGTCGCTATTTGTGGCCAGTCCTTGAGGACGCTGTCTAAGTCTAGTAAACTAGGTATATTTGAAACATGCAAATATAATAAATTATATGAATAACCTTAGATCAAGACTCGAGTCGTTACCAAATCGAATCAATGTTTCATGAACATCAGCGGCTACGTTTTATTATAAAGTGACTGCCATCTTACCTCCGTCAACAAACTAGCGGAACCCAGGCACACCACTGAATAATTTAATACTGGGAGCCGTGGTATTATGTTACTAAGATCATTAAACCAGGTTTATATTTAACAAAGAGCTTCTTCCTTATTAAAACATCGAGTATCATGATACATCTCTGAAAATTAACACTGTAAGATACATGACAGGTTGAGATAAAATCAGTTTCTTGTTTCAAATTTTTATAACATTCTTTCCGATTTTAAGAACATAAATAAGCTTGTTAGATTTAATAAGGTTGGATTTAGTAAGATCGGATTAATATTTATTTATTTTCCTTTAATCAAATTAAAAGATGATTAGTAAAAACCTCTCTGTTTCCGAGATCATTGTAATGTATGTTATGTACCCCTGCAACTCTTAACCGGAACCATTGCTATTAAAGTTATTGGCGGAATCTCTGAAAAGTTATTATCATAGAGGGTGGACAATGGACGAACATGTTTTATAGCGTCCTCGCCATTCGGAAATATTACAGAGTGTACCAGAAGTAGGTCAGGGCGGCCGTAATAAAAAAACATAATGGTATACAGGTTATGAAGTACTCCCTGTCATTTTACACGGACAGAACAACGGCAAGCTCGCTTTCCTACGACAAGGCTTTTTGTACGGCGGAAAAAAGCCCTACGTGTAATCGTTCGATGTTTATGAACAAAATAAAGATATATTGCTATTAGCCCTTTGTAAATGACGTCTATTGCGTAACATGGGAAAAGCTACATCGGTTTACGAAATGGTTGCTGTATCTCGTTCTATTACGTGCCAACAATTCAATAATTTAATTATATTATTAGGTGTAGGTGTAAGGTTTATTGGTTTAGGGAACAATGACGATGCCGTACCTTTGTAAGGTAAATACGGTCTGTAAATTGCGACTCAGCAAAAAAGGGACTTTCGTCTATTGGCATTACTTTATTATGCCCAAGGATTTGTTTATGTTCTTAATTAAAGGAGCTTGTATTGCAAGAGGTAACAAGAAAAATAGTAACTTATCTTTTTGTACTCTGTCGAGTATTACAAACGAATAATCATACACGAACACAACTTGTTGAGCTCTGAATTTTCGTTCGTTAATGAAATATGTTTGATATTTTCAAGCCCATTTAGAATAAAAAGCCATTATACATTCACTTAAAAATAAAATAAAGGCCGCAATTAGTTATTTTATTTTGCTCCATCCAATGCTCAAACAGTTTTAGCAGAATACTTATAAAATCTCATTAATTATGTGCCCAATTTAATTTACTAGGCAATTAATTAACTTAATAGATTAGTGAAGAGGCCTCAAGCACGTACATACACAAGTTGTGGTTATCAGATAATCTGCCTTTACCGTTGTTAGGGAATTTCACACGGCGGCGCCTATTCAGCGGGTGTCGGATTATAACTATTACGGCACCTTATTACTCGTGCAAAACAATTGCCTGTATCTCAATTATACTCATCTACATGATGACGGTACTTCATAGTACGAATGTCTATCTATAGGATTGTGGTTAGTAATTAGTGGCCAACATGTGCTATGTACCATTGTTATTGCGCCTCTTCAGCCGTTAATCGCGTAAATGACCAGGATCGACACGAGTATAATGCGAGCTGCGTATACATCTGTAATCATTTGTCGTGCGTCAGGCATTCAAGATGCTACTTAGATGGACTATCTATACTGCTGATATCAATTGTTTGAATTAATTTGACGAAATAGCCGTCTTATGCCTAGAAAGGAAATTGAAATGAAACTGTCTCGTTTTATTGAGTCTAATAAAGAATGAAAATGTTTAATACAAAACACAGTGAAGCGATCCAAAGGAGGCCAAACTCAAGGGGTTTAGGAAGAAAGAAAGTAAAAATAAAATTTTTGACGCTCACAGGAAATATACAAGTAAAACCCCAACACAAATAGAATCTGTGCGAGGCCAACAAAGGATCCTATCACGGCGCTGCGACATTTATTTATTTCTCTAACGTTGTAGCACGGGTATTTCTACTTTACTATAGAACCTTTTTACTTGTACCATTTATTAATACCTATTGCCCTTTTGAATTGTGATGTCGACAACAGAACCTCGTGATCAGATGTTTTTACGGGACTTGTTATAATGGCGTCCACGGCCGATTTCGACCACGGCGGCTGTTCTCATTTAAGGAGATCAGCCAGCTGCGCAGGACATATTATAGTGCACCAGCATTTGCGCAGACACAGGTGCACTCCCTATTCCTTCACTCTCATAACCCGATGGGACGGCAATCCGACACGACCGGAAAGAGTTCAGGCGCAGGACCGACATTTACGTGCTCTCCGATGCACGGGTGAATCAATCACCAACTTCCAGACTACGGGCTGCTTTGTGAAAGTTTAATAAAACTCTCAAAGTGATTTCGGCCCGACCCGGGAATCGAACCCGAGACCTCGAGCACAGCAGCCGCGCTTGCGACCACTAGACCAACGAGGCAGTCAACTTGTTATATAAAACGTATAAAAGGCATTTATAAACTCTTATTGCAGATTAGGATGAAATCGTATTTTGGATTAGCAGAACCTGATCATAAAAAAAAGTTATTACTATTCAAGACTTAAGAAAAAACAAGTGATCGCCAATCTTGTCTATGTAGTAAAATTACGCACGGTTCTCCTATGAAGCGTGTCTAAAACATCGACAATGTAATGATCCCTGGCGCTCACAGACGTCGGCTGACTACAGACAGATATCTACACGATCGAGCCCATCATGGCCGATTGTGAAGACCAGCCATTATGAATATCCGGTTACATAGAGTAGCGTAGGTAGCCATTAATGCCTATCAATAATTTGTGTGTAACAAATACCTATGCAATTAGTTTTGATATATACTTAGATCCTTATAATTATAAGGATATTTATAGCAAAAAGGCCGAGTATGTAAACATGAGCCTAAGTGCGTTCAGTATTTTCGTGGATGTCATAGATAATCACGTGGAAAGTTTGCTATGAGAAATTCATAGGGGCACCATGTGTACAAAAAGTTATCAGACATAGTAAATTAATAAAATACTAATGTTCGACACGGGTTGAAGTTTTTCCTTATAACGCAGAAGTTGGTCGTTTGGTCGAACGTGCCGGTAATAAGCTTGTGGCTCATGGGCTAATAAAAGCCGCCACCGAGCATCGCATCGGTTTTCCGCTTTGACTATCATAACAGACACTTTGTTCATTATCGCACATACGATATTACTGACAGTTGAGTTACTAGTTGTGGTGGACTACGTATAATCTTGTTTGTTCGTGTGATTCACTGACCGCTCCCCAAGCTTTCTTTTGGATTGCATCAGTAAGTGACTAAACTCTATGTTGACAATTATTATGTCTATCGTTAATCTATGATTTATTTGTATTTGTAAAGTGAATTCATTTTTAAAACATAGTTATCATTCGTACCGTACTTGTAACACTACAGGCAAAGTAATCGCATAAAACACCAATAATGCTGGTTTTCATGCGCGTTTTAATGGCTTATAGCTAGGTTCTAGAGATAAGCTATTCAAGCGAGCGGTATCTAGAGTCCGCTTTGAAGTTACGTTCCGAAGTAAACTGAAAGAATAGTTAGCTAGCTAAAAAGGTTACCAACTAGATAACTTATTTCGACTTATTTTTTCTTTCTTCTAATCTTTAGTTCGATTTCAATGTTCTAGTCCATTGAAAAAGCGTTTATTTCAGACTGAGAGGTAAATTGTGTTGCAAATATACCTAATCAACAGTTGAGAAGCTTGCAGTGATGAAATTCCGTTAGCCCAAAAGCATATTTAGGTGTTAAATATATTGTACGTGGCAACAATATGTTGTGATGGCAGAATATTCGTAATAGCGCACAGGAGAATAGCGTTGCTCATACCTCGGCCCGGGCCGTGTATTACACTGTTCACGCCGATGTAATGGCTGATTTACATTGAGTCAGTAACTGACGTCAGTCCACTGACAAGTCAGTGCTGACCCGGCACTGCCATCGTGTAAATTGATTTGAAGTCAGCACAGTACTACTGACGAAACACTGACACTACACTGACTTCGTGTAAATAGCACGCGTCAGTTTTCGGCGCCTACACTGACGTCAGTTACTGACTCAATGTAAATCAGCCTTCATGGAAGGGAATGCTCCGGTTATTACAACAAGACGTGACCAGTTTCATTTTGCCATCATAACCGCTAAATTGGTTTGTAATGAAATCTCAATTTGCAAACCATCGTAAATATTTTATTGGTGCAAAATCTAGTGCAAATATTGAGAAGTGTCAATCCTAAATAATAGAAATAGGTATTAGGTTAGTGAGGAGGAACGACAATGCCATAGGAACTATTAACATCAATTTATGTAACTGTGAGTTTTTGTTCTTACCTGTGATGAACATTCAAGATTCCCTGGCATTATCCCTTACTCGACTGATGAGGTGTAGTCCTCATATTTATCTTAGCTACCCACCTTACATGAACTAATCCTTCCGTGGGCGGTGCATGAAAGTAGCCCGAGGAAATTCATCGTGTTAACTACGAATATTGTGTTAAAGTTTTGATGTTCAACGAAATATGTGTCGATGTATGTACATATAGGTACCTACATGAATGGTGTTAGCTCAGTGGTTCTTAACCGGTGGTCCGCGGACCACTGGTGGTCCCTGGAGGCATTCCAAGTGGTCCGCGAAGCTTTGCTTCGCGACGTTGCTATCCATCTTCCTTGTCCAACAGAAAAAAATTAAGGTTTGAAATGTAGCCCTTTTACGTAATTTTGGTTCTGAGTCTTAAAAAATAATTAAAATTTCCCTCTCGCTTCGCTCGCGTATTCAGCAACTATGTGACCACGTTTTTGCATTTGTCAACAAACAAAAAGTTAAGTACGTTTGGGATACATTTTACGTCCGTACGAGTCCGAAAAAAATTTCGCGCTCGCGCATTTGTAACTACATAGGCATGTGTATGTCTGCATGCATGTTGTATTCTTTATCAAAGAACCCTCAATTTAGGCAAACCAATGGGGTGGTCCCCGGCAAGACAAACTTTTGGTAAAGTGGTCCCTCATGACAAAAAGGTTAAGAACCACTGTGTTAGCTAATAATAGGTTTCATAACTTTCATACTAATTCAGCTGCATGAAATTCAACGGACCTGTAGAATAAGGTACATAGTACAACAAGTAGACCAAACCATCGTGTAATTTTGTTTCGCTGGGCGCTTGATCGGTTCACTTATAAAAAAAATGGTTTTGTTTTTACTAGTCTGTTTTGTGTGTTATACGAGCACTTTTATGTCTGTCTAAACATAGCTACTGTCATTTTCTTTTATTATTATAATTGTATGTTTTAGAACACGTGTAACAGTGATATCGGTTTTGAAACCCCCACGAGTTCAATCAGAGACCAAATTTTATTTGAACCCTGCGATAAATACAATCATTGTTTTCATATGAACAAAAGGTCTTGTTATATTTAGGGATAATTTTATAATGGAATGGAATTGGGAAAAGTTTCCATGCACACATATTAGACCTCGTTAATGTTAACCTTATTGGGTACTTATTTTTATAGAGTAGATATTTGAATGAAGTCTGTTATCAAATGGCAGCTTGTTTACATAATCTTTCGTACTCTGAATAACAAATATCTACCAAAGAAATTATTATAATAACAAAAATGCCTTCGCCTAAACTATAACTAAAATAAAAATGTAAAAACAGAAACTCGTATGATTAAATCGCAACAAAATTATCAACGAAAATTAAAAGTGCCGAAGTTTTCGTATTAACTGATACCATCAAAGTAAGTTCGGAGAAAATATTAAAGCATTAATAGTGAATGTATTTTTTTATTATAATTTAGTTGAACACGAGAGGGCCAAACGAATGCGTGACTTACAAAACCTAACAAATAACTTAATTCGAGTACATACAAAACTGGACAAATATTTTATTTACCCACCTGTCCAAATTGTGATTGGCACTCAGCATCCACAACAATCGTGATAAACGATCGAATTTAAATGATAAAAATGGCGTAAAGCGGTCAGTGGCCTTCTGACAGTGAGTGCGGTGCGCGTAATTCGCACCAGATAACCCCCTCCAAAGCAATAGCCCCTTGGAGGCAGCTTGTGCGAAACGGACCTTTCTCTGTTACGGACAGTGACATAGTGACCGTGTTAGCGGCGGAGGGCTCATGCCATGCACCACTATAGCGTTGTAGTGCCGCTGCTGGTCGCGCTGTACCTCGTGTCCGCGGCGCTCGCGCTCTCGGCCAGCGCGCGCCGCGCCGAGCCCGACCTCACCTTCGCCGAGTCCGTCTACGCCAAAATGTCCGGTGCATGTGAGTCAATGTCCTTCACCTCTATAATATATGCACGCTACTCGGTTAATTAAGCTGTTTCTACATCGTTGAACTGTTTTATTTATTTTATTAATTTTGTGTTTCCAGGCAGGGCGATAATGGACTTACGCTACAACAGCATGAATGATCAAAACGATCTGATTAAAACAATGAAAATAATACAATTAGATGGCACTACCGTCAGAAATTTTCCAATTACAGAAGCATTCGTTGGTTTAACTAAGCCTGGAATTTTCGATATAACGAAGCAGACAAAAATTATTATCCACGGTTATAAAGACAGTTCGCAATCTGCGGTGCCGCTGGATTTAGCAAATGCTTACAACGATAAGAAAATGTTCAACGTACTGCTACTTGATGCGGAAGAAATGAATAAAGATGGATATATTTTATCTGCACATAATGCTCGTCTTATAGGCAAGAGACTTGCAAATGTCTTGGCTAATCTGGAACATTTTGGAGCGAATGCCGAAGATTTTCATCTTTTGGGAATAAGTCTTGGAGCACACGTCGCAGGATGGGCCGGCAAATATTTTCAACAATATAAAGCGCGTAGTTTGGGTCGTATCACTGGATTGGACCCTGCGGGCCCTTGCTTCTCGTACGCGTACAGTGGCCAAAGATTAGATAAATCAGATGCTTCCTACGTAGATGTGTTGCACTCAAACCGATTAGTGCAGGGAATAATAGAACCTCTAGGTCATGCAGATTTCTATATCAATGGCGGAGGACCAAACCAGCCAGGATGTTTCATGCCCTCTTGTAGTCATCTTCGTGCTGCAGAAGTTTACACGGAGAGCATTAGATCACCGAAAGCCTTTATTGGTGTTCGCTGTCAGAGCTGGAAGCATTTCGAAGAAAATGCTTGTGAAAAAGATGAATATGCAGTATTGGGGTACGGGTCATCAACAGCGACTCGTGGACTTTACTATTTACGCACTTCACCAAAGTCTCCATTTGCACTCGGAATGGATGGGACGAAGAAAAAGGAACCACCAGTCTCTAGTAACTGGTTAAAAAGTTTTAGTTTAGGTGACTTAAATTTAAATATGTGATTTTAAGTGCTAGTTCAATTTTGTGGTGTGTATTAAATCGTTGCCATACTTTTTTATAAATTCGACTTCTGTGATTGTGTACCAACGTTTCAAAAATGCACAAAAGAGGTTTCTGTGGATGTCACAAATACATTGCACAAGACATTTCTTAAGCCGTCTTGGATTATTTATAACAAGTGGTGTATCCCCAAGTGTCCGCTGGATACAAAACAAAGGAGAAACTACTTAACAGTTTCGCAAGCGCTCTTGTTAACCGTTATAAATTCAAAGTAAATGCAAGATCGACTTCGAATTGGACATCGTGGAACAACAAATACGAAGTGTAAATAATTTATTCGTCACTTCATTAGCAAACAATTCGCATTGCGATCCACTTCCCAACATCATTATATAATTAAAAGCGAGGATTTTATTGTATTTCGTGAGTGCTGGCTGTGTGACGGCTTACAGAGACACCGGTGTTTCTCCTTAACTATGTTGACGTACGTGGCGTGTAGTGTAACCAAAGTAACAAGCAAGTGTTTGTAATATTATTCAAAGTATTATGTTTAATAAATACCCAGAATTTAAAACTTGAGAACATTTTAATGTGAATGTCCTTTTTACCTCGCCGCTAAGGATTATGTTTTTAAAAATAGTAATAGCCTTGTTATGTATGACTGCGTGGTACATATGGTGGTGCTTATTATTATTGTTCGGCCATTCAGAGAATGCGTTCCTGACACGTCGCGATTGAACTGACGACGTAATAACATTCATTGATTATTGATATAATAATGTTGTTTTAATGCTCCTCAATTGTTAAAACGGTAAACAACCAGCAAAAATATTTTTATCGTAACTGCAACGCCATTGCAAAGTTACGTCGTCAGTTCAATCGCGACGTGTCAGGAACGCATTCTCTGAATGGCCGAACTATATAAGAACATGTTACAAATACATGAACAGAAAATATCAGTCACTTATCGTCAAATTAATTAGCGTTGTTACTAAACTTGTTTACTTACTACTTACTAACTGATTACTCCTCGGGCACTCAAACAAGCAATAGTTATTTCGCCACATTAGACAACTAATTGCAATATCTTCTAGATATCTCAAATTATGGTTAGGTACAGAATCGATTCGCGCCATTGAGTTTCATTTATGATTTCTGTAATTAACATAATACGAATATTTAGGCTATTCGATTTTTATTACAGTATCAAAAGTTAAGTCTATGGGCCCCATCTATTTAAGTCAAGAGCATAATAATATACCTTCAACAAGTTAATGCAGTTAGTAAACGAGACTGTTATCTGTTGGCTCTAATTCATCAATCGTGACGAGTTACGTGAATAAAAGTGAAGCAATCATTTCAAGTTCGAGCTGTCCGGTAGGCGTGGAAACGGAAACGACTTGTTACCGGCGCGGCGGCCCGGACCGGCACAACTGCGACACACGGCTCACTTAG
Source organism: Helicoverpa zea (assembly GCF_022581195.2). Lineage (NCBI taxonomy): Eukaryota > Metazoa > Arthropoda > Insecta > Lepidoptera > Noctuidae > Helicoverpa > Helicoverpa zea. The sequence continues at coordinate 6,008,313 of NC_061461.1, read as the reverse complement.
CGCGATTGTTGCTCGATACTCTGTTTTATCAACTTCTATTATTTTATAGCCCTTTTTATTACCTTTGAAAGCGTTTCAGAAAAAATATGCAGCCATTTCGAACACTTAAACCCAATTACCTCTACTGTATCTTTTATATTTTAGACATTTGACGGGCAAAAGCTAATTTATGAGATGCAAATTTTTTGTGACGCTCAATGTTATTGGACGTAAAACATGAAGGTCTTGAGTAAAAATTTATAAAAGAGCTCGTTATACACTCTACGTTTACGTCAAACGATATAAAAATAAGATCGAAATACTTTGCTCATTATAGACAAAAATCTGATGCATAAATATTTTATGACATTGTGATGCATTCATGCATCTCAGATCCCAACTAAGCGCAAAATCGTTGAAAATAGGTACATTGAATCATTTGGTTCCAGAAGCCGAGCAAAACATTGTTAAACATTGTTAAAATAAATTCTTTTAAAGATACAAGCCAGTCTCGTTGACCTATTGAATTGAGGTAAATCCCTCGAGGCCACGGATTTGCGTTCGATTCGTTGGTTAGACTACACTTGCATGCATGCAACAGGATTCTGCGACTCGGATTACACTAAAGTCCCTCGTTAAAATGGCGGAGCAAAGCAATGTGTAGGCGACGGGAATAAATGTTGTTTTAGACTTCAAAGATGTTCAAACTCATCTACAATTACAAATTGATTATTGTTGATACGCAAGAGATTATTTCGTGTATCGTTGCATCGTAACCTAGTTTCGATCTGCATTCGCATACACAATTGCATTTGCACAATTTCAATAAACGAAATTAATGTACATAATTATATCGAATAGATATAAGTATTACTTGTACTTCTGAAACATGCGTCATATGTTACTTAATATAGTCCCCAGGCCGGCGAACAAATTTTTTTTTGATACATATACATTTAAGACTTTGTGAGTGCCTTCCTTACGATGAGTCCGACAAACTTTTCGAATGCGCAAATTTTGGTGCCGCTGCGTTTTTTAATGCTTGACTCCTGAAATTGTCGATATGACGTCACTATGGCTCTTCGTACATACACGTTTCATTTTTTGAAATTCGTTTAATAAAGTTAACTAGAGAATGGTGGTCAACTTGTCCGATAAAGATCGTGCTGCGTTTGGAGTGTCCACCATCCTGAAAATGTCGGTATGACGTCACTACGACTCTTCGTACATACACGTTTCATTTTTTGAGGTTTGTTTAATAAAGTTAACTAGAAAATTGTGGTCAACTTGTCCGATAAAGATCATGCTGCGTTTGGAGTGTCCACCATCCGAAACATGTCGATATGACGTCACTGTGTCTCCCCATACATACATGTCGGACAAATACAACAATGACAGATAATACTATTCTTATTGCAAATATCGACTTGTCCGACAAATGCAGTGAGTCAAATAGTCAGTTCGACAAGAAAATGAGAAAAAAATATTACAATTGGAAGAAGTTTATTCTTTTTGTCAATTTCTGACTTAAATATTCACGTGCATTATTTAAGTATGTCGGCGCGTTGATAACATTAAAATTATGAGCGGGTAACCCCGAATAGAGTAGTAAGTGTCACGACGAGTGATGGCAGCAGTCATTCTGGTGACAGGTGCCAACTGAATTGTGCACATACTAACCTATTGGCTCGAAATCCCATTCCATCTTACTGATTGTGTGTGATTGTGAATAAAATGGTGAGGAAACCAAATAATGGAACGGTGGACTACACAAGCGTGCCTTTATTTTTGAATTCCGGTCGTTACAACGCCCGAGATGCAACGTGACAGCCATGACCGCCGCGAGGCTCCTTCTGACGCTCCCACATCAGAAGTGGGATGCAATCCGAATGCCCACATGTGTTAAGGATTGCCCTGCTACGTGTTCAACAAAGTGAAAACGCTAGTAGCGAAAAAAAAATATGTCTGTTACGACACTGCTATCACAAGGAAGAATCCTGTGTGGAAACATCTCGTACTGCAACATAATGTTCATGGAGCTGTCTATGTAGAACAAGAATTTTGTGAACAGATTGGTTTCGGGAGAATTTGCCACGTGAAGATTGCAATCCTTATAGTGCTTAATAACCAGTAAAAAAAATGGAACGTCGATTATTTAAAATGGTGTTTTTTAGAAGAAGATTTATAAAGAATTTCAGCGAAGGTACAAGTATGGTAACCACGGTTATGGTTATGGTATCGGTTCCATTTTTTTTTTTTACCAGTCATCCTTGTTATCGAAGGTATGCTAGAAAATTAACCGAATTTATCTAATTTTCATGTTTCAACAATGACGGTGATTATTGTGCAATATGGCGACAAAATTACGGCGTGAATGGAGCATCCCAGCTGCCTGCGGAGCTTGACGTGTCATCGTGAGTTTAGAGTGTCGGTGCTCGTGCATCTCCGTGGTGCCTGCGAACGTGAAGCCGCTGTACTGCGAGCCATAGCGATGTGCGCATCGTCATGCGCGTTGAGTGGAAACCCGGTGAGACCGAACCATTTTTGCTTTATGTTGAGGTTATTTGTCATACGACATTTATAAACTTGAGAGGCAGTTTCAATCGCGTTTTTTTTTTTAATTTATTGAATGTGCATCAGACTATAGATTTTTGGTAACATTTGGCGCTAAGTTGTACCAATGACGGATACCGGGGTGACTTGAAAAAGACCCGTTGGCCTCGTGATGGCATCGGGGTGACCAAGAAGAGACCTGTGTAAAGTCTGCGGTACTGTTGTTTTTATTGTGTTAAGCTGTACCTATTGATGGGTATCGGGGTGACCTGGAAGAGACTCGTTGGCCTGTGTGACGGCATCAGGGTGACCAGGACGAGACCCGTATACATCTGTGGTACAGTTGGTAACATGTGTCTGATAGCTTGGCTAAGGGAACCCTGTGTGACAGCTACTAGCCTGTGTGGCAATGACTAGCCTGTGTGGCAATACCTGGCCTGTGTGGCAATAACTAGCCTGTGTGGTAATGACTAGCCTGTGTGGCAATGACTAGCCTGTGTGGTAATGACTAGCCTGTGTGGCAATGACTAGCCTGTGTGGCAATAACTGGCCTGTGTGACAATGACTAGCCTGTGTGGCAATAACTGGCCTATGTGGCAATGACTAGCCTGTGTGGCAATGACTAGCCTGTGTGGCAATACCTGGCCTGTGTGGCAACGACTAACCTGTGTGGCACCGACTAGCCTGTGTGGCAATAACTAGCCTGTGTGGCAACGAATAGCCTGCGTGGCAATGAGTATCCTGTGTGGCAATGATTAGCCTCTGTGGCAATGACTAACCTGTGTGGCAGCAATTGGCCCGTGTGGCATTGACTTTCGGAAATGTGTGACTTAAGGGAAACATTTTGTTGCGCTTGGACTTCAAATTTGTAACCACTGTAAGATGTTGTACAACATGGACAAAGGGAGTCATTTGAGGGGTCAGGGAGGCCGAACGGAGTAGACTGTAAGATGAAACCGGTACACACGAGGACGTGTGATAATGCAGGATGGCCGTGTCGGCGCGTTGATAACATTAAAATTATGAGCGGGTAACCCCGAATAGAGTAGTAAGTGTCACGACGAGTGATGGCAGCAGTCATTCTGGTGACAGGTGCCAACTGAATTGTGCACATACTAACCTATTGGCTCGAAATCCCATTCCATCTTACTGATTGTGTGTGATTGTGAATAAAATGGTGAGGAAACCAAATAATGGAACGGTGGACTACACAAGCGTGCCTTTATTTTTGAATTCCGGTCGTTACAACGCCCGAGATGCAACGTGACAGCCATGACCGCCGCGAGGCTCCTTCTGACGCTCCCACAAGTATATTAAATTGGCATACTACTTACCAATTTTAATTACTATTTTAGAACAAGTAGCCTGACTAAGACGTATTGTTGATAGTATATATTATGTTAAGGAATAATATCCCACATCTATTAATGGACTATATATCAATCAAAAGGTCTTTTTAAGTGCAACATTTTGTCTCAACATACCACTTATCAATTCTTAGTATTTTAGAAGATATAGCCCAAATAAGGCGTATTATCGATAGGTTATACTATGTTAGGGAATAATGTCCCACCTCTAGGTATGAACCATATGTCAATCGAAAGATCTTTTTAAGCGTTATATTCCGTCTTAACATACCATTTACCGATACTTAGTATTTTGGAAGACATAACTGACCTAAGGCATATTTTTGATACTTTACATTGTGTTAAGGAATAACATCTCACTTGAAGTTATGAGCCATATTTCAATCAAAAGATCTTTTTAAGCGCAAGGTTGTATTAGCATAACTCCGACAAATTGTTAGTACTTTAAAAGCTAGAGCTTTTCTAAGAATATATTATCGGTAGGTTCTGTCAAGCTAATCCATTACTTCTTTAGTAACAAATTATATATTATTTGAAAAACCTTTCCAAATGAAACATTTCGTGTTGACATACTTCCGACAAATTGTTAGTAGTTTAGAAGCTAGAGCTTATTTAAAATTATAATTATTGATAGATATTTTCAATTAAATAAATCCCATCTCTAGTAATGAGTTATACATCATTCAAAAGACGTTTTTAAATGCAACATTTCATATTAAAAAAAAATTCGGCGAATTGTTAGTATTTCAGAAGCTAGAGCTTATATAAGATTATTTTATCGATAGGTGTTTTCAAGTTAATAAATCCCTCCTGTAGTAATGATACATATATCATTCGAAACGACTTTCTAAATGCAACATTTACTATTAACATACTTCACACCAATTGTAAGTACTTTATACCAAATCTTAAAATATATCTATATTTTCCGGACGGTGGACACTCCATATGCAGCATGATCTTTGTCGGACAAGCTTACCACAATTTTCTAGTTAACTTTATTAAACAAATCTCAAAAAATGAAACAGGTATGTACGAAGAGTCGTAGTGACATCATACCGACATTTTCAGGATGGTGGACACTCCAAACGCAGCACGATCTTTATCGGACAAGTTGACCACCATTTTCTAGTTAACTTTATTAAACGAATCTCAAAAAATGAAACAGGTATGTACGAAGAGTCATAGTGACGTCATATCGACATTTTCAGGATGGTGGACACTCCAAACGCAGCACGATCTTCATCGGACAAGTTGACCACCATTCTCTAGTTAACTTTATTAAACGAATCCCAAAAGATGAAACGTGTATGTACGAAGAGCCATAGAGACGTCATATCGACAATTTCAGGAGTCAAGCATTAAAAAACGCAGCGGCACCAAAATTTGCGCACTCGAAAAGTTTGTCGGACTCATCGTAAGGAAAGCATTCACAAAGTCTTAAATGTATATGTATCAAAAAAACATTTGTTCGCCGGCCTGGGGACTAATATGAATATTTTCTCGAAATGAAACTTGTTTTGAATTGAATTTATCACTCCCCAGTGATACCTGCTGAAGTTTTATAAAAATAGTATATCTACTGAAATAAAATATTTTGGTAAGCAACAGTTTACTCCATTTTAACTTTCCGTGGGTGTATAAAATGTTATTTATAAAAATACATGTTTAAATTTTTTGGCTATTGCTATCACTAAAAATAACTGATAACGAATTTAGTGTGCATAAGCGTATCAAGTGACCAACACACTAAAAATAAACGAACTTTTGCATAATAGGTGTTTTGAATTTCTATGACTTGCTTTTGATATTTATCAATAGCATACCTATACTGTGAATTTCGATTAACTTGTTGATTTTTAACTGTACATTTAGGTATTTATATGTTAGCCAGACCACTATGTAACTTGACCATTCAATATGTGCCTGTTAGGTAAATTCAGATAATTCAACGCTGTACCATAAAAAAGAGTACGGTATTTTTAAATCATTAATATCTTCAACATATCACGTGTCACGTATTATAAAGCAATCAGGCTCAGGTGCCAGTAGACATGAATGCTGTTACACAATCTGGGTTTATCTTTAGAGAATAATCCTTCATCAGAAATGTTACTAAATGCGCTTTACGTGCGTGCATTCGATAAAATATTCGTTCTGTTAAATATGATACAACCCGCAACTACCTTTGAATTATTATCAAACAAACTTGGTATCAAGATCATGAGATGTCATAAACACAAAGTTATGCACAATTAATCAAAGCACCATCTTTTTCTAAATCACTCTAGAAACGTAGTATTTATTTATTCTAATATTTTTGGCAAAGTAATCTTAGTTTGCTAAAAAGGTATTAAGTTTTGAAAAAACGAAATAAAATGCAAAACAAATTATTTCGTGCATACATCTTCAAGCCATAATGGTTTTCTTTGTTAAGTCTTTCAATTGTTTTCTTATTCTTAACAATAGGCACTCAACGTTTATTTTGTAGCGGTCTATAGGTTCTAGTCCCGTTTGCAACTAGCTACGATTGGTTAAACTTATATTAGGCACTGTTCATAATGAGGACTTAATTTTCCGTCACTCACGAAACAGCAATAATTGAAAATCTATTAATTCAATAAATTAAAATTGGTTAGTTTATTATTTGGTTATAGTAACCCCTATGAAAAACTCCTGCAATTTTCTTTCTACTACCTGTAGTAAGACAGAGTAAAATGTGCCCAACCAATAAGTAACCAAAATAAATAACACTAGTTTACAGTACATTTGTTGCCGGGATTTTTTAAGCTGTTGTTGACTACTCATATTTAACCATATTTAAAACTATTAGTAGTTTTTTTTTATCAGCTCTAGTTTTTGAGATTCAGCTAAGTGCGGTTTAAAGAGAAAAAACGTGGATTTACCTTAAAGAATATTTGTTTAAAAATTATATTAATTGTTAAGTTCCAAAAAACTTGGCTTTAAAGCTCTTCTCTTATGTGTAGACTTTGGGAAATGGCGTATCAGAGACCAGCAATAGTCAGACATCATATTTACATCCCAGAAACCCTGATAACGTTCTTCCATGACACGTTAATCTTGATGCATACGTTCTCCCCTGCTCTTCGCTCATATCTCCTAAATTTTCTGGAAATCTGTCCAGATGACTGAAGAGGAAGTGACTTTATGCTCAAATTGCATCCCATACCTCTTATTTGTAAAAGCAGGTCTTCGACAAGTTCAACATAATTTTCATTATAATTTTTCAAAATTCAATATAATTTTTATTCTCTGAAAGTTCAGGTGAATGCTACACTCTTCGCTAAACACATGTTCTACTTCGGTTTTGCCATTTAGCTCGATTTTTGGTGTTTAAGCTGTTTATGTTCACGCTGCAAAAGTAAGAGCCGTCGAGATGATTTTTCGATTCTTTCCAAATAGTTGGTGTTTTAAGTTGAAAAGTACTTCTTTTACCACTTTTCCATAATCTTAAATATTCAACGCACGATTTACAAACACAATCAGGAGCCCAAGATTTGTCATTTTTATCTAACAACATTCCAAAATATAAAAAATAAGTATTTTTAAGCGTCTCTGATGACATTTCTACTCTTCTCAAACACATATTCTCCACATAAGTAACAAACATGGTTTGGATTGTTCAAACAACGCCTCCTTGAACTACTCGTGTTGTAAAAACTTCACATATTTGTATAATTACAATAAAATACGTACTTCAGCGACTGAAAAAGGTTCAGAAAAGAGAAAGTCAATAACAAGTAAAGTCGAGCTACAAAAAAATTTTTGCGGGTGTAATTAATAAAAACTAAACATAAGTGAATGTTACCAGCCATTAAATCCACGGCAACAGGCAAAAAGTTTGATTTTGTAAACTAGTGTAATCTATAGTCAAGTTATAACTCATTTAAAAGACATACAAGGTACTCACTCACTGTACCTACTTATATAGTAGTCTGTCAACATTACCTTGAGAGAGTTTAATATCCACATTTATTCGAGTCATCCAGTTATAATTTTCATCAACTTTCTAAATTTGACTCGAGATATAAAAAAGTGAAACAAGAATAATGTTACGTCTGAGTAGCTTTTATAAGCGTCGGCAACCAGCTATTTAATGAACCGTTTATGTTACTTATTTTTAGATAACTAAATGTTTCCCAACTGTGACATGGGCGTCCGGAAACAATAATCTAGACACACGGCAGTGTGTCCGCCAAGTTCGAGCAAAAAAAGCGACACACCGGCCGTGGGTTATATTACACGAACCATTTCGGGCCAAATTCGACCCCCCTATAACTCAAAATCTATTTTGTTCACGCATATCAAATTTCTAGTATCTGTTGAGACCCCCTCACTTATCTAAAATACAAAATTTCATTAATATACCTATTGTAGGTCTTGAGATATTGACGTCAGAAAATCGCTATTTTTACTATACACTCACTGACTGACTGACTGACTGACTGACTGACTGACTCACTCATCAAAAACCTAGACCACTTCCAATGGTCGTATTGACTTGAAATTTGGCATGGAGGTAGGTCTTTATGTCAAGGTAAAGGGAAAAATCTGAAAATGGTCAAGTGTGAGTCGGTTTTAAAATAATGAAGGTGTTTTATACCCCTAAGGAACTAAAACGAACTAAATTTATCTATATTTATATAATATATCTTCGAATGGTCGTACCGATCTGAAATTCGTTACAAAGGTTTGTATTTAGTCAAAGTAAAGTAAAAATCTGAAAACGGCCAAGTGTGAGTCACTTTCGAAAATAACGAATGTGTAACTTTGATCTACAAACATAATATATGATAACATGTCATGTCAGTCAGTTGGTAAATCTAGTTCATTTCTTTGTAAGAAGCGTGCATATTAAAAAATCTGAAAGATAGAATAAATGAGTCATTTCCTTAACTAACTTAGTCATATGAAAAAAACCATTGTCTGTAAAGTCGTTTTACTGACGATAGTTGAACGTGACAACGTGAGTAGCTGCTGATTGTGCCTCTTTGTCGCTCGCTGCGTGCTCTCGCTTGCACTTCAAGCCTTAAACGGAACGCCTCAGAGCGAGGTAACGCCGCATGAGTCATGTTTGTTCGTGCGTGCAGCCGGCTCCATCGATTTATAAGACGTTGTCACGTCAAAAAATAAAATAAACAACCTTACAAAAATAAATGAAATCCCACCCAAAACATAAATGTGAAAGACTGCCAAGTTCGATAATATGGGAACGCTTCGCCTATAAAAGAAATGAGATCTGAATAAGTACCAAGTTCCATACACATACCTGAGTTAAAAATAGTTACTTTTTAATGATGTTACTTGGCAAGTTTTAATAGAAAATTAAATACTTGATTCATTGCATTTAGTAGGTTTATAACAAGGTGTGTGAAAACTTGCCAAGTAGCATCATTAAAAAGTAACTATTTTTAACTCAGGTATGTGTATGGAACTTGGTACTTATTCAGATCTCATTTCTTTTATAGGCGAAGCGTTCCCATATTATCGAACTTGGCAGTCTTTCACATTTATGTTTTGGGTGGGTATACAAGTTACTACACTTAGTTCGTGCGTGCATTCGATAACAGAACTATAAGTAAACAGACTAGCATTAATAGATCTTGCTAACAGACTAACTTAGCAATCGATGAATAACAAAGTAGCTCCGAGATAAGATCGATTAGATACCTCGAAGTCACAGCTGAAAGTAATCAGGAGGCTGAATTTCTAACTAAATAAGCCACCAATTAGTTTTTTCTTCACTTAGTCTAAGACGATCAGTGTTGTATTGCAGATTTCAATAGCAGACGTGTATTGCTTCATGGAATTAGTTAATTTGGCCACGGTCTCTACACCAGCTTACGAACAGATGATCCTAACAAAACGTAGGCATTGTTCGGGCACTTAACATTAATATTTAATCTGTCCCAAAGAACACTTCATCTCGATGGGACTAAATGTATATTTGAGTGTCTCAAAAGCAATTATCCTCCTTCATTGTAAATGATATACTTTTACTAGCCGAGGTCACAGAGCTGCTTGAACAAAACGTTTTTGAACCGAAAAGTTTCCCTGCTCGTTATAATTAAAGTATATACTTACCTACTTAATTACGTAGGTATGTCATGTCCTTACTTTGTGCTAAAACTAAATGATATTAGAGAATTGCTGATGCTACAAGAACAGATCACAAATTAATTCTGCAGTTCTGCTGTAGACTCCTTATTTGGTCTAAGGTCTACAAATATAACAATTGAATTGCTTTATACCACTGTTAGTAATAGGATCCTCTCTTTTTACCTACTTGACATAACCAGCTAACTAGTGAAGTATGGATTTACTTTTCGTAGCTTTCTTAACTACTTACTACAATATTTTAGATGCAGGTACGTACGTACAACGTTCCTTTAAATATTTTATTTCTTTTCTTTGCTAAACAGTCTCAAAGTATAGGCATTAATGCTTAACTGTAAAGCCTTACGTCTTCTTATTAGTGTTCTTACTAGAGTGGGTTTAAGTGTAGGACTTAATAGTTAATGTAGTTAATAATACTATAAAAGTTAAGTTTACTCAGTCTGTCTGTCTGTAGTTCTTTCACGCTAAACATACTGAACACAATAAATTTAAATTTAGCACAAAAATAAGAAAAAGGACATTAGTAATAATTTACCCGATTGCGAGAAGTGGTCCTCCCGGGACGTGGGAGAAACCGCGGTGAACAACAGGTTAATAATAAGTGACTTATGAACTTCACACGAGAATATATTTTCAACAGTCACCTCAATACCGCAGATCAAGTTGCGGTCCAATTGTTTACATAAATTACAAGTCTTGCTAAAAATATCTCCAATATAAATGAATACAAATGAAAATAAACTTAACAACCGTAATTTAACCGCAACCGCAACTCAAAATTATTTCTAGAGAGGCTTATGAATGTTCAGTAATCTAAACTACGTTGGTGGAAGGAAGAATAATATATTATGTATATTGTAAACCTAATTATATAGGAAGTACTAGGAATAACATTTATTTTTGTGTTTATTATTGTTTCATTGTGAAGGTAAACATTGCTGCCATAAAAAAACACGTTTACGAACACATTTAGAAAGGCTTCAACGTCGGGTTTTCATAGGCAGAATTACGTTGGTTCAGCATTATGTAGATAAACAATACATATACGTTACCTACACATGCTCTTTGATTTAAGCATTTGATTCGAATGCAATTGAAAGATAAAGCAAGTATTTTGAATCTGAACATAATCTATTAAATTGTTAATCTCATTTATCTATTTGCTTTATGTGACCTTCAATGAACTGTCTTTCTTATTTTGCAAACCTATTAATATTTAACAGCCTTTCTCTTATTTTAATCTCCTATTAAGAAATAATCGTTTCATTGCTGTCTGTTTCATTAGGCCGCTAAAAAAATGGGCAACCACTACTGCAACTGTGGACAATAAAGTAATAATAAAAAATACATAAATTGGTTCCGCTGCAGGCACGCAAAGTATTGCTGATACAATAAACTTGATAAGTTGTTGTGATATCGTCTCAAGGATTTCAAATAATAACTCAATCTCATAGCCTGAATACACCCAAATTCGTACACACAATACATAAACAATGTAATAAGAAAACTGTAGCGCGGGATTTTTGAAAGCCATACGTCTCGCGCCGCGCAGCTAACGGAACGCGGCCGCATCCCCGCGCCCGCTACTACCGCGACACCCGCGACCCTCACCCCGCCGGTCCCCGCGCAGCGGCGCAGCCCGTGACGCGCAAGAGAGCCACCCGACCGCCGCGCCGTGTGATTCGGACGCGAGATTTGATTTTTCCTCCGCGGTGCTCCGCGTTGAGTTTTTATTGTAAATTCTGATTAAGTTACTTTTGGTTATACCTATTGTTGTAAACTTGTGTTTTGTTTATTACACGAACTATATTTCTAACAACGTGTTTGGACTTGTAACAAACCCTGTGTTATAATGGCGCCCTACTCGTGGCACGAACTTACCTACTGACTGAGTGAGTAACACGTGCAAGCTGTGAACATTGTGCGATTTGTGCGAACTGTTGAAGTGTGCAACCACGCGTTATCCTATCCAAAATGCCGTTAACGAGGCAGGAAGCACTCCGGCAGCGAAGACGTGATGACGACGCCACGCTCACGGAAGACGAGGACAGCGTCGTGGAGCTTGGTCGCGGGGACGCCGCGAGATCCAGCAGCACGGCACCGACAGCGCCGCACCCCACAATGCAGCCCACGGATCAATTTTTATCCACGCTAATCGAGGCGATTACGCGTGCGCAGATGGAGGCGAACAAAAGCCTCATCACAGCATTGACGTCCACCGGCGAGTTTAGGACATCCACTCCCATCGGGGCCTCTCTTCAACCGAACGCGTGCAGCGGCGACACCGGCGCGAGCAACGGGGGTGCCGCGGCCGCGAGCAGCGGCGACGCAGGCGCGAGCCGCGCCGATGCGCATGCGGGACACGCCGCAGCGCGCGCGGGCCGCGCCGACACGAGCGCGAGCCGCGCCGACGCCGGCACGAGCGGAGCCTCCGCCGCCGGCATCAACTTCGCCAAGTGCACGGCGAGGTTTACCGGAGCCTCCAAGGACGCCGAGGTCCTGGAGGCGTTCCTGGATTCCGTGCAGATATATAAAGAATGCACGGCCATCAGCGACGCTCACGCCCTTCGAGGTCTTCCTATGTTGTTGGAGGGCGAGGCAGCGGTGTGGTGGCGCGGCGTGAAGGCGTCGGTGAGCACATGGTCCGACGCGCTCGCGCGCCTGCGCGATACCTACGGCGTGGCGCAGCCCGCGCATCAGGTACTTCGCGAGATCTACGCCGCCGAGCAACGTGACGACGAGCGTGTTGATTCTTTCATATGCAAAGTGCGTGCATTAATCGCAAAGCTACCATATAAGCTAGATGAACAATTACAAATAGATATGTGTTACGGTTTACTACATAGACGTGTAATTAAGCGTGTAGTCCGCGATAGTATAGTAAGCTTAGATAAGTTATTGTATAGCGCCAGAATCGCGGAGGAAAGTTATTTTAAATTGAAGAAAAATCAAAACAAACATTCGTTATCTAAGATACCTACCGATAACACGGGGACCGAGTCCGAGACCGCGACGCGCAACCATAATAAGACGAAATCGCGTTGTAGGCATTGTCGTTCTTTCGGGCATCTTAGTGATGATTGTCGTCACCGCGATAAGATGACTGGTGATAAGGCGTCAGGTGCGGGGCCAAGCATCGGGCCGCCCTTCGCGAGTAGGTTGCGGTGTTACGGATGTGGTAAGCCGGACGTCGTGAAGTCCCGATGTGACGTATGTAATGATAAAAGTACAAAACCGGTCGAAGCGTCGTTTAATAATTTTAGTGATAACGATTCGAGTTACGTACGCATCAATAACGTCACATCGCGGGAATTATACCCGATGGTAGATATAAATGTTATGGGCCGTCACGGCGTGGCCGTGGTGGATACGGGTGCAACACATAGTCTTGCGAGCCCTTTATTATACCGAGTTTTAGTTGACTCCGGAGTAAGTTTCAGCGACACGAAAAGGTACGTTCACCTTGCTGACGGAACACAAGGGTGGAGGCACTTGTTGTCGGCCGAGGTAAGTATTGTCATTGAAGGTCGTGAAATTGTTTGCCCAATGTTAGTGTTGCCAGGGGCAAACACCAAGACATTACTAGGGGTCGATTTTTTGACCCGGGCGGGAATAATAATTGACGTCGCCCGCCGCGTCTGGACATTCGCGGATGATCCCGATGTCGTTTATAATTTTGTTTACTCGTATGTTCTTAGTGCAAGCGATGCGAATACGCAGCGGCCCGCCTCGTCTGACACGGGGCTGATGTACGCCACGCCGTCGGAGTTGACGCTGCGCCCGGATGAAGGTTGTAAGTTAACCCCCGAGCAGCGACGTTCGCTCGACTCGTTTATTGATAGTCGTGCGCCGCAGTTCGCGCGCAACGGACCGCCCACGGAATTTGCTACGCATCGGATAAAGGTGAGTCCACACCAAGAACCTATTGCGTGTCCACCGTATAGGATGTCCCAGACCAAAAGAGAGGCCTTGCAGAAGGAGTTGGATAAACTGCTGCAAGACGACGTCATCGAAGAGTGCGAGTCACCCTGGGCATCCAACGTTGTACTGGTAGGTAAGAAGGACGGGAGTCTGAGGTTGTGCATTGATTACCGTAAGCTCAATGCAGTAACAGAGCCAGACCGATACCCGCTCCCACGCATTGAGGATGTCTTGCATGCTGCTAAGACCAGTGAGTACATGACCACGCTAGACCTTCGGTCCGGATATCACCAGGTGAGCGTCTGCGCAGAAGACCAGGACAAAACGGCCTTCACGACGCCGCTTGGAACATTCAGATTCAAACGAATGCCAATGGGCCTACGGAATTCCGGGGCAACTTTTCAAAGGTTGATGGACCGTTTCCGCTCCAACCTAAAGGGGGTTGAGCTGTTTTGTTATTTAGACGATCTGATCGTGCTGTCTCCTGGACCTTTCGAGAGGCACCTGGCAGACCTGGAGGTCGTCTTCGATCGTCTAGCAATGTTTAAGTTAAGGGTAAATAAAGACAAGAGTTTCTTTGCCAAGGAATCTGTTCAGTTTCTGGGGCACATCATCGTGCCAGGTGGTATCCAGGTAGATCCGGATAAAACGGCAGCTATCGATAACATGGCTGCCCCTAGGAACGTTAAGCAGTTGAAATGTTTCTTGCAGACGTCGAGTTGGTACCGACGTTTTGTTAACAATTATGCAGAAGTCGCGAGACCTCTCACGAACCTGTTGAAGAAGTCCAGTTTCTGGCAATGGGACGCTGAGCAACAGGAGGCCTTCGAGCGCATCAAGTCTCTTCTTGTGACCGCTCCCATACTGCGTCAGGCTGATGAATCGAAGCCGTACGTACTCTGCACTGATAGTAGTGCGTATTGCCTTGGAGCAGTTCTTATGCAGGGGGAGGGCCAAGACGAGAGGCCGATTGAATATGCGAGCCGACTTCTCACCAGCGCCGAGAGAAATTACTCAACGACCGAGCGCGAGGCCCTCGCTGTCGTATGGGCACTTGGTAAGTTCCGCGGTTACGTTGAGACCGCGAAGATTGTAGTTAGGACAGACCACCAACCCGTACGGTGGCTTATGAGTCAAAGGTCACCCAGCGGCCGACTGGCAAGGTGGGCCCTTACATTACAAGAGTTCGATCTTGTTATCGAATACACTCCCGGTCGTTCGAACGTGGTGGCGGACACGCTATCGCGACCCGTTTGTCCGGACGACCCGGATGAATGTGAACTACGCACGACGATTGTGGACATGCCGAAGAGAAGCGGCGCTGATGTCCGCAGCAATCAGCTCCTGGATCCAGAGGTTCGTAAAATCATCGAGGACATGGAGTCCGACGAACCCTCTAGGGGGAGACCATGGTCAGATCGGGGTTACGTGATGTCTGATGGAATCCTTTATAGGTACAGTTTGGAACCAGACGACGGAGAAGACTGCTGTTTGGTTGTTCCAGAGCAGGACCGCAGGCAAGTATTGGTTGACCTTCACGATGCGCCTACAGCCGGTCACTTCGGAGTAGAGCGTACGTTGAGCCGTGTCCGGGCCAGGTACTATTGGCCGGGCATGAGGGCTGTCGTGGAGAGTGATAATTTTGTACCCAGCATTACTCCTTACCTAAAACAGATGGCGGCCACCCTGGATCAGGCCAGGGACGCTCACGAGGAGGCTCAAGCCGCGCAGAAGGAGTATGCCGACAAGAAGCGGAGGCCACCGCCGGACTATAAGGTAGGTGACCTCGTCTTGCCACAGACACAAGGGCCGAACGATGCGGGCCGCGGACAGTCCGCAAAGTTCATCCCGCGCCGTGACGGCCCATATAGGATCGGGCCGATCGTAAGCCCCACTACGTACAGCTTAGAGCATATCCAGACCGGAGGGAGCGTTGGGAGGTTCCACGTCTCGAACCTGACGCCTTATACCGGTGAAGTAGAACCGCCGGTCCGCGAAAAACGTAAACGTGGTAGGCCGCGCAGGTACCTAGGCTAGTCCAGCTGTGGGGGCACGCTAGCTGGACTAGAGGGGGAGACTGTAGCGCGGGATTTTTGAAAGCCATACGTCTCGCGCCGCGCAGCTAACGGAACGCGGCCGCATCCCCGCGCCCGCTACTACCGCGACACCCGCGACCCTCACCCCGCCGGTCCCCGCGCAGCGGCGCAGCCCGTGACGCGCAAGAGAGCCACCCGACCGCCGTGTGATTCGGACGCGAGATTTGATTTTTCCTCCGCGGTGCTCCGCGTTGAGTTTTTATTGTAAATTCTGATTAAGTTACTTTTGGTTATACCTATTGTTGTAAACTTGTGTTTTGTTTATTACCAGGGACCATTTTGGTTACCCATTGAAAGGGTTTTTGATAGGGTTTTGACAAAGTGTTGTTTTAGAACCAATTTCATATTTGTTACACTTTTTTACGAAAACCCTTATCAATGGATAACCTCTTTCAAACCCTTTCGATTTGATACCTGTGTATTCAAAAACCCATTCTTAATGGGTTACACTTTTTTGTCGTAAGACGTTTTGAACGGGTTACCCCTTCAACGACTGTAACACAGTAACCCATTGAGACTACAAATATTGTAATTTTATATCTCGTGCCTTTACTTTAAAGTTCCAAACTACAATACGGCCGTTGTGTCTTGGCGAGTCTGAACATAGGCTCTGCGAACTTTAGCGCATCAGATCGTCGCTTGAGCTGCTGAGGAGTCCGTCTGTCACACATCACCTGGCACTAAAGATAAAGAGATGCGTCCGAGACATCAGAGAGGAGGGCAGAGACGTGAAATTCTTCTGGCTGAGGGCCCACGTGGGATCTCCAGGGAATGAAAGAGCGGACCAGCTGGCCAAGGAGGACAGAAAATACAGCGGATTACAATGTACTCCGCTGTATTTTCAAAGTTCTCGTATCGTATCAGAATGTGGCAAGCGCGATATGAATCCTGCAGCACAGGAGCGGTCACAAAAGTGTTCTTTCCAAATGTCCTTGCGGCAAAAAGAAGACTTAAAGAAGCTGTCCTTACACCGACACACATCCAGATCCTAAGCGGGCATGGAGGATTCTCAGCGTATCTCCACAGATTCCAACTCAAAAACAGTCCCTCGTGCGTCTGTGACCCCAGCTGCGATGAAACAGTCTGGCACCTGCTTTTCGAGTGTCCAAGGTTCTGCCACGACAGAATGGAACTGGAATACACGATCGAAACCGAGTCAGTCCACAGTCCACACGATCATGGGGAAACCGGCTACTAGGAAACCATTAAACTAGCCATAGTCGCAGCTGCGGCCAACAAAACAGACCCTACACTACACTCGCTACACACAATCGACAACAACACTAACAACAACCACTCAACCGATAACCACACAAACTACAACCATACACGAAACATCTACAGAACAGACACCTACAGAACTGACAACCAGACAAACGACTATCATACAATCAACACACACAGAATTAACAACCACACAAAGGACCTACTAACACCAACTCACAACCAGCGCAAACACAGAAATCACCCACCAGTCAACAGTCAGCTCCAAGTACCATGCCCATCGCACAGCTTCTGGCATTCGGAGGAGACGGAGTGCCAGGCATAAGACTGCGTGGAGTCGCCTTGTTTATGAACAGGGAAGCGGAAAAAATAGGCATAAGCTTCTGCATAGGCTCGAGTCGAGCTGGAGCTCGAATAACCATTGCACCAGGCCTCGCCGCCCCGTTCAACGGTTGCACCACCAAGACAACCAAAAAAGGCAGCAAGTACCATGCACTGCCTCAATTGAAAGTAGCCTCTCACCGATGCCGACTATTGCGATTCAAATGCAAGACGATCGCAATACTCGAGTGGAGAGAGGAGACTCCATTCAGGTGTGCTCACTTCTGCAAAAGATCGCAGAGGCAGAAGAAGAAGAAGCGCCAGCCACGGCTCGCACCATAAGCGTCGACGCGATGGCAGTTGAATAGAAAAGGGGTGACGTCGCAGACCGCTTCGGCTGTTTAAAAGCCTCGGAACACCATGAGGTGGTAGTATACGAGGACAGAGGGGAAACCTTGAATTTCCTTTAAGTCCGCGGAAACCCTACAGCGCTGCGGGTTGTTCGAAAGAGATACCGCGGCCCTGGCACATGAAAGGCCTACGACGGAACACGACGGTTTTTAGTCAGTAAGAGTCTGACACTCCCTCGCCGCTGCTAACCCACAGCATTTGATGATTTTTGACGTCGTTAAAAAAAAAACAGCCAGCGTCCAACTGCGCAAAGCAGGTCTGAGAGAGCCAGCCCCGGATCTAGGGGGGGGGGCAAGCCGGGGCCCATGCCCCGGGCGGCAAATTCAGGGGGCGGCAAAATCAGGCAGCTGCCTGATTTTAACCATAATAGTTACCTACAGGGCTGTCTTAACCTATGGTGCAGCGAGTGCGAATAGCCCGGGCGCCTCGGTCTCAGCCCACCACCAGGAAATTTCGATGAAATTACACCCGTAGTTTCAAAATAAGTCGCCTTCGCTTTGTTTAATTGATCATTTTGATTATTTTTCACTTTTAACATCCTCCAACTAAGTGAAAAAATTCTCGCTCGCTACGCTCGCGGCTAAATGGCTATTTATGTACTGTTTTTCAGATGGTTTTTTATTTTTATTGACGCACCGAATCAACGAACGCAAATGGCACTCGCTCTAATCACGGTTTCTTTTTATTTGTACATAATTCCTTGTTTCATTTAGTGAGTCTTCAAACAAATAACTTAAAAAAGTTCGCGCTCGCTACGCACGCGGCTACTTGTTCCTTGACAATGTAGGTACTTTTGTGTCGTAAACTCAAAAAATTTGGCGCCTGCTTCGCTCGCGCAATATTACATAACCATTACCGGTTTACTTTGTTGACTCCATAAATCAAATCCACGCTGTATTACCTTTTATAAGTCAAATGTAGCAAAAATATATTTATGGAGTCCTCAAAAACAAAAAAGTTTGCGCTTCCGATTGCTTGTTACTTTATTATAGCGCTTTTTAAAACTTATTAACTTTTTGTGTACCTACATTAATCTGTCTCGACTTTCATAAATTAATCTGGCCTACTGTTTGAGCCTACAATGATTTGGACATTTTTTTTAAGTCCTTTACCTACCAAAAAAGTGACTTTCTTTGGTGAAAATAAACATAATTATAGTTCGGCCATTCAGAGAATGCGTTCCTGACACGTCGCGATTGAACTGACGACGTAACTTTGCAATGGCGTTGCAGTTACGATAAAAATATTTTTGCTGGTTGTTTACCGTTTTAACAATTGAGGAGCATTAAAACAACATTATTATATCAATAATCAATGAATGTTATTACGTCGTCAGTTCAATCGCGACGTGTCAGGAACGCATTCTCTGAATGGCCGAACTATAGGTAGGCAGGCGGGGCGGCATTTTTCAGTATTTGCCCCGCCTAAAAAAATTGAAGATCCGGGGCTGGAGAGAGCCCAGCAAAAACCGCAAAGGAGCAAAGGAATACCACCAGCAAAGAGGAGCACGCTCGTGCGCGGAATCGCCTTAAAGATATCGGTTCTTTCCTGAGCACCATTCTCATCGGTCAGTCGCAAATCACCAACAGCGAAACAGGAATCAGCAGTGGAGCGGTTTTTCCGAAAAAGCCCAAAGAGCCCGAGTCGCCGAAGCCTAAGCCTACAAGAGCGGACAAGGGGCAGGTCGCCCACCGACTCTCGCGATGTGTTTGGCATCACGGACCATGTCAAAAACGCTTTCCTGGAATACGTTGCACTTGTAAGGGCCACAAAGGAGGTAAACCTTAGAAATTGCAACAAGATCATGCTGACCTTCCGTCGAGAAAATGATGGTCTGCTCCGGGTATTACTGAAGGACGCAGAGGCGGCGGTAGACGACAACGCCAACTCCCAAGTCATTGCAGGGGAAATGACGGGGTCGTACATGGCCGCCTACAGCGCAAAGAGCGGTTTCGTGGCCCTGGACGAAGAGGCAACGGAGCGAACCGGCAAAATAAAATTCCTGACGCCACACGATGACCCGATAGTGGTTACCGCCAAATGTACCAAAATCATGCTGGAGGATAGTATCCTTGAAATGGCACAGACCGTTTCTGGGACCTCAGACACCTCAGCATCGATGGAAGCTTGGGCGGTACCCAATATCAGATGGGTAAATGGGGTACCGGGGTGCGGCAAAACTACCTGGGTAGTGAAACACTTCGACGAGAGGAGGGATGTCGTAGCCACCACGACAACTGAAGCGGCCAAAGATCTAAGAGGAAAGCTTGCGCATCAATTGGGCGATAGAGCGAAGACAAAGGTGCGCACTATGGCCTCAATTTTAGCCATCGGGTTCAATCCAAATGAGAAATGTCACCGTTTGACGGTAGACGAAGCTCTCATGAACCACTTTGGGGCCATAGTCATGGCAGTAAAGTTGTCTGGTGCAAGCGAGGTGGTCCTCATCGGAGACGTGAATCAGCTACCATATTTGGACAGGGAAAATCTTTTCCCATTAAAGTATACCCGTCCATATCTGGTGGCTGGCATCACACAGGAGCTGCTCTGCACCCACCGTAACACAGTGGATGTGGCCTTCGCACTCAGCGTCGTCCACTCCAAAACGTCGCTGTCTCATGTTCATTCCCTGAGCTTGAAGGGTTTAACAGGAGCGCAAGTATCGATCACTGCCCAAAACATCCTATTCCTGGCTCATACGCAAGAAGAGAAATCTTTTTTTAATTAGCCAGGGATACGGGTCCGGTGAAGGGTCGCGTACCTTAACCATTAACGAGGCTCAGGGACTGACATACGACAACGTCGTCATCATAAACACTAAGTCCAGGAGGCTCCAAATTCATGACCGCGTCTCTCACGCGGTAGTCCCTAGTCGCTAGCGGGAAATGAGACCAATCCCCAATCCGTTCCTGTCCCATAATCTTGTGAAACTAAGTCCATGTCCATATAGTGTTAAGTATTGTGTAATAATAATATATACATAAATACGTGGTGGACTCACATAGTCTTAAGACTAGAAGTCAGTAGACATAAGTTTTTGTGAGGCCAAGACGGCGAAAATTATAATTAAGTAAAAAATGTAAATAAAAGCGCGGACCCCCAAGTCTGCGGTAAGGTTTTATTAATAAAAAAATAAAAAACTTTAGCGCATTTACAATCGTGAAAAAAACTGTTATTTTCATTTTTCAATTAACCCATGTATTTATACACAAAACAATCATAAGCACTAAATAAAAAACTAAACAATACTAATAAAACTCAACAACAGTAACAACGAAAACTTTTGTAACCGACTGCGCTCAAAACAATATTATAGACGAGTAAGAAACAGTTATGAAACATTGTAAATGATTCCAAGCTTTCAAGGTCAAAATCTATTCCCCTTCTCCTATGTAGTTTAAAATAATTTGATTTAAAACCCTTTGAAAACCCCGAAAAACCCTTTCAAAGGGTTATCTACTTCAATTGGATATCATACATGAGCCGGTAACATCTTGTACTAGTTAACTTATTGAAAGGGTTACCCTAACGTTAGGGTTTTGAAAAGGTTAACACTACCAAGAGATAACACTTTTATTGACTGCAGCCATATAACCTGTAACACTTTCGAAAGAATTAACTTATATTCGGGGTTGTACGGTCCCTGTTTATTACACGAACTATATTTCTAACAACGTGTTTGGACTTGTAACAAACCCTGTGTTATAAAACTTAATTCAATAATGAAGTTTGAAGTGTGTGAAGTGTGATCCCTTCGATATGTTATGGACCAAGTGATAAATTGGGCAGTATACATAATGCCCGGTCATTATGAATAATGCCCAATATGAGAGCGCAATTTGATAATAATTATTCAAATAATCAAATTGACCGGGCACTATACATATTGCCCGTGACATTTTGGGCAAAGTAATACAAACATATTTAATTTCATTTTTTTTTGTTTTTGCCATTTAACTTAAAATAAACTAAACATTAAACCACTTAAATAATCAGCCTCATGATTTGGATTAATAATGAAGGACTTCTGCCTTAAAAATCCACTAGTTTTTGCATTTAAAAGTTAAGGAAAGTCATATTAAAAATATAACATAAAATATAATTAAATTTAAAACCAAAAATTTACAACGTATCTTTGTTTTATACAAATGACTTATTATTATAAAACAAAATAAACTAAAGTTTAAGCGATTGGACTCATTATTTGGCATAATTAACTTTTATTATTTAGCTTCTCTAAATAAAAGTCACATAGAAAATATAATTAAAATAGGGTGCTATTTAAACAGGCTTCTTTTTAATATCATTAATCGCCCCCAAAAATGTATGTTGCCTTCTAAAATACTAAGTCAGCCACAATTAAATTTGTAGCATGCTAAACTAAAGTAAACTTCTGAAATACTATTAAATGACATCATAAAATATAAAATGACAATATTTTTTTTACTCAGTACGTTTAAAATATAACACATCCCATATCAATTAACAGAGCATGGAAGTAAGCATGCAACATGCAGCAAGCATGGCTTCTGTCACGGCTCCGGCGCTGCGGGGCTCCGGCGGTCCCATGCGAGCTTATCGTCGCAGATGGTTTTCACGCTCACCACCGCAGCTTCGGCTTGCTGGCCGGCTCAGCCGGCCAGCCTCAGCCGTGGCGGCGAGCGCTTCAACTATCTGCGCCTCAGCTCGCAGGCCGCCTCGCCCCTCCACGCCTACGCGGTTTTGAATTGCACTCTAGGGGTAGGGCAGACAAGACTACGTGGAGTCGGTTTTGCAGCGATTCGTTTTCGTCACTAAGTTCAGATTTTAATACAATGTTTTGAATCCAAATTAAATTCTACCATAAAAAAAAGCAGCCAAGAATAATGAGATCAAGAAAAACGAGGCCGAGTTAGTAAATTAGATGACAATTGTCCAATTAATAATTTTGTGGCTAGACTTATAATTTCCCATTAAAATAGAACATATAATTTAAAACAATAATCATAACATATGTAGCAAGTATCAGGATTTATTTATTAGAACAACTGCCACCCTCGCACCGCATAAAATATAGCTTTATTATCAATTTGCCCAACTATCATGTAGCAATATAATAATGCCCGTGCAATGTGATAAATAATGAAGTTAAGATAGTTATTAATCATTTGGCCCGATAAAGCTAGACATTATTCATAATGCTCGGGCATTATAAATAATGCCCGAATTAATCACATGGTCCATAACAGATACACATAATAAATAGATTAGTAGGAGGCAAAGTGTAACGACTGTTCCGGGCCAAGGGAACTAATTGAGCAAAATAGATGGCACAAGGCTTCCAAGAATAATTAAATATTAACTTTAGGGTCTACGAACAAATATCGTCTGTTAAAGAGGCACTTCTACCTAATTGGTTCAGCAGTGAGCGGTGTCGAAACTATTATACATATTACAATTCTGTTACTTGAATAAAATACAAGTTAGTTTCCTATTTGTATGTTAATCTTGAACTGCAAACAGATTGTTCTGTTAAACTGCAACTTCTCGTTACAATCGCGTATGCGCTAATTCTGTTACGAAATAGTTGTACGTACATTGCAACTGTTTACGAAATTATATCAAAACAATGCACGAATGTTTACCCATTGTGTTCGCGCGTCTAAACAATTGAAGTCTTACAAAATTCCACTTTCTCTAGGCCCCTTTCATTTTGCAGTAACGAGTTGCAAAATGTAAAGGGAAAATGTTACCTGAAAGATTATTAAAGATCTTGCAGAGCTATTTTCGTAGTAACGTCATGTTCACTTTACTTACGTAGTTGAGAAGGGGACGTAACAGGTAAGGTGTATATTGGACTACACTATCGCAGCTTGAAAAATTCGTGGTGGCCTAGTGGGTAAAGGACCAACCTCTCAAATATGAGGGCGCGGGTTCGATCCCAGGTCAGGCAAGTACCAATGCAACTTTTCTAAGTTTGTATGTACTTTCTAAGTATATCTTAGACACCACTGACTGTGTTTCGGATGGCACGTTAAACTGTAGGTCCCGGCTGTCATTGAACATCCTTGGCAGTCGTTACGGGTAGTCAGAAGCCAGAAAGTCTGACACCAGTCTAACCAAGGGGTATCGGGTTGCCCGGGTAACTGGGTTGAGGAGGTCAGATAGGCAGTCGCTTCTTGTAAAGCACTGGTACTCAGCTGAATCCGGTTAGACTGGAAGCCGACCCCAACATGATTGGGAAAGAGGCTCGGAGGATGATATCGCAGCTTGACTTCCAACTAAGAGTATTTACTTACACTATTCTCATTGTGTAGCAATTAGCATCTGCGTTGTCTGTGACTTGCAATGTAAACTTCATAACTTGCATTGGTACGACTACAGTGTATGAGAGGATTGTGTGTGGGTGAATTTCAACAGGTCCAATAAAATCTTCATTTCCGTGGATTTTTTATTCTTCAACTTTAGAACAAGAAAAAATAGTGTTTACTCAAGTTTTTGATAAGATATGTATTCTTACTTAATATCTAGTAGATAGCTTAAAAAACTAACGAGATATACAAGATTAAAATGTTCATGCCACGGCGATGAAACATGCATGCACGGCAATGAAACATGCGTCCATGGCAATGAAAGAACTTTTCACGTCGTTTTTTTCCAGACAATCTTTTTCTTTCTTTTCTCTCCTCTATCGTTGCTCCTGTTGATAGTGAGGCCTCTCTAGCCAGACGGGATCTGTGGCGGTCGAGGACTTCACTGCCCTCTCCTTTTGTCCCACTCTTGGACCGTCTCCCTCCTGGACACGATCTTCCGAGAGGAGTTTGGCAGTCCTTAGACAGACTCCGGACACAGGTCGGCCGGAGCAAGGACAATCGGTCCAGGTGGGGTTTCCCGGACGGGGCGGACCTTGGGTGCGAGTGCATTGCTGCTGTGCAGACCATGTCCCACTTCACCGCATGTCCACCGTGCCCTGAAACTTGCTCGCGGGAGGACCTTATGAGCGCGTCCGACCGTACTCTCGCTGTGGCGGCATATTGGGCTGACAAAGTGTAGTGTCACTGTAAGACATGTCATCGACAGGAAAGAAGAAGAAGAAATGACAGAGTGAAGTGGTGTGTGTGTAAGTTTATCATTTTGTGTGGTGAACGTGGAAATATCTTGTTTTAGTCATTGTTTTTTTTTAACCGACTTCAAAAAAGGAGGTTCTCAATTCGACCGTATTTTTTTTTTTTTTTTTTTTTTTTTGTATGTTTGTTACGCGATTACTCCGCCAGTTATTAATCGATTTTGATGATTCTTTTTTTGTTTGATAGGATATACTCCCGAGGTGGTCCCATAGACATCAGGTCAGGATCTGATGATGGGAACCCTGAGAAATCGAGGGCAACTTTCGAAAGTTGTAGGCATAATAGGGTAAAAACTTGACAGTCAGGTGTATGCCTGATAGCACTATTCAACAGTGAAGGTTTGGAGCTGACCTGATGATGGAGACCAGAGGAGGTCGAGGGAACTCGACAACTGAATATGTAACCTACCTCGTGTTTAGGCTTATATTATTCGTAATGACAAGACCTTTACAACAGTGAAGGTTTGGAGCTGACTTGATGATGGAGACCAGAGAAGGTCGAGGGAACTCGACAACTAAATATGTAAATTACCTCGTGTTTGGGCTTATATTCTTTGTATTGATGATACCTTTATAACAGTGAAGGTTTGGAGCTGACCTGATGATGGAGACCAGAGAAGGTCGAGGGAACTCGACAACTGAATATGTAAACTACCTCGTATTTGGGCTTATATTATTCGTATTGACGAGCTTTTTTGACTTATCACTGAAAAGCCAAAAAAAACTTTTTACAAAAAAAAGTTTATATTTATTTTTTTATTATAATAATTCTTTCTTAAGTAGATAATTAATAACTGCCTCGTTGATCAAGCTGTCGTAAGCGCGGCCGCCGAGCACGAGGTCTTGGGTTCGATTCCCGGGTCGGGCCGAAATCGCTTTGTGGGTTTTCTAAAACTTTCACAAAAGCAGCCCGGAGCCTGGAAGTTGGTGATTGATACACCCGTGCATCGGAGAGCAAGTAAATGTCGGTCCTGCGCCTGATCTCTCTCCGGTCGTGTCGGATTGCCGTCCCATCGCATTATGAGAGTGAAGGAATAGTGAGTGCACCCGTATCTGCGCAAATGCTTGTGCACTATAATATGTCCTGCGCAGTTGGCTGATCTCCATGTATGAGAACAGCCGCCGTAGCCGATAATCGGCTAGGAGGACATCAATCTTTCTTAAGAAGAAAGAAATCACGATTTAGTTGTTGTTAAGATTACGCAACCTTATCATTTCTGTTAAAGCCTTTTCGTCATGGGGTCGGATTAATAGCTTATTTGCATCCAAATCAGATAGTGCAATGCCTTCTAAGGTTTTCACTCGACTGAGAGCTACATAAATCTGTCCCTTAGCAAAATTCTTCTTTCCTAAATCAATTACTGCTTTATCAAGGGTTGTTCCCTGAAGTTTGTGAACAGTTACGGCCCAACTTAAAATGAGTGGCAACATCCTCCGTTCGACATCTCCATATCCTCTTTGCGCTTGGAAAGTTGTACAAACAGGTGAAATTGCTACATAACCTTCATCATCTTTTATTCTTAGACCAACAGAAGGGTCGTCAAATTGTAAAAGGACAGATTCAGGCAATTCACCTTCTTCTAATTGATCTCTTCTAAGAGCAGGCCATTTAATTTTCTTTACAACGCCCATGGCACCATTCACGAGCCCATCGGATACCGAAATATTTCGCCTTAACATGACTCGCGATTCAATACCCAACATCATAGACTGTAAAAAACCACCACAGTTATTTACATCTTTAGGAATTACATTATCTGGAGGCTTTCGGCCATACGTTGCCGTTTCGCGAGACTCATCTACAGCATGTATCGAATACATGCGGTGCGTTTTAGCATTTTCAGCGGTCATTTTTTCATTATATGCATCAACTTGTCTAACAGTAGGGAATATCCGGACAGCAACCCCGTCTGCAAAATCTCCCGTTAAGGGGACTTGTCGCCGCTCACAAAGTAAACTCAGCTGAGCTGTCGTTAATTGACCAACCCGCAAGCAATTTAATAAGTCAATGAACTCAAGGTCATTTTGCTGTCGCATGTTTATGGTAAGTTCACAGAATGAAAATTGCTGCCATAAATTTACTTCGCCTGAAAACCATGTTGGTTGCATAAAACACCAATGACCTTTTACCGGTGGAAGTTGCAGTATATCACCAAACAACAATATATGCACCCCGCCGAATAAATTGTCATTATTTTTGTATTCTTGGAGTCGCAGGTGTATAATACGCAAATTTTCATATGACACCATAGAAATCTCATCAATAATAAGCCAGTTTATATGGCGCCATTTACGCCTCTCATTTTCGAGCTTTTGTCCAGTCATTTTTTTGTAGGTCATGGTATTGCCTTTTTCAATCGGTAGAGAGAATATCGAGTGCAATGTTTTGCCAAATATTTGACGTGCGGCTACTCCTGTTAAAGAACCTAATTCTACAAATTTAGCCTTGAGTAATATATCGACTGTAGGTGCATAGCACCGTTTGATGTGCTCAACTAATAATTTCAAAACGAAAGACTTTCCACTTCCTGCACC
Organism: Helicoverpa zea; assembly: GCF_022581195.2. Taxonomy (NCBI): domain Eukaryota; kingdom Metazoa; phylum Arthropoda; class Insecta; order Lepidoptera; family Noctuidae; genus Helicoverpa; species Helicoverpa zea. The sequence continues at coordinate 5,980,663 of NC_061461.1, read as the reverse complement.
GCCAGTAATGAATAACAATAATTGGCTTTCATGTCCCTGCAAATCACTTTCCACAGCTGCAGAAACTTTTTGGAAGAGATCTTTCTGTTGGACATTAAGACCTCGTATATTTCCTAAAAAGACTTCATCTGGCATTACAGATCTTTCGCATACATCTTCACAATAATTATCATCGTTATTAACAATTTGTTCACCGCAATAAATTAAAGGAGCATCACCCACGTCACCCGCGTCACGGGCAGCGTTGAGAGCGACCGCTTGAGCAAGAGCCTGTTGTATCATTTGCTCGGCGTGAGCAAACTCTTCAGCACTAACGTTGCCCTGTAACGGACGAAGATCTCTTTGCCTTCTAATGAAACACTGCTCAGCGGTTTCCTCTTCGAGTAGTAGATCACTCTCATCACGGAATGGCACATGACACACTAATAAGCTGTAGTAATAGGCTTCTTTGTCACTGCTGAGAGTAAAATATCGGGTGCGCAATACAGCAGATTTATTTCTTATACGCATCCGCGTGTTATCTCTCAGTCGTATATATCTTGCCGGTGAAACATCTTCACGCCGTAATTCCTCATCACCATTGTCTTCGTTCCATGATGAGTTAGATATTGATTCGAAACGTACTGCGAATTCAGCGAGACTTAACTGTTCTAGTTCGTCTGGGCGCAATATATACCGGTCGAAAATATTATTGTAAATAGATGTATCGTCACTGTCAAATCGTAGAAGTCTGAAACGTTCATTTGGCTTGCAGCTGTTTATGAAGACTGTTTTCCGTGAAGACATTTTAAGAGGTAAATGACACAATCTATATGCACATTCGGGAGCACTTACAAGGCGCTGAGACAAAATGGCCATTGAGACTGCAAATAACTGATTCCACACAGGACCACCTTGCCTTTTGGCTTTTGCCACGGCTTCTCGAACAACTTCACCTGTGTCATGGGGCTCACACTTGCTTGCGTATTTAGCCACGTAGTACGCAACTGCTGTTACGTTACCACATGGCTGGACGTCAATGTTTCCTTTCCATAGGCTCAATAAAGTTGGATTATAATTGTTCACCATAGTTTCGTCTGCAGTTCGTTTCAAACAACAAAATCGTCCATTGTTTGACAATACTTCGTCAGGCCCTAAGCAAATTGTCGTCTCATGTGCGGGCCTGGGGAAACCAAAACGACAATAACGATCGTTGCGATTTTTGTAGCACGTGGCCGTGTGTTTATGTGTTTGCACGTCTTCTATTAATGTCTTCAATACAGGATCATCAGGCATTAAGGAGCATGAAACAACCCTTTCTATCACCTCGATACCCTCATTCGTCATGAAATCTGGTATATTGTCACACCAAACCAACATATGAAGATGTGGACTTCCGCGATTTTGGAATTCGATTCTATACCAAAAGTCAACTACCGGACCACCTAAGCAATCAGGGTCGCGTTTGAGGAATCGCATCAGAGCATTCACGCGCACCGTAAATTGTCGAGAGACCACCACCGGATGTTTTTGTACCAGCTGTAAACGCTCGGGAAAAGTCAGGCTCTCTGCTTCATTTACGTCACGACCTTCTGCGATAAGCAGGGCTTTTGTCATGTCTGGCCAATTCAGATCATTGCAAGAGAATGTCATGAACCACGTAGGAGGCCCCAAAGTTCGGACCATAGCGGTAAGTTCCGAACAACTTTTCTGCCAATATGACGATGATCCTCTGATATTTCTCATAGTAATATGTATGTTATCTATGAGTCCTTGGGGTGTTTGTTGGCCTTGACCCTGGCGCATTCGACACGATACGGAAACGCTGGATTTAGCTCGATAATACTCTACTATGGACAGAGCAAAGAACAAATAATCATTTCGATTAAATCGTTTGTCAAGGCTCATTACTCGAGCTTGAAAATAATCTAAAGGAGTAATATGAATATCCCTGTCCTCTCCAAAACCGTTTTTGCCATCTGGGAAAAGACTATACCATGCAAGTTCTTCCGTACGTCGCTCCCGATCCAACTTTAATGGTGGCGCTGTTTTTCGTGTAATTTCAGCTAATCTCACCTCGTTATTAGATATATAATTTGAATTCAAAGAAACTACGCATTCTAGGTTAGGGACCGCTTCATCTATGCTACGGAGCATACTAGTCGTTTCAATTATAGTGGCAATTGGCTGTACTGGGGATAGCGCTTTTTCTGGATCTGGACCTGAGGAATAAAGATATGTTTGTTTAGGAGTGTTGCTTTTCACTTTTAGCATAGGGTCTGTAAATGTAGGACTTTCTAATTGAACTACTTCTGACTGCTCCTGATCATTCAACGGTTGATTCCCTAACGTTTCTCGAACCGCTTCAGCTTCATTTTCTGGAGTTACAATTAAGGGAGTCAGTGAAAACACATTGATGAAATAATCTTGTGCGTGTTCTTTTGTCGTCCGTATATACATATTTCGACGCAATATGCTGTGTAATCCATCAATATGTTGGAATTCCATGCAGCAAGCTGCACCACGTCTTGGAGCCACAGCTCCCTTAGGTCCACGTGCATGTGAATCAAATATCCAGTAAGTGTCCGTTTCAGATTTATAATATATAGCCACTGTCATTGAATTTGCAGTAAGCAACCCGCAACAATTTTCTCTGAAAAATACTGGCAAACAATTTTGTAGATTAGGGAAGCCTTCGGTACTTCGATCTGTATCCATGTGACCATTGTAATTGGTATCAGACACAACGAGGTTAATTTTTTTTCTTTTAAATAAAATTTGCTCTGCAAGATCGCTTGCGGCAAGATATTCGGGGTTAACTTCTCCAACTGCGGGACCGTCTCTAGAAGCTATTGACTCACGGTAGAACTTGTCTCCAATTATTACTATGTAATCAATATCACTTTTCGACCATTGACTTGGTTCTTCTGTACAAAACGCGGCACAAGCTACAGCCGCTATAGCAGTACATTGTTTGCCACGTGATTGTAAATCGAATCTTAAATCAGCTTGATGGAAAGATCCGTGTAATATAGATACGCCTACACTTATATTGACGTAGTTGTTTTGAGGAGTTAATTGTGATTTCATAAGGTCATCACCATCCGCAGGTTCTTTAGAAACTTGAACAATTTCAGAAATGTCGATATCATGCCCAAAATGGGGTCTTATATCTCTATAGAGTACATTGTTAGTCATTAACCAGGTTAGAGCTTGATACAAACGATTCATATCTACAATAAACTCTCTAGAGTGTTGTAAGTTCTCAAGACTTTCCACAACCAAAACTAGTCCTACTTGGTTTGGCGCAAGTGGCAATTGTTCAGCGACTTCTATGACGTCTTTTGCAAATAAAGTCACTTGTCCTTTACACCAGTCTTGACAGAAACGGTTGTGCAACTTCATTATTTTAAGGAACGGAACAACTCGGCATAAAAACCTTTCTTCAAGTTTCGTCAAATTGGCGAGCTCTTGAGGTACAGTTGCGACTCTCATTTTGTTCCAGAAAGCTACAGGCGGAATTTTTCTTTTTCGAATATTATTATGACAGCGAGAGCATGTTATTGTATTACCTAAAGAAACTAATTCATCAGGCAAAAATGCACTGTACATTGCAGTATTTAAATTGCAACGTTGTGGTGGATACAACGCTTTGTTACAAATGGCACATGGAATGTTTGCAAAAATATTAATGGCTTCTTCAAAATCATTAACAGAAGTTACATTTCTGCGATTTCGACTACGCATAGCATTTAATCGAGATGCTCTGGATTCGCTACACTCATTTGACAAACGCTCGTGTATCAAACCGAGACGATGAGAACGCTGTTCTTCAGTTTCGTTTGATAAACGTTCGTGTATCAAACCGAGACGATGAGAACGTTGTTCTTCAGTTTCGTTTGATAAACGTTCATGTATCAAACCGAGACGATGAGAACGTTGTTCTTCAGTTTCGTTTGATAAACGTTCATGTATCAAACCGAGACGACGAGAACGCTGTTCTTCAGTTTCGTTTGATAAACGTTTGTGTATCAAACCGAGACGATGAGAACGTTGTTCCTCAGTTTCGTTTGATAAACGTTTGTGTATCAAACCGAGACGACGAGAACGCTGTTCTTCAGTTTCGTTTGATAAACGTTTGTGTATCAAACCGAGACGATGAGAACGTTGTTCCTCAGTTTCGTTTGATAAACGTTCGCAAATCGATGAAAGCCGTTGAGCATGGCTTGTCGGACTTTCATTAAACCTTGATGAGCGCGCGTATGCCCTCATCTGGGAAAGTCTGCAGGCCCGCTGCTCATCACTCTCATTTAAAATGTTTACCGCATTCCGTAACCTGCTTTTCTTTAAGCGGTCTTCCCTCTCCTGACTACTTTCGGCCAAACGACGCTGTCTCATTAAAGCAGCGCGTTTTGTAGGCCTACCCATGTTGTATAATATATATTATAAAAAAAGAACTTGCTTTATACTAAAAATCAAAACAAAATGAGTTATTAAAAAAAACTTCAAACCTATATATATTTACATATAAATCTACAAACTTAAACTAATAGTAAAAAATGACATTGTAATAACTTAACCAAAAACCCTTAATATGAAAAAATAATGAACAGAAAAAACTATTTTCTTACCACTAAAAATGGAAAAATAAAATTATTTTTTTAAAAAAAACATTAACCGACTTCAAAAAGATATATAAAAACCTAAACTAAAAAGTACAAAATAATATAAGTAACTAAACCAGAAATTTCGAAAGACGATCCAAAAAATTATACGTATACACCTATCTATTTAATATTAATATACAATTATTTTTGGAGTCGGTGCCAGCTAGTGCAAAAAAATCTTAATAAGCCTAAAATAGTCTCGTAACTAAAGAACCGAACGCGAGAATCGAACGAAAAGTACATAAAAATAAATGCATTTGGACACAACCATCAACGTCGTCTGCCCTCACGCGTCTGCCCGTTCGGGTAGCTCACTCGGACACAAACATTACGCACACTGCGCTGTCGCCCCACTCCCGCCACTCACCGCGACAAGTGCGTCCGTGCCGGCCGTCGGCGGTGGCTGTTCCGAATTCCGATTCCGTAAAATTCTAATTTGTTGCAAGGGCAGATTAAACTGTTTATTTTGGCTGGCACCGACTCCAAAACTAATTGTATATTAATATTAAATAGATAGGTGTATACGTATAATTTTTTGGATCGTCTTTCGAAATTTCTGGTTTAGTTACTTATATTATTTTGTACTTTTTAGTTTAGGTTTTTATATATCTTTTTGAAGTCGGTTAATGTTTTTTTTCTTAATCATGCCGTGACGATGAAAACATAAAAAATTTTTACAAGGCATGGCAATGAAATTTTTTTCATTGCCCTGTATTTTTTTTCATTGCCATAGCAAATTTTGACCACGGAAACCACGGCAATGAGAGCGTGGCGATGAATATCAAGGTAAAAATATCAAAAAACCAAAAATCTGTTAATAATTCACAGTCATTAATACTTCACAAATAAACATAAGATAAATGGCATTGTACCGAATGATTAATTAAGAGGACAAACTTATTCAAACAGAAGTTAGACCTATACACGGCGATGAAAGAAAAAATGTCCAGTAGTAAAAAAATTGAATACTTACATTTATGGCGCGAAAACGCAGGCTCGTGCACACGTCATTCCACGTCGAACACTTGACGTCCACTAATATGCAACATTTAGCGCACAGCGGGAGGGACGCAAACCGTTAGAAAAAGCAATATTCTCAAATATGTTTAGGACATGGCGATGAATGGTAGTTCTGGGACAAACTATTTTTTATTTACCATTTGTTGTATTGTTTAAATATTTGAACAAATGTATTCCGTAAAAATACTTTAACTATTCACGAATCAAATAAAAGAATATTAAAACCTTAATATAAATAACTAATACATTTTTATAAATACGGTCTAGTACACATAAAGGTGATGTGTGGACAAACACGGCAATGAAAGATTTTGAGGTTTAATTATTTTTTTTGGAGATCCAATTAATCCTATTAACAAAATATTTAGTGCTACACATAGATTACTATTTCACCTACTTAGAAAAAAATATAAGAATATTATAACAATGATTTTTAGTACCGATTTCATCGATGCCACGCAATTTTTGGTCCCGGGAAATTCACCCGTATCTAATTGTATGTAGCTCGTGTATGTGCTTGAATTTTAAATGCATCGTATAAAACAGTAGTGCAGTTCCCTTGTGTCGGAAGTACGAATACGTAAACAGATTAATCTATCAGCAAGATTGGTAATAGCACTGACTGTCAGTGAGCTTGCCCTCTAAAACTGTAGTAGGTGCCGTACTACTGTAGTGGGTATTGTATGGTTGTCTACAACTTTGTAGTCATGAGATTAGTATTCTTGTTTTACTGCTGATGAAGTTAACTTTTGGGATCAGTTTAAGGCATTACGGTAAGGACTTAACGTATTCCGCTCCGTTAGCCTTTCCTGTAGTTCTATTTGTTTAACTTTTGTATATTTCTGAAATATTATTTTGTATTTGTAGGCTAACCGCACTTTTACGGTAGCAAATTTTCAGGTTGATTTTCCTAGTGGCCCTAGTGGATCTAGAGGTATGTATCGGCTTTTTTTTTGGCAGGGGGAAAATCCTCATGGACTTCCCTCCACCTGGGGTCAGTGGAGGGGGTGTGCCGGACTCTTACCGGCTAAAAACCCACCCAGTGTTGCCTTCTATTACCTATTGTCGAGGGCACGGGTATCGCCAAAGCATTCTTCCGCACCCCCGACAGGTATTGGCCCGCCAGATGTTCGAAGGTGGGCCCCGTCAGCCTCTGTGGCCGTCACCCAGAGGCCACAGCAAACTCCATTACGAGAGGCGCGCGCAACACAACGCCACCGTCTCGCTGCAGATCCCACAGTGGTTGCATTCGGGCGTGGGCTCCCGGCCTATGCGACACAGGAACTTTCCGAAACACCCATGTCCGGTAAGAACCTGTGTCAGGCGGAAGCTGAGGGCGCCGTGGCTTCTCTCCAGCCACTCCTTCATAACGGGCCTGACCGCCGCGACAAAGGTATGTATCGGCTCTAATGAGGACACTTGACTTGTTTTAATAACAATATGTCGGGCGTAAATAAATCGAGTAGAAAATTCAATAGTATAAGGGCTGTTATAGTTCGGCCATTCAGAGAATGCGTTCCTGACACGTCGCGATTGAACTGACGACGTAACTTTGCAATGGCGTTGCAGTTACGATAAAAATATTTTTGCTGGTTGTTTACCGTTTTAACAATTGAGGAGCATTAAAACAACATTATTATATCAATAATCAATGAATGTAGTTACGTCGTCAGTTCAATCGCGACGTGTCAGGAACGCATTCTCTGAATGGCCGAACTATAGTGTTTAATTTGATTTTTTAAAATCCTAATTTCAATGTAGAAAATGAACTCCAAAGTAAATGAAGTAGGTGCTCCTGCTGAGATGCGTAATTTTGAGTTACGCTGAAAACTAAGAATTCACTGGAATAATAATTCTTTGAATGTATAAACTGTGACGGAGCTTTACAGTGAAATTCTTAAAAGAGAGAAAACATCAAAGTTGTACAATACCATTGTTTTATGAAAAAGTACAAAACTGAAGACCCTGCAGTCAAAGCCACGCCAAAAGTTTAGCACAAAAATACTTTTTACAGTACAGAGAGCCACGTGAGGCCAAACTTCTTCAATACCATTGTTTTATGAAAAAGTACAAAACTGAAGACCCTGCGGTCAAAGCCACGCCAAAAGTTTAGCACAAAAACACTTTTTACAGTACAGAGAGCCACGTGAAGCCAGTCACGGGTACTATCTTCATAATGTCGTGTTATTTACACGCTTTCATGTGTATATCGTTTCTAGTTTAATTGTGTATAGAACAATAGCAATAGCAAAAGGAGAATGAGCGCTTTGGCCTACCTCTCTTCTAGCATTAAGTGATAGGTACATCAATAGAAAGCTAATTTTATGTTGAGTATTTTCTTGCATTGGGGCTACTGTCATTTGTTAGTTTTAAGGCAGTTAGAAAGTGTTTAATGAAATAATAACTACGTTATAAAGTATTGACAATCAGTGGAAGATCTATACATATAATAAATCTGTAGAAAAGTAATTTTTGTACCTTGAAGAAATTGACAAAAAAAATAGCCAGCATTTTAAAGGATAGCTAACAGAACCCATTTCCATCATTTTTGTCTGTTTGTCTGTTTATCTGTTTGTTTGTTCGCGATTCACGTAAAATCTACGAATTAAATGCAGACAATGCTTATATACAAAAATTCTGCGTAACTTGGGGTATTACCTACTTAGTTTTTGTTTCATCGAAATCGATTCACTCTATCAAAAGATATGATTAATTTTGTGAATTCAAGATGTAAAATATTACGACACCCAATCTATTTGTCAAAACTGTACATTTGAATGTTGTACTTATATTAATTGATCAGCCTATTATTATCAATCTTTACACAGAAAATCACACCTTTATAAGTAACTTCGGAAGAAAAAAAAAATGAAAATTTTGTTTAGCCAAGGTTAAAGTAGCTCCATCTGTGGTAAATAAAATACATCAAATTTGTCAAAGGAGCGAGGTGGTAAATGACAATATTACCATACATTCTTTATAGAGGATTATTATTTCAATAGATGGAGTTGTGTATTTTCCGTAATTCACCACATTTTAACACGTAGTGTAATTTTTCGACAGACATTTCAATAGTGTTTGTCAGTTTGCCGTGCCACATCAAAATTCAACTATAATTATTATCTTGATGAAAAGAAAATTAATAGTTCTCAACCAAATTTAAAACGGTGCCATCTAAATTATTTTTTGAACATTATGTCAAAAATGATGACTTTAGTGGAACAATTAATTATCATTTAAAGTAACAGATGGAGTTCATATCAGGATTTTTTCATAAACATAGTTTAGCTTATCTTCCACTAATGTGGTGGCCTTAAAACACATTACTTTGAGTGAGTAGTATTAAGTAGACCATAATTATTTTTTCTGATGCAAAATATGTAAACTTAATCCTAGAAGAAATGAGGATCTATCTCTCGCAAGCGCTGTTAAGCGTGAGGTAGGTAATGTAGGATTCTGTAGCTTTAAAAACAAGCCCAGATACAAAGTGCAGATAAGAAATGGGAGCTTTCTCTATTTAATACCATACACACGTAAAATGCTTTATGCGTCTGAAAACGCACAAATTACGCGTCGCATACCAGAGACATGCTTACTTTCAACTTCTGATCGCAAATACACTGTTCACGATTACGAACAGTCTCAGTAAGACCCGAGCCAAGTCTAAAAAAACACCATTTATATAAAACTACGTTTGATGTCATTTAATCACAAAGACAGAATTGTTCTCTGTTGCAAATCCTATCCACCTATATCCTATCCTAATCCAGAATGCATTGCAGGTGTGCATTGCACAAAAACCAATGGTATCCTATTCGAGCAGTCAAAAGAGTTGACCTGCCAACGTCAGCTTCTGCGCTAAGCAAGTGTTCTTAATAGTACCATCAGAATTACATTCATCGTTGAATGAGGTGAATAAATTTTCAGAAACCACAATAACAGTAGGAGCCAAAGCGTATTATCGCTTCATAGAGCTCTGATTGGCCCCAGGTGACCAAGTCAGGTCTGATTTGATGAACGAACGTTCATCAGATCTTTGAAAGTGTTTCGGTGGATACTTACTGTCGTCCTGTTTACGTGTGACACAAAATATGGTATATAAACGTCCTCAGCAAGAGCGAAATTCTCCCGGTGTGCGGTAGTGACGCACAGTATACAACACTTATGTTTCTTTTGATTTGCTGGCTCCACCAAGAAATGACAATTGCGAGCGTACATTCTGAAAATCTTGGCAAAACTGCAGGTTTCAAGTACGAATACATGAAGTGGACTCTCACAGATACGTACATTTTGCCTATTCGTGAACTAATGCAAACATTTCGGTGGAGTCCCGGCTTAGGCCACCACATTAGGCGTGCGCGATCCTCGGGCGTGTGAGTAGCGCGGGCGCCGCGCGTGCGTCGCGAGCGCGTTGCGTGAGCGTCGCGTTTTGCTGCCCTGCGGCATTTGCAGCGCGCTCGCGGCGCGCACGCACCGCTCTCCTTGACGTTTAACTGCTAAGGCGTTTAGCGGGCGGCGGGGATAGCGGGCGAAGGGGTAAGAACGCAACTCAAGCGCCGCGTGCTCGCCGCGAGCGCGTCGCTTGCACTCTTCACACATGCCGCAGGGCAGCAAAACGCGACGTTCACGCAGCGCGCTCGCGACGCCCGCGCTACTCACACGCCCGAGGATCGCGCACGCCTAATGTGGGGTCAGCCTTACCATAGTGAGTAAGTGAAACTATCCTACCATATCGTCGTCGTTACCATATGTCGTTAAACATGCCTCAAGAGTGCAATCAGTAAATCTGTTCAATAAATTGCCTGTAGAATTTAAAAACTCTATGAATCCAAACGAATTCAAGAGAAAATTAAAGTCATTGTTATTGAAAAAATGTTATTACAGCATAGACGAGTTTCTTAAAGACAATAAAAAATAAATCAAAGTTATATGTAATTTGTTGACTGACATACCTACATTTGATAATTATTTCTTTGACATATATTACTTTTGCTTGAATTTATACATTTTATTACACTGACATTATACCTCTTATGTTAAGTAGAACCTATGTGGAATGTTGTATTGTTGTAAAATTTTTGTATTCTTTATTCTTTCCTGGCTGTATAATGATTTTTTAATGTTTTTCTTTGTTATGTACCTTTATTGTCAAAACCAACTGTTCGACACAAATGTAAATTTGTTGAAGAATAAATAAATAAATAAATATGCGCCTGCTGATGATGATGACTCATTTTATCATCCATCCAGCTATTCCCCAACTATGTTGGTGTTGGCTTCCAGTCACCGAATCTGTTTGAGGACCAATATTTTGCTTGGAGCGACTACCTATCTACCTATCTTCAATCCAGTCAACTACACAAGACTGACAGACTTTCTGGCTTCTGGTTAGTCGTAGCAGCTGCAGAAAATGTACAAATGACAGCTTTGTCAGACTCAAAGCATATAGACATAGATTATAGCTGTTTCCTGTGAAAATTACTTACGCACTGTTTGATACGCATATATTCGTTTATTATAATCGTTTATTATAATATAATCGTATACAATTTATTGAGACAAATAAAAAGCGAAAAGAAAATTTTTCTTCAATGACAAAAAATGTGACAGCCAAAGTCCAGCGGCGCGCGCAGCACGTCGCAGGTTGACATGGCGTCGTTTACATGGCGCTAACATGGCCCCGGCCTTGGAAACAGCCGGTTCCAACATTTTCAGCATTCCGAATTAGCAGACACATCGTCTGCTATGGTGATACTGGCAGGGGGCATATTTTCGAGAATGCCCTACGTGTGATGCCCGATGACGTCAGTAGGTCGGCCACCCTTGAGATCCCATCGGTTCCAGGATACATTCGTATGATTCTCCCTAACTTCCATTTTAGTGGCGGCAGGTTGTCGTCTTTTATCAAAGCCAGTTGATTGATCGCAAGAGAATCTTGACGAGTTTTCCACTTAGTGCGCGTCTGCAACTCCGCCACATATTCCTTCGCCCATCGTTTCCAGAATATTTGCCTCATCTGCTCAATAACGTCGTAGCGCATTAACCGATGAATCGATATTTCAGTCAGATCTCTGCAGGCTGGAGCAGTCAATGGCCGGCCGATAAGGAAATGGGCTGGTGTGAGGGGTTGGAGGTCGTTAGGATCAGTGGACAGGGCGGTTAAGGGTCGGGAATTGAGGATGGCTTCAATTTGTGCCAATACCGTACTGAGTTCCTCGTAAGTGAGATTAGGTGAACCGATTACGCGTAGCAGGTGGTGCTTACACGATTTCACCCCTGCCTCCCACAAACCGCCAAAGTGAGGAGCATACGGAGGAATGAAACTAAATTTAATGTTGTTATTTGAAGTAAAATCATCAATATCGCTACTGTTACTTTCAATGAATGAAACAAATTCTCGTTCAGCACCTACAAAATTTGTTGCGTTATCCGACATAATTTCAGCTGGCTTACCCCTACGGGATATAAAACGTTTCAAAGCAAGTATATAATCTTTCGTTGATAGACTTGTAACTAGTTCAAGATGAATGGAACGGGTACATAAACAAACAAACAAGCATATGTAACTTTTAATGAGACTTGCACCCCTCCCTCTTCGATTCAATATCATCACTGGACCCGCATAGTCTACCCCACAACGCATAAAGGGGAACCCAGCTTCCAGGCGTTCAGCGGGTAAATTACCCATGAGAAGCTGTACAATTTTTCCCTTAAGTCGCGTGCAAGTGACACAATCGTGGACAGTTTTCCTAGCTAGGTTTCTCCCACCAAGTGGCCACCAAGTCTCACGCACAGAAGCCAAGAGTTGCTGAGGCCCACAATGCAATAACTGTTTATGTTCATGCGCAAATATCAACATAGTCAGTCTGTGTTTACTACACAACAGAATAGGATGTTTCTTGTTGTTATTAAAAGAATTACAGTTACTCAACCTTCCGCCAACGCGTATTAATTTAAATTCATCAAGAAAAGGATTTAAACCTAGTATTCTTTTAGATTTTACAACCGATTTCTTATCTAAATCGCTATATTCGCTATTAAACGATTGCAGTTGTGCAAGCCGTGCTAACATAATAGTTGCAGCGTCCAACTCAATAACAGATAAGGAACCGGTTTTTCGGTCTTGTTTACTAACACGTGTGTTACCGATGAACCTAAGTACATAGGCTGACATTCGACGCAGCCGATTGAATGAAGAAAATCTATTAAAATCTACTAAGCAATCACTATTCTGATTACTACACACCATACTCGCATGTTGAACCTTCAATTCAGGCAATTTTTCATTATCTATGACAACATTATTTGACCATTCAATGTCATGGCTCTGTAAAAAGGCTGGCCCGTGCCACCACAGGTCATTGTCTTGGAGTTCGTTTAAGTGGAGGCCCCTCGACACAATATCTGCAGGATTATCTGTGCCTTTAATATGCAACCAAATCGCGTCTCCCGTAAGATCGTTTATTTGAGACACTCGATTTTGGACAAACGTTTTTAAATTATGAGGAGGCATTCTAATCCAGCCCATGACTATGGTGGAATCTGTCCAAAAGTAAACTTTTGTAAACGTAAGCCTTAACGAACTTAAAATTTTACGATATAGCCGCGCGCCGAGCAAAGCACCACAAAGTTCAAGCCGCGGAATAGTACACACTGTTTTTACGAGCCACTTTGCTCTTTGCACATAATAATTTGACTGATACCGATGATTGATCCGAGTACGTGCGTATGTACGCACAAGCCCCATACGCATTTTGTGACGCATCAGTGAAAATATGTAATTCGCAATTAAGTACATGTTCACTCATGACGTAACGAGGGACCTGGATGTTCTGTAAAGACGACAGGTTTTGAATAAATCGGTTCCACAAACATTCAATATCGGTTGGGACCGCATCATCCCAATCGATTTTACAAAGCCATAACTTCTGTAGCAATACTTTTGCTATAATAATTGTCGGCGCTAAAAGACCTAACGGATCATAGATTTGTGATATCACAGACATCATTGTTCGTTTAGTGACCTTTGACGTATTTTCTACGTTGGTGGTAAAATAAAGCATATCTTTATCTACTTGCCATCCTAAGAAAATATGTCGTTTAGGAGAGGAGGGCCTATCATCTGTATGTCATTTAACGACTTATTCGATGTGGTTGCGGCACTAGCATCAAACACTACACGAAGTTTTGTTGTACTGCTGTGCTCGCGGAATACCCCATGATGTAGTAGGAAATAATGCGGCCATGCGTATTCGTTTATTTTAGACATATGCCCTAGGTCATTATATTCCCGTAAAAAGTCACTGTATAACCTTTTATACGAAGGGGATTTATCTAATTTCCGCTCTAATGACAAGAAGCGTGATTTTGCCCTCTCGTATGAGTCACCGAGAACATCAGCTGATTCCTTCAATGGTACTCGAACTGAGAACCTGCCACTATTATCTCGTGTAGTGGTTTTAATAAAATATTCCTCACACTGACGTTCTTCTTCGGTTAATACCGAACCCGAATTTACAACTTCTTCTAGCTCCCAAAATTTACGTAAGTGTGTATCAACATTCGACTGTTGTGTGAAATAACAATGAACCTTATTAGCGCGTAAATTGGTTGTAAATATAGGACCTGAAATTAGCCAACCCACCTTCGAGTTTTGTAGGTATGGACCGTTTGATAATCGAATTCTATCCGCTTCCAATAAATCCCCATAAACATCAGCACCAATCAGCAAATCGATTTCTGATGGAATGTTGAACGTGGGGTCCGCGAGACATACGTTGTCTGGGATGAGGAGTGTGTCGTAATAAATATGAGATGCCGGCAAACTCGTTGTAATGCTCGGCAAAACATAACATTGCAATTGAATGTTAAAGTTACTCGTTTTTGATCGCATGGTAATATCGCATAATTTATTACAGTGGCAGTGTGAAACCGACTTTCCCACACCTGCAATTTGTATAGTGGACTGTATTAATGATACGTTTAAACGTTGGCAGAGCCTTTCCGAAATGAAAGAATTCTGACTACCACCGTCTATTAGTGCGCGAGCCGTATAGTATTTATTGTCACTACCAAGAACCTCAACTATCGCGGTCGACAATAACACTTGTGGTACTGAGACACAAGACGCATTTTCGATTGGCGAGGCACTGGTGTTGTCTACAAAATTCAAAGCACATGAGACGACAGAAACCGGCTCCCTATCAACACTCGCCGTTGAAGCTGCCGGTACCGATGCAATAACATGGCTTTTATCCTTGTGCAATAAAGTATTGTGTTTGTCCTTGCATTGCTTGCATGGCCCAAACAAACACTCTGATATCGTGTGACCTGTACGTAAACAATTACGACACAAGTCCCTCGTATTATCAACGAATTTAATTCTGTCAAAAACTGTTAAATTAAGGAATTTAAAACATATAAACAATGCGTGCTTTTCACCGCACATAACACAAACATTCTTCGATTTTTCGGGTTTAATCGTATTGTTATTGTTACGCGTGGACACAAAACTATGTAACTGCGGTGTATGAGCGGCACTAGTATGTTTTTTGACCTCAGACGTATTACTAGGCTTGTTATTCGTATTTCGAGTATGATTGTTATGAATCATGTCCAACATGTCAGCCCGATTACGTAAGAAATTCAATAAATCATCTAATTTTATTTTAGTTTTATTAAAATCCGATGATATCGTGCCCTTATGGTTCTCCCATTCACGCTCAGTAGCTGAATCGAGTTTCGATACGATAATATAAATTATTAAAGTATCCCAGGTGTCCGTCGGTTCGTCAAGAGATTTGAGCGCTCGCAAGTTACGTAAAACTACGTCGATCAATTTCCTAATTAACGAAGGAGATTCTTTGTTGATAGATTGTGCAGTAAACAAAGATTTGACATGGTTGTGAATAAGCAATCGGTTATTATGGTACCTATTTTCCAAAAGCTCCCATGCGTGAGTATAATTGGCTGCAGTGAACTCCAATGCACTTATTATTTGGAGTGCGGAACCCGTAAGCGAAGACTTTAAGTAATGGAACTTCTGAATTGAATCTAAATCGGTCCGCTTATGTATCATAGATAAATATGAATTTTTATACTCGAGCCAGTGATCATACGAACCGTCGAATGAGGGGAGAATAATTTGAGGTAGTTTAATTGAACTTTTATTTGGCACAGACTGTAAATTATCGCATTTACCTGAAACTTTTGCAACATCGGTTAAACATTTGGCAATTGCCATAATACTAAAATATTGGTCCTCAAAAGCTTCTCTATACTCAACTTGTTTGTCTAACTCAACCTCATCTATTAATTGCTCGATTTTATCTTGAATTCTATTAAAAGACGTAA
The DNA here is from genome assembly GCF_022581195.2 of Helicoverpa zea. Lineage (NCBI taxonomy): Eukaryota > Metazoa > Arthropoda > Insecta > Lepidoptera > Noctuidae > Helicoverpa > Helicoverpa zea. The sequence continues at coordinate 5,964,644 of NC_061461.1, read as the reverse complement.
GCACATTTGTAACCGATTCCATTCGTAAACTAAGTTCAGCTTGCTGTCGTTCGGATAATGTTACATTTTCGTACTTGCTAATATACTTTTCAAATAACTTTAATCGCCTTTTCAAAGAACCCCTTTGTTTTTTGAGATCACCTACATTTGAACAATTGCTTTCACCGTATTCCTCGTCACTCATTTTGGCGGTTCACAAAGAGACGGTTACTCACGTATAAACACCAACAGCGAAATACAAGTTGACAGGCACCACATACTGCACATATTGGTAGGTTTACGAACTGCAATTCTGAAATACAGCACGATATTAGACACAAAAAGAAAGGATAGGAAGAACAGGAACGACCGGCCTGACCGTTTCTTGCTGATTCGATGCTCGATTCGATGCGAGGCTTCATCCGGCTCGAAGGACCATGTTTGATACGCATATATTCGTTTATTATAATCGTTTATTATAATATAATCGTATACAATTTATTGAGACAAATAAAAAGCGAAAAGAAAATTTTTCTTCAATGACAAAAAATGTGACAGCCAAAGTCCAGCGGCGCGCGCAGCACGTCGCAGGTTGACATGGCGTCGTTTACATGGCGCTAACACACCATACGTAATAATTTTCCAAATTGGCTGACTAGATCCAGAGATATTCTCACAACGTCACAAACTTTACTTCTTTTGTTTAGATAAATGGTCACATCCACAACACAACCTTGATCAATGAATCTATGCGACTGCTAAATGCTAATCCTAATTATACTGTCACGTGAAAGAATGCACAGAGCTGAAAAAAGTAATATTGATTACCTTGGAAAAAGTACTCTTATGTACTCCTCTTATATTAGGTCTTTACCTATGAAATTGCCGTTCTGCGGTAATGGCCATTTCAAATCATAATATTTTTTGTTTGGCTAAGAATTGTAATTTAAAATTAATTTTATTAAAAAACCATGGAATTCATCTTCCAAAAGTAGTCATTAGTTTATTGATTAGTGCTACATTTTCATCGCATTTCAATCTTCTTCTTCATCGTGGATACGCTAAAAAATCAAGTTATTATGGAATATGAGTACTGTGGTGCAGCAACGCGGCACAAGCGGCACGTAACATCAACGACGTTTACGGAGCTAACACTGCTAATTAACGCACCACTTGTTATTGGTGTGCTCGCTTCCGTTTTGGAAATTTCGACCTGAAAGTTGAACCGAAGACTTTGGTCGACAACGATGAATTAAAGGCGATTGTGGAAGCTGATGATACACAATCTACGGCTAAAGCTTTCGACTTTAGCATCAAAACAATATTGATTCATTTGCGTCAAATTGGCAAGGTAAAAAAGCTTAACAAATGGGCGTCCCACGAACTCAATGAACGCTAGCGCGAAGTACGCGTCGAGACGTGCCTTGAACTGCTCAACAGACTCACAAATGAATGATTTTTTCCGTCGTCCGCCAGTCACCAGACCTTGTGCCCACACACTACAACTTTTCCAGAATTTGGATAAGTTTTTGTCGGGTAAAAAATTCAGTACCCGAGAGGCAGTAAAAAATGCCTTTGAAGAAATGGTTGCCTCCCGTCCAGCTAATTTCTTTAAGAAGGGCATCAATTCCTTTGATAAATACAAATAAAAAATACATGAAAAAAAACGTTCAAATTTTTTCATACAAAACGTTATAAATATTCCTCTTATGTACTCCTCTTATGAACTCTCTTGTGTACTCGCTATGTACTCGTCTTTTGAACTCTCTCGTGTACTCCTCTCCTCCATTCACTCGGACTGTACGCCCTAAAACTATACCTATTTTCACTGAATGGAAGCATTGTTATTTTTTTTCTAGTCTCTTTTTTAACATTTTTGTAGCTGCTTGAGTAGAATGTATGGTTAAGGTGTGTACTAGCCAACATAATTAAATATTTAATCGTTTTTTTTAATACTCTGAGAAACATCTATTCCAATCATGGCACCTTTCATTTCAAGTGACTGTATTTGTACTTACTTTCAACAAGAAAACTATAGAAAAGTAGATACCCTCAGGCGCCTTGTAATACTTATTTAAAATCCAGCCAGGAACAACAAATTTAGTTGCAGTTTGCGTTTCGTACTCTCTACAGCGCTTATTGAAGTCAACAAAAGAGTTAAGTAACCAGGAAGCTCGCCCAAACTCAATTTCTACTATCTATGCTCAGCATGTACTTACATTGTACACAGTAGTTACATCTTCCAAATAGAACGTCTTTAGGGAAAACTGTTACGTGACAAATATTTTTCGTTGAAATCATGCATGTTAAGTAAACAGGTGACAAAATTAGAGGTGGTTAAAATTACATAAAGGCTTTTAAATACTACGCTATAAAGCTTTTCAGTAGTAGCTTTAAACCCGGGGACTGCTCAAAGAATAAAATGTAAAATACAGGCACCAAAATTGCAGCTGGAACCGCATTATATGAAAAAGTATTCACGGAAACTGGGAAAAATAAACTAAATGTATTTTTGGAGTGCTAATTCACACATTGTTGACCTTATGAATTTTCACATATAAAATTATTCTACAATGCTTTTTCTGTGTTAATGTTGAATTTGAAATATTTTTTTAATCAACTTACGAAACGAAAGAAAAATACAAATATTATAACAGGGCTTTTAATGAATATTTCTTTTAACATAAAATTGACATCCATTTTCAGTCTCAGTCTTACGAAAGGAGCAACAAATAGTAATAGTAACAAGGAAAATTATAATTTAATCAAATATTATAAAATAAAATGAAAATACATTATCAGCATCACATAGGTACTCATATCTTGTATACGGAGCAGAAATGCCACGTTTCACTGTAGGAACAATTGGACTAATTTCAATAATTATTCAATTCCAATTAGTTTGTGTGCGAAGTAGTAACTAACTGAAACACAGCGGTCGGAAATTGGCATAGGAACTACTTGTACTAACCTACTTAGAAATACAATCTAATGTTTGGTTAAATAATTTCGAACATATCGGGTATTAAAAATAGAAGTCGCCCGTACGTCTCTTCGCTAGTTTGTAGTCAATCATAGCAATCGTTAATTCATTGAAATTCAGCAAGCGCAGAAGTCTAGATCATATACTAACGAAGCAATGATGGTCTTCAAATAGCCGTCTAAAGGTAAATGTTTCGTGATGAGAACCGCGCTGTATGAAAAAGACAATTGTTAAAGCATTCTTTTGTGGCTCAAATGATCAAAACCTTAATCCCACAAATCAATTACATTTACTATTTTTGTTCCATCCACAAATGAAACTTATACACATTCGATATTTCATATCTGATCATTCATTAAGTTGACGACTGTGACGCCCAATAATTACCCACTTGTTACTCTGATGTAGGTAAAGCCCACGTAACGGTCTTGAGTCATTACCCTTATTTAATTTACGTAAAAGTTAAAATTAGACAACTTTTATGTTATGTAATAAAAACTAATAATAAATATTGGCAAGCTAACGGCAGAATTTTATGTGTCTGGTTTATTTACCTACAAACAGAAATACAGTGGAGTAAACATGTATGTTAAATAAATGTTGCATTTATGTATTGTTTTCAATCCTCAAGGTGGCTTTGTGGCGAGATAACAGCTGCTGTGAGGGATAAACCGTGGATTGCTTATGCTTGCCTCGGGCGCTGCATGAGTGGGTGACCACTGACCATGCGCACGTTCGTTAGACAGACATTGTTGACGTTTACTTGGCTAACTGAGACTTATATTTGTCCACCCACTGTAAACATGTACCGGATATAAAATGCCGGAAAATACTTTTAACCTTCTCTTTTATTTTATACGTAAGAAACCTTTCGAAATCGGAAATTCTACCTCTAGAATCTAGACTAATCTTACAATAGTTATCAGTAACTTCATAGCTGCGTTCTGGAGATAACGGTGGCCATTACTGGTGCAATAAGTAGGTCATAAAGCTCACTCGAAGATAATTGGAAAGGTTAACGTGAATGAAATCTTCCTTTTATATTGCTACGTGGTAAGCTGGTGATAAAACTGTAAAATCTGTTGCAATGATTTTTCAACAATTTATCTATCACCACCCTTAAAAAATAATAGTGATAAATTTTGACGCGACCCGGGAATCGGGCTTGAGTACCTAAAGTGCACAGCAGTGACACATCGAGTAGGTAGAGTAGGTAGCTACTACTAGACAAACAAGTGAATAACCACACTTATAATTTTCCAAAAAGGATTAGTGTGCTGTTTTGTACGATAAAAATATATCGTCAACATACAGAATCGTTAACATTAAAATGTCACGAGCTTTTATATTTATTTTTATCCTTATTAACCTACTTTAACAAATTATTATAAAATACACGTCTAATTTCATTAGCAAAACATATAAATAAATAAAAAAAACAAATAAGAATGAAAAGTTATCCTTTCACAAACACATTCGGTTTTGTTTGTGTGGCAAATGTGATTCGTAGAAAATTTAATTTGTCAAAGTACTGTGACCTTAATTATAATTCGGTTCGTCACAAAGAATGTACGTATAAAAAAACTAAGTCTTCACGTGATACAAATATAGTAGAATATAATTAAAATAATGATCAGCTCGTAATTTAGCTCCTAGGTGTTATTACTTTCCACAAAACATAAAATTAATAACGAATGATATACACCTTCTATAAAACGGGCTGCTATTACATTTCCTCTTACAGTAACTGCCGTAAGGTGAGCGCTGATAATCCCCTTGATATCATAGTCCGCAAGTTTATTACATGTCTTTGCCCTGGAATATTTGTTGAAAAGCTTTTTCATTATAATTTATTTCTTACTTACCCCACTAGAAAATCACATTATGTATCTACAGTGCATATTCGCAGAATAAAGCTATAGATAACTCTAGTTTTCGCAAGAATAGTCTTACTATACATAGATACAGTCGTGGACAACTAATTAAAGACACTATTGGAATCTTAACTTACCGGCGCATTTCATCTGTGTTTCTTTTTTCAGATTGCCATAGGAATTTTCTTTTCTATTTTAAAATGTTTAAGAAGGCATTGTGAATTGTTAAAAATAATGACTATATTCAATAATCCCTCGCACCTAGTTTTTTTCGCTTTATCCGAATCTCTGGTGGTATGATCCATAACGAGGCCTGGCCATCTAATTAAAGACACTCCATTTGCTCAGAGGAAGAAATACAAATTATTAATATTATTGGAGTTACTTTTCTACAACAACATTTTCTACACTATAATTAAACATTCCAATAAGTATTAATATTTTTTTTATTTCCTTTTACCTCAATAACAGTACGACATCCCTGAACGAGCAAGCGGTCAGTTTTGTAGAAGTCGCTAAGGGAATTTTCTTCCATGCTTAATTAAAATCTGAGTAAAATTGATCGATGGTCCATGTACGACTTATTGCCGTGGTATTTTTCGCCTATTACCGGTTTTTGTTTCATTGGATTTGCAATAGGCCAAACCAAAACCGTCATAAGTTGCCCGATCAAAGAGTCATTTTTACTACTCTTGCAGCATTATTCAGATCTTTTCTAATTTGGAAAGTCCAGATGACCGGTAAATTATGCTTAGTTTATAACAATATGCTTGTTTTTGAAATATTATAGTACTTGAATTCACCTACTTTTAATAATACCTTTCTGAAGGGTCTTACACTAAGCAGTGGCGAGCAGCACCACACTATAACATTTTCACCTCCTACGTTTGAGTACTTCCTTGGTGTACTTTAGTTTCATCACATGTTTTGGAGGTGACTAAAATCAATTTATTTTTTTAGAATTTATCCAATCCCCTAATTTTATCAGATAAAAAAAATATTTTTTCAATATTTGTTCAGAGCAACTTTCGCCTTTGATAGAAAACGCCAAGTACAGTATGGACATGCGGTGCTTTTCCAAAAGTAATATCCTCCGATACACATGCACTACAGGTTTTCCCGACCCGGCTGTCATCTTAAAATTCTGCAGACACAATTTTCGTCATTTTTAGCATCAGATGACGACGAAAAACAGTACCGAATAATGTGAATAGTTCTCTAATTCCTTATTTACACCACTGTAAAGTCTGTTTGCGGATAAGTTTTCCTACGCGTCGGTTTTCAGTTGTTCTCAAAACCTTGACTTTTTAATGTCATTAACAAGGCATCTTTAATAATAAATTTTTAACATGTCCTTATTACAATTCAAGTGGTATGAATGAATCCGCATGACAAAACTTTATTAAAAAAAGCCTAAAACATTTTACTTACCAGAATTTTTGTTTTAGTCGTATTGATTGGCCTAAAACGAAAAATTTTAATGAAGGGAACCTAAATTATTACCTAATTTGTGTTCTGGTAAATATTTTACTCACTTTAAAAAAAAATATGGCGACTACTTCTGTCTTTCTTTTTTTTGTCTGTGACTGTCTTTAATTAGCTGACCAGTAAAGTATCCGCTACAAAAGTTAGTGTTCAATTCCCATAGAGCGTTAAATCTAAAGTATTAAAGAAAGTAAATATTTTGTGTCCTTAATTTAAAGAACACAATGTAATGTTTGTTTTAATTATAATTACATTACATTTTATACCATGGTTAAGCTCATGTCAGTACTATAACTATTTATTTCACTACGGGTTACGGGGTGTCTTTAATTATGTGACCACGACTGTATATTTTACGTTACCCTAAACCCCAATTAGGGCAGTTACGTTTATTAAGGGAACGTTTCGAATCGAGAATAGAATACGTGTTTCAATTTTTGTTATCTTATCTACTTTCTTAGGGTCAATTCCCACTGAAAGAGCAGCGGCCGGCAGCGGCCGGCAGCGGCCGTAATTGCAAGGGATTGAGCGCGAGCGCGGCGGGCCGCGCGGCTGCCGGCCGCTGCTCTTTCAGTGGGAATTGACCCTTAGTCATTGTTGCAGAAACTTTTCGATTTCTGATGCGTGAACCTTGTCTAATGAGGGTGACATTTAACAAGCAGCTTATCATTAAGCATCATTCATCTAGCTATGTACATCTACACGTGCCGACATTATGTGTACTTGTTATTAACGCCTACGTGAGCTTTCTCTAACATAACAAAGTCCTCGCACAGTTTTGTTGCAAGTATTATAACGAGCAATAAGTAATTAAATATTGCTGCTTTCCGACAAATCATACACCCAACCATACACAGATGTTAAACAATTTCTCGCCCTATGTACTCTCTACTGAAAGAGTTACTAGGGCACTTACAAATTGGACGTTTCATGTCGGACCTCTGTACGTTACGTCTGTCATCCGGCGCATGGATGTTCACTTGTTTTCATACAAACTGCGTGGTACGGCAATAGCGCGGCTTGTCGAGCTTGTTCAGTACCGGCGCCGCACAGTTGTTATACATGAAACTGGAAAACGATGGGCCTAAAAGCATGAACGTAAAAAGTTCCATCTTTTTTAACAAGCCCTTTTTAGTTTTTATTATTTAATGGTTCAAAAATTGTTTAGTCAATACTTTCAAAATCTGGCCTAAGTAATATCTTGGGAGTTGAAATACTCTCAATCTGGAATATTGAAAGTGCAGGCATATTTACAGAACACTGGCATACATATTACGTATTTATAAAACTCTCTGTAAATACTTTTTTTTAGAAAATATATAAAATCATGAAGTCAAAAAATATTTTTTCAAAGAGTATTTTATAAAAAACTATTCTGTGGCGTAGTAGTATTTTTAAATATGTACGTAATCCTTTGTAGCGTTTGACATGAGTTTCCCGGGTGTCCGCCCACTGGCGATTGAAGCGAATTCTGCGGACGCAACATAACCTTTAGAAGTAAAGTATATTGGGTGCACCTGTACCGCGAACACGAAACGCAATTTATTATAACTATTTTGGGAACCTTCATGCAATTTTATTCAAAGTATCTCCGTAAACGTGGGATATATCAGAAATTACTAAGAAGTAGTACCTATTCCACGCGAACTATTACAGAAGTAATTATTGATTAATAAAAAAACCCTCCAAGCTTCTCTTGGAACACTAAAAAAAGGACTTTGTAGTTTTAGCATGACGTGAAAAAAAATAACCTTGTCATGTACTTACAGGTTGGTTGTCCATCACCTTGATTGAATAATCATTTTGAAAACGTGGATTTAAGTTTGTGTTTAATTTTCCACCAGCTAGTCAGACTTACTCTAACAAGTACGAAAATTAAGATCAAAACTAAACCCACAAGCATAACCAAAAAGAAACCTTGTTACTGTCACACTATTCCTAAAAATGTTCCTAACTTAATGTTTGTAACATTTAAATAATTACGACACGAGACTAATTTACTATTTTGTTTTATTACTCTGATAGAATAAATTTACGTTATGAAGACTACAAGATAAAGGATTTTTATTTAAACGCAAAAAATACATCAAAAGAAAATGTAAGTTTTGAAAGACAAAAGAGCAACTACAAAGTTACAATATATGAATTTTGTGTGAAACACAGGCGGCTGTTATCTACAAGAAAGATGCAATTTTGTGTATATTTTATTTGACTTCTTACAACTAAATCGATTGTAGTAAATACCTGTCTTTATGCCCCATCCTTTAATATGTGCCTAGGTAGTACAGTCAACTTCAGGTTAGTGGTAACAGTTTTATAGGAAAATCGTACTTATTACATGTGGTTAAGGTGCATGACAGTTATCACTGATGTGCAGTGTACCGTACATGAAAGTCGCACTAAGTGCCCGATATTATGATACTACTTTCGCCCGCGATTTCACCCGCGTCCCGTAGCCGGATGGTGACAAAAACTATCCTAAAACCTTCTCCCGGGTCTAAGTTACCTCCCCTCTAATTTTCAGCCAAATCGGTCAAGCCGTTTTCATGTTATGTCGTGACAAAAGAAAGCGGGTTTCAATTTTATATATATAGATTTATAGTTTTCAACTTTCAGATAACCGCACGCCCTTAATATTAAAAAAAAACTTATTTTTTATTCAACTTGTTTGTTTTAATAGGACTATGATTTAACTTCTTATAATTATCAAAACAAAACTATTCTGCAAAAGTGGATTTTAAAGTTTTCTTGGCTTAGATTTCATTGCCAAGTGGAGGTGGAAAACTTAGTACAACGCCAACTCAAAGAAATATTCTAAGGCATCCTTCCTTGACCTTTTGCAATGTAGATTCTTCTCTTATTACGTGATTCATGTAAAAAGAGGACTCGGTTTGTCTGAGATTCTTTATGTATTTACAAGTGTACACGAAAGCAATTTGAAAGTACCACACAATCACTTTATCATATGAACGAACAATGTCAGCCGTCCATAGTAACTTAGGCTCAATAAAAATATTTTATGTACAGTGAAAATTCTTACAGTTTTTTGTGTAGTTTAATGTCAGAAGCTTTTCTATGTTTTCCACTTTTGCATTGAACTTCTCAAAACCAAATTATTCCAAATTATTAAAACGAAAAACCTGAACTCGATAAACAAAATAATTACTTATTAACATGATATTTTTTTTGGAAAAGTTCTAGATAACAATTAAATATTTTATAAGAAGTTAGTATTTTATATGTAAATTGTTGTAGTAAAGAACTTTGTGTCCGTAAGAATTCAGTTTTAAAAGTTGATTGGGTGGGCCGAAACCTGACATTGTTCTTTCGGGTCAAGTAAAATGGACATTAGTGTTGCCCAAATTCAGTCTTGGTCTTGCAGTCTTGGTCTTGTTCTTGCGTTTTTGCAAGACCAAGACCAAGAACAAGACCGCGTATTTTTAGCAAGACCAAGACCAAGACTGACCGTGCAAGACTTGAGCAAGAACAAGACATAGCCTGCAAGACTCTTGCGTCTTGCAGCTAGGACTTAGCGCTATTTCACTGAGTAGTTAGGTGTAACAGTTCGGTGTATAGGTAGGTACGCTTAGGAATTCTATGAGACGCAAAAAACTGTATCAAAGAATATGAAAAACTGGACCTATGCGCATTACGACTAATACCATAAACATAGCGAATAAAAAAATATCTATTAAAATCAAACTGAGTGCATGCATAGTTATGTTTTAACCATCGGCACTTTGATAATGCGGCATCAAAGGTTTTGTACTTACTTCTCAAAGAAATTTGCCGCTTTTCGGAAGTACATGGTTATGATACACGCGCCGGCGGCTTCTTTTGAAAACTACAACAATCGTTGCCGCCACGCCGAAATCATAACATTTGACACTATTTGATTGCCGCCATAGGGCATAGGTATACTCATGCAAAATAATTTCCTAGTAGAGTACCTACAGGTGTTCCAAAGAATAAATAAGTTTCAGAGTGCTTAGAATGAAAATGAATACATTATACTGATCACGCAAGTAGTATTATGATTAGGATAAAATGGTAAGGATAGGTAGTAGATGTCATATTAATTCATTCTAGTTAGTATATATTATAATATTGATTACTTATATGGTTTTAAACTAATTACTTAGGTACTATTATTGTACATTTAGTCATTATATTTCTTACATTTTTTTACATGTTTTAGCAAATGTAAGCTTATAAATCATAAATGTTTATTAAGAAACAGTTACTTCCATGGAAAACGACATATAGGTCAGTTGATTTTTCGAATTTCTTATCAAATCTTCAGTTATTTATTAATCTGCTTGATCTTTACTATGGCTATGTTAATTCAAGCTCACAATGTTCCAATTCTAATACGTTTTTCTAAGATTTAAAGTAAACTTTAATAAATAGTAATAGACTAATAGGTAACTGCAAGACTTGCAAGACTCTTGCTGCAAGACCAAGACCAAGCCCAAGACTGGGAGCGCAAGACCAAGACCAAGACCAAGACCAGGTGTATTGGCGCAAGACCAAGACCAAGACTGGCTAAGTCTCGTCTTGTTCTTGCATTTGGGCAACACTAATGGACATAGGAATTACAAAATTTTCATGATCATATTACCTTTATAGCCAGATTTCTGGTTCCCTAAAATACGTGCTTATTAAAAATAAGGCCGCCATTGTAAGGCACTTAATGAGCTTGTTTCGCAAAGCTTGTGGTGGCTGTACAAAAAACCTAGCTTCCTATTATTATAAATGTTTTTTCCGCAAAATCCTATTTCTAATAATGAAAATAATGTCAGACACAAAGTTCAGATATTAACTAGACTATATTTTCCTTAGCGTTAAACATTGTTTCGAGTAAGGAAAGTACTTTCAGCGAGTCTAAAGCTAGTGCGGAATAGCCAAGTTAGTAGCGCGAGCCAATTGCTTATTTGCTCATTTTATGCAGAACACATCTTGCACACAACTCACATTCCACCAGTCTTCGGAAAAGGATAACGTAATATTATTGTTAATATAAATAGCATTTCTAAAATACGTCAGTATGTGTGTATATTATGTTATTACTTATAAGCAAATGTTTCCCTTTTTCCGCCGGGTAGGAATTTTGTCTTTTATTATTTTATTAGTCGCCTCGCTGATGCCTTAGGCAAGTGCAAGCAACGATGTGAAAACTATCTAAAACGCAGTCCACGAAGAAAAGTGCAGCACACTTAAGTTTAAATTCAATCTTCCTTCTAACTAAAAGAGAGTTAAATAAAAACAAAGTTGGAGCGAAGGTCTACTTCAGTAACTGTTGTGCGCACAAGTAAACAATTAAGTGATTCTGGACAGAGAACAAAACAGAATCCGTTATTAATCTACGATTCTGTACAATATTCCTAGAGTAAATTAAACCTTGGGATTGGGACATAACTCCTACCAGACGCATTTGTAGCTTTCAATTCAAAGCACGTGTGTTGAAATCCTCTGAAATTAAAGGCCGTCCTGTCCTGGACGGTAAATAACAGTAAGATTTCTCATGGGGACGGCTATACCAGTAGTTGTAACTTAATCGAGACTTAGAGAAAGTTGGGAACATTAAAAGGAGTTTTGTTATGGCGCAGCGTGGCTGCCGCGTCTCGTAAATATCTTCCGTGGCTAGCGCTGCTTTGTTTTATTCAGATAAATGTAGCGCGTCACCGGCAGCTTGCTTTATCGCCTTTATTATTCACTGCACTAATATTTTATATCGCAGTAAGCGATATCACTCAGCAACGTGAAGTGTTATAAAATGGCTTCAGCTTCTTCATTGTTTTAAAATTAGACGGAGAATGCAAGACATGCGTTTAATCACCTTAATGTCGTTGTTGTTACCATGTCTACCGTTGACAGAATATTAGTTAGAGATTTTATATCACTCACAGGCTTCGTATCATCGTACTCAGTTATAAAATCAAGTCAATATTTTGCAAAGCAATAAAAAAACAAGTCAGTTTTTTATTTCAATGGCTAGGTATTTACTTTGAACAATCGGTAGTGGCGTATGGGCAGATCGAAGCGATCGGAATCCAATCTCGATATTGTGTAGTAACCCGCTGATGAGTGTAGAGTGAAAATTATTTTGGTGGTTCGGCGCCTGGCAACGTTTCAATCGGATGGGCGCGGATACAGTTTCGTGGTGTGTCGCCTACGTGTTCGATCCGAACTTCACCGTTACCGCTACACGCCACACGACATACTTACTTAAAATAATATTAGTGATTGTGAAACGCCGACAGTGAAATGTTTTGTTTATAGAATATAAATCTGAGTGTGCTGTCGAGACACGCCGTACGATTACAAGCTAACCGGTCGCTTGGACGTTTATAGGTGTTTACGTAACTACCAGGGATTAGTCGATTCTGGTAAATACAGTGGCAAGGTTATGAAACCACGTAATGGATATAATTCAGTCATTGATGATTAGAAATCGTAAGCTGATGCGTTCTCTGGCATCAGTTCTGTTTGCTATCAATGATATCTGACTAAAATATAGCTCTTTGTGCTGCCCTTGTGTTTGATAATAAGAATCGAGTTTCACAAACATATCCTGTAAACGTAGCATTTGTATCAAAATACAAAAACAATTGGTGCTGAATACAAACAACTTTAGCTAAGAAAGCAAAAGAAAATCTGTATGGATAAAATTCTGAATAAACCAAATTACCCACGCTGAAACAAATATCCCAATAATTTAAGAAAATAAATATTAAATTATAAAAAATCTTTGCAAATATTCGCGCTGCATTCAAGCCTTTGAAGTTTAATGCTCGTAACCTTAATTTTATAGGATTTATCCAAGTAAAAAATTGATAATATTATCGCTTCGCGAAGGGAGTTGGACAAGGGTAAATATGTTCACCACAATAGCGCGCAGACCGCTTCCGGCCACACAATAGCAACAGGCAGTTGATGAAATCAGCCGAATAATATGCGACGGAACTCGACTCGAACCGCGGCCAATCATATACATGACGACACTATTTATACGTGAACTGCTACAAATTATGTAAAGTCAGTAAAACTGTAGAATCCTTAAATTGCGATGAGTACTACAATTTAACTATAACGAAAAGAGAAACATTTTCAGTTGTGAAATCGCCGATGACCAATGGATGCCCATTTCTCGTGGGTATAGTTTGGTTACCGATATAATTAAATGTTCTTATAGCTATATAATACAACATACCATTTATGACCTTTGATGGCTACAACTGTTTCAAAAAAATCATTTATAAAATATCTATATTCTTTAATCTTATTACAAAAATATTCTCTAAGTATTATTCTTCTTAGTAAATTTGCATAAAATAAAATTCATGAAAATCTTCAACCACGGCTGGCGGAATTTCAGGGGAATCGAATTGTAATCAAAGCTCGTCGTTGTAAGGCTTAAAGTTGGAAAATGCAGCGTATCGGATGGTTCATCGCATTCGCCGCCCAGCATCTGCATTCACTGGTTTCCCTTACAGCCCTCTAGGAATACGATACGTGATGTAATAATAGAAAAATATTACCTACGCAACTGGGAAATATACCCACCTACTTAGTAAACTGCATGTTAGGTACCTACATTTGGCAGCGAAGCAATTACTTTCTCTAGAGCGCAATAAACTGAAAAGAAAAAGGAGAAACGAATCGTAACTACTTCCACCTACATACGTTCAAAATTCCTCGTTAAAACCGATATATGAAATAAAAACCGGCCAAGTGCGAGTCGGACTCGTGCACGAAGGGTTCCGTAAATTACAGTTAAATCAACCTATCTCAAAAACTATAAGAGATACTTTGATCAAACCAAAAATCGTTGAAAGAGTTAATTAGCATGCATCACCTCTATTTTTTTTAGAATTAATACCCCGTAGTTATAAAAATAGAGGGGGGGGACATACTTTTTACGACTTTGAGAGCTGATATCTCAAAAACCGTTCACTTTAAGAAAAATGTTTTTTAGAAAACTTTATATCATTTTAAAAGACCTTTCCATTGATACCCCACACGGGTATGTACATCGAAAAAAAAAATTTCATCCCTCAGTTACATGTATGGGGGGCCCCACCCCCAATTCTTTTTTTTACTATTTAGTGTCATATTTTTGTAGCGGTTCATACAACACATATTCCCATCAAATTTCATCACTGTAGTACTTATAGTTTCCGAGTAAATCGGCTGTGACAGACGGACAGACGGACAGACGGACAGACGGACATGACGAAACTATAAGGGTTCCGTTTTTGCCATTTTGGCTACGGAACCCTAAAAATTGGACACGTGCCATAATAATTTGCAATTTAAATAATTGTAGAAGCGGTACGATTTGAAAATCTGAATCACGTAAGGGAATTGTATGACGTCACAGTTTGTATATTCGTAACGTATTCCATAAGTTTGCTCTCGCTCTTCATTTGCTGATATCTGGCGAACCGCATGTAAATCTCCGGCTTACTCCTGCATAACGTGCCATTTGAATTGCAAATGCAAATTAAGGCTTACTTCCTTTACCCTCTGGATGTCTATTCAATATCTTGGACTGACTAATATATTTTATAGAATCGAATTGTAATCAGGGCGACGTTATGGTGAATAATCTTTATGAAAAGACCTAAGTTATACGTACCGATAATGCCCGCGTAGCAAATTCAAAGTTGTTTTTTATTCATTTTAATGGATCTCAAAAATATACAAAGACCTATAATTTTAACTTCGATAGCTTTAGCATAACCATAACAATAAAATAGCAATGCAGAAACATCGTAAACGCATTGCCACACTGATCTTAGGAAACATTTAACTCCCCCGCATATATTGTGATTCACATCGAAGATGCATTTCCAGGTTCTATATATTATGATGGCTGACTGTTGACATTCAGTATAAGCCACATAAAATGGCAGCAGCGTACGTCACGTGTTACATTCAATGAAGTAATCTAAAATATTCCTGAAAGTATTTTTATGTCTTCGATGTAGAATGTTTTACTTAAAGCTTACTTTTCATTTTTAGATGTATCCGCAAACAAAACAAAGAAAAGTGTGAACTGGAAATGTTCTTTGCCGTACCGATATTTTGCACTCACATTTTGGCTTCAATATTAATAGCCCAAATATGTGAAGTTTTAGTTACTCAATAACTTTTTATGTTAACAATATAAACAACTATAAAAATAAATAATGCTTCTATATCTAGCAAGACTTTTGCTTAGAAATATCTGCCTGTGACTTTTTTGTCATCAAACATATTATTTTCACGACATGTAGTACTTATTTTCTTTGAGATTTCGGTTATCTTAGTCCAAATCTCTATTTTCATTGTAGCGGTTTCCAGGAATCGTCGAACTTCAACGAAAAGCCCAATTGTTATAAAACTTTCCCTAGAAGCACCCACGCCAATTAAATGGAAATCAACGTCAACTACAGCCTGCGTATATATTCTGTAATAAGGATTATAGCAACGAAGGTTATTTATTAACATTTGATGTTACACTCTACAAACGCCCACATCACGTGGTGGTTTAATATTTCGAATATATTTTGTTAATTTTCCTTTCTGAAATATTAACCAAGATTTAAATGTTTATTCAATTAAAGTTATTTTTTTGCTTGCCCACAGCAATACCAACAAAAAACCTATTTTAAATTTTGTAGTAATAAAAATACAAATCCAATATTTTACTCTTAAAAAAAATACTTTTACATACATAAATAAATGTTTCAGAGCGTTGTATAATGGCTTTTAGTTAGTGAAAAGGGCTTGGCCAGGAGAGCAGGACTAAGCCAAGCCCAATCGAATCGGAAGCTTCCAGCCGGGTGCACGTAACACGAGTAGTCGGGAACGTTCATATTATGCTATCCACTCGCGGTCATAGGCGGCCATGTGTGCGGTCAGCCTTACTCCATTGATATTTTAGAGTATTTGTAGTAATTTTGAAATGAATTTCACTAACGTAAACTGAGATAGATATGGACTATTTCTATTGTGCATACGAGCATCATGCTTGCTTTTCTGATAACATAACTTCATTGAGGACTGTCGTCCCTGACCTTATCAGCATATTATGATAAGTGCTTCTGTAATTTCGTGTGAATGATAAAGTAAACATATCTTCAAAGGGAAGCTTAAAGTTTACGTTTAACCAAATACAAGACGCCAACTACGTCATCGTTGATGTTTCTCTGCTTACTAGCCAGTTTACATTTAATGGTTTGATTAATTACGCATTTCGATTGTTTAACACACTTTGTATCATGTGATTGTTCGTAGATCGTTCGTATATCTTGGCTATTTCGCTACTGTGTTAAACATTTCATTGTTGTTTTATTCTCAAATTTATTACAGCTTTCTGTGTTATGTGTGCGCTAGTGGGTTCTAGAGAAAGTTAGCAAAAAGCTTTGCATATTTTCATTTGTCTAAGCGCGGCGAAGATACATAGCGACAATTGCTTACAATACCTGTCGTCTTGATGTTATACGAACTTCTATGTTTATTGCACTCTTTGAACATTGAAATGTTGAATGCCAATATCAACAAAAGTATATTTTAGAACATTTTTCAGAAATACTTTAAGGACTTTTTGTAAAAACACTCATTCAACTTTTTCTATATTTAGGTCTTGAGTACTTCAAGATATGATATCTATTATCATAATTTTCATACACTGAATGTATTCAGTTATTTTTATCTAAAGAGGTTTTCTAAAAGGTCTGAAATCCTTTTACGAATCAGTTGCAGTGGATGCACTGGATAATAATAAACAGCTAACATTTAACGCATGCTCGGCTGCATGGCACCGACAATAGCTGCGTAGGCAGATCATAGGAGACCTACTTATAGCCACTTCTCTACGTAGGTAAACATTTAATTTCTCAGTACATTCAACATGTTTTTTATATAAAATACCTCTGTTTGATAAATTTACGATGTTTTAATGTAATGTTTTTCTTTTCACGTCACATCAACCACATTTACTCATAGATTTAATCAGGTCACCGCTTTTATCAATAAACAAACGTTTGAAGGTTAATTTACTTTTGAAAATCAACATTCATAAGGTGGAATGCCAAATTATAAATTAAGACTGAAATAGACTTCTATATCATTGAACCCATGAAAGAGAAACTTTATAATAGACATTTTCTTTTGTGTATTAGTTTGTCCGTTACAAGTACAAATATCTGGCCGTCGGAGATTTAATGTTTCGATGTTTTGCCAAAAAACATTCCACTCTGCTGGAGCATTGAGTAGGTATCTGATTTTACAATCTAGGCGAAAATGTTGTAATAAATAATAATGCGCATGTGTTTAATTTTGGCGCATGCGTGAATGCGGCTGCGCGCGCGGCGGGCCGGCCCACAGTGAGCGCCCGCGCCCGACCTGCGCCGCCCGCCTAGCGTCCGCGCATGCCTCCGCGCACCGCCCCACATACGATAACACCACTTCTACAATACTCTTTTTATTCCATGTACGTGAAAATTTAATTCTTTGTCGCTGAATTTAATTAAGTGAATATTTAGTTTTCTGTCAGTATCGAGTATTCTATTGAGTGTTTTACATGTTCAAGTGATATTACAAGTATACTGTAGTCGATAGTTGGATATACGTGCGATCTTTGGTGACCAGTTGTATGTGAAACTGCTTAGACAAAATATTTAAGTCATTATTATAATAATTTTCAGCATCTTTTCTTTTCTGTACTAATAAGAAAATTCGTTAATTTAAAGCAATTTTTGAACAGTGCGTTCTACAAACGTTTCTTTTAGTATAAAAGTTTATAGAATTATTTCGTGCAAAATTATCACTGTTACTCATAGCTACACTTAAATGTGTTTTCTTAAACCACGGCTATCAAGTTGCTAGATTTTCTAGAATATTCCAATAAAGAAAATGTTGTTCATAAAAATTAATTGAATGTGTACATTCCATTATTAACGCAGCTTCTAATTAAACAAAGACCGTTAATTTACAAAAGTCACAAGTGAATAACGAGAAATCCAAAAGCCCTCCCCTTTTAAGAACTTAATAAAGAAAAGTTTGAAAGCCTTTTAAAATCTTACAAAGTCTTCACAGTAAACATACAGCTAACAAAGTGTGTACCGACTCTAAGACAAATTGTTTAGAATGGAAATACAATAATGTGGCAACAAAGGCACTTTACAAAGAACTTTGAGTTGAGTCTTAACTTATTTTTATATAAAACACCTCTAAAAGGCAACAAAATACGCATTCGCAGAAAAAAATGTTTGGAATAACAAATATTTGAAACATAATAAACATTTGGTAGAATGTGTTACATAAAATACCTACATAATACTTATATTTTTTTGAGTAATTACTTAAAATAGTTCTCAAAATCATTTAACGATTTGATACTCGTTCAAGATAAATATTTATTATTTGGAAATAAGCCAATATTTTGGATCAGTTACTTACCTATCTATATTTTTTGCGAGACATTTTTGATGTTCAATAAAAAAATATGTCGGTATGTACAATGTACTACTATATAAAGAAAATATGTCGGTATGTACAATGTACTACTAAAGAAACTTACTTAACCATCACATAGAATCGTTTGTAAAAGAAAGCTTGTATTTACGATTGCAATGACTGTAAAACATACTATAAAAGTTTCTTGACAATATTTTTACACTTTATAGTTTTCAAGTAATCTGAATTTCTGAAAAAATTGTTATAAAAAAATGATCTACTAGTCGATAGAAAATACCTTAAATATATTGTGACGATTTATATTTCTTTATAAACAGCGTTAATGGTCATTAACTTTTACTTCTTATATTGTATCAACACAACAATCCTACAGCTTCCGAAACAGACACAATTTCCCCATTCATGAAAAAGGAATTGCAAATAAAACCCTGCCCGATTTAGATTTCCAATTGATGTAGGCGCAGTAAACAGTCGATCACAATGCTGCGATTATATTCTCATTTCGATCAGAGTTTTAAATTATTCTCACCCACGCGACGTCTATCAAAAATCATATAAATCTAGCACAGGCATACGTTTTAGGTCGCCACAGTGACCGTTGGCTTAAAAATAAACGCGTGTCAGCCGGGCCGGCCGCGGCTGCCGGTCGCATCGCACTCCACTCAGATTCGCGACATTTACATCGGCTGCACTTTCTATTTGTGACAACGCACCGGGGCTGCTTGCAGACACACCTTCGCTTGTTCTCTGAAACGAACAGAAACATTCACGTTTTTCATGAATAACTGGCACCAAATAATTTAAGGGGAAATTCATTCACATTCATAGATTGACTCGGAGTATATTTAATCTTGGGTCTCAATTCTAAATTGTCAATCACAAGATAGTAAAAGATACCTGTTAACTGCAGTGGTATAGGAGGCAGCTGATCGAGTAGCCATGGTTGCGGGAGACGTGACCCGGCGAGCGTCCATTACCGCGCCGTCGATGCACCGCCGGCCGTCAGCACGACGCGGTTCGCTCATCAAAGGCTCACAATCTACGTCACAGGTAAAACTATTACTAGATATTAGTAGTAATTACTATTTTTAATATCGAACCAAACATGTGGCGTCACACGTGCTCTTCAATATTTCGGCATTTTCTTAATGACTGTGGCCGGTCATTGAACTTGTGGTATGAAGCTTCCTAAAACAAGAACGATCGATAGTTCAATGTGTTCGATGACATGATATAAAAAGGAGTTGATTTTTGATATTCATTTTTCTAACACGCACTTTTAATTAATTTTAACTTATGTGGACTAATAATATACCCCCATAAAAATAAAGTAATAACTGTACAATATACCTATATGAAAAGTTAGCAGTAACAGCCACAACCACAATCGAGTCATTATTCCTTTTTATTTAAGTTGGGTAGCTTTAGTATTCACACGTAGATACGTGTAAACTAATTTCTTAGTTCTAAGACTTTCGTAAGTAGGTTGTAAGTTAGTTTCGTTATAATTTTAACCTAGCAGCTCATTTAGTGAATGTGGATAGAACTAAACTAAAGAAGTTTCTTTCATCAAGACTCGAAGATTTTAGTTTGTTAAAATAATGTTTATTATTATTTTAATACGAACGAACGCAGACAGGAAAACTTATAAAATAAAATAAGACACAAAATATCAGAGACATTATAAAACAAAGTTGGCACTTAAATTGCAATCAAAAAGTTTAACACGTCATTAACATAGAATTTATATCTCAAGTTGTTAAATATAATAGTCTCATTAAGCCAATAAATTAATTTAATAAAATCAAAATGTGCTCAACGGTTTTTGTAAAAGACGCTTTAACATAAGAGTATCACGTTTGCTGAAAATGTCAACGTAAAACTTACAATAGTTTATGCCTCATATAGCCATTTAGAAGTAATAGTGATTTACGTATCTGTGTGGGTTTTATGTTCTTGATTTATTTGACTTCAACTCGGGAATTTCCCTCAGCACTCGGGGACCTTGGTCTACGATTTATTGATAGGATAATCGATTTTTTCCCAAAGCTTTCATACATCATAATGTTTTGCAATGATATTTTTCAACGTTACTCGTGACCTTCATAATAAAATAGGAAAAAAACATAGTATGTCATCAAAGAAAAGTCGTGTAATTTTATAATGATGATAAATAAGAGCTAATAAAAATATCAGAAATATACATATTTTAGCTAAGGAAATTCCAAAATAATTTCTAATCGCACACTTCTTGATGATGACATAGTACGACTACGTAATTGCATTCTAATTCGATCTGGTAATGTTATTTGCGTCAAAATTAACGTTGCCTCATCGAAAATTTTTGTATGTAATATTTTATGATACTTATCTTCCATAATTAAGTAGAACAACAGTATATCATTATCATTTCCACAACAGAATTGATGATGTGAAAATAACACGTAATAATGTATAGAGCGTAGGTTTATTACTAATGTGTATTTATTAAATGTGAACGTGCGATGATATAACAATGTGTAAACATTCAAATATGGCACAGTAATAAATATTTGCACGTAAAATTGGATTGCGTAATAAATATTTAAACAGATTTAAAGAACGGTATCAGAGATATCCCATTCAATTCGGTAATCATGTGTTATTTCTACACTGAACACTCCGAGTAAATGTATGCTTAGATGGGTGTAAAACATTAGGAGATTGTAAACACATTTACTGAAGTGCCTTCGTAAGATGCTTAAAGACCGCGCAAGGGACGTATTATGAGATGTTTAAGGGCTCCAAATTCCGTACAAGAGAATATATAGGTGCTAATAACACCGTCGATTCTTTTCCTTATAAATTATGGTCACTAACATTTTTATATAAAAAAAAAAATAAATATAGTCCCTACTTTTGCTCCCCAACAAAAAATATCAGCACATCCGATCTAAACAAAATTATGATCTACAAATCTACATGATCGTCAAAAATATGAACACAGGAAGTTGAACCGCCACAAACGACCAATTTAAAACTTGTATAAAACGCGAATACTCCGACAACTAGCGTGTGTTTTGAAAATTTCCATTCGTTCTATTTGTGTCGCACGAAGACGAATCATAAACACAATCTGTGTGACAACTACGCAAACAAAGATTGTCTCTTTATTGCTTTTCATACGAAAATAAACTGCACTATACCTTGAAGCGATTATCATGTATGACCTTTGGATAAAGATATAAAATACAATTATACTTCATCTACATTTGACCGACGTCGGTGGCATTTTGAGAGCTTTTCATTGAAAGGTACTTTCTAAATGAGATGTCACATTGAACCGTCGTCGTCGAGAACGACTCGAGTATCAGAAGTTTAAAAGCCAGTTGTTTAAAGTGTTGGACGGTAGTACTTGTAAAAGCTATTTTTGCATTTCACTCAGTCACGCTTATGACTCAAACTCAAACTCAAACTCAAACTCAAAATCGTTTATTCAAATTAGGCTGATAAATCAGCACTTTTCGAACGTCAAAAAAAAAAGACAGCCCCCAAAACGCCCGCCCTTCACCACTTCCTATGTGTTTTTGCTGGGAAGAAGAAGTGGCGCAACAAACTCCCCAGCAACACATGTCTGTCTGTAAGGTTTGAAGAACCAGAATGTATACAAAACAAGTCAAATAAAAATATCATTATCACATGATAACCATTATATAAAATTAGGAAAGAAAAAACAATACAAACTTAACACAAGTAGGCTAGCACACAGATTTATACCCATAAATACTAAGCACTCAAGCATTACTTATAGTCTATTAACTGTATCTAAAGCCTCCTGTTACTGAAATAAAAATGTATTTTTAACATAAGCATAAAATCGGCGTGCCCACCCACATGCGCAGATGGTTATGTTGTAGCTGTACAACACAAACAAGGTGTACCTGCTAGGACTACAGTATTATTATTTTCTCCAAAAAAAGCTAATAGAAAATCATACTATTATTAATAGTGTCAACAGCTACCAACACGACCTGGTACCGCCAGCAGCACCCGTTCACGAGTATAACGCGAGGATCAGCCATCGCCCCCTTCGCACATTTTTGAGGGAAGGGGACAACCCGACCCCCAACGCTACCGCTGGCCATACCGTCTAAGGGAGCATGACGTGCTTGCAGCTATTCAACAAAAGTAGAACATGTAAGAAGTACTGCAGTACTAGCAAGCCATAAAGCAACAACGCTAAGTAAAATTTAACAGAAGTTCCCAAAGTAATTAAAAAAAGAAAAAATCAGAATTAATGTCTGAAGTAATGTCAATCAATGTAAAAAATAATCATAATAAGTTTAAGATTTAGTTATAGCGATAACAAGAATGAGCTGCCTTGCGTTCAACTTAGCGACCAACTATTCCTATCATTTAAATAATCATTAATGCTATAATAAGCCTTCTTTGAAAGAATTGACTTTACTTGTAATTTAAATGCATGAAACGGTAATTGTAGTAAAGTTAGAGGTAGTTTATTGTAAAAGCGGATACCGAGCCCCAAAAATGATCCATGAACCTTATGAAGTCTGTGAGTGGGTACACACAGTTTGTGCTTGTTTCTAGTGTTAATACTGTGAACATCGCTTTTTTTGGTGTACAAATGAATATTTTGCCTAATGTAAAGTATATTGGCATAGATAAATTGTGATGCCACAGTAAGAATGCCTATTTCTTTAAAGAGCTCTCTTAGCGAATGTCTACTACCTAACCGGTATATCGCACGAACAGCTCGTTTTTGTAAAACAAATATGTTTTGAATATCAGCAGCTTTGCCCCACAGAAGAATACCGTACGACATAACGCTGTGAAAGTAGCTAAAATAGACTACTCGAGCTGTTTCTACGTCAGTGAATTGTCTTACTTTTCTGACGGCGTACGCAGCTGAGCTAAGCCTTCCCGCGAGGCTAGCTATGTGCGAGCCCCACTGAAGTCTGCTATCGACTGATATACCAAGAAATACTGTGGATTCGACAGTTTCTAGAACCTCGTTACTTAAAATAATATTCGGGCCTAGGTTTTTCACGTTCGGTAGAGTAAATTTAAGGCATTTTGTTTTCTTCGCATTTAAGACCAAGTTATTAGTACTAAACCAGTGTGTAACCAACGAAAGTGCACTGTTTACGTCGTTAAATTGATCCCTATTTCTGTCGACTTTAAAAATAAGTGAAGTGTCATCTGCAAACAGTACAACGTCACAGATATTCTTCAGATGGAATGGTAGATCATTAATATATACCAGGAATAAGAACGGACCTAATATTGAGCCCTGTGGCACACCTAATTGGACAGATAAACCTGATGATTTGACGCCATTGACATCTACGCATTGCACTCTGTTATTTAAATATGATTCTATTACGCTAAGAGCTTCATTTTGGACTCCGTAATAACGTAATTTACGTAGAAGCGTATCGTGGTGCACGCAATCGAATGCTTTGGAGAGATCACAGAATACTCCAATGGCATTCTGAGAGTTTTCCCACGCATTAAAAATGTGTTTTAAAAGAGCTACACCAGCATCTGTTGTTGAACGACCTTTTGTAAAGCCATATTGTTCACTATGAAGGAGGCTATTAACATTGAAATATCTTTGTAACTGCTTGAGTACTAATTTTTCGAATATTTTACTAAAAGCGGGTAAGATGGATATGGGTCTAAAATTATTTACATCCTTCTTATCGCCTGATTTAAATAAGGGAATGACTTTACTTAGTTTCATGAGGTCAGGAAAAACTCCGGTTTCAATACATTTATTAAATGTGATAGCAAGATAGGGGGCAACAATGACGATTATATTCTTTAATAGTTTAATGGAAATGCCCCAATAGTCACCACTGTTTTTTAAGTTCAGTGAATTAAAAACGTTAATAACATCAGTTGGCGTTATTTGCTCAAAACTAAAAATAGCGTCACACTTAGGGACACTATTATGCAGGAGACTCTCAGCGTCCGTAGCAGAAGAACTCAAGGAAGTTGTGGTGTTTGACAGTTCAAACAACGAGCACTTATTGAACACTATGTTTATAAGTAGATGAAATTATCCCATTACATTATTGGGTTTTAGTCCATCATCTAATCAGAAGCAGAAATGTTTTCACACTTTTTAAACTCGTGCAAAATATATGGGGAAGCTTGTTTTTCTTTGGCTGTGATGGCTGTTTAAATAAATGAACAGTTTATATCTGTAAATAGCACGTGCCCTAGTTTTGAAGGACCTGTCACCATTAATGTCACTAATTTTTAAAAAATGCTCATCATTTCATCGACCTTGTGGAAACTATGTCGGCTTTGAAAATGTGAAACAACATGACACAGTGTAATGAGGTGGTATACCATACAAATGCATTCTTCTCGCTTAAAATTGCTAATTTATATGATAAATAAGAATACAGTCACGTTCTACGAGTAGATTTAATATGACTACTAATGCGTAAGTGTGCTAATAATGAAGTTTATGTCCAGGAACGGTACCTACAATGCCCGTCACTTTTATGTTTCATACCGCACAATTTTCTTTGAAATAAGATTCAACCTGTGCAGGTTTACGGGAAATTAACCCCTGTATGTTTTTTCTTATGTTTTTTATTGAATAATGTTAGCGTCCATTGACCTTGCAACGCGAACTAAAGTTTTTGTATACATTAACGTTAACACTCTGTAATCAAGTAAATATTTAGAGTTTAAAGTTTCACACTTGTCTTCTGTTTGAAATACAATCTTTACTTGTTAATTTTGAACCTGTAACCTTTTCGTAACAACTTCAAAACTGTTTGATAGGGTTGGTATTATCCTTACCTAAGAACGAGAACCTAAAACTTGTTTATTGAAATCCTTCAACATTTCACGCGACATAAACAAGCATAATTAAATTAATATGAATGACGTTTATTCGAATGATGGATTTCAAAAGTGTGGCGGTATACAAGTTCAAAGAGATCTTTTTTTTTATAAGTGTGACTTTTAGTGTTATTAATCTTTAAATGACATGTTATTATTCACAGGAGGTGCCATGGGACATAATCGACAGATGCGCGCTCCCCATAGTGCTGTGCCACGCTCTAGCCGTGGTACTGTCCACGGTACTGAACGCGATGCACCTGAGCTCCGTATCCGTCTTCACACTCTTCCTCTGGTTTTCCATCTCCGTCACTGGTTCGCTGTGGTTCTACCATAATCTACAGGTAAATTGCATCAGTACTTTGGTTTAGTCGTAACTGTTAGGAAGTTTGTTCGTCATTGTGTCTTTTCCTAGCTATAGAACTAGCTGATGTTAAAGGGGGTTTGAGGGTGGTGGTCAATGCATACACGGACTTGAAAATTAACTAATTTAATTAGCTTGGATATGTATACGCTGTTGACTTGATATGACGAATAAAAACTTGAGCTATAAGAATGACATATATTTTATGACTGCTCGTGATACCGACACTCGGGAATGTGTAAACCTAAAGATGAATAACACCAATAACTTAATATTTAAAAACGTCATGTGAAAGAGAAGAAGTTTTCAACAACATCCCATTTTTATGTACAATGTACCTAATCAAATGTTTTACAAGTCGGGTAGGCCGCTGTAAGTTTGAGCTCATTAAATACAAATTCGCTGACAAAGTTCAAGTTTGAAAGGCCAAGTCTTTAAAAATTACCATTATTCAGAATAACTTAATTTGCCGTATCTTGATGACATTTTACAAATAGGGACGTAAACAAGTGTACGTAATCAAACATAATTCCTGTGTAGTTTCAGCTTGCAATATTGTAAAATAACATGGCAAAAAGTTTTCTAAGTCAAAAACCCATGAAGGCATCAAATACGAGCCATGCCATCTAAGCAAGCTACACTTTTCGTGTAAATATACTTTTTATCTTGATACCAAGTACCTAGAGATTAATAGCTTAATAATTTTATTAAAATCTACGTAGGTAAGTATGGTTCATAGCCACTAAGTTCATAGCAATAAACAAATGTATATTTCTTTAACTTTTTGAATATAATGGCAAACGCACATTATGTTTTGCTAAGTTCCAAAATTAAATATGAAAATGCACAAAAATAAAGGATGTTTGCAGACTTTTTTCATAAACAAAACATAAATGGCAAAGGCATAAAATTTTGTTTCAAGTAAGTAGCGTCATAAATTATGACTTAAACTACGGTCCCACCGCTTTTCACAACAAATTCATAGTTGGAAATTCCTGTATGAAGGAGCTCATACACTTTATTGTATAAAGAAAACAGCTGTAGCACCTGCTCAAACTCATTTAAATCAATGAATATTCATATCGTAGCTCTCAGCCTCCCGCATGCAACAATTTAAATTTCCACAATTTAATTTACGCAACTGGGTATTTGTTAGTGATAAACAATTATGCTTTGCCAGGTTTATTTAAATGGGAAATAAAGCCCACTTGAGCTTCATTTGTCCCTATTGAATGTACGTTTTGAACTATAAATATACGTTTATTAATAGCGCTGAAGTATCAGTTTCCGTGCACACGCTGATTGATTCCGCCGCTATAACCTATCTCAGACATGACACGTAGCACGTTAGTACCCAGTTATCAACACATTCGCAAATAGGTGCCTCTCCTGGCAAGTAACAAAGGACGAATTCCAGATTTGACCTGCACAGTAAACTATTTCTATTAAATGTATACGAAATCAATTTAGTTCTACAGTCTGAACTGAACGAGTTTCGGGCACTGTGTTCAATCATTGGCACCTTGTATTTGTAATGAACTTGTGCCAAGCATTTAACTACTTGACCACATACGAAGGCAGGAATAGAAATTGCATTAAAACCTGGAAACCATTTATCATTTGATTTATAGTCGTTGGTAATATACTGTGGCACTGCAACGACCGTAGCGCTGTTTAAGCAAATTGATCAAGTTTAAGGTTCATTTAAACGTTTCCAATCCTAGAAGTACCGTGAATGTTTACTGTAAATTACATATGTCACGCACACCTACGAGTATTTCGTCGAATGGGGTCTCATGCACTCATGACTCATCAGACATTTGATTCTCTTATTACCATGGTGTATGTATGTATATGACATCGATTTCTTATAATAGAAAGAATTTTCCTAAGTTTAAGGTTGGTGACACAGCTACAAATGAATGTTTTGCATCTAGCATCCTAAATCCATAAATAGGTACACTAGTTATAGAACTACTAGATAGAAAGATCGTGAAAGAACTGTTGAAGTCGATTCAAATGGAATTAAAAGTCGTACAGCAATGGATAAGAGAAAAGTTTCCCCTAAGAAAGTCGTTAACACCCACACTGTGCCCTTGTTGGTTGCCCGATCGCAGAACGACTCACTACTAAATAAAGATTAAATGCCAAATGGGAACAGATTACATGGAGCAGATCGTGCGTCACCAATATTCTTGACGAGAGCTAGAAACACGCATTTGTGCACTCTTGGTATTATTAGTTCATGAAATGTGTTGCCACTTGCCGCGACCTACTTCACATGGGAACGTCAGTAACCTTCACTGGATACGTTTCAAAATACAATAATAGAATTAAAAACATTTAGAGTTCAGTTTTGACCAAAACAAATCGACTTCGGCAGCGGGGTGAAGGAACTTAAACGTTACCTAGAGACATAAGCCGTTACGTGCCGAATTTCCATCGTTTTTATTCGACCCGACCAGGCTGAAGCTATAATAATTTAGATAAGAGGAAATGAAATGCTTAGAGAACCAATAAGCTTATTAAAATTAGTTTTAGTGTAAGATCCATTATAACTGAGGTCACAACGAGTAGAAGGCGCTTCTTTATGAATATTCAACTGAGGTTTCCATAGATTAATTTTCTTTGATGACTAACAGCTATTTGTCAGTTAAATTATGAGTGCCTAAATACAGTAAGACTGGAAGCGCCGTGAATCTGAAGTCTTGTTTACCGAGGTCTTGTATTTTGACTGTACCTCGCCCAAACGTGGCTAGACTAGCAAATCTGTTTCATCCGATTATACTAAGACGAATATTTTGTATTTACTGTTACTTACGACATGGCTGTAAGTACAGAATGAATGTTAGAATAACTTGAACTTAGGTTTACAATAAAAATGCTCACGTAGTCTGATTTTATCTTTATATTTCTTTGTGAGAATGGTACGAGTGCTTTTGAAACATAACAGAATAAAGTTTATATGACGATTAATAAAATCTTTCTCTACATTCAAAGACTTTTTGTAGCTCACACGTTTCTCCTTTTATAGGTTAATTTATGAACTCCATTATTAATCATAATATGAAAATGTTATGTACTCTCTCATAATAGGAATAATAGGTTTTGCTTCACAATTTTCAGGCGAAGGTAAAACCCACGTACGGTTTTATTAAAACAAAACTAACATTTTCATTTCATTTGTCTATTGGTTTCTTAAATGTACTTTTATATAATATAACAAAACCTTAAGACTAGACAAAGATATCGGGCATGTAGCAAATCAGGCAAAAATACATAATGTGGGAAGTAATAAAGTATCTAGGCCTCATGAGAATACGCCTTGGTTCATTTTCTACGAATAAACATCTAGAAGATTACCTGAGCTGAGTAGAGCATAACGAATCAGGTCGCAGCCTCTCTGGGGGGGGTTTGAATAACTCGATTTTTGAAGGAAAAAAGACAACGAAATTGCCTAGCAATAAGAGCATTTGTAACTGAAACATTCAAGTTCACAAAAGTAAAAACATTTCGCTGTAATTGCTAAATCTGCATAACGAATATGAATCACGTAGCATTCCGAGATGAATGAGATAACATTGGCACTAGATTTTGCCTTGTACTTTGCATAGGTTTACTCTGAAAATGATCGACTTCAAAGAATGTATACAGCATGCACACTGTCATGCATAAGTCATCAAAATAAAAAAGTTGTAAGAGTACCTACTACAATTTTAGCATATTCCATAAAAAAATAAATGCAAACTTAAGTACCTAACGCAAATAAACACTTAAAACCGGGCGTCATAAAAACGCATATTCACCTTATAAAATAAATATTCTGAGATATTGTGTAATATTACCCCTAAAATGTCAGTGCGAATGTGTCGCATTACAAATTGCCAAGGAGATTGCAACAATTGTACCATTGTGCCAGCCTCCGTCCTTGCGTCATCAATCCATTCGAAAGTCCGATTTAAAATAGGTTAATGGTCGTGTTTTTACTGAATAGACACTACTAAATAAAATATTCATGGTGTTTTCTTACTAACTCCAAATATTTTTATGAAAGAAACTACATTTAAACTTTCGGTTTTATAAACTATGAATGAAAGAAAACAGTGCCGCCTATAAAACTGTATGATTATGAAAATTGTACCTAATTCAAATAAATTAATATTTTATTTATCCAGAAACAATTTTTTTTTATTTATGCAAACAGTGTTTTCAAGCTTTTATTTATTTTTATTTATTTATTTATTTAAATCAGGCATCAAGGCCCATAGCAAACACTATACATAAATATTATAACATTAGAGGCGGAAAAATGTTTCAAGTTTAAAAAACTATATTTGGGAACAAACTAGTTTTAAGAGACATTATTCAATATATGCAAACACGATGTGTGATTGGTGCGTGACTCCGAACAGTGAGAGGACTACAAGATTAAGAATTAACGATCAGGCAACCCTGAAATAGTTAACCTCGAACGTCACTGCGTCACGCATAGGTAGGTACTAACAAATGCTTGAATAAAATATTCACTCAGCTGTTATTATAACGGACATCAATCAAGCTGTCGCCATCTATTTTCGACGAAAACTTAATTTCGTCGCCCGCCCCTTATATCAGATATAGCAAAACGTTCGTACCCTAATGAGATATAATTATTTTAGGCATAGGAACAATACGAGCATGATTGAAAGGGTTCACCGAGTTGTGATAAGGCTAAAGTGTAAGTGAAAGGCGAGGGTAACTTATTCCGTGACCTTATGGATTTGTTATTTTAATTTCTTACGAATGATCTCTTTCGTTGACCCCATGTGGGACGTATTGCTATGTCACATTGAATTAATATGATATTGTTATAG
Organism: Helicoverpa zea; assembly: GCF_022581195.2. Classification (NCBI taxonomy): domain Eukaryota; kingdom Metazoa; phylum Arthropoda; class Insecta; order Lepidoptera; family Noctuidae; genus Helicoverpa; species Helicoverpa zea. The sequence goes on along the minus strand of NC_061461.1, from coordinate 5,933,777 downwards.
GTAACAGCGGCAGGAAAAGCCGTTCTGGTGACGGGCTGTGACAACGTGCTGGGGAACGCTCTAGCTAGACGTTTAGACGACCTCGGCTACCATGTGTTCGCCGGATTCCAAAGCAAAGCTGGCAACATTGACGCCGACATGCTCAAAGAAGACTGCTCAGGAAGATTACACACGCTTCAGCTTGATATCACTTCTGAAACTCAGGTAAATTAAGAAAAACTGTTCAACCTTGCTTCTAAAAAAATAGTGTGGTTAATACAGTTATTTCGGTATTATTTCCCAATAACTTTATTGTCTTAAAATTACTAACCATTTAAATGAATCTATTTTGTAATTGTTTAAATGAATATCTTGTTTTATATTTCTTATTCTCTGCGTTTTTACATGATTTCAATATCGAGATTTCATCAAATTCGAAGAAACTAGATGTCTTACGTAAAATAACTACTATTATTACTTATTATTGATTGATGAATTGATTATACATACTTCATTATTAGCTTTGACTAATTAATCTACTGTGTGTGACTAATTAATGACTATGTCAACATGCTAAAAATAACTCCTTAATGAACAAAAAAATGTAAATCTTATAAAAAAGAAACCCCTTACTTCAGTCTAAAACACAGAGCAGTTTATTAAGGTAGGTTAGCTTTTAGGGTTGTTAGGTAAATCCGTAAATCCTGTTTTGTGTAAATAAGTATCTTTAATGTAATTTTGAATATCTCGGCAAAGTCTTATCCATTCTAGCTTCATAGTGAAGCCGCTAGTATACAGTACATAGCTAAAGTCTTTGTGAATTAATTTTGTACGTGTACCGCTCCTAGCAAACCCCAATTTAGGAATGTACTCGACTCTAAATTAATTCAGGTTGGCAACGAAAAAGAAAATGTTACAATCACGAGGTCGGAGCCGACCGCCCACGTTTTACAACATTAAAAAAGATGTTCTGAATCGCGCTACAAATTCGACTAATTTGGTGCACATTCGTTGAAAAATACCTTTTTCTTCCCTTTGTATCTTCCGCTCCGTCGACGGCTGATAACACACAAGTTCAAAATGTATTTACGATTCGGAGAGCGTTCCCAACTTTGATAAGATTAATTGCCCAAATTCTGGAGTGAAACAAACTTGCAATTCGCTATCTGTCTATTTTGGTTGCGCCTATCAAGTGATAAAAGTTTTCTTTATACCGAAACGAATAAATACCTAATAAAACTTGTAAATCTTTGATGAAGTAGTTCCTACCATTTTCTACGTTGTAACGTTTTCGCATTTGCAGTTATAGTCGCGATCAGCCCAAAATATTATCTGTGAATAACTATCAGTTTATATAAAATCTTTTCTCTCTAATAGTGCATTTATAATTCATTAATTTTCATAACCATATGTTGATAGGCATTGGTGTGGAATAGTGTGGAATATGTGCAAAAAAAACACTCCAATTTACAAAGGTCAATTTTATATTCTTGGTTAATTATCGAATCTTTGTAAAAAACACAAGTAAAAAAACTGACATTTAAAATATAAATGTTAAATATTCTGATGTAGACGAAATGTTTGGCTGAATGTTGCGTCCGATTTTATTTTTTGGCAACCCTATATGTGCACCCACTACAATAACCTTAATGACATATTAATTCATACAATCACAGCAAACTATATAAGTGATTGTATAGCGAGTGGGCTGTTCCTAGTCGTCATCATAATTCAGTATTTAGAACATGTTATTTAACGGCTATTTTAACTCAATTATACTTAACCAGCATGAAAACACAAAATAATTTCATATAGGAAAAGTTTTATGTGACCAAAATAAAACATAATGAACTTTTTTAGTTAATTTTACACTAATGAACCACACCTAGATGCATCTTTGATTCATGTAATTAAAAACTCGGATTATTTATTTATAGGTACTATTTTTCGTCACACAAGTCTTTTTTAAGTTTATGTGACAACTTCGTAAATAAAAATAAGTTTAAGGATGACTGCGTGCCTATGTGCATAGTTCAAATCCTTTCATGAACTTTCATGTATACGCCATCTTTCATGAACTTCATGCAGACGATATCTAGCGACAATAGCGTATCTTTTCAGTACCTAACATGAACAAATTTTGTTGCGACAGATTCTGTCTGCCTCATTGTACATCGTGGATCATCTACCAGAGGGCGCCCAAGGGTTGTGGGCCATCGTCAACTGCGAGTCGTGGTGTGCGCTCGGCGAACTAGAGTGGGTGCCTTTCTCCGTCATCAAGCGAGCGATGGATGTCAACCTGCTGGGTAAGTCCTAGCTACGCGGTACTACGCCGCCCTACGAAACGTTGCGAGAAAATGTCACTAGATGGCGTTAGCAGTCTGTATGAAGAAAGTTGGCTATACATAAAACATAATACATCTGTGTTCCTCATTGTTTGCTCAGTAATTGATATCCAAATGAGCCATTAATTTGGTTAACAAATTGATTCTGGCTGGCTAAAATACACAGACGTTAAAATTATATCGTTAGAATCTATTTGCTTACACTTGTTACAGATTCGGTATTTGGTATAAATAGTTTTATGAGATTTAATATCGGCATTTTTATCGACGCAATCCAATAACAATTTGTTTACTCAATAAATTTTCGCTGTAAAACAAATTCCGTGTTCATTTTTTGCTATAACGCTTTCCATTGAAATATTCATAAACTACTTCAGTGCAAAAACCACTTTTACTTACCACTTTTATACCACCATACCATATTTCAAAAATAATATTAACATCGTAATGAAAGACGTAACATCGGGAATGAAAAAAGCAGATTTCATTACATGAAACAAAAGAGAACACGTTTTCTTAGTTAATTAAGTCCAGGAATTTATCCTTAGCGGTATACTAATTAGCTGCAAGGAAAAAATCTTTAGTTTTCAAAAGATTTTGTAGGACAAGTATTACGACAAACCACATTTTATCTAAAGGTACTCAAACAATGACGGCTTTTCTATGACCGAATCTATGTATAAACTTTTTTCAATAAAATGGAAAAATGTCGGTAAAACGTTCGAGCCCTTAAAGGCTCAATTATTGGAAAAACTCGTCACTATAATAGCTACACCTGGTGCGACAGCTTTCAGCTATGAAATTCAATTTAATATCCTCAAAAACGATTCGTTACAGCTATTTGCACCGATAGAGCTATGTAAAATAAGAGTAGGGAGAAGATACAATATTTACCGGACTTCGATATGCAGATACTCAAACTGTCGAATGAGGCGTAAATAATTCTATACTAACCCTACATAAAACCTGTTTTGACCCTATAAAATAAAAGCGAATAAAAAAGAGCAATAATACGTCCTTTTTCCGGGAGATGGCAAATCATAAAATCCTTTCCTCCGTTAGCGGAGCGGAAGGGAGTTATCGACTTCTTACTGAGTAGAACCCACCCGTTCCTTCTAGAGCTTCCACTGCTTGATTCAATTAGTCCTTGGTAAGTATATTGCCATTGAACCAATGATTTTATCCAGGCCCGGCTCGCTTGGTGCAAGTGATGCTGCCACTGGTTCGTCGTGCCCGTGGTCGCGTGGTGCTCGCCTCCTCGATCCTCACTCACGTAGCTGCCCCCGTGAGAGGAGTACACGCTGCCTCCCTGGCTGCTCTCGACGCGCTCGCCGCCTGCCTCCGCCGCGAACTCAAACCACGAGGCGTTGATTGCGTAAGTTTAATGTATTTGGTTTCTTGGCTTTGTAAGTACTTTATAAACATCAATTTAAAATTCTCTATAACTTTCTTTTCATACGAACATTGAATATAAATAGAAGAAGGAACACGTTTTAAGGGCAACTTTTGGGCTGTAGGTTTGCTAATCTAACAAGCCTTAGTGTCACTGTTTTCTCAAATCAGCTTTGGGTCCCCGACATGCAATTGTTACAGTTTGGGAGGGCTTACGTTTGGCTGATGGATAGGAAGGCCTCCACATACCTTAACCCGGAAAAATATGTGATTTTTCAATTTTAGAAAAGAAACAAAGATTGTGTAATACAGCAACAAAACATATGTATACATTTGCTTAAAAAACAAAACGCCTTGTAAACTGGCCAAACGTAGCTTTATTCATATGAATAACTTTATCTGTGAGCCATTTACAGGACACAACATTTCAAACTCTTTTAAGAAGAGGGACACAATTAAAGACGCTCTCGAGATTAAACTAATATCGTGTCTCTGTAGGACCCCTCAACTGTACTCGAGAGTCTCCAAGAATGAAAGTTCGTAGATGATATAAAAGTCACTAAATACTAGCTACAACAAAGTAATAAGTAGCTTACGTACCTGTCAGTCATTTTGTTGTCGAACTCCTGGATAAAACCTAAACTCATACATTAAAAGCACGAGGACTCCTACGCTTGCTCAATACAGATTAGCGATTTTGAACTTCGGGAATCAAAGTATCCGATATTTCTTTCTTATTGGCAGTTTGATCAAGGTAAAATTAAACAGTACCTATGCAATACCTAAAATATGGACTTGAATCACTGTTTCAAATATTGAAAAAGAGAAACTCAACTTTACAAGTCCGACTTCCTATTTCCTACTTCCTACTATTGTTATAAATGTGAAAGTTTGTGATAATGTATGGATGTAGGTATGTTTGTTATTCTTTCACACAAAAACGGTTGGACCGATTTAGTTGAAATTTGGTATGTGAGCCGAAGCTAGTATTGAATTTGTGTATCTATTCACTCAAATTTAGCAATGTTGGAAATCTATCAGAGAATTATATCCAGTGAACAGTTACATTTTGCCTTTAACAACAAACATAGCGGAAATCCATTTAATGCTCACTTTGCCTAGTTGCTAATCTGTTGTACCTCTGACTCCTACGAATCTCGGCCATAGTTCTCTCACTAACAACTCTCCCAAAACGTTATGCCAGTCAGATAAAGAGTTGTGCTAGACCATAATCTTTCACAAATCCTTTGAATCCTAGAAAATAAAACTATTTTCTCGAAAGAGGTTTCGATTAATCACCGGAGGCACGGAGCTATCCCGTTTAAAAAATGTCGCCCGAGATTTACCATTCTCTGTGCTGTTACAGTTTTTTTTCTTGTACTCTATTTAATCAATGTCTGTTGCAAGCTTACATCTAACTTCAAATATATTAATGTAGCTCCCTTGAATGTGTTTAAATGTGTCAAGAGGTTGGAACCCAGTCCTCTAGGCCAGTCTTTCCCAAAGTGGGCGATAACGCCCCCTTGTGGGCGCTGCAGGTCTCAAGGGGGGCGGTAAGAGACCCAGAAAGAAAATGGGGGCGTTGTGTAGCGGCCTGGGGGGTCATTTGTAATTTTATTTACTCTCAACAACAACTTGTGAACATCAACTAATATGAATTCAAAGATTGCTCAAACTCGGAAAATTGGAGTGCCGAAGAAACAAAGACGACTGCTGACGAGCTGCGAGAGCTGACTGTCGATCCCGTCAGGGTTTCTTTTAATTTGTGTTTAATTCCGCGTTAAATTTGAGAAATTCTCGAACAAACACTACTTTTATGTCCCAAAACTAAAAAATTCGCGCTCCCTTCGCTCGCGGCTTCTTCATTTCACAAATGCCTTTTATTATATATGTTTAGAACTTTTAGTGATACAAAACTCAAAAATTTTCGGGTTTTGCTTCACTTTACAGTTGTTTTTATTTTTTTTAATTTTAGCAAAAAGGCAGCGTCGTTTCTAAGTCCTTTTATTCATAAGAAAGTAACTTCTAGTTTCCATATGAACTTAGTCCCAAAACGGTACTATTAAGTCAAAAAATTTTAATACATAGGAGCCAACACCAACAAAGAGTTATGTACGTTTGGGCTACATTTTAATTAATTTTTGTTTTGAATTCTAAAATATAACAAAAATTTTCACGCTCGCTTCGCTCGCGCTATCAGAAGCTATGTTCCCGTGTTTTTGCATTCACCAACCAGCAATAACTTGTGTACGATTGGGCTACCTTTTACGTAATTTTTTAAGACTTGTTATCTATAAAAAAAAAATTCGCGCTCGCTTCGCTCGCGCTTCCGGTAACTACATAATGTGTCTGTTTTTCGTATGGGTTTGAATTGCAGTTAGAAGGCGCCATTGAAATCTTGCCCAGGGCGCTGGTAGAGTTAAAAAAGGCACTGAATACATCATCTGTGAAAATGTCAACTCTCTAACTATCACGGTTCATGAGATACCGCCTGGTGACAGACGGACGGACGCACGGAGGGACAGAGGAGCGAAAACAATAGGTTCCCGTTTTACTCCTTGGATAAGGAACCCTAAAAAATGGGGGCGCTAAAAAAACATTTATTCTCAAAGTGGGCATTAGACAAAATAAGTTTGGGAACCACTGCTCTAGGCCTTTAATATTACAGCTGTCTCACCGCACTATCACAAACGAGGTGGTATAATTTTAGATTAGTTTGTAGCGCACTTAAATGAGCTTAATGCTCGTTATCCTTTATGGTGCCAGTAGAACCCAGTCTAACTACAATACATTATTCAGTGTTACGCCTCGAGGTTATCGCAATATGATCATACAATAAGCTTGTTCTATACGGGAGATTAGAAATTGAATGTGTTTACTCAATTTGTATGTAGCTTCCTATCCATCAATATAATGAGATCTATACTGTCAGATATTAGTATTTCTAATTCATTAGTGAAGCTTTTGAGGTATACAATATTTTTAAACGTAGGTACAAACTCCTTATTTGTTAGTTAGTAAAGCTTTTACTGTAATAGAAATAATTAAAACTAATAAACGATATGTAAATCACAACTGGGCTTTTCTATGGACTGCATAAAGAAGTTTTCTTAGAGTTCAGCTAGTAATTTAACTCTGAAACATTAACCAAAATCGTAAACGAAAAAGTTTAAACATAAACTCAAATCTGAATAAATAAGAACCAACTACTTATAAAATATAATGAGAAGAAAAATGTTAAATGTATAATCTCACGCTCATTTATTTATTTGATTCTGGCAGCCGACGTTCTTCTGTTTATACCGCTAAACCTAAATAAAAATCCGAGTCTTTGACGCACTAAATAAACTCGCGCCTGACGTCAACTGCAATATTTTTATTTCCACGTTTACTGATTCACCGCTGGAGATATTCTAAAGATATAATATATACTTAGTTTTAGTTTTGCATGTAGATATTGGACGGACCAGCTGTCGAACTTGTAGTTTTATATGACACATATATGAATCTATATAGGTTTATATAAATTATATTTTGCAGACACGTGAAACGATGTATAATATTTGTAGTGACCGACCTTCACCGAAACTGAAAAATGTAACTGATTTCGTTTTCCCATTGAGTACTTTATTAAAATATCCAGTTAGCATACAGTTCTCTTGCAAATATGTAAAAGCTACTCTATTCACAACGTCTTTCAAACATCGAATTTACATAAGGAATGTGCAAATTGATGGTTTATAAATATCATTAAGACATGGAAGTAAGTACGTCTGTATAAAACGGGAGTCAATTACCGCTAGCACCCACTCACGCCGTCACGAATAAACGAAATATAGCGTTAATTGACGTCGAGAGAATAAATAATTGGTTTATCGTCATGTGAGCAAATATGCACGTACATTTTAATTAATTGCAGAAAATTCAAGAAAATTAATGTTCAATTAACCTTTTTAAAAAGCGATTTATTTAGAACTACGATACCCGCGAACGGGTAAACACAGTTCCACACAACGGAAGTAAAGAGCTTTGTGGTTGCCATATTTAAATCAAAACTATTCGGTTCAGTGACTATAGTGCATGTTTAGGTATATGAGATGCAGCTCCAGATATTGTTAACCTTCAGATTATGTAACTCGGCCTACGGACGTACTACGTTACGTAGGTATCCGACATTCTGTATACGGAATGTCCATCAGACTCGGATATAAACGGACCAATATTGATCGCATGCCAATGTGGTAACAATTAAAACTGGACGCGTGTCCAATTGACACGCACGTTTTCACAACGTACACATACCTATGTAAATGTGAGATTATGCGGTAAACAAAATGTCGAAATTAATGTGTGATGCTGCAAAATGCGCCTCACTCGTGAATTCACGATTGTTGAAATTTGAAAAGTTCTAAAACTGAGTCTTCAAGTAATAGTTAAAACATAATACTTGCCTCATGAAAAAGTACTAAATGTAATGAAATGATGAAAATAACTCTGTTTGTTTTAAAATAAATTTTCGGTTATTCTTTGAAAGCTATTAAAATTAATAAGCACAAAATACATAAACTACTTTGACTTACTACGCATCACGAAACTAACGAACACGCAACTTCCCTAATGTAATCCGTTCCACTTTGGTAAACGGATAACGTTAAATGTAATTACAAACTTCCTCAAGTATGTCCTAATGGTCCTTTGACAGGTCAGTCATGTAACACTGTAAAGGTAGGAGTGATATTTTCACAGGAAAGGCTCAAAATATATCTGTTTATTCCGAGTACTCTGCACGAATAAACATAAATGAACTCTTACATATACTTCGATGTTTGAAACTAGTAGAGAGTTGAACTGTTGGCAGGTGGTAGTAGCGGCTGGCGAATACACAACCGGCAGCGCGTGGCTTTCCGAGGAGAAACTTCTGGAACAAGCCCGCGATATGTGGAAGAGACTTAGCGACGAACAAAAAGGCGCATACGGAGAGGATTACTTTGAAAACGCCCTGCGAAGCCTCGAGAAGTACACCAAAAGCGCTGTAAGTAGCAAAGACGTGACTGCGCTTAATTTCTTCGTATTTCTAGCTTTGCTTGTGTTCTTATAAATCACGGGGGCGACGTGTCAATATGACGTAATATGACATCCTAATGCTGTAGGTGAGAGTGGCACAGACTACGTCTCTATATTTTTCGGGATTCCATTTACGATCCAGAAAATATTGAAACCATTCCTCATTTTCACCTCGATGCCTCGCTGTACGTCGCAAAAGGGTGTGTCTGAATTTATAACAAGCTAACGTCCCATAATTTGAATATCAAGGCTTGCTGAAATAGGTTACACGTGTTTTAAAATGAAAAAAAGAAGTTGGAAATTACAAAAAAAATGTAGGGCCACAAGAGCTCAGAATGTTATTTTATGTTCAAGCACTTACTTTATAACCTCAAGTTTCAAAAGGTTTTGGGCGACGTGAAAAAGAAATCTTGTTTTGACACCCTTTTCTTTGTTTGTAGGGAGGCCTCTGTGGTGCCTATTTGTTCTTGGAATAATAAAATAGAAAATTCTAAGGGTTCCACATGGTATTGGATTAAGCTTTCAAATCTTACATAGAAAAAATAGAAAATATACAAGTAAGGTTCCTAAAACTCTTGGTGGATAAAAAAACTAAAAATAAATATAAAACAGATTATTATAAACTATATAAACTTTGCAAGGTATTACCGGTAAGCATTAAACATAAGTACCTACTCGCAACTAATAACCATGGTAATCAGGAGCATAATTCATCATTATTAATAAATGTGTCTAACAAATATAACACCCGAACGATGTCGTCTGGTAAATATGTAGTACCCAGAGTCAATAACGTTTATGGAGACCGAACGCTAGAAAAGCGTGTCCCATACACACTCAATAGCTTACCAGACGACATCAGGGACGAAAAAAAGAAAAATAAATTTAAGCTTAATCTAAAAAAATACCTACTTAGTACACTGCCTTAACTTTTTATTGTATTAAATATCCTACTATATAACTACTACTAATACCTACCTACCGACTACTTTTCTTACTTAAGCTATATCTATATCTATACTAATTTTACTATATAATTTTCGACTTTCATACTTACGTACTTAATATTAACCTTCTAATACTACTTATATAGGTACATAACATTATATAATACCTACCAATATATTATATTTAGAAATAAGAATAAAATTATCTACATACTAATACTACATGTAATTAATTGTAAACTTAATAGCTATAGTTAATACCAATGTACCTAAGTCAATAGTTTAAAAAATCTGATCCAACAGACAAACTGTTGTATACAGTTTTGTTGGACATTTTGTACCTTTGAGAATATATAATGTACCTTGTAATAAGCAATAAATAAATAAATGAATAAGCCAGACGGAAAAAGCATTTTGCCAGTGTTATAAGGGTGTAAACGATTCCGTTCGCCTCGCATAGCGATTAGCAAAGCGACAGTTTCTGCCGTGTTAATGTCAATAGCACCGATACCAACAGCTAGCTAAAAGCTTTGATAGCCTACTAATGTCCGACGTTGGTAAATCTAAATATGTGATAAGCTGAACGTCTGGAATACACCTAAGTAAAACAATTACTAAACTTCAAATTATGAACCTTTTTCGAAAATTAATTTGTGCAAGAACTGCTAACGCTGCACGCCTCAGTGGATTTCAAACCAAAAGTTAATGTTGTTCTATTGTTTTACCAACCGGGTACCTACATCATTACCATAATGTGGAAAATCAATAATTACCAGACGCGGTGAATTCCGCGTAGGTAATGTGGGCGAACAAATAAACAATCACGTAATTATGTATGTATCCACATACGAATGTTAATGTACGATACCAACAATATCAAAAGTTGTGAATCAATATCCAAATGGAAACCCTATTTGTATTAGGTATACATAATCCTTCGTGGAATTGTCCCAATCTATTTACTTTCTACGAATTCAAATTAAATCTTTTAGTCACATAGTAGTGGTTGTCGTCAACGAACATAATTCTAATTCTATTTCCAATGTTGACTGTAGAATTATATAATTAGCCAGACGAAACGCTTTTCGCGTAACGAAAAACTTATATTTTTAGACGCAAAAGAAGAAAAATAAATATGTAAATCACTTTATCTTGTAAACATCGAAGGAGCAAACCAGCGGCGTGTGAATTACATTGAGCCTACTTTATAATGTTCAAGTCAGTGATTTTATCTTCTTCTGTTTACGGTTGATTAGGAGTTCAATCAGACGGGAGGTGGGCGTGAGTATAATAACTAATGTGTTGTATTACTTCCACTAGGACGCCGACCTGACCGCCGTGACACGTGCGCTGAGTGATGGAGTGACACGCACGTTCCCGCTCGCCCGCTACACCCCCGTGTCCCCCCGGGAGAAGCTCAAGTCCTTGCTAGCGGAGCACATGCCGCGCTCCCTCTACGAAGGCCTTTACACCGATTAAACGGGAAGCCTGCTCAACGTCTACCAACTAATGAATACCTCGGTTTATGTATCACTGTTCTTGGAAATAACGTGGCCTTTATGTCTAACGCTACAATTTTTAATTTTCTCAGTACGCTTAAAGGTCAAACGTGAAAAACAAAGTATAACCGACGGGGCTGTTCTACGTACCCTGCCATGAAAATGCTATTTCACTTTTATCTCAAAATTTGATTACGTAAGTTTCTTTAGTTACTGTACTAAATCATAATAAATTATGTTTCATGGTAGGCGAACATAATTTGGCTTCACAGATATATTTGTAAAGGACAAAATATTGAGCACATCCAGAGATGATAGGTAGTTAAATAAAGCGCTCTAATCTAAGGATCAACAAAACGCACTAAATATAGCCGTGTAGGTATCTGAGACACTGGCATCTCGCTATCTGAGAGCAATAAACAATTAGCATCTACATTATATGTGGGTAACGTAGTCGGCGTGTGCCAAATGAAACTCTCATGCAGAACAGTCGAGTTACGTAAGCACATAAGTTGAAGGCGGTTTACCGATTCAGCCGAGCTTCTGCCCACTTGAACACGTTTATGTAGATCACCAATTTACTAAAAATGTCCGCGTCGCATCGCTCGAAGACACTAATAAATCAAGAACCATTAACAATCCAGTAAGTTGTAAGCATTAAAATAAAAAGCCTTTGTCAGAGCTACTGAAATGTCAGCCAATGTGACTGTTGGTGACGTTTCGTTAATTAACAAAAGATTTACTCGTCCGTTCCATTATTATCTCGGTTTTCATCACATCTTCTGACTAAATTATATACCAACGTCTAAAGGAACTAGATCCAATTCTGGCGGAACAGTCGCTTGTAAAACGAAACTACTGGAGCGTATGCTGTTCGTTTCATATCAAGTTACTCTCATATAAAAGAATAAGTTGTAATATATAAATGTTTCTATGCGAATGACATTGTATAATGTTTGATAAGTAGATAAGTGAGTACCTATATACGTTCGTAGGTGGTCAGGTCAGGCTGACCCGATTATTTGTTGGCACTCGATCAATTCTGTCAGTCGCGTATGTTGCTGATCCATTTTCGCATTTAATGTGTGGTTTTCCATCATTCAGACTAGGGTAATTAATGAATAGTAAATTCAACAAAATATGCGTTATCTAAACCATGTTTAAGACATTAATTATATTGCACTTTAGCTTGTGCCAGTCTCTAGCGACGCGCAAAACTTTCCTCTGCGACGAGATGGTATTTACGTGGAACCCAAAGATAAAGTGTTTAACCACAAAGTAAGCTAAATAATAAAGGCGCTCGCCACTCGCCCACTCAGATTATGAAATAAGTAGATAAATCTCTTAACTGCAAATGTTGGGATAATTACAATATTTCTTGGTTTAGATTTCGCACTAAATAAATCTATACTTGTAAATGTACAATTTCGATGTCATGTGTATATTCACAGATGTAGACCATAATTATGTAAAATATTATTCGTCGTGTACAGTATTTTGAATAAATGTTCCCGTGTGTTATATCACCGTCATCATTAGCTCACATCATCGCGTCATCAATTATAATTATGAAGTAGAGGCTTCCCTCTCGTTGTCATCACATACTAGATATTCCATTATATCGTTTACGTTTGCAAATACTTGCTTTATGTGTGTGTACTGTGTATTCGTATTATGTTAAAAATGCAGCCCGTACGTGGAGTGCCATGAATACATTATCGCCGCCTGCTCGCTGCATTTTTGAAGTGCATTTAAGTGCGGCATACAGACATAATCCAGTACTATCTAGATTAATTTTAATTCTATCGCGTGTGAGATAATTTTGTATAATGTGTCTTTTAATAAATAGAAAAGATCATTCTTGTTTTATTTCGTGCCTCCTCTTGGCCGACTTCCCAACAAGCAAAAGGTTCTCAATTCGGCCGCGTGTTATCAAAATCTCAATGATTAAAAACACTTCTTTAGTATTATTACTGTATCCTCCATCGTTCGATATTAAATTCTATTGAAATAAAAGAGAACATACTTTTAAAAGGCATGAGTAATGAAAAACTGCAAGAGAATTGCAATCACGGTTGAATAGACAGCTATGGCGCGATCACAAATCCGCCTACGTAGCCAGATGCCTACGTACGTAGCACAACGCTCGTAGCAATCATTTGCTGTAGTGGTTACTATATGCATGTGTAACAAACAAACCTATATTCATATTACTAGCTGTAGCCCGCGACTTCATCTGCGTGAGCAATATAGAATTTCCAATTTCGTTTATTTAATAATTCATTGCTCAACCCCCGTAGGTGATAGCGTGATAATATATAGCGTATGTGTTGAACCGGCCCCCAGGTAATAGTCATGCAAAATTTTATTTAAATCCATGCAGTACTTTTTGAGTTTATCCGGGACAAACATACAGACAAACAGACATACAGACAAAAATTCTAAAAACTACATATTTGGGTTCAGAATCGATTATGGATCACCCCCCAAGTATTCTTTAAAAAAAATATTCAATGTACAGTTTTGACTTTCTTATCATTTTATTATATGTATAGATGTTACTCCCTTTTGTATCTCCTTATGAACATTTCATTCAAACTTGTATTATATTTTGTGTTTATAAATCTCGGCTGAACAGGAACTTATATCGACAGTTTTAATAAGCAACCCGCTCCGAGATCACTTGTAAAACTGCTAACATAAAAGATGCCCTACATATTCAGTCCCACTCACTTCACATTATATGGAGTTTGCTGCATAAAACCCACGTTTATCATACAGGTGTTCATATCAAAGCCAGCGCAGATTAAGCAGCATAATGTATACCATTCAGCTCAAATGGATGCACGGCTCGTGTCTAAACAGAAGCAGGCCATGAAAACACAGTGAAGGTTCTATAGCAAATAGTATTAAGCAATCGCTGTATTCGCTTGTGGGTTTAAATTCAAGATGTTTGTTGGTTTATTGCACTACTGATTAATAATAATGAAATTAACTGAAATATTGTACCAAACCTAGAATTGAATGATACTATGAAACATCGTTAAATAAACATCGTCAAACGATGTGCGTCCCAGTGTAGAGAATGCGTAGGCGGTTTATAAGTGCGTAGATGAATAGCTACTAAAACATTTCTTTCAAGTTTTTTTTCTAAAAAGCGAATTCATTAAACTCTTGTGTAAGGACATGCCATATTGTACTAAACTTATAAATTGTGTTAGAAGGAATAATAGCTTGTTAGTCTATTGTTTCTACTCCATGTGGCTTTAATTGAATAAGGTGCCTTCTTCTCCCTATATCCTAGAGTGCACATTCACGAACATAGGAAAACTTTTGAATTAACATCATAACACGAAGTAGATACAATTTTCCCGAAGCTAGGCTGAAGTTTTCGAAAGCGCAGTATCGGCCAACTTATCGCTCCAGCGCCTCGTAGGTACCTTGTTGACCCACTTTGGCATACTTTAATTATTTCATCAGAACACAAGTAGGAACCACATCATTATGCACATGAATTCGTTCGGTGCCATTTAAATTGTCGTAGTTAATAATGGATTTTAGGTTTCGCTGAAACAGACATATTCTATTATAGGTACCAGGAACCATGTTTTTCCAAGTTTTTTTATTTTCTTCTGAACTGAATAAAAATAAACAACAATACCACAGACCAAGGGTACCTATTGTGAAAGTTCCCTATTTACGAAGATGACTTGTTTCTTTTCGACCCAAATTTTAAAACTCGCTAATCGTTTAGACGCCGACGGCGACAGTGATCGATCAAAGTTACCGTGGCATAGTTGTGAAAGATTCAAAAACAACATCAAGCTAGACGCGATCGCATTATAAGCTGAACCTTGTACTATAATCTATACAAGAAATGCGCATAAGTACAATAATATTACAAAACTGAAGAGTTTGTCTTTTCACTTGCTCGAATGCGCTAATCTCAGGGGCTGCTAGTTTGATTGGAAAAACTCTCAGTGTTATATGATAGCCCACTTAAGAGGGAGGCTATAGGCTGCTTTTTATCCGAATGGAAACAACTTCTAGTTTCCACGGGATTTGAGTAAAGCCGCGGACAGAAACGAGTGAATATTTCTCAGCCGAAACCTATAAGAATACGTTTAACAAAGATTAATGACCACAGATCTGCTTTCATCAACCAATTTCGGAACTTCTTTAATAGCACTATATAACTACATTTGCTAACGATGACAAAGTTATACTGAGAGCTGCTTCTGTTTATATTAATCTCAATTTACTTAATTCAGTTCGTATCGGTTTCCGATGCAATTGCTTTTGTGGTATCCAGGCACAAATTGTGGCACTCATGTGGCAGCCGTAATGTGCCCGTGGGAACCTGAGGTCAGATGTGCGACCTCGACCTGAATACGAAGCTGCAAAGGTCGCGTGAGCTGCAGCTAAAGGCTAGTTGCACACAATACGTACTTGTAGCTTCAACACTACACACCGTGACAAATATGGCAAGTGAGTTTGCTGTACACTTCACTGCTACTACATAATATTTAAAGCCTTCACTGTCAGAGTACAGGCTCCGACTTTGTAGACAATATTTCTAAAAGCGACTATAACTATACAGGAATGAATTTTAAGCAGTGCACAAAAAAAACTGGTGGTCCAGAATCATAAACAGAACATATCTGCATCATCAGTAAAAACTTTTTTTTCATTCTTTTGTCCGCCCTAAAATCAGCAAAATATGGATACCAACTATTCTTACGCGCTTGGAGCAGCGCGCTCGCGTCAGTAAACCGGTTTCGCGTTGCCGCCGTGCCTACTATGACGACTGTGACCGTACAATCGGTTACAAGATAAACATCTTTCGATATCAATAACTTTTCTTTTTTGTACTAAAACACGACAAAATAAAAATATTCGTATCTATAAAACTTATTTAACTATAAGTTGACAAAGTTTGCGCACTGGATAAAATTCATTCCTGTATATTTTCGATTTGTCTTATATACATATTTAGTGCACCTGCCATGAAATTTCTCCTCCACCTAAACGTTGACTGGTAGAGAACGCCTAAGGCGTTAAGTCTGCCTTTGTACATTGTTTTTTTTTGTAAAATGTGTGCAAAAAGTATAATAAATAAATAAATAAATAAATAACTGCTGTTACTGTCTTGGCTTATTTGATAAACAGGATACGGGGCGAAATCGATGAATAAACATCAGCTTAGCCGCGGGCCAAATTTAAATCTTTAAGTAATGGATGTTTAAAAGGATATTTACCAAAGGTACTAGCCACGGTCGTTTAAGGCTTTCGTCCCTAAACAATTCTATCTACTTTCAATTTCAAGTTCACAAAAGTAAGTTCCTTTATTTGCGTATAGAGTTCAAGTCTGCCCATCTGACCTTTATGAAAGACATAACAAATAGGGTCAGCAAATGTTACCCTCTGGCGTCCTCTCCCATTCAGATTTTGCTTTATTGCAAAGTTTTTGACCTACTTGCAAGGACGGCTAACAAAAAAGTGGACATATTGTTATTTTTAAGAGAGGTTTAGGTTATGAAATATTTTATTTAAAGCCATGTTTATAAAATTACCATTCTGTTCCTACACTAGTTAGAGCACGGACTTACCTAATGCATATGAAAAACAGTTATTATCCAGAGTGTTTTCGTCACACAGGTACCTACCTACGTCAAAGTTTTCAGTTTGCAATGACAACACCCGGACATAGCCGCTGTGATGTTCCGTGTTCCGTTGATGCAGGTACCATGTCAACGAGACTTTACATTACACCGCCGAGACAAACCACATCCGTACGAATACATGTACAACGTGCACTGTCATTGAAAATTTTACTCCAGTGAAGTTGATGTATTGTTGGAATTTTAAATTCTTTCACATGGACGTCTATGCAATAGTAGTAGCAGTTTTCATGCAACTCAGCACTCTACAATATTGCTAATACTTATGAATAAAGATGTTAATACCAACATTAAAATGTTGGAGATGGCAAACAAATAAGTAGTTCGTGTAAAAAGTTACAAACTCAAAAATTTTAATCTGAGCTTTAGATCAAAGAGTAGAGAGAGACCCTTCCTGTACAGAGGAAGAGATCGATTGACGAGAATTTTTCGAATGTAAATTTTATGGATCACTCACCTAATTTACGAGTGTAGCTTCACCGGTAGCTTCGCACATAAATTATTATCAACGAAACAGTCCATTTGGTGGATTGAAATTCTAGCGAAAAATAGAAATGAAATAGGTATAGAAAACACATACTCGTAAATTATATGAAATAAGTTTATCATGACTTCAGAGGTTTATTCACCTATTCAGAACAGAAAATGATCACATAATACCATTAACAATAGAATTCTAATCGTTCTATAAAACGAGTCAGTTACCTCGAGGTGGTTGACTTAATTGGGAGTCTATGTGGTTTGTGCCACTCTCTGGTGATTATAAGTAAACCTCTGTCTGTTACATTCATGAATAATGTATTATATGAAAATAATATTTCTATGAGCTTACAGACTGGTCCAAAAATAGCACTAATTCTACTAAAATAGAGCACTTAAATACTCGACTCAATGCTATTTAGACTATTCAAACTCTTACTTCCATTAAGATCTTATCTTATCGAGACAATTTGGCACTTAGGTATTAGTTTTTCAGCATTGTCTTAAAATTCTATAACCGGGATATAATAATAGCTAACTTAGGCAATTTGTTTCACTTTTGTAAAACAATTTTCAGAAAACTTTGGAAGGATATTGTAATGTAAAAGCTTACAATAAGTTTGAGTAGTCACTCGCTGTACGTTCTGCGGTCTCGTGGGCTATGTTTATTTTAGCATTGCAGATGCGTCGTTTGTTGTGAACTAGTACATCCCCGCTCTTTAATAATGCAGATGTTAATACTACCCACTTGTTGCTCACTCTAGTTTCGTTCGGAAATAGCCTACAACAATTTTACTTTCTACTTACCTAATCATACCATCTCTCTAGACAATAGTAGACAAACGATATATCAAACAGATTAAATTGGAGCGTCAGTTTGTATTTTCTGAATGACAGCTTATATAAAATTTTAAAGTACAGTTTGGGCTTCTTTTTAACCGACTTCCCAAAAAGGAGGAGGTTCTCAATTCGTCGGGATCTTTTTTTTTTAATATGTTTCTTCCTAATCAAGAGAGTTGAGGTAGGTACTTAAAGTAATTTAGGAAATTAAAGTAGGTAATTATAACACTATGGTGCCCAATAGAATAATGCCACCAATAATGTACTTAAATAAGAATATAATACGTATGTATAGCAAAGTAGGGAATATTTTCACGTTATTGCGCACGTAAATCATTGTTTGTCGCGTATATATTTATCTAACCTGAGAATACAGCTAGTGATTTTCCAATATTACGCTCTTATTCTGTAGGCACAATCTTAAGTTGGCCTCAGGGTTTTGATGAAATTGGGTGAATCCACCTCTTTCCGATGCTATAAAACGATTTAGCGTTCGAGAGTTTCGGAAAACTCATTTAGTGAGTCAAATAAGCGTAGGAGGTTTTAGGTCTGCTGTCACAGACAGCTTCCTAGAGTAGGATGTTATTGGCAGCAAAAATACATAACTTATATGATGGCATACATTTAATGTTATACAATTTCTTTTTATCTCTATGTAACTTCTAGGTAGGTACTTCACATGAGACCTTTGTGTAACTCCAGTTTTCCGATTTGTGCGGACTGGAGGTAATTTATTTTACTGAGTGTTTAATTTAATCCACGTGTAAGCACTTATTCGATGAAATATAAGTAGTTACTTAGCCATATTTGTATTAAGGTATGTAGGACTTACACACTGCCTACATAAACCAATATAATATACGTTTAACATCTCACGTTTGTTCAGAAATAATACAATTTACGAAACCTACCTAAGTAAGAAGAATATTACATTTCAGGCGACTGTTGATTAGTTGTAGCGAGGGGTAAATAGGAGGTAGGTACTACGTTAGAAGACGCACAGCTAAAGGGAGAACGTATTGTTTGCTTGTGCAGTCTAGACGCTAAGTAAACCTAATAATAACGTACCTAAGTACCTACGAATGTATAGTATCTGTACTACTGTACCTCTGGCAACTCTTTATATCGCTTTGACGCTTATGAATGATGCAAATAACTAGTACCTATTCTTTTTAGGTAACATCTACTTACCTTATACCTAAAATTTTAGCTGTTATATTTAGGTAAGCACTATAATTCTCTATGTAATTTCCAACACGTAGGAAAATGATGCATTTGTACCACTAAACTAAAACTGAGCGAAAGTTATTCATGTGAAAAGCCAGTAGAACTACGACATAACTACCTAAATTCCTACTTAAACATGGCCGTTTGATGAACTGAAAGCCGCCTAG
Organism: Helicoverpa zea; assembly: GCF_022581195.2. Taxonomy (NCBI): domain Eukaryota; kingdom Metazoa; phylum Arthropoda; class Insecta; order Lepidoptera; family Noctuidae; genus Helicoverpa; species Helicoverpa zea. The sequence continues at coordinate 5,914,156 of NC_061461.1, read as the reverse complement.
AATCATAGACCTGCACAAAAGGACTAAACTATTGTTTTAACGTTGCAAATTGCATTCTAGTACAGAGTAATAAGGGGGTGAGTCGGTAGGGGAGACTATATTGATCCTCGCTCGTCGCGCCGCGCTGTGACCGAACGTGACCCCACGACCGCCCTTGTATACCTGGCCCGTAGCCCTCGAAGCTGATCGCGAATTGACATTTCATTATTATTTTTGATAGGTGAGCGCGGGTTAAATGCAGCTAACATCTCCACCACCTTGTTCTTTATAAAACGTGGTCCTAAAAAGTACAGGTTGGGCTAGGTTTGAACAATCGCAGTCGTCTCGAACTTAGCTACTGATCTAATTCTAATCCAAAGTTATTACAAAAACCGGTGATTTTTTAAAGACCATGGTGTATAATAAGGTGGCAAGAGTTACTTATTTACAGGAAAGTGTGCCTTTTTCTATTTTGACGTAGGCATAGGTATATTTTCAATTTGAATAAGGACTCCTAAGGACCCATCAACTAACTTACAACTGCTTGCTTGCACCTGTAATTATACCTTAATGCTGTTAATTGTTAAAAACTACTTACCCACGTAAGTTAGTTAAATAAATAAACACACAAGAAACTTTGCCCATTAAGCACCGACTATTAATTTGCTCCCACATTTTAAGATGATAATTAGATCCCCAGGTCCACGTTTTACTTTTATTATTATAAAATTGGGTCCAGTCCAGTTACCGGGCATATTTTAAATCTACCTATTCACTAATAGGAAATAACACTCCGTGTGGTAAAAAAATAAGCCTACTAAACCAATATTCACCAGAAGTGTTGATTAAATGCGCAGCAAACAAGTTAAGTCACAATTCTTAGATGTACTTACAAACGTAAGGCTTTTGAGAGGAAACTAGTTAAAAATGAGGATAGTATTTAACAGGTATACCTACATAAATACATATAGGTACCTACTACTTTGTAATTAGGTAGGTAGGTAATTACTAGGTACCTATAGCAACTATGAAAGACGTGCCTTGAGAACCTCGCAAACTCGCAAATATATGCGGTCCACTTCAAGAGCAATCCAATTGCCCCTTTGCTCGTCGACATAATTGGATATATAGAAAACCTAGTGAGTAAAAATCTTGCAAAGTTAATTCCTGCAAAAGCAGTTGATATATATCTGGGCACCTAACTATATTTTAAAGTTAGGTAGGTTCATACCATGATGAGCGGCGCCGCGCCGCCGTGAGCGGTAGAGCAAAACGGGAGTCATATTCAGGAGCTTGTAGGAGACGGTCGCTGATACAAAAACACTGACTGGTGCTCATGCAGACTTCTCACGAAACTTAAAAGAATTATTGTAATCATTTCATGATAAAAAATAATAATTCTAAAAATACAATAAAACTTGGAGTAAATATATTTCTACTCTGGCAATATTTATAAACGTCAAATCGACCACTTTTGTGAACCACAAAAAGCCAGTCAAAAAAACTCGCGTAATTTGGAGAATCTGTCTCAGTGCCTGATAACTGAAGAACAAAAAAATATATTTTAGTGGGAATTAAGCTATTGTTCTAAATTTATTCAACTTAAATAGTATACTAAAATAATGGAGCATGATATTAACAAGCCGTACAAAATATGTGATGTAAATCGGGACAAAAAGAAAGGTATAGTAGCTTCATCCCTAGAAGATCTCCTTGCGAAAGTGCCAGAAAAATTAGGGATGCCATCGGAGAATTTAACAGTGGTCTTGGAGTCCGACGGCACAGAAGTGGACGACGAAGAATACTTTTCTACTTTGGACCCTGATACTTCTCTTATGATCTTACATGGTCTTGAAAAATGGGCTCCGAATATGCCAAAGTGCCAAGTTTCCCTTGATCAAACTGACGATATAGCATTAGGAGACAAAGGGCAAGTTGCAAACTTAGTGGGCCGCCTGCAACATAACTTGTGCCACATCTCACTGCTTGGAGGTCAAGATCTGGAACTGCTATCGGATATGGACCCGGACAGTCTAGCAGACATTGTCACAGACAGAGACAATAGAATCATTTTGGAGCACATCAAAGAAGCATCTGGAAGGTAATTACAATTCTGAAAATTATTTGCTTTATTTTAGACATCAATTAAATGTTTTTGTTGATGTTTCAAGTATGACTTCAGTTTAAAATGTTAATACTACAATAACTTTATATATGGATTACTAGTAGCAGCACAGCTTTTGAGAAATGGTTTATTTAACAAAAGAATGCATTGGATGATAATAAAAATCCCTCTCATAATTATTACAAATCCTTTCACAATTGTTTTTTTTACATATAGTCTTAAATATTTTTACCATTTTCTGTTTTCAGAATATTGCTAGAGAAGCGCCAGGCCCAAGATGCCATGGAGTTATTGAAGCTATACCATCAAAGTGTGGCCAATGGGAACGAAGATATGTCACCACCAAAGCAAGAGAGAGTTTAAAAAGTGTGTGAATTGCAATGGTAACCCACCACATTTTTATTTGTCATAACTTGATTCAGGGTCTTTTCATTTTCCTTCTAATAACTTGTAATTTTCAATATTCTCTTTTATTTAAAAGGTATTTTTAGTTTGTTGGTTTTACTTGAATAATTTTTTAAAAGGATAAGTATATTGATCCAGTTTTTATAATCTTTTCACCTGAATCAAGTTATGAGTAACATAATGTAACCCTCAATTTATTTTTAAGGGATGGTTCACCTCAAAAGTTTACAAAAACAACTACACAAGCTTGTGTGCAAAATTCTTTGAAGATCTGGTTATTTTTACTCTATAAAAGTATAACGCACTTAGCATAATAAAGAGTATTCATGATACCAAATATTGAGGCCTTTTTATAAACATTATTTACTTAGTTATTTAAATTTTATTTCTAAGAAATAAATGTACCTATGTACTAGTTTAGCCAAAAATTAAGAAATGCACTGTAACATGTATACTCGTTACTTTTATTATTTAAAGTAGTATCGTGTGTCATTATTATATATTGCAATGTCCTCCATTATTATGACTAGTATTGAGTAATGTGTAAGCTGGTACATGGTAAAATATGGTAGACATTAGTGATAAAACAACGCTAATCTTATGAATATGAGCTGAAATTGAAAGATAACAGTGTTAATAAGCATTGTAAGTAAATATTAAAATGTTTATGTATATAATTAGTCTAAAATGTAATGTAGTTAGTTACATAACAGTCAACTATTAGAATTATCTATTTATATATTTGTGTGATTAATTTATTATTTCGACTGATGAATGTAAGGCATTTTCTAATTGAGTATTGCCATAGAAAATAATATCAGTCTTAGTACTAAGTTGTTTAGATAAAACCTTTACACATATTTTAATAACAAATCTGACAATAGGTATGCTAGTGCTAAGCATTTATGATCTTCTATTCCTTATTTTTATATTATATTTTTTTCATATTTTGTAAACTTTTGAGAGACGAATTGCCACAAGGTTGATAATCAACATCAATTTAAAAGACTGATAGTTGGTAAATTTATGTTTTTATATAGTTTTACCCCTAGTATAAGATTTATTCATTTAATTCCAAATTTGCTCAAACATTTTACAGGATACTAAATAAGTTACCCTTTGTTTAATTCCACTGCCATACATTATAAAGAAATATTGGCTAATTTTGTTTAAATATATTTAGTGGGGTATAGCTGTTGGTACTGTTGAAGTGATAAAACAATGACATTAGTTACTCATATGGAATTGTAACCATTTTGTTAGACTATAATATCAAATGGATAAATTCCAGAAGTTTCTTACGGAACCTTGTTGTAAATGTTTGTATGAACTTGGGAAACATAAGAAGTGTGAATTCTAGGCATTATTAATTCGGTAAATGGTGTTTGTACGATATGAACTACTTATTTATAATTTCTAATGATTCAGTCCTTATATCCTGAAGCCTTGATAAATATTATTTCAATGAAAATTCCTTTTCACAGAACTATGAGACATTTATTTTCACTAACTGGATTGCTGTGCTAGATGTTATATACGTAATATTGTATTATAAAGTAGTGCACCCGATAAACTTATGATAGCTGGCAAAAAGTAGGAACTATCCTCTAATATTGCACACTTTATCCATTATATTGCATATAAAAATACAAGCCTGACATTACTGATGATTTTAATTGTATCAGACAAAAGTACTGACTGAATCTTAGGCAAATATAACCAAATAACTTTGTAGCTGGATCAGATACTTTACATAAATACTTAAAGCTCAAACAGTGATTGAGAACTTTCTGCCTGGTTATTTAAATAATTCATAAATTAATACTATGCCAGAAAATTCATAAGCTGCACATAATTAAACCAACATGTATGGTAATACTAATTAATGTTAGAATAAATCCATAAAATATTACATTTATAGTCATAGTAAAAATAATGCATTCCAATGTTAACACCAAATAAATCTTGTCTTCATTTGATATACAGGTTTTTATGTACCTATAGTTATGTATTATGCAAGTAGTGTAAATTCAATCTAAACTGATTTTGATGTACTGATTGATGTCTCTTGTGGTAACAAAAATGTACAATTGAAATTGTTAAATAATAGCTAGCAGTCTCCATTATTCTACATGGAAGACTTCACAATACAAAATCTTAGTAGCAGCTTATCACTTTAATATGTATAATTATATGTTAACAGTACTACACATTGGAAATTAATTTAATGTTTTTGTGGAATTGGTAGATGTCAACAATAATAAATAGGTAATAGAGGAATTGGAATTCAGTTTTATTGTGCACAAATAAAACATATTGGAAATTAAACAGTTATATTTATTTACCTTTTGACAGTACAAGTTAAATAATAAGTAACCAATTTGCATACAAAACCAAACATATTATTATTAATACAGCCCTACAGAAGATAAATACATAGGAATATGAAGTGTTACACTTAACAGTAAAGTTTGACCATTATAATAAATTCCTTTATAAGTAAAAGATCATTTTAAAGTACAGTGCAGGAACTTTTCTCACGGAAAGGGTTAACTTTTTGACTGGAAAAGCCAACAAGGAGGCAATCCTCTTGTTCGTGCTCATTAATGTATTTGACGATGTCAGATACCACGACAGAGACGGGAATGCGCTTTATTGCAGCTTCTCGTCTCAATTGTTCTGTTACAGCCCGCTGCTGTTGCAACGTTGATACCATCATATCCATAACGGCGGTGTCTGATAGGCCTATGTTGAACGGAAAATTAAAACTTTGAAATGCAAAACAGGGCGTAGCCTCCACGGAAGGTTTGGTCTGAAATCAAATTGATAGAGTTAATATTTACAAAATACATGTACCACGAGTGAATTTAGCACTAGTCTTAAACCTGCTACCCACAGCGAGTTGTAAGAAGGCGAGATATTCGTTTAGATGCGGAAAATTCCTTGCAAATTACGCAGATTCAGTAAAGTTAAACAATACTTTGATCAATCAATCGTAGTAATGTCAATTGTCAAATAGGTATGTGTCAAATGTCCTTACCACAAACAATAGACGTAGTGCACAGATAAAAACCAAATAGTGATAGAATACTCTCAAACTACGACATCAAAAAGGTTGTTTTTATGAAAAATCGTATCGTTGGGAGCGTTTTCAGCACAGATTTAGCGTCCATATACAAATCATTACACAGGGCGAAGTAGGCGGAGTAAACTTAGCTTCAGTATTCTTGGTCTACACTCCATCGATTAATGGTTTGGTTTTGGTCATAGTTTTGGTTTATTCAATTTCATTCGCTCACATGCGTTCGTACTTCGTTTCATTCGTTCATTGAATTGAAGTGCGACTGCCGGAGTGCAGTGCCTTATGCGAAAAAAACAAGGGATTTTAAGTATTATTGTAAGTTTTGACGATGCAGTAACTGATTCGGAAAACTTTCACTGTACTAAAAATATTTGTCTCATTCATATTTTCAGAATCCGATTAAAATTCTGTAAGAAAAAGTTAAAAATGGAAGGTGATAAATCAGACACTTCAAACCCAAAATCATTTTCGGGCATACCAGAGGCAGTGTTTGTGGTAAGATACTTTACTATTCATAAGTAAAATTTGTTTATAAGTGAAATGCTCCTCATTGTTACAGATTCTGTGATTTTTGTGATTATAGTAACCTCACTGATGTCTCATCAGAAATATCTTTAATTGCTTTGCGATCATGATTTTTTATGTGGGAGATTTTATACCCATTACCCAGACAATCATTTATCTGTATTTTAACTCTCATTACTTAGTCTGATCTCAATTTTCTACTTCTAATAGGATAATGTTGATGAATTTATGAGCAAGCCTGAAAACTCTGGCGGAGTAGACAAAGTTTTGCGAAGCCTTGATGAACAACACGCTAAATATAAACACATGGAGTTATCTCTAGCAACAAAGCGGAGGCGTCTTAGGCAACAGATACCAGATTTAGCGAGGTCACTAGAAATGATTGAAAAGCTGAAGATTCAGAAAGAGGAAATGGAAACAGAGTTTCTTCTCAGTGATCAAGTGTTTGTGAAGGTAATTTCAGTATTATCATAAATGTAAATAAATAATTATAATATTTCAGTATATAATTGGATTGTTTGTCGTTTACAAGCTAATTTTAACTATGTATGTGCAATCCTCTTTGACAATTTAGTACATATTTAATTTAAATCATTTTAATTCTTAAAATAATGTATGAAAAATAAATAAATCAATTAATGTAATTTAATTTTCAGGCAAACATACCTCCAACTGAAAAAGTTTATTTGTGGCTTGGAGCAAATGTTATGTTAGAATATACATTAGAGGATGCTGAAAGCTTACTCTCATCGAATATGGCTACTGCTAAGAAGAATCTAGACTGTGTTGAACATGATTTAGATTTCTTAAGGTAAGGTTCGACCACTCAGGATAATTCTCAAAGATCTGTCCATATGTAATCCATTGACCACACACATCCATTAAGTACAGTACATAGAAGATGGTTTAAATGTATTTTTTTAATTGCAGAGACCAATGGACAACTACTGAAGTAAACATGGCAAGAGTTTACAATTGGGATGTTAAAAGGCGCCAGGCTGCCAAGGCATCTAGTTAATGATTTTCTACAATACACAGCATTAAGTACTCACAAATTAATACTATACTATTGCAATATAAATACTATTTTGTAGTTTTCTACTGAAAAGGAGAGCTGGCCAGTACTATTTTATGATAATAAGCGGTTTCAAATTTCTAATCGCTTCTGGCTGGCCTCCAACTCTTCTTGAAATTTATTATTTACTTACGAGTCAGTCTGAATAATTATAAATTTATACATTTTGTTGCCTGAAAGCATACCCAAGTAGGGTAATTCACTGTAACTACCTACTATTCAATGAGTTGCTCTGCTGGATGCTCAATAAATTTTCTCTGTGCCTATAAATTTCTAAATCCACTGATGAGAAGTGTGTGTAGTAGTAGTACCTATATGGCAATTATGCATTATCCATCGTAATAGTCCTAAACAGAGCTCAGTCACCAAAGCACCACTGTCAAATATTGCTAGCTCTGCCTTATAAGCATGCCCTCATATTTTCGTCTCCTTGACTAAGCTGTATGTAGATTTTTACGTATTGTATAATTTAAAGTAACTATTAGTGTCTTATTTCGATGATAGTGCTTATTTTTAAAAGTTTGGTTAGTTATATTAGTTTCCTGAATATATCTTGTATTAACACTACTTATGCTGAAATAATAAACTTCACAGGTAACTTATTTATTAATGTTAAGTTAAAATTACAGTGCCCATGCATGTAAATAAGACCTGAAATGCATTATCAAATTAATAAAATACTGCTTATAAAAAGTTTTTTATTGGACCCCTCTAATTTGATCACATTCAACTCTATTATCATTATCCCATAGCACTCAGATTTTAAAATCATTTTGGAGAAGAAAGCCGGAGGAGTGCAGGCCGTAGAGATAGACTTAGAGTATTTGTGCAGGCTGCTATTTAAGGCCTCTGCCTCGAATTTTGCGGGCAGCGGGGCGGCAGCGGCGGCGGCGCGGGAGCGGGGCGGGCAACGCATTCCTGTTCTCGAAATTAGCGGGCAGATCGCGCGGCGCTATAGCAGTGTAGTGTTGTGTTCTGTTGTGTTTGCTGTTCCATATGGGTGTCCTCTCAAAGATGGCCGAAATAATTAGCTCTTGCACGTCCGAAGACATTTTGATACGTCACAAAAAAAATGTATAACCAGGCCTCTGTCACTCGACGTACTTGCGCGCTATAAATGCCTACCGCTCGCTGGGTTACCGGTAGCCCCACGCGGCTCAGGGCTTTCAACAGTCACACGCGCCGCGCGCGCTCCAATGTTATTATTTTTATTTCGTGGTACGTTATGCTGTTGGTTTTTATTAGGTTGTTTAAGCTACCTAACAAACTGATGGATTATTTTGAGTTGTGTTGGTTTATATGCGACTATTGTAAGATTTAGAAACATTTTATATGTATGAACTTATCTAGTAATTCTATTTTTTTTTAATAAATTAATACTTATCTACTTTATGATTTTAACAACAGAGATCATTAGGTACTTATTTTACTTTAGATACCTACTTAGTTATATGAACTGTATTGTGAGTTTTGTAGCTCAAAACACATCTCGAGTGTAAGTAGGTATAGTTCTGGTCCAACTTAATGACGACTCGGAACATTACGTTGTTTCGCTACGCAGAAACCAATTTTAGGTATGTATCAACACTCGACGGAGTTGTACCATATGGGGTATGGCACTTGTGCTCGAAAAATAGTTGGAAACCGCCTTTGATTTTGACGAAAGCTTTACTTAAGTACTTACCTATGCTTACGTATTAGGTAATATTTAGTAATATGTACCCATACTCCATTTTAGTAGGCAATACAATAGTTAACTAAAGAAAAATATTCTTGATATTACTTTTTATTTAAAAACTCAGTTTTAAAAAAGGCTATCTTAAAATAAGCGTAACTTTGTTTTCCTACTTAAATATTAATACATTGTAAGAAGCAACCCTAAGCACGGCGACGGCACGGTTGCGGTCACTGAACTGTGCGCTATCGCATTGGAATAACAATCGAGCGCTCGAGCTTTTAAGGTTCATTTTATAACGCAGCTAGGAATTTGTAGGTAGTTGGGGAACTTGTAGGTGCTTATAACAGTAGGTATGGACTTTTTTGTATGGAGTGATTTATCTGTTACGTAGTAACTATTATATA